>NC_082707.1:111998545-112727514 GCF_030144855.1 Hypanus sabinus
TTTCAGTTCATTTTTCCACCTGATGCAGATCCCTCTGCAAGCCATAATAGCCTCCTTCACTGTCCACTACACACCTAGTCTTGGTGTCAACCACAAATTTGCTGATCCAGTTAATAACATTATCATCCAGATCATTGCTATAGATGACAAACCTCATCGGATTCAGCACCAGTCCCTGTGGCACTCCACTAGTTACAGGCCTCCAGTCAAAAGAGGCAGCCACCTACTACCACTTATTGGCTTCTCCCATAAAGCCGATGTCTAATCCAATTTACTACTTCAATTGCTGAGTGACTGAATCTTTTTGACCAACCTCCCATGGGGGACCTTGTCAAGTGCCTTACTAAAATCCATGTAGACAATATCCACAGTCTTGCCTTCAACTTTTCTGGTAACTTCCTTGAAAAACTCTTAAGTTTGATTAGATATGACCTGACTATTCAGGTCATATCTAACTATTCATGCTGACTATTCCTAATCAGTTCAAGTCCATCCAAATACTCGTGTGTTTGGTCCCTTAGAATACCTTCTATTAACCTTCACACTGCTGATGTAAGGCTCACTGGTCTATAATTTCCTAGTTTATTTTTAGAGCCTTTCTTAAATAGAAGAACAAGTTCTGGTACCTGTGTCACTACGGATGTTTTAAATATCTCTGTTAGGGCCCCTGCAGAACACCTTGTCAGGCCCTGGGAATGTATGCACCCTAATTTGCCTTAAGATAGCAAACTTTTCTTCTGTAGGGTCCATGGCCTTACTCTTATTATCCCTCACTTCTGTAGACTCTGTGTCCCTCCATCTCCTGAGTAAATACAGATGGAAAAAATCTATTTTAAGTGCTCACCCATCTTTTTAGGCTTCATGCATAGATTACCATTCTGGTATTCGAGAGGGCCAGTTATGTCTTTTGCAATTCTTTTGCTCTTAACATCGCTGTAGAATTCCTTAGGATTCTCCTTCACCTTGTCTGCTAGGGCAACCTAATGCTTTTTATTTTAGCCCTCCTGATTTGCATTTCTCTTGCATTTGTTATACTCCATGAGTACCTCATTTCTTAACTATGTATATCTGCAATGCATTTTCTTTTTTTTCTTAACCAGGGCCTCAGTATCTCTTGAAAACCAAGGTTTCCTAAATTGGTTATTTTTACCTTTCATTCTGACAGCACACTGTGACTTTCCTCTGCTAGTTCATTCCACCTCCCCACCCCCCCCCCCCCCAACCCCAGCAGTATCCAAAGTGACATACCTGTTGTTAAGGGGGATGGCCATTTAACCCCTTTCCTCTTCCTGACTGTCACTCAGTCTCCTGTGTCCTGTACCTTTTCTGTAACTACCTCTCTATATGTCCTGTCTATCACTTCTTCAGCCTCCCAAATGATCAGGAGTTCATTCATTTCCTGCTCCAACCCCTTAAGTTAGAAGCTGCAGCTGGATTCATTTCTTGCAGGCGAAGTTGTCGGGGACACTGGAGGTCTCCCTGCCTTCTCACGTCCTGCAAGAGGAGCATTCAACTATTATGCGTAACATCCCTACTGTTCTAGCTGAGTCCTTGAGTAAAGAAGGAAAACAATATCCCGGCGGGTGGAATTTACCTACAGCTTTTTCACTTTCTCTCACTGAAGTCACAAAAAGGTAAATCCTCAGAATTCCCACTCTTATCACTGTCCACTCACACAATGCCCTTGCCTTATTTTAGCTTGTTCTTGCCAATCAATCCTGATTGCTGATTGGCTGCTGCTCAAAACAATAAACTGCTGCGAATTAATACCTTATGTACTCAGTCGGCGAACCTGAGTGAACTAAGTCTTCTCACGCTTCGGATCGTTGGTTGCCACTGCTCAAAACTTGTTAGCAAAGCAACACACTCATCTGTGGAACTGCAGTTGAGCTAAATGATGTTCAACACTTAAAGAACTTGACTATTTCAGGGTGTTGAACAAAAGAGGATAACTACATTCATTTTATTTTTGGTGTTCCCACAACCAATGATCTCACTTCAAGGACTCTTTATCTTGTTTTTTCATGTTCTCATTATTTATTGCTATTTATCTATATCTGCATTTGCAGTTTGTTGTCTTCAATGGTCTTGCTGTTTCATTGATCCTGTTTACAGTCACTATTCTATAGATTTGCTGAGTATGCCTGCAGGAAAAAGAATTTGAGGGTTGTATGTAGTAACATGTATGTACTCTGATAATAAATTTTATTTCTGTTGTCTACCCTTGACTTTAATTAAGTCATGATATATTAGACTGCTCTTCAAGTAAAACCCTTGTCACTAATAAATCAGTCCTACTTTTTAAATCTTTTTTATCTCAATGTGGTATACTTGACGTGTGGCATTTTTTACACCCCCAAGAAAAGGAATATTCATATTTCTCTCAGGTTCATCATATGTACTCTCGGATTGATTTTTTTTATAGATAGAAACTTGCTTCCACTGGTACGATCCTGTGATTATAAGAAGATTGCTTTGTCTGATCATGCACCTGTGCTCCTGGCTTTAAGATTACCTGTTTACTCTGTACCAAATAGAAGTTGGCGTTTTAACTTATCATTGTTATCTGATAAAAATTGTCTGAAGTTTTTGGAAAACCATATTACTTTTTTCTTTAAAGAAAATTTTAAAGGAGATACTGCTGGTAATAAAGTCTGGGATACTTTTAAAGCATATATTCATGGAGAAATTATCTCTTACTCTACCTATATAAAGAAAAAAGCTGACAAAGAAAGGTCTGACCTAGCAGTGATATTAAAAGATCTTGATTGAAAGTATGCCCTATCTCCAGATCCAAGTATATGTAATAAACGTATTGAAATTCAATCCAAGTATAATTTTCTGCTGACTTACCCAATTGAACGACAGCTGTTGAGAGATAAAACTCAATTTTATATTCACGGGGATAGAACTGGTAGTTTATTAGCCAATCACTTATAATCTTTTACAGTTAATCATCAAATCACAGAAATTTTAAAAGATAATGGAACTAAGACATCTGACCATTCTGAAATCAACAACGTATTTAAAGACTTTTACCTTAAGTTGTATCAGTCTGACTCTTCTTAAGATGATACCTATATGAATGCTTTTTTCAGTAATATCAACATTCCTACATTGTCTGCTGATAGTCTAACACAGTTAGATCAGCCTATTTCCAATGAAGAAGTGTCTGAGGCTATACGTGCTTTACATTCTGGTAAGACCCCAGGACCTGATGGCTTTCCTGGGGAGTTTTATAAAACTTTCACTACGTTACTTACACCTTATTTATCCTCTGTTTTATCAGAGTCCTTTAAATCAGGTAAACTCCCTCAAACTTTTTATGAAGCTTTTATTTCTCTTATTCTTAAAAAAAAATCCAGCTGAATGTTCTTCATACAGTCCGATTTCTTTATTAAATGTTGATGCAAAAATTTTATCCAAACTCTTAGCTCGAAGACTTGAAAATATTCTACCATCTATTATATCACATGACCAGACAGGATTTATTAAAAATCGTTACTCACATTTTAATATACGTCAGTTATCGAATGTGATATATTCACCATCCAAAAAAATATCGGTGTATATTATCCTTAGATGCAGAAAAAGCCTTTGATAGGATTGAGTGGAATTATCTTTTTAAGACCTTAGAAAATTTTGGGCCCAATTTTATTTGTTGGGTTAAATTAATCTACTTGTCTCCTACCGCTCAGGTTATTACTAACTCTCAAATTTCTAAGCCCTTTAAATTGCAGTGGGGAACTAGACAAGGTTGCCCTCTTAGTCCTTTACTTTTTGCTTTAGCTATAGAATCCTTAGCAATACCATTTCGAGAATCTAAGGACATTTCTGGTATACTAAAGGAAGGTATGTCTCATAAAATTTCATTATACGCTGATGATATTTTACTTTTTATCTCTAACACTGAAACTTCTTTACCTTTGGTTCTTTCTTTAATCTCCCAGTTTAGTTGTTTTTCAGGATATAAGCTAAACCTACATAAAAGTGAGCTATTTCCTTTAAATGACCTAATGTTATCAAATGCCAAATTTCCGTTCAAAGTTGTTACAAGTCAATTTACATATCTAGGTGTAACAATGACTAAAAACTTCAAGAATTTATTTAAAGAAAACTTAAATCCCTTATTGAATTATGTGAAAAAGATGCTTTCTAAATGGTCCCCTCTTTCTTTATCCCTAATTGGCTGAATTAATTTGATTAAAATGAAGATTCTTCCTAAATTTTTATATCTTTTTCAGGCCTTACCTATTTTTATTCCTAAGATGTACTTTGGTTTTTTAGATTCAATTTCAACCTCTTATATTTGGAATAATAAGCAAGCTCATTTAAGTAAAGTTTACTTACAAAGAAATAAAGAGATGGGTGGATTAGCCCTACCCAATGTTAGGTTTTACTATTGGGCTGCCAATATAAGGAATATTACTTTCTGGTCCTATTATATTTATCGTAAAGATTGCCCATCATGGGTCTCCTTAGAAGTTAATTCTGTAAAAAATTCCTCTATAGTCTCTCTTCTTGGATCATACTCTTCTTTTTCAGCAAATAAAACAACAGATAACATAATTGTTAAGCAAACTTTAAGGATGTGGTCTCAATTTAGAAAATTTTTCGGTTTAGCAAATTTTTCATTATCATCTCCCAATTCTCTTTAATTATTTTTTTATCCCTTCCATGACTGATAAAGTCTTTAAAGATTGGGATGAATTAGGTATTAAGTGTTTTTGGGACCTGTTTATCTCAGGATCTCTTGCTTCATTTGACCAATTGTCAAATAAATTTGCACTCCCAAAAACACATTTTTACAGATACCTTCAAATTAGAGATTTTCTACATTTCCAATTAACTACTTTTCCTATAGGTCCTGATAAAAATTTACTGGACGACCTTTTAAATTTAAAACCTTTTGTTAGTGGTTCTATTACCGGTATCTATAACTTGTTGATTGATTCTAGACAAGACTTTTTAGATAAAATAAAAAAAAGCTTGGGAGGATGACCTAAATTGTCAGATTTCTGATGTTAGATGGAATAAAATTCTTATACGGCTTAATAAATCATCTCTCTGTGCTCGTCATTCTCTTCTACAATTTAAAGTGGTTCATAGAGCTTACATTTCTAAACAGAAGTTCTCCTGTTTTTACCTGAATGTTTCTCCACTTTGTAATAAATGAAACTCTGCTGATGCCTCTTTAATTCATATGTTTTGGTTTTGCCCTACAATTGAAAAGTTTTGGCGGGAAGTATTTCATACCTTCTCTCAACTTTTTAGGGTCCAATTTGACCCAAATCCCCTTACTGCCTTGTTTGGTATTATTGCAAATGAAGATATAACTTTAAATACTCCTAACCTACAGGTTTTAGTTTTTACCTCTCTTTTAGCAAGAAGAGCAATCTTGCTTAAATGGAAAGAGTCTATCCCTGCTACACATCTTCAATGGCTACGTGATATTATGTCGTATTTAAATTTAGAAAAGATCCGCTGCTCAGTCTTAAGTTCGAAACAATCTTTTTATGATATTTGGGGACCTTTCCTAAATTACTTTTCCAATTTATAAAGTTTAACAGTGCACAGAATTTTATGTATATTTTTATCTTCTCTTCTTAAGTGAATATGTTTTTTTTCTAATTATCCATTGTCATCCATCAGCTTTTTTCTTTGGTAGTTGGTAGGGGGTTGACTTTTTATATATATAAAAAATTTCTTTTATGATGTATGACCTATCTTTAAATTTTTGATTACAGAGTGGTATACCTTTATGTGTTATGCTATAACATTTTGATCAATTTTATTACAATATATGAATGTACACAAGTTATGTTGAGATGTATCTATGTGTTGCACTCTGTAAGTCTTTTTTCTTCTGAATAAAAATATTGTAAAAAAGAAAGAAAAGAAAGTCATGATTATTATACTGATGGAGCTCAGAATATTTGTGAGTAATTAAAAATCTTGAAAATTAATTGTACTTGTAAAATAAAGTGAAATAGAAACTGTCTTAAAGATTTCCCGCACATCTGCCCTCATCCCATTGGCCCACCACCCCACTCGGGATAGGGTTCCCCTTGTCCTCACCTACCACCCCACCAGCCTCCAGGTCCAACATATAATTCTCCGTAACTTCCGCCACCTCCAATGGGATCCCACTACCAAGCACATCTTTCCCTCCCCCCCCCCTTTTCTGCTTTCTGCAGGGATCGCTCCCTACGCGACTGCCTTGTCCACTCTTCCCCCCCATCCCTTCCTACAGATCTCCCTCCTGTCACTTATCCTTGTAAACGGAACAAGTGCTACACCTGCCCTTACACTTCCTCCCTCACCACCATTCAGGGCCCCAGACAGTCCTTCCAGGTGAGGTGACACTTTACCTGTGAGTCGGTTGGTGTGGTATACTGCATCTGGTGCTCCCGGTGCCTTTTATATATTGGTGAGACCGGACGCAGACTGGGAGATCGTTTCGCTGACCACCTACGCTCTGTCCGCCAGAGAAAGCAGGATCTCCCGGTGGCCACACATCTTAATTCCACGTCCCATTCCTATTCTGATATGTCTATCCATGGCTTCCTCTACTGTCAAGATGAATCCAAACTCAGGTTGGAGGAACAACACCTTATATACCGGCTGGGTAGCCTTCAACCTGATGGCATGAACATTGACTTCTCTAACTTCTGTTAATGCCCCTCCTCCCCTTCTTACCCCATCTCTGACATATTTAGTTATTTGTTTTTTTTCTTTCTCTCTGCCCATCACTCTACCTGTTCTCCATCTCCCTCTGGTGCTCCCCTCCCCCTTCTCCCGAGGCCTTCCCGTCCCATGATCCTTTCCCTTCTCCAGCTCTGTATCACTTTTGCCAATCACCTTTCCAGCTCTTAGCTTCATCCCACCCCCTCTGGTCTTCTCCTATCATTTCGCATTTCTCCCTTCCCCTCCTACTTTCAAATCTCTTAGTATCTTTCCTTTCAGTTAGTCCTGATGAAGGGTCTCGGCCCAAAACGTCGACAGCACTTTTCCCTATAGATGCTGCCTGGCCTGCTGTGTTCTACCAGCATTTTGTGTGTGTTGTTTAAAGATTTAAGTAATTGGTTATCTTAAATGTTCTGAAAGAGGTGGCTGAAGAGATTGTGGAGGCATTGGTAATGATCTTTCAAGAATCATTAGATTTTGGAATGGTTCCGGAAGACTGAAAAATTACAAATGTTACACCACTCTTCAAGAAAGGAGAGAGGCAGAAGAAAGGAAATTGTAGGTCAGTTAGTATGACCTCACTGGTTGGAAAGATGTTGGAGTTATTGTTAAAAATATGGCTTTGGGATATTTGGAGACACTTGATAAATTAGGCCATAGTCAGCGTGGTTTCCTCAAGGGAAAATCTTGCCTGACAAATCTGTTGGAATTCTTTAAAGAAATAACATGCAGGATAGACAAAGGAGAATTGGTTGATGTTGTGTAATTGGATTTTCAGAAGGCCTGTGACAAAGAGCCACACTCGAGGCTGCTTAACAAGTTATGAACCCATGGTTTTTCAGGAAAAAAACTGTGGCCTCTAGTTCTGGACTCACCCATCAGCGGGAACATGCCTCCTGCCTCCAGTGTGTCCAATCCCTTAATAATCTTATATGTTTCAATCAGATCCCCTCTCATCCTTCTATATTCCAGTGTATACAAGCCCAGTCACTCCAATCTTTCAACATATGACAGTCCCGCCATTCCGGGAATTAACCTTGTGAACCTACGCTGCACTCCCTCAATAGCAAGAATGTCCCTCCTCAAATTTGGAGACCAAAACTGCAATACTCCAGGTGGGGTCTCACCAGGGCCCTGTACAGCTGCAGAAGGACCTCTTTACTCCTATACTCAATTCCTCTTGTTATAAAAGCCAGCATGCCATTAGCTTTCTTCACTGCCTGCTGTACCTGCATGCTTGCTTTCATTGACTGATGTACAAGAACACCTAGATCTCGTTGTACTTCCTCTTTTCCTAACTTAAATAGGTGTGTCATCATTTACTAGAGATCTTTGTTTTCAAAATGTAAGCAATTTCTTTGTTGCAGCTTATCACTTTGATAACTACTATGTTATCAGGACTGTATGCTCTGGTCTTCCATGAATGTATTGAAGGGGGATTGCTTAGCACTAAAAAGTTAATATTGAAGGCCTTGAAGAGAACAGAAGTGAAAGAGGCCAGTTGGGGATGTTGGTCAATGATTCACTGAACTATTTTTTCCACTACTATGCCATTTAGGAACAATACTCATTACTTTGGCTTAAAATGTATCCAGCAAAGTCTATTTCTTAAAGGATGTTGGATAGATCAAATCACATAAAGGGCAGGCAAACAAAATCAAAGCCCATGGAATAGGAGTGTTTGTGTTAATTTGGTCTAAAAGAGGCTAAATATAGAAAGCAAATCATGGTAATGGTTTTTCAAAAAGAAACTGGCTGTCATGTTCCTCTTGGAATACTACTTTATTTTATCTTTATTTATGGCTTGGAGATCAAAATATATCGTAGGATTTTCAAATTTGTTGATTTTGCATAGAATGTCTTGGTCAGAAAATGCAATTAAAATTCAATCCATTAATTACCTCAGCAAAGTGATGGAAGGTTTTGTTGGTGCTGTCAAATTCAGTTTATTGTCATTCAGCCGTATACATGTACATTGCCAAAAGAAACAATCTTCCTCTGGACCAAGGTGCACAACATCCTCCAATTTCCTCCCACAGTGCAAAGACATACCTGGTAGATTAATTGGTCATTGTAAATTGTCCTTTAATTAGGTTGGTGTTGTCAGGGGCTGCTTGGTGGTATAGCTTGAAGGGTTGGAAGGACCTATTCACTGTAGTATCTCTAGATAAATTTTTAAGTTACTACAAATAAATTAACAAATCAAGTTCAATTATCATTCAACCATACCTAAACAGTGATCCTCCAGGTCCAAGGAGCAAACCACACGGCACAACACTTAGAGTACATATAGGATAGCAAGTAAACATACTGAACGCAAAAATATATAGCCCAAGTCCCTAAGGAAATTGGTGCTATCAGTAAGAAAAAGCAATTCCCGGCAGTTTGCAGACAAACATATGCATACACAACTCAGTCCAACTTGTTATTCCACCTATTGACTACTGGAGGGCAGCACCGATAGGAGAGGACAGCACCGATAGGAGAGGACAGCACCACCACCCCCCCCCCCAAACCAAGGATGGATGGCGAGCCACACCGTATTTGGCTTCTCCTCCCCTCTCCTGGATTGCCGCAGCTGCCCGTGGCTTGAGGCTTAGCCATGCGGCTCCCCCGCCACAAGGGGGACACTGACTTGCAGCATTTTACATTATCAATGTTCAGCAGGGTCTTGTGATCACAAGAGAAACATCCAAGACAACCACTCACTGTTAGACTGTATGCCGCATTTACACACCATTGCCGATGCCTTTGATATCTTCCTGTAGCAGGTAGTAACATGTTCATCTAGTCCATCTCCTCCCCCAATGCGCAGCTTGCTGATGGGTTAGGCATGCAGTAACTGAAATGGTTAATGTCCAACATTGTCTTACGATTGTAAAAAAAACCACAATAACACCTTTGGTTAGTCCCCAAGAGGCCACTGTGTCTGAATGCGTTGCCATCTTACCGAAAGCCCAGTCTATAGACTGGATCATTGAAATTGCTCACCAATGTCTAATTTCTGTTTTGCCAAGATTACTTGGTGATAGACCTAATCACAAGTGCCAAATTCCAGAAGTTGTCTCATGAAAGCAACATTTGGCTGAGTATCGGATCAGGGAGCCCCAGTTAAACTGAAATCAATGGAAAACACTGGAGTTGCACCCCACACAAACATAGATGGTTGTGGCTGTTGGAGGTCAATCACCCAGCTCTAAGGATTGTTTTGGGATTGCTTTGGAACCTAATCATCACTGGTTGTTTTATCCATGACCTTCCTTCCATCATCACATTACAAATGGAATTGCTTACTCCTGATTGTAAATTGAAATGACATTGTGCAAAACCTCAGCAAATAAAGTGGTCCATAGTAGCTCAGCACCACTTCAGAATCCTGACAGCATTTAGAACAAGGCATCTTGTTTTACTTGCACCCTGCTACAGCTCATCATGGGCACTAGCCTCCCCAGCAATGAGAACATCTTCAAAAAGGTGGTATCCATCATTAAGGACTCCCCGAAACCAAGAAAATGCCCTCTTTTCATTGCTACCATCAAGTATGAGGTGCAGGAGCCTGAAGACATACACTTTCAGGGACTGCTTCTTCTCCTCTGCCATCAGATTTCTGAATGGACAATGAACCCATGTAAACTTTCTCACTAATTCTTTTTCAATCAAGAGGCACAAGATGTTTCTTGGTTTGACTTGGAAATATAGCACAATGCAGGATCTAGAATTCTCTTACTCAAAATACCTAGTTGAAGGATCTTTGCCAGGAGGGCCACAGTGATTTAGAAAGATTCCTCACTATCTCTGTAGAGCAACTAGAGATGAACAATCATCATACCAGTGACAACCACACCGAAATACACAAAAACAGTAAGGAAAGGATGCTTAAATAGTTGTTTGGCTATATTGTTGCTGACCTGTAAGTTGCCTCAACAATCTTCTCTTTTGTTTTGAGTAGAACTGAGGTAGTCAGGGTTTCTAATTGGTGGTTCTGAGCTGCATGTTTCAACTTGGGATGTAAAGATTCCATAATGATATTTCCAGCTATTAAGTATTACTATTGTGTTGAAAGTTTCTTAATGCTTTTCAAAAATCTGCCTTTGCAATTCTTGTGCTGTAAAGATCCCAAAATAGCAGCACAAAAAGGTCACAGTTAATCACTCCTTCAACCGTTGGGGAAAACAGCAATCATGTGTGTGTTTGAAATAATTGATCCCTACTCAAGGGTGTTACAAAAATCACCCCTTGAAATAAAGATCATCGAGGTACAGAGAATCTATATTAACTGACAAGTAACTTTTATTATTTCAACTAAAAGTCATGTGGGTTAACACTCTTATGTGTGCTCCCTATTAGAACCCCTGACATTCCATGAACAGTCAATGAAGAGAAAAGGTATTGCCTGGGAAAGGAGTATACACTGGTCAGGTGATCTTCGTGGTCTTGATCTCCACATGTTCGTGGGGTCCTCCTTATGCACGATGATTGGTCTCTAGCTTTGGAGAGTTATCACCCTTGCATATTTGGAGCTCCTGAGTCTTGTACTGTTCCTCATCAATTGAACCATTGGCTCAAGGTCACCTGACCTACCTGGGTGACCTTCTTACTGGTCATTGTACAGGACTACAACCAACATTGTTCCATGGCTCTGCCCACCCCGGCCTTGTGTATTTGTGCCTTTACACTCTGACTGGTCCAAACCAGTTAAATGAGGCAACCCAGAAAGAATCTAACGAGATTACAGA
The DNA here is from genome assembly GCF_030144855.1 of Hypanus sabinus. Lineage (NCBI taxonomy): Eukaryota > Metazoa > Chordata > Chondrichthyes > Myliobatiformes > Dasyatidae > Hypanus > Hypanus sabinus. The sequence continues at coordinate 112,009,969 of NC_082707.1, forward strand.
TTGTTTTGTTGGTAGGCATTTTACATAACAATTAGCTACTCCTCTGAGAATGGTTGCGGGTTTACTGCTTTGGTTTGATTGTCCCAGAGTCAAGAATCAGCTCAGAGTCCGTGCCCTTTACGTAACAAATGGTTATTTGTTTGAGAATGGTCTCAGGTTTAGCAGATCATTCCTGAAGCTTCCTGTGTTTACATTTAGCTGATTAGCTTATTGCTTGGACAAGTGGTTAAGGCATTGGTCCAGTGACCTGAAGGTCGCTGGTTCGAGTCGCAACTATGGCAGCATGTTGTGTCCTTGAGCTAGGCACTTAACCACACATTGCTCTGCGATGACACCAGGCTGTATTGCCCTCGCCCTTCCCTTGGACAACATCCAAAGAGGCATGGGGGGGGGGGGCAACTGCCAGTCTCCCAGATCTGGAAACTTTCCAAATCCATGGTCTCTCGAGATTAACGGATGCCTATTAGATTGTCCAAGAGCAAGAGTCCACAAAAAGGGGGAAACAAAGACAACTGGCTTGTTTGTTTCCCCTGACCTTCATTAGACTTCAGTTTCTTCTGGCCAACAAGGGGAAGGAAATAAAGTACCCATACAGTACATGAGCTGCAGATGTGATGCAAGGCATAGACTGGCAGTTGCCTGGAATGATCTAAAGAACCAAGAAGGTACCTTGATCCAGATGCATCATGGTTTAGTGCTGCAACTGCTCTGCCCAAGCCCAAATGAAACAGCTCTGTATATTACGGAAACTAGCTTCCTTGTGAACTCTGTCTACACTTCTCACTGCCTTGGAAAGGACTCCACCCACCCCGGACATTATCGCTTCTCCCCACTTTCATTGAGTAGAAAATACAAAAGCTTATAATAAAAGCAAGTAGCACTAGGCTCAAGAACAGCTTCTATCCTGCTGTTAAGATTATTGAACCCTCTCCTAATATGATAGAGTAGATTCCTTATCCCACAATTCCTTGTTTAAGGCCTTACACCTTATTGTCTGCCTGCATTGCACTTTCTCTGACTGTGAGCCTTCTATTATTCCTTTTCCTTGTACTACTTCAATATACTGATATTGTGAAATGATCAGATTGGATGGAATTACAAAACAATTGTTTCCACTGCACCTTGGTACATGAGACAATAATAACAATAGTAATAAAAACCAATGCTACTACACAGAGCTGTTGTGCAATGGAAGTAAAGTTCGAGCCAGATACGGGCATTTTCAAGATAAGCAAAATACTACAATTTGTTACAAATCTAAAACTTAACTGCAATAAGAATTGCAAATATTTGAAAGACTGGGACAGGAAGCAGCACCTATGAAAAGGGTAGCAAAGTTAATAAACTTAATTGAGGTGGCTCAATTTGAATGAGGCCTTCTGCTACTGGATTGCTACACTTCTATCTAACATGGTGGCATTCACTGCTCAGGCAAATTGTGAAATGTTTCACTCCAGAGCATTCTCACTCTGGTTTAATCCAATTTTCTTATTCCTATCTCTTGTGTAAATAACAAAAAAGTTAAGCATTTGAAGAATTTGGGTTAAGCAGCATCTGAGGAAGTAAAGTGATGGTTAAAGTTTTTGGGTAAGACCCTGCATCAGGACTAATTGTGGAGGGAAAATAGTATTACAGGAGTGAGAGGGAGGAGGGGGAGAGGGTTGATAGGAGATTGAACCCGGTAGGGGAGAGGCCTGGGAAGGTAAACCAAAGGAGAAGGAACCCAGGTAGATAGTAATGTGGAAGATGGGCACATTAGACTGGTAGAAAAGTGAGTTGAGTTTAGGTAATAATTGGGAGATGTGGGTTATATTATGTAATCCACAGTCCATGTGTTTAATGTCATGTTTTTATTAAAATCTATGGCAGATAATTATTTTCAGCATTGAGTTGAAGATTATGGGTCCTTGAAAGACCAAATTTATTTCAGCCCCTCTTTCCCACAGCCCTACATTTAAAAAAAATTCGAATTGTCTTTAGATGTATTTTCCATAGTTATTAACATTTCAGTAACTCCATTTTTAATCCTTCTGGTGTGAATTGCTTTACATAGACCATTTGACATGCACTGTACTCTTTCTTTTCCAGGATGCAGCAGTCGATATTTTAAAGACGAAAGAGGAGAAAGATGCAGAACTTGATAAGAAGATAGAAGCTTTGCGAAAAAAGAATGAAGCGCTTATGAAAAGATATCATGTATGAAATTTTTGAAAGTCTTTTAATCTTTGTAGTATTTGAATAAGCAATTTCTAAAATTCTGATAAAATAGCTATGTAAAATTCTTTTTTGGCAAAATTATCTGTTAACCTCATTGTTGCAGAATATTTTCTCTTAACTTTATGATTTCTTTAGTTATTTGTCATTTTCTCTCCAAATATAATGGAAAGCAACTATTATGTGAAATATATTATTCAGTTTTGGTTTTTTTACAGTTTTTTACTTGAAAATACAGAATTGCATTATGTAGCTCAAAAATCCTGGAGTGTGCATGCCGAGCAAATTTACTAGAATATTTCAGAATCTGAGGGATTTCTGCTATTTAAATGTCATCTGAGGGCAGTTAGAGTTGTTCCTTTGGGTTCCTAGCATCTGCAATATTTTGCTTTATCTTTGATGGGATTTGATAAGAGTGTGTCTAAAATAATGAGTAGTAGTTTGAACTGGAGAAATCAAGGAATGCTCCTCTTAGTGGCTGGTTTAATAATCTGCAATACAGGTGAAAAATTTAGTGTACAAGCTACAGGGATGCAAGGGAAAACTTTGTTTATGGTGGGAGCAACTATGATCTGAAACTCACTATCTGTTAGGGTGGTGAAGAATGGATCAGTCAGAGATTTTTAAAGAATTTGGATATGTACTAGAGAGAATAATTTATAGGGTTTGGGGAAATAGTTGGACTAATAGAATCTACTTGCATCAAGGGTGGACTAGTTCAAATGACTATTTGCTTTGCAGTAAAAAAAAATCAGTTTCTTTAAGGCAGAGCTCTTCCATTCCTTCATGAGCTACGATACTACTTGTGGACAAAAATTCATCACACTTTAGAGTTGTACAGTGCAGAAACATTTTAATGCTGATGGTCAAGTACTCCTCTATGTTCATCTCATTTACGAGCATTTGTTCGGAGCTTATGGTGCCTTGCAATTGATGTGCTTTACCTAGAAGCTCTTTAAATATTGAGCACAGCTGTCTCTGTCCACCTTTGTGAATTCCAGATTGTAACTATTTCTGGGTGAAACTTTAAGGAGATGAGAATGTAATTTGACTTTTCTGGTTCTAATTTTGTTTTAAAAAGTAAAGAAATAAACAAACAAAAAAAATATATATATATAATTACAGGAAATTGAAGAAGACAAAAAAAGGGCAGAACTGGAAGGAATGGCTGTTCTAACTCGCAAAAGTAGACCAGAGAGTCTTACCATTACGATTACAAAATCCCCAAATGTAAGTTGTTTTACTAGTAACATTTTTTAATGCAGTTGGGTTTGAGGTTAAATATTTTGCACAAGAATTGTTTTCTGAACTTTTTTTTCTTTACACCATAGTACCACACTAAACTCCATTGCATCTTACAAAATCAGTAGTTCATGTAATAGTTCTGGAGGAATGTGCTTAAAACAGTTCTGTTTGATATGTTGGAATAGAGTTTTCATTATGGATCTTTGAGGAATGTTTAAGTAGTAGTATACTGCCACTGTTTTGGGGGGAGGGGAAATGTTTAGCATTTGACTCCTTCAATGTTGTAAAAACCAGATAGTTTCTTGTCCCATTCTTCTTTCTCTATCCATCTCTCTACATCCCAGCTCGGCTACTCCTCAATCTGAAGATATTTTATGAATTGATAATTATGTTCCTTTTAAGTATATCTTGGATTTGGCCTTTATTCATTTGTTTGTATTCTGGACTTACTGATTTTGTACACCTTTGTGAAATTGCTCATCAATTAACTTTTTAAAGACTTTATGAATTTATTTCAAAATTTAGTTGTTAACCTAATCATATTAAGATCTTACTATTCAAAGTGGGTTTAACAGTTGAAGTGTGTCTCTTTCATGTGACGCTTTTATGATGGATTTTACAAGCATCTTGTGTTTTTTTTTGGATCTCTTGGTCTTGTAAAAAGTATTTTAAAAAGAATTTACTTAGATGACACTTCATGACTGTGGATGTGAAAACTGTTTTACATTAAAACTTGTTTGAAAATAACTAGGTGTTTTTGATGTTCGGTCGCTTATTTAAACAACTCTGAGAAAAGTGATCTACCCATACCTTATTATAAGTTTAAGTATAGAGTTAGGTGAAGAAAAGAGCTATTAATTTTGCCAAAAAGTTTAACTTGCTTAAGCATTCATGAAGTTCCAAGAGCAAAGATGAATGGCCAAAAAGAGAACAGAAGGATAACATATTGTGTGAGCAAATGAGTAAGAACTACCAAGGTATAAAAAATGTCAAAGAAAGAAAGTAGCAAAGAATAAAGGCAGTGACAAAAATTATAGCAGGAGATGAAGTACTAGCTGAGGTATTAAACAAATATTATATGCTACAGAAGAGAAACAAGGCAGAGCTGGGGGAAAAGAAGACAAGTAGAGATCTGCTGAAACATATCTGACCTGAATGTTTGAGTTTCAATACTTATTTTTCTCTCCACATGCAAGCTAATCTGGGGCATTTGCATTAATTTGGAAAACTGACCTGATATGTTATATGTCCATAGCTTTTGATCAAGAACATAGGATAGGTAATACTAAGTGAATGATCTTTACCTGGGCTGACATGGTATGGCTTGAATTAAACATGAATATTTTTCAGAATATGTATCCTACAGACACATTTATTCAGATTGTGTTAGATCAGGAAGGCAGGTCCTAAGTTAGGAATAAAATTAATAGCACTAACAGAAAGTACTGGAGAAATTAAAGGCAAGTACCCTGCTATAGACTGTAGCTCAAAATTCTAAGAGATGACATTGAAGAGCCTTTTTCTGTTGATCAGTGTCAAAAAATCCCAAATTAAATCCACTGTGATTCAATGTTGTAAAATAATAAAACATGAAAACTTCCAGGGGTGGGGCTGGGCGAATACTTTTTATAGGCACTGTATTGAAATAACACTGATGCGAGAGGGAGAAATGGAGGGAGTAAAAAAAGGGGATAGAAACAGAAGTCCTTCAAGTATATTCTGTCATTTATAATCAGCTGTAAACTCCTATCTGCATTCCTGTCTTCCCACTGTAATCAGTCATCCCCTTTCTTGTCTTAAGTTTTGTATCTCCAAAAGATAAAAAATAATTGAAGAAAAGCAAGGAAGTCTGGAATCTGATTCTGACTTCATGTTTACTTTAAGCAAGGTGCGCATGTATCACTAACCTGTAATTAATTATTTAAACAAAGGATGCTTAATCAAACAACATATTTACAGGATTACTCAAATATTATTGAAATATTATATACACAACACTTCTCTTAGCTATAAACTCCCAACTCAATGTAGAATATATCTCAACTTGTATATACAGTATACTATAAAATACAACTACAGCATGGTAAATTTTTAAATTGTCCCATTCAGATCTAAAGGTTTAGTCACTGGAGACTTTCTTACTCTTGTGGAATATTGTCTTTACTGACAAGGGGGTCACTCTGCTTGGCAGGTGAAACAGTCTCAGGTCTTGGGATCTCCTCTGGTGGTTGTAGGAATTGGGATTTCAGAAGTGGTTCTGACTGCCCTGGCCACCGTTCTTTTGAGTGATACCGGACTCAAGTCGTCTTTCCAAGTACCCATTTTTGATCACCTGACTCAGCTGTTTGTACTGCATACTTGTTCTGAGATTGGGTTTGAGGAGATGTAAGCACTAACACAGTGCTGATACAGGAACAGCAAACCTGATGATGTGCTGCATTACGATATGCAAGGAGGAAATTGGCCAACTTCTGGTTCAGGGTTAGTGTAGTGTGTTCTTTAGACTCTGGACAAACTTTTCCACCAAACCATTTGTAGCTGGGTGGAATGGTACAGACATGATGTGTCTTATTCTAATCATTTTTAGGAACGACTGAAACTGTTTTGCAACAAACTGTGGTCTATTGTCATTAAGTGTTCTGGAACACCAGTCCTTGTGAAGACACTTCTCAACACATCAACAGTGTGCGAGGCTGTAGTGAAGGCGAATGGCAACATTTCTAGCCACTTCCTAGTTGCATCCACTACTACCAAGAGATTTGTGCCCATGAATAGTCTGGCAAAATTTACATTAATCCTCTGCCAGGGCAATGAGGCCATTCCCAGAGAAAGAGAGGATCTACCCTTGTCATCTTGTGGATATATTGGCATCCTGCACAGTGCATGGCAAGATGCTCGATATGCAGATCTATCCAGGACACCAGACAAAGCTTTGAGCCAACATTTCCATTTTAAACACAGCTAGCTGACTGGCACGTAGCTTCTGCAACACTTGAGCTTTCAGAGACTCTCAACTCTCAATCCCCACATGAGGCAATCTCCATAAAGGGCAAGTTCATCTTGGCGATTGGGGAAAAATTGGGGAACTAGAGTTTCTCCTGCATATTCCAGCCATTTTGGATATCTGTGTAGACCTGAGACAGTCTGGAGTCTTTTCTGGTTTCACTCTGGATCACCTCTGCTGTAACAGACCTTTGATTTGCCTTAGGGAGAATAATTCAAGAGGAATGTAATTATTTAGTAAATTTTTCCAGTATTTACTTTGCCAGGGGTAATTGGGACAATCCGTCAGCATTTCCATGATTAGTCATCCTCCTGATTTCGATCTTATAATTATGTTCTCCAAGAAACAGAGACCATCTCTGCATTTTGATGCTGCTGTTACTGGAACAACCTTCTATGAATTGAAAATGGACACCAATGGTTAATTATCAGTAACGATGGTGAATACTCTCCCATACAAGAACTGGTTGAAACGTTTTACACCCCAAACCCGACTCAAGTCCTCTGTCAGCCTGTGCATAATTTTTCTCTGCAGCAGTGAGGGAAGATGGTGCAAAGTCTATTGGGCATTCACTTCCATCACTCATAACATATGACATGACTGCACCGGTACCATAAGGTCAGGCATCCCAGGCAAGCTTCACTGGACAATGCGAATCATAATGTATGACTCTTCTCTTCAGCTGTCGTTTGATTTTCGATGATGATTGAGGCCTGGGCAAGGTTGTATGGAAGACTTGCAGTTGCCCATGCTGCAAGTCTCCCCTCTCCACGCCACAGATGTTGTCCAAGGGAAGGGCACTAGGACCCACACAGCTTGGCACCAGTGTCATCGCAGAGCAATGTGTGGTTAAGTGCCTTGCTCAAGGACACAACACGCTGCCTCAGCTGAGGCTCGAACTAGCAACATTCAGATCACTAGACCGAAGCCTTAACCACTTGGCCACGCGCCACACTAATGAGTACAGTGTCTGATATCACCATTTCCTTTACCTTTCTGAAAACCACCTCACACTACTTTGTCCATTGCCATTTCTTTTCAATCTGTAGTAATAAACTTAAAATGTGGAGCTGAGTAGCCAAGCTTGTCAGGAACCTATTATAGTAATTGATAAATCCTAAAAAGGACTGCAACTGAGATACATCCTTTGGTCTTGGGACATCCACTGCACCTTGTATTTTCTCTGCACAAGTGTGATCCTCGTGCATTGATGATGTTGACAGAAAGTGATACTTGCTTTAGTAATTCTCAGTTGTTGTGCCATGCTCTGAGCCCATAATCTTGTAATTGTTTTAAAACTCTTGAGATTTTGGAGATGTTCCTTGTCATCCTTACCAGTAACAATGATGTCAATCAGGTACCAGGGCAGCCTTGCAACACCTGGTCCATGGCTTTCTACAACACTGCAGATGCTTTTCCAAAATATAAGCCTGTTACAGCGATAAAGCCCTTTGAGTGTTTATAGTGAGAAACAATTTGGACTCTTCTTCCATATCCATCTGTAGGTAGGCCTCAGCTAAATCCATTTTGCTAAGGTGTTTTCCTGTAAAAAGGTCTGCAAAGAGGGCAGAAGGTATTGATCTACTCAGTACTGAGTTGATGATGACTTTAAAATCACCTCAGATGCTGACAGTCCCATTCTTCCTGACTACTGGGACCGCTGGCATTACTCATGGGCTCTATTCACTTTAGGAAAGAATTCCTTCATCTTCCATGCAATCTAGCTCATTGGCTACTTTATCACAGATGGCATAAGGTACCAAATGGACTTTGTAAAACTTGGGTGTGGCATTTTCATTTAACAGTATTTTTGAGTGTTGTAAGCCATCCTTGAACACTGCTGTGACATCATCCAGTATCTTTCTTAATTCACTTACAATTTGTTTTATTGCTGGGGATGCGGCCTGCAAATAGTGAATGGATATCCAATCAAATTGTAGCTGTCTCAGCTAATCACATACCCACAATGTTGGCTTTCATGTTTTTACCACATACAAGCCCAGCATGGCTTGTTTGTTATCAGCGTTAAGTTTTGTGACTCCAAAACATGAAACTAATTGGAAGAAAGCCAAGGAAGTCCAGAATCTGAGTCTAACTTCATGTTTACTTTAAGCAGGTGCGAACATCATGACACACGCAGTTTGAATATTTTTGCATTTAACCCATAATGAATTATTTAAACAAGATTGCTTAATCAAAATACATATTTACAACATTTCTCAAATACTACTGAAATATTAATCGCCCAATATCTTCTATCTACCTACCTCCACCTTAAAAATACTTCAAGTAAACTTTCTCCGCACTGTTTCTAATACATTTAACATCATTACTAAAATAAGACGAACACCATTGCGCTCTAGATGTTGTCTCATTAATGCCCTGTACAACTGAGGCACTGTTGCCTTTAATCTATCAGCATAGCCTTTAATTGAGGAAATGATTGTTGGAAGATCAGCCTCTCAGACTTGGTTCAAAACTTATGGTCTTCTGGGCAACTGTGATTCGTCTCATCATGTATGTTTTAGCGAGCTCAATTACACACAGCAGGCACTTGAGACTTGAAAGAAGCTTCACCTTGTTCAGGAATATGAGAAGAGAAATGAGTGAATACATGCTGTAATCTGGAGCCAAAAAATAAACTGCTGGACAAACTCAGGTCAAGCAGCATCTGGAGGCAAATGGAAGATTGCTGTTTTGGATTGAAACCCTGTATTAGGACAGAGCATGTAGAGGTAAGATTATCAGTGTGTAGAAGTGAAGGCAGGGTGAAACAGGCTGGTATGTGATGGGTAGAATCAGAATGGAGGGGAAGGAAAGATGGGCAGATAGAGTCAGGACTGGAAAAGTTAACGAAGGGAGAAGAAATTCTGATAGACAGATATGTGGATGAGAGGATGGTGATGAGTATAGCTAATGAGAGGGTGAGGGCAGGAGTAGGAAAGGTTGGAGGAAGTGCAAAGGGAATGTGGGGAAGTAGGCTACCTGAAATTGTACAGTTCAGTTGCCATGATATTAGACTGTAGCTACCCAAATGGAAAAACTTCTGTTTTTTGCTCCAGATTACAGCATACGTACTCACTCATGTCTTTACTTATATTTCTATACAAATAGAGGCATCTTACCATTTGCATTTGTCCTGGTAGTGGAGAAAGCAGAGGATAGACAAGTTGGTGTGGGAAGGGAAGTTGAACTAACATGCAACTGGAAGTTGAAATAACATGCATAGAAGTATAAGAAGTCTGTCTGGCTCTTCATCTATTCATCAAGATTGTGTCTGATATCCCATCTCTTTGCCATATTCTAGCTCTATCCCATTATCCCTTGATTCTGAGTTATCACCTCTTTGACTGAACATGATGACTTTGCTTCTGCTGATGTCTGTGACAGGGAAATCTAAAGCTTCTGAATTAAGACAGTTTTCCTCATTTTTAAGAACCCTGTCCTTTATTTTCACTGACTCGCTTCTGGATCTTATTCACCAGCCAGGGTAAATATGCTCCTTACACCTTAAAAAAAAAAGTACCTAGTGCCTTCCTGGTGTACATGATAAATAGGCTGTTCTTGGGCTTCCAGCTGGGTACTGGTATCGATTATATCAGAGATGAAAAAGATGTCAGAGTTTGTCATCGGAACATCAGTTACAATTGATACCTGTACCCAGATGGAAGCCCAAGAAGACTTTATTCCTCCTTACACCTAGTGTATCAAACTCTCTAAATTTTAATGAAATATTCTCTTATCCTTTTAAGATCTAAAGAATGAAGTTCTAATCTACTTAATTTCTTCTCGTATGGAAAACTTGCTACTTGTAGAACCAGTTTGGTGAATCAAAATTGCTAGAACATCCATCAATGATATCAAGACCTTTGGAATTCACTGGGCAAGCCAGGCCAATATCCCAGCACCAAGGTACTAAATACAAACCCCATTTCCAGAAAAGTTGGGATATTTTCCAAAATACAATAAAAACAAAAATCTGTGATATGTTAATTCACGTGAACCCTTATTTAACTGACAAAAGTACAAAGAAAAGATTTTCAATAGTTTTACTGACCAACTGAATTGTATTTTGTAAATATACACAAATTTAGAATTTGATGGCTGCAATACACTGAACAAAAGTTGGGACAGAGTTAAAATAAGATTGAAAAGTGCACAGAATATTCAAGTAACACCGGTTTGGAAGACTCCACATTAAGCAGGCTAATTGGTAGCAGGTGAGGTATCATGACTGGGTATAAAAGTAGCATCCATCAAAGGCTCAGTCTTTGCAAGCAAGGATGGGTCGTGGCTCACCCCTTTGTGCCAAAATTCGTGAGAGGATTGTTAGTTAGTTCAAAAGGAACATTTCCCAACGCAAGATTGCAGAGAATTTAGGTCTTTCAACATCTACGGTACATAATATTGTGAAAAGATTCAGAGAATTCAGAGACATCTCAGTGCGTAAATGGCAAGGTAGGAAACCACTGTTGAATGCACGTGATCTTTGAGCCCTCAGGCGGCACTGCCTAAGAAACCGTCATGCTATTGTGACAATTATAGCCACTTGGGCTCGGGAGTACTTCAGAAAACCATTGTCACTTAACACAGTCCGTCGCTGCATCCAGAAATGCAACTTGAAACTGTATTACGCAAGGAGAAAGCCATACATCAACTCTATGCAGAAATGCCGGCGAGTTCTCTGGGCCTGAGCTCATCTCAGATGGACCGAAAGGCTTTGGAACCATGTGCTGTGGTCAGATGAGTCCACATTTCAGCTAGTTTTCAGAAAAAACGGACATCGATTTCACTGTGCCAAAGATGAAAACAACCATCCTGATTGTTATCAGCGAAAGGCCAGCATCTGTGATGGTATGGGGGTGCATCAGTGCCCACGGCATGGGTGAGTTGCATGTATGTGAAGGTACCATTGACTCTGAGGCGTATATTAGGATTTTAGAGAGACATATGTTGCCATCAAGGCGACGTCTCTTCCAGGGACGTCCATGCTTATTTCAGCAGGACAATGCCAGACCACATTCTGCATGGGCTACAACAGCGTGGCTTTGTAGACACAGAGTGCGTGTGCTTGACTGGCCTCCTGCCAGTCCAGTCCAGATCTATCTCCTATTGAAAATGTATGGTGCATCATGAAGAAGAGAATCAGACAATGGAGACCATGGACTGTTGAGCAGCTGAAGTCTTATATCAAGCAAGAATGGACAAACTTTCCAATTGCAAATCTACTACAATTAGTATCCTCAGTTCCAAAACGATTAAAAAGTGTTGTTAAAAAGAAAGGTGATCTAACACAATGGTAAACATGCCTCTGTCCCAACTTTTGTTGAGTGTGTTGCAGCCATCAAATTCTAAATTTGTGTATATTTACAAAATATAATTAAGTTGGTCAATAAAACTATCGAAAATATTTTCTTTGTACTTTTGTCAATTATTTAAAGGTTCATGTGAATTAACGTAGCACAGATTTTTGTTTTAATTGCATTTTGGAAAATATCCCAACTATTCTGGAAGTGGGGCTTGTACATTGCCAGTTCCATTGGGTAGACCATATGACTGCAGACTTCCAAAATAAATACCTTATTCTGAGTTCTGTCATAGGAAGAGATCACCCGAGGATATGAGACAAGGAAGTGTCTAAAGGCTTCTTTCAAAACTAAAATGTAAATCCGCACTGATTCCTGGGAATTCTGTGCCCATGACCACTCAGAGAGGAGAAGGAGTATTAAGGATGGGATTGAGAATGTCTGGGCTGTCAACAAATCCTTTGATTAGAACTGTATAAAGCCCTGCAGAAATACAGCATTACTTTATTGGCTACCTATCTTCTTTCTGGCATCCCTTTCCATTTCTAGAAGAGTCAGCAGTTCTCATATTGTTTTTAATGGTCAATTCAGAACTTGCAAATGATTCTCCTGCTGGGGTTGTGAATGGAGTAACAGCTTCTTGCAGTCACTCCTATCTCACTTTACTGTTTCCAATCTGTTTTGAAACCTCACTTTTAAACGTGATATTTTTTACCATGAGTACGAGGAGTGCCAAAGGTACTAAAAAAGATGATGCTCCTGCACCTTTGGATTCTATAATGGTTTTGCTTCGTAAACATAGAAAAGAATCTTATGATGAATTCCAACAACTTAGATCTGTATTTAAACTAATGGACACAAAATTGGATTCTAGTCAAAAAACCTTAACCGAGTATGGTAAATGAATAGAAGAGAATGAAGAAACTCTGACAATTTTGGATGCAAGTATTGATGACCTGCAAAAGCTCTGTGAAAAGCAATATAAATCTGATGAGAAATTAAGACAGAAGATAATCAATTTAGAAAACAGAAGCAGAAGGAATAACCTACAAATTCTGGGTTTTGAAGAGTTAGTGGAAGGTGATCAGCATACTGGATTCTTTGCAAGTTTTTTGGTACAATTATTTCCTAAAATCTTACCATCTACACCTATGATCGATCGAGCTCATCGATTGCCGGTCCCTAGACCACCTCTGGGAGCCAAGCCCAGATCAGTTATAATTTGTTTACATGAATTTCAAACAAAGGAATGTTTAATTTGTGAATCTTGTTGAAGAGGAATGATTGATTACAAGGGTCAGGAAATCAGGATTGTCAAAGATTTTTCACCCGAGGTCATGAATGAGCATGTTAAATTCAAAGAGGTTATTTTGGAGCTTTTTAACAAAGTTTTAAAGCCGTCTCTTCATTATCCTGGTCAGCTTAGAATCACTCTGCAAAATGGTTCTAAAGAATGGTTTCGCTCGAGTGGAGAAGCCCAGGATTTTTTAAAGACAATGGATTGACTGTTTAGTATCTTGCTATATGAATAATTGCTTCTCTTAATTTTGGTGAACTTTCGCAGCTAAACTTCCTTGTGATTTAATGCTTTGCTTAGAGAATAAGATTTTAATGAGTTAGTACCCAGTGCATTGTTATGAATTTTGATTAGTTTTTTTATTATTTCATACACTTTTCTTGAGGTTTATTTTTAATCAATATGGCTTAGTTTGGGTATTTTTTATTCTATTGTTTTGAAACTCTAATAATTAATCTATTTGTGTCCTTGTTATGAGGGCTAAGTTTGTTTTTTGGCTATTATTTAGTCTACTGGAATACAGTTGGAATTAATTAGGAGTTAAATCAACAGGTTGTTTTGGGAGGGTGATGTCATTAGTTGTAGCTGCCAGCCTTCTTTTGGCTGGCCTTCTGACTTTGGGAGGAAGGAGGGGGGTGTCTTTTTCTGGGAGCTGTTTTGGAATGCTAGCCAAATCTGTTGCTTGGTTACTCTATTTCAAGGCTTATTGTTTGGTTTTAATGTTCATTTTACTGGTTTTTACTTTAATTTCTCTATTAAATAGTATTAATAATGGGTCATACTATTAATTTACTCAGTCTTAATGTGAAAGGATTAAATCACCCTGTGAAGTGGATAAGATTTTTGCCTATATTAAAAAAAACTTTAGGCCCCAATTATTTTTTTACAAGAAACACATGTACATAATTGTGCCAACTTACATCTTTTCAGTAGGTGGAATGGACCACATTTTTACTCCTCTTTCCATGCTAAGTCTAGAGGAGTTTCGATTTTTATGGATAATACAGTTCCCCTTGTCCAACATAAAGTAGTGTCTGGTACTAATGGGCATTTTGTCAAAGTGTCAGGAAAATCAGATAATAAATTAATGGTATTTGCCAATCTGTATGCTCCAACTACAGATGATCCAGGACTTTTTGATTGTTTTTTTTTTCGTTTCTGCCAGATTTGAGCCTTTACTCATTGGTGATGGGAGGAGATTTTAATTGTTGGTTAGATACAGTTTTAGATAGGTCATCCTTTAAAACAGCGACACTTAATAAATCAGCTTTGTTTATTCAATCTATTTTAATGAAATACAGTATTGTTGATATATGGTGTTTCTTGCATCCACTAGATAGGGGGTATTTGTTTTTTTCTCATGTCTATCATACGTATTCCAGGATTGAATACTTTTTTATTGATAGTCAAATAATTCCCTTAGATTGATCCTGTGAATACAAAGAAATTGCTGTTTCAGATCATGCTCTGATGCTTTTATCTTTAAATTTCCTTGGTCTTTCTCAAATAAACAGATCTTGGTTTGTTATCTGATAAAGATTTCTTAAAATTTCTAGAGAGACAAATTATTCTTTTGTTTTGAACAGAATACTTTGGAAGAGACTTCTAGTTTTATTAGATGGGATGCCTTTAAGGCTTTTATTAGAGGTCGAATTATTTCCTATACTGCAAGTGTCAAGAAGAAAGCTAATATAGAGAGAATTGAGTTAGCTAATCAGTTAAAACAATTAGATCAAAAATATGCCTTGGCTCCAGATCCTGCTTTATATAAAAGGCGTGTTGAAATTCAAACTAAATATGATCATCTTTTAAAATATCCAATTGAAACTCAACTTTTAAAAGATAAGTCAATTTTATATCCACGGAGACAAAATGGGTAGATTATTGTGTAAAGGGGGTTTCTTCTTTTTTCTTTGTTACTGTGTATGTAATCAAAAGGGCTGCTTTGTTTTGTTAACTAGCAGGAATGTTAATTTACTGATAACGAGAATAGTATTCCTTTGTAAACCAAATGGGGATTAATGTTCTTTCTTCTGAGTCTGTAAGCTTTCGTTGACGGGCTTTTGGGCAGATCGGCGCGAGGGGGTTGAGAGAGAGGATGCAATGCTGTAAGCTGGGCGAGGACCAGACCCCAAGCGGGGGTCCGAGGCCAGGAGGTACTCTGAGGAGGGGGGATGAAGCTAGACGTGCTTGGTTGACCACTCGGAGGGTCCTGAGCTGCGAGCCGAGGAGTTCGGAGGGGATCGAATGGTGGCCAGAAGACTTCAGTAATTGAGCTCCAACGGTTGTGCACGAAATGGTTTGGACTTTGATAAGTTTGGTGCCTTTTCTTTATTTTTTTCTTCATATACACTGTATCATTATTAATCACTTAGTTATAGTAACCTTTATAAATTGTACTCATTTAATCGCATATGGTGTACTGTCTGTTTTTGGGCGAGGCGGGGACATCACACAGCATCCACACCAGCTGATTACCCAGTTGGCGGGGCCAAAGGCTGCTCCCCCTAGACGAGAATGAGCTGAGCGAGCCTGAGGCGACCCAGGGGATTACATTGTGGGGTGCTCGTCCGGGGTTGATTTCTGTGGAAGCTGTGTGATCACCCTCTTTAAATTGTGTCTGCGGCGAAGAGCTGGTGTGCCTTTGTGGGTGTGCGATTGCTGGTTATCACTGCGTGTGTGTTGGGTGGGGTGGCTGTGTTGGTAGCCTGGAGGTCGTTGTTCGAGTTCCGACTAGTGCTGACGAAATGGTGGTGGGACCATTGGCTGTCCGTACTGTTTGGAGAGTGAGGAGTGACAGGTTGGGATGTTTCAGCAGTGGTGATCTCCGCTCGGTTGTTGGAATAATGTCCAGCCCTAAAGGGGGGGAGGCGTGGGCGGAGCGGACCCCTCAGTTGTTGGGTGAGTGGCAGTGCCTGGCTGAGGAAAAGCGACAGGGGCGGGTTGAAAGTTTGAGTCGGCAGGCTGGTGACTCTGTTAGAACTGTCGGGCGCAATTATCTCGAAGTAACAGCTGCCAGCTCTGGGAAAGTGTGGGAACATGCGTGTGGTTTGACTGGAAGTCAAATGCTGCAGCTGGGGGGGCAGATAAATTGCTTGTGGTGCCAAGGGGATCTGTCAAGGGGATCAGTTGTTCTGTTGATTCGAAAGGTGTCGGGAAACTTAGAGGAGGCCCAGTGGGGGAACGGCTTGGGGTCTCTGGGGGAGCACGTTCCCAGCAATGTACCAATGAACTCCCGAAAGGAGCAGACCCTATTCCTGAAGGCTTAGAGGGACCAAGCGCACAGGTGTTGTTACGAATGGATGGAAGTCAAGTTAAAGCCATCCTCGGCACCGGGGCGCCGGTTAAGTTGCTGTACAGTTTGTTTTATAACCGTTATTGTAAGCATTTACCCTTGACGACATTGAGGACACTGGAGATTCGGGGTACCAGTGCTGGTGATTATCCAGACGACGGTTGTTGGACAGTGAAAATGGAGTTCTTAGAGGCAAATGTGGAGGAGACTGAGGTTCATGAATTGTTAATGCTGATGTGTCCGGACACTGTTGAGACGGGTGGCGTTTCTGTTCTAGAGAGAACCAATATCCTGCTGGTGCTCTTGGGGGCCTGCCCGGAGGAGGCAGATGAGCACCGTTTGGAGGCATTGTCGATGCACCCAGAGTTTTGAGCTGCTTGTGCGGACGTGTGTAGCAGCATTGGGCCGATACCGAATTCAAACCAGTGGTGGTACGGCCTGGGGGAAGTATCTGAGGGTGAGACCCTCTTAGTGGACACTGCGAAATACCACGAGGGAGGGGAGTTGACTGCTGAAGACACCTCGGAGAGAAAGAGGTTGCGGCGATTGGCCCCTACAGCCGTGGAAGATGTAGGCAGCGTGTGTGTGGATTATAGTGCGTTGAAGAGGCGCACTGTCAGTGACCAGAATATGGCCCTGAGGGCCGAAGAGGCGATGGCCTGTCTGAGTAGTATGAAGTGGTTTAAGGTGCTGGATCTGAGGAGTGGATGTTGCCAGATCCCGATGAGTGGGGCCGACAAGGAGAAGACGGCCGTTATAAATTCCCTAGGAGTCTTCGGGTCCGAAAAGATGCCACATGGCATATCTGGAGCCCTTGCAACCTTCCTGCTGGGCAGGTGGAAGACCATAGGGGATGTGGAGGCGTTTGGAGTTTTGGTGTATGTGGATTATCTCTTGGTATTTGGATTTGCCTCAGGAGAATATGAAGTGAGGTTGTTGCAGGAGCAGCTGAGAACTACCGAGTTAAAGTGTTTACTGGACACGTGCCAGGGCTGGCGAAGGTCGCAGCTCGTGAGTGACTGTCTCTACGGAATCAAGTTTGAAATGAAGACGGAGAGACTGGAGAAAGTGATCTGGAACCATTCGGAAGACTTACAAGTTGGAGAGAATGAAGTAACTTGTCTGACTGAGGGCAATAGCAAACTGAGAACCCGGAGAGGGGAGTTTGCAGACGTGAAGAAATTACAGACAAATCTCAGAAGAGAGAAGTGGAAGCTTGAAGGGAACCTGAAGATGACCATCGACAGTTCAAATGAAGTGCAAAACCTGAAAGTTGATCTGGAAGAAGTCATGAGGAAGAAAAAGCTGGAGAGAGGTGCAGTGAATACTGAACAGGAGGTTGAAGAGACTGCAGGAGCAGTGCAGGCCATGTATTTCCGTTTGGAGAAGATCAAACAGTAGCTACCGATCGCAGAAATGAGGAAGAATACAGATTCGATGGATGATGTGCTGGATGTGTGGTACATGCTGCCTTTTGCTGACTTTCCCTCGATTGAGGAAGAGACCTTTGGCCCTTCTCCCATTGAGTCAGGTGTAGCGGGGAGAGTTAGCTGTGTGCAGTGTGGGGCATGAGTGAGAGGTTGAGAGAGGAGTTGGTAGTGGGCCCAAGGTATCCCCAGTTGTGTCCGAGCCTGAAGGGTTTAGGTGAGGGGGTATGGAGGTCTCAGAAGGGTTAGGGAACTCCCAGATAGTTGGCCTAAGTAGCGCCTGAGGAACAGGGCGTGAGGTTTACTGTGTGGGGAGGAGATGTCACTGTTTGTGCTTGGGTTGTGTGTTGGCAGGAAAGGTGGCGAGTTATTTAATAATCATGAGGACATGACTTTTATTTGGTGGGGGGATTAAAGGGGGTTTCTTCTTTTTTCTTTGTTACTGTGTATGTAATCAAAAGGGCTTCTTTGTTTTGTTAACTAGCAGGAATGCTAATTTACTGATAACGAGAATAGTTTTCCTTTGTAAACCAAATGGGGATTAATGTTCTTTCTTCTGAGTCTGTAAGCTTTTGTTGACGGGCTTTTGGGCAGATCGGCGCGAGGGGGTTGAGAGAGAGGACGCAATGCTGTAAGCTGGGTGAGGAACAGACACCAAGCGGGGGTCCGAGGCCAGGAGGTACTCTAAGGAGGGGGGATGAAGCTAGACGTGCTTGGTTGACCACTCGGAGGGTCCTGAGCTGCGAGTTGAGGAGTTCGGAGGGGATCGAATGGTGGCCAGAAGACTTCAGTAATTGAGCTCCAACGGTTGTGCACCAAGTGGTTTGGACTTTGATAAGTTTGGCGCCTTTTCTTTATATATACTGTATCATTATTAATCACTTAGTTATAGTAACCTTTATAAATTGTACTCATTTAATCGCATATGGTGTACTGTCTGTTTTTGGGCGAGGTGGGGACATCACACAGCATCCACACCAGCTGATTACCCAGTTGGCGGTGCCGAAGGCTGCTCCCCCTAGAAGAGAATGAGCTGAGCGAGCCTGAGGCAACCCAGGGGGTTACAATTGGCTAACCAATTAAAAACCTTTATAGCTAAACGGCAAATTAAAGAAATTTGTAAAGTCAATGGTGATAGGACAATTGACCATTTAGAAATAAATGATATTTTTAAAGAATTTTATTCTAAACTTTATAGTTCTGATCCTCCCAAAGATAACACTGTAATGAATAATTTTTTAGATCAATTAAACATTCCTACAAATTCTGTTGGTAACAGAAAACAGTTGGATCAACCTACTTTGTATAAGGAAATTGCCGAGGCTATACATTCCTTGGACTAGGAGAAGGCTCCAGGTCTTGATGGATTTTCTGCAGAATTTTGTAAGGCTTTTTCCTCACTGCTTATACCTCATTTATTTGTAGTTTTCTCGGACTTTTTTAAGTTGGGTAGGTTGCCACAATCTTCTTATGAAGCTTCTATTTCGCTTATTCTTAAAAAGAATAAGAACCCAACTGAATGCTCTTCATACAGACCAATTTCTTTACTTAATGTTGATATTAAAAGCCTATCTAAAGTTCTGGCCCATAGAATTGAAAATATTTTGCCATCTATCATTTCTGATGATCAGACGGGATTGATTAAAAATGGATGTTCCCACTTTATTATTCATTGTTTATTAAACATTATTTATTCCCCTTCTAAGGAGATATCAGAATGTCTGATTCCTTTGGATACTGAGAAGGCTTTTGATCGGGTTGAATGGAGTTGTTTATTTAAAACTTTAGAAAAATTTAATTTTGGGTCCGATTTTATGCAACGGATTAAATTACTGTGTCTATCTCCTTCTGCCAGGGTCCTTACTAATTTTCAGTATTCCAAACCTTTTAAACTTTAATGTAGTTGTCCCCTGAACCCTTTGCTTTTTGATTTGGCTTTAGAACCCTTAGCTATAGCTTTTCGAGAATCTAATGATATTACTGGTATTCTAAGGAGAGGGACTATTCATAAAGTTTCACTTTATGCTGATGACCTATTGCTTTTTATTTTTAATGTCGAGACTTCACTACCTCCTGTGCTTTCTCTACTTGTTTTATCCAATTTTCAGGATACAAACTGAATTTACATAAGAGTGAACTTTTTTCCTCTGAATAATTTGTTATCGGTTAATACTAACCTTCCTTTTAAAATTGTAAAAAAATCAGTTTACCTATTTGGGTGTAACAATTACCAAGAATTATAAACGCCTACTTAATGAAAATTTTCTTAGCTTACTGAATTTTGTAAAAAGGACTGGTCGCCTTTTTTGTTATCCTTGATTGGCTGAATCAACTCTATTAAAATGAACGTTTTACCTAAATTTATATATCTTTTTCAGGCATTACCTGTTTTTATTCCTAAATCTTTTTTTGATTATCTCGATTCTAAGAATTATATCTTATATATGGAAAAACAAACATTCTCAACTAAATAAAGTTCATCTTCAAAAATCTAAGAAGAATGGAGGTTTAGCTTTACCAAATTTTAGCTTTTATTATTGGGCAGTCAATATACAAAATCTTACGTTTTGGACATATTATATTAACCGCGAGGACTGTCCAAAATAGGTTTCTTTAGAAGATAACTCTGTTAATAAATTTTCTATTAATTTCTCTTCACAGATCTTCACTCCCTTTATCTTTTAGTAAACTAACTGAAAATTTGGTAGTTAAACATACTTTGAGGATCTGGGTGCAATTTAGGAAATTCTTTGGTCTATTGAGATTTTCTTTGTCTAGTCCCATTTGTTTTAACAATTTTTTTAGACCTTCAATGACTGATTTAGCTTTTGAAAAATGGGATAGATTGGGTATTAAATACCTCCAGGATTTGTTTGTTGGAGGAAGTCTTCTTTCATTTGAGCAAATGTCAGCTAAATATTGTTGACCCAAAACTCATTGTTTTCATTATTTTCAAGTTAGAGACTTCCTGCATTCTCAACTATATACATTTCATATAAGTTCCGATAAGGACTTATTAGATGTAATTTTTAATTTGAAATCTTTTTATAATGGTTCAAAATCCAATATTTATGATATGTTGCTGGGGATGAGAAATGTTTCTATAGACAAAATTTAAAATCTTTGTGAACAAAATTTACAGACTTCATTTTCTGAGGAAACTTGGAATGAAATTTTTAAATTGGTTAACACTTCATCATTATGTGCCTGTCATTTTCTTTTACAATTTAAAGTGGTTCATAGGGCTCACATGTCTAAAGATAAGTTATCTTGTTTTTATTCAGATGTATCTCCTTTCTGTGATAGATGTAATAATGGAGAAGCTTCATTAATTCACAGTTTTGGACCATTTTTGAGTTATTTTCAAAATCTTTGATTTGTTGTAAAAGTACAGATGGTGGCTAATATATTTTATTATATGATAGGGGTTTTGTTCCCTTTTATCTCACTTTTCCTAACAGCTCTGACTTTGGTAGTGGGTTTAGATTTTTTTTCTGTTTTAACAATTATTATATTTCAATATTTTGATTTCAATTTAATTTTTATGAATACAGGGTTTTGTGATTGTATCTGTATTCTTAATACAATGTATTTGGTACTACTTTTTTTCTTTTGACTTATATCTTCTTGTACTCTGTATTCCTTTATGCAGAAACTAATAAAAGTATTGAAAGAGAACTTGCAAACTGAAGAGAAAGCTTTATTGAATCCAGGGGAAAATATTGAAAGCAGTTATTAAAGCAAGGCATTTGGGGAAAAAAAATCAAGGTAGAGTAAAACACTGGTTATCTGCTATCCAATTGTTCAGAATTCCCAGTGGTTTGGTATATGACTTGCAGGTTAGAGAGAGTGACACAAATAAGTAAATCACAAAAAGGACATAAAGAAATTTAAATTGTTATAGGTACATTAAGTGATTGAGAGTGATCTGGTCAAGTGAAGTATAATGGAGGTAAATTAAATTGTCCACCTTATCAATTAAACAGGGGGAGAAAGCATATTTAAAAGTACAGTACAGAGCTCTAAGATACAGAAGCATCTGGATGCCTTGGTACATGATTTGTGCAGGTGTAACCAGTAATAGAGTCAACAAGTGCTATTGATTATTACTGCAAGCCAATTAAATACAAAAGTAAGAAGGTTATGCTTCTGTCAGGAATATTTGAGACCTCTGGAGTACTGTGTACAGTATGGGTCTCCATTTTTAATGAAGGATATTACAGTAATGTGTTAGAAGAAGTTGTGAGACAGAATTGGCTAGTTGTTGCTTAAGGGAAGGTTGGAAAGCTGGGCTTAAACGTTTTGAATTCTGGAGTAGTTTTGGAGGTTAGATACGAGAGGGAAGAAGTTTGCTCTTGTGGAAAAATCAAGAAATGCAGTTTGCTGTTTAGAAATAGGGTATTGATCTTTTAAGCAAATTAGGAAAAAATATCATTGGTTGGTGGAAGCAGTGGCTGAATATTTTTAAAGCAGTGTTTTGATGAACAAGGGGAGAAAGGGTTATAACATGTTGAATGCAGAGAGTAGGTTACGTGCAGATCAGCAGTGATCTTATAGTGGAAGAAGTTCAGCGGTCTCATTGGCCTGCTCCAATTTTAATGTTCAGATTTAATTGTCATTCAGCCATACATGAATACAGCTAAATTGAACATTGTTACTCCAGAGTTAAGGTGCAAAAAACAGTACCAACAGTTAAGCACAGCTCAAGGCATATACAGTTGAAGTCAGAAGTTTACATATACCTTAGCCAAATACATTTAAACTCAGTTTTTAACAATTCCTGACATTTAATCCTAGAAAACATTCCCTATCTTAGGTCAGATAGGATCACTACTTTATTTTAAGAATGTGAAATGTCAGAATAATACTAGAGAGAATGATTTATTTCAGCTTTTATTTCTTTCATCACATTCCCAGTGGGTTAAGTTGTTTACATACACTTTGTTAGTATTTGGTAGCATTGCTTTTAAATTGTTTAACTTGGGTCAAATGTTTTGGGTAGCCTTCCACAAGCTTCTCACAGTAAGATGCTGGAATTTTGTCTGAATTTTGTCAGAACTGGTGTAACTGAGTCAGGTTTGTAGGCATCCTTGCTCGCACATGCTGTTTCAGTTCTGCCCACAAATTTTCTGTTGAATTGAGGTCAGGGCTATGTGATGGCCACTCCAATACCTTGACTTTGTTTTCCTTAAGCAATTTTGCCACAACTTTGGAGGTATGCTTGGGGTCATTGTCCATTTGGAAGACCCATTTGCGACTGAGCTTTAACTTCCTGGCCGATGTCTTGAGATATATCCATGTAATTTTCCTTCCTCATTATGCCATCTATTTTGTGAAGTGCACCAGTCCCTCCTGTAGCAAAGAACCCCCACAACATGATGCTGCTACCCCCATGCTTCACAGTTGGGATGGTATTCTTGGGCTTGCAAACCTCACCCTTTTTCCTCCAAACGCAATGATAGTCATTATGGCCAAACAGTTTAATTTTTGTTTCATCAGACCAGAGGATATTTCTCCAAAAAGTAAGATCTTTGTCCCCATGTGCATTTGCAAATTGTAGTCTGGCTTTTTTATGGTGGTTTTGGAGCTTCCTTGATGAACAGCCTTTCAGGTTATGTCGATATAGGACTTGTTTTACTGTGGATATAGATGCGTGTCCACCTGTTTTCTCCAGCATCTTCACAAGGTCCTTTGCTGCTGTTCTGGGATTGATTTGCACTTTTTGCGCCAAAGTACGTTCATCTCTAGGAGACAGAATGTGCCTCCTTCCTGAGCGTTATGACGGCTGCGTGGTCCCATGGTGGTTATACTTACGTACTATTGTTTGTACAGATTAACGTGGCACCTTTGGGTGTTTGAAAATTGCTCCCAAGGATGAACCAGACTTGTGGAGGTCCACAATTTTTTTTTCTGAGGTCTTGGCTGATATCTTTTGATTTTGTAAATTTCTGACCCACTGGAATTGTGATATAGTCAACTAAAAGTGAAATAATTTGTCTGTAAACAGTTGTTGGAAAAATTACTTGTGTCATGCACAAAGTAGATGTCCTCAACGTCTTGCCAAAACTATAGTTTGCTAATATGAAATCTGTGGAGTGGTTAAACAATGAGTTTTAATGATTTCAACCCAAGTGTATGTAAACTTCTGACTTCAACTGTATAAGATGTCTGTAAAATATAGTCACACAAAAAAAATATAGTACAACCCTCTGAGTCTATGAATGTTGCAGCAATCTGCAGTTGAACACAATATGGTTTGTCTTCTGCCAGGTGAACACGGAGATCAGCAACGACTCAGCTTGGATACCGTGCCACACTGCCCCCGGCACTCCGGTGGAGCACACCAATTGCAACTCCTCTCTCCTGGGTGGCTGTAAACAGGTGACACCATGGCTTGAAGTCTAGTCCTTGCCTCAACTGAGGCCACACAGCTCCCTCACCAACCACCCCTGTTGTCTGCCAATAAGTCAGTGAATCAGACTTGTGGCATCCACACCAATAGTGTCCAACAGGGTCTTGAGATCGCAAGAAAAGTGACTAAGATGATCGCTCGTTGTTAGACTGCATACCTCCATCGCACCAATTCCTCTGCCTCTCTGATGCAGGCAGCAGCACAAACCACACCAAGTTCAGCTTCACCACCACCGCGTAACTCGTTGTTGGGGTAAACCTGCAGTACTTTAAGTTCTTTATATCCAGCAGAGTGTAAAAACAATATATAAAATAGACAATAACATCTTTGGTTGACTCCATAGAAGCTGCTGCGATCGAGCAGGCTGCCATCTTACGGGAATCACTTTACCAGAATGTTTGTATATGTTTAACAGTGGTAAAACCTGGTGAAAGTGTGCATTAAAATGCATGGTGGAATGCAGCAAATACTTAATCATACAGACATGGCAGTGAGGTTCCACAATCAGTCACAAAATGCTGGAGAAACTCAGCAGGACAGACAGCATCTATGGAAAAGAGTAAACAGTTGACAGTTTGGCCCAACACCTTTCATCAGGAATGTGCTGATTAAGGATCTTGGCCTAAAATATTGCCTATTTATTCCTTTCTATAGATGTTGCCTGGCCTGCTAAGTTCCTTCAACATTTTGTGTGTGTTGCTTTCAATTTGCAGCATCTGCAGATTTTTCTCATGTTTCTCAATCAGTGATTGGATCAAAGCTCTGCAGTCCTGTCACATCTAGTCATGAATTGTGATGGGCAAAGAGGTAGCTAATGAGAGAAGGCAGGCCTAAAGCTATCACCATCCTCAACAAGATGGGTCCCAGCATGTGAGTGATTGAGCAAAGCCCAAAGCTTCTGCTACTACATTCAGACAGAAATGCTTAAGTGCATGATCTCTCTGGCTTCCTTTTGAAGCCATCTCCATCACAGAGATCAAACTTCAACCTGTTTCATTTCTTTTGATGAAAGAAACAGCTGAGAGTAATGGATATGTGAAAGGCAATGGGCCAGACAACATTCTGCTGTGGTGCTGAAGGCCTGTATTCCGGAATAAAATGGGCATATAGCCAAGCTGTCAGAGCAACACTGATGTCTGCCTGACAAATGCCATCCACCTAGTTACCACAAAATCAGTCTCTACCCAGCCATCAAATTGAGGGAAGGTGTTGTTAACTCTGCAATCAAGTGGAACCTATTCAGCATTTATTCACAATAAGATTGTGAAAAAGATTGTGCACCCAAGCCATAGAAAGGGTGCAGAGGAGATTTACAAGGATGTTACCTGGATTGGGGAGCATACCTTATTGAAAGAAGTTGAGTGAACTCGGCCTTTTCTCCTTGGAGCAATGGAGGATGAGCAGTGACCTGATAGAGGTGTATAAGATGATGAGAGGCATTGATTGTGTGGATGGTCAGAGGCTTTTTCTCAGGGCTGAAATGGTTGCCACAAGAGGACACAGGTTTAAGATGCTGGCAAGTAGATACAGAGGTGATATCAGGGGTAACTTTTTTACTCAGAGCGGTGAGTGCGTGGAATAGGCTTGCCGGCAATGGTGGTGGAGGTGGATACGATACAGTCTTGTAAGAGACTTTTGGATAGGTACATGGAGCTTAGAAAAATAGAGGGCTATGGGGAAGTCTAATAATTTCTAAGGTAGGAACATGTTCAGCACAACTTTGTGGGCTGAAGGGCCTGTATGGTGCTGTAGGTTTTCTATGTTTCTAAGATGCACACAGTTGCCTGTTTGGGTTGCATGGTAGTTAACTTCTGATGTCTTTGCAGCCTTGGCCCACAGAAGGGCAAACGTGCTAAATTACAGCATGGAATGGGAGATTACCCTTGAGATCAAGGCAACATTTGACCTATAGAAAGCTTAAGAAATCGTGTAAAACTGGAATCAATGGGCATCAGCTGGGTGATACTATGTCTAATAGTTGCACCTGTAAACCAGATAAAGTAAAATGCTTGTGAAATTCAGAGGTTCACCAATGATTGTACAATGTCCATTTCCATTGACAAATTCTTAGCAAGTGGGGTTGGCCAGGCCTGCATGCATTGAGACTTGATGACATCCAGACATAAGCTGGTAAGTGGAAACAAGTTTCCACCACAAGCTCTTGTCTCCAACAACAGATTGGAATTACCATTGCTGGGTCTCTTTCAATGGGCAGTTACTTCATTCAGAATTTGAGGAGATTTGGTATGTCATTAAATGCTCTTGCAGATTTACAGTGGAGATCATTCCAATTGGTTGCATCACAGCCTGGTATGGAGGCTGCAATGCATATGATCACAAGTTGCTGCAGACTCAGCTAGCTCCATCCCAACTCACCCCACAACTGAGGCCATCTTAAAGAGGTGGTATCTCAAAAAGGCATCCATACAGAAATATAAAAAAAATCATTACTTTGACTATCAATTTCAACACTGCTCTCTATTCTGTCTCAAGATAGACTAGCCACTAACATCTAGAAAATCACAGACTCCCACAGTTAATTTAACTATAATTCTTCTTACCTTACCACCTGTAAGTTCATTGTTCCTTTTTCTCAGTTTCTTTCTCTCCATTGCATTTGGCCCAATGATGGAGCCTTCTGAAATACTCCCCTTGTTCCTGAAACCTGGCTATCCATTTGCAATGGCACATAGAGCTCTCAACCACATTATCTTTATTTCCCGTACATCTGCTCTCATGCCTTCTCCCTTACAAAGTACAAAGATGAGAGTTTCCCTGATACTTATCCCAGCAGACTTTGCATTCATTATCCTCTACAGTTTCTACCAGTATCTACATTCACCCATCACCAGTCACATCTTCTTTCGTTCCCATTCCTGCAGTTTTTAAAGGATCTGTTCTCTTCGTGATTCTCTGATCCAGTCTTCTATTGCCATTCATAACTAACGATCCTCTACTAGCATTCCATGCAACCAGAGGAAATGCAACACTTTTCCCTTTCCACCATCTGGGTCCATACAATCATTCATTAGTTATTTAGATACAGCATAAAGGAGGCCCTTCAAGCCACACTGCCCAACAGTCTCCTGATTTAATCTGAGCCTGATCACAGGACAATTTTATAATGACTAATTAACCTACCAACCATTACACCTTTGGACAGTGGTGGTAGGTCATGGAAAGAATGTACAAACTCCTGACAGTCAGTGGTTGGAATTGAACCCAGGTCATTGGTACTGTAAAGCATTGTGATAAACACTACACTACTGTACCACCCCTTTTGTTTTCTCACTCCCTGCATTTGTAAAGGTTCTCCCTATCACACGAACCAGTGATTTACTTGCTTTTCCAATCTAGTCTACTTCCTTTTGTGTTCACATTGTGGTCTTCTTAATATTAGAGAAACTAAAGCAGATTGTTTTAATTCTTTTAAACCCCAGTTCTGAGAAAGATTGACTTTTTCTTCCTGCAGATGCTACTTGACTGGCTAACTTCCAGCATTTCTATTTTGTCTCATTGTACCTGTCTTATTCCCATTTTGCCAACTCCTTGTTTACATGAACAAAAGTGGATGATCTCAGAGATACCTACGCATTTGCCTACTCTGACAATCATACTGGAACTTTACTGCATCCTCCTTACGGCTCACACTCACAGTTAACTTTGACATTATTATTCTTCCAAATACCTTAACTTGCACTTGCCTGGATAAAATTCCACTTGCCTCTTTGTGTCCATTTTTCTTGACTTGCTGCAGCCTGAAGCTCTCACCTAGGCTGTCAACCACATGACCAAATTGTATTTGTATCTTAATAAACTAAGGAGATTTGCTTATGCCAAAAATTAGCTGAATCAATGGCTGATTAAAGAACAACCAGACAGAGGCAGTGTGGCGTAATAAAGTGGAAGTTGAATTAAACCTAGGGTAATCTAAAAACATTTGATTTTGCTATCAAGCTGGAAGCTCAGAAAATACTAGTATAGAGGTAGGAAATGAAGCTATTTCCAAGCATGTTTGCACTAGACTCAAATAGGTATTTATTTTATTGAGATACCACACAGAATAGGCCCTTCCAGCCCTTCAAGCTGTGCTGCCCTGAAGTTCCTTGATTTAATCCTAGCCTAATCATGGGGCAGTTTACAATGACCACTTAACCGACCAACTGCTACATCTTTGGACTGTGGGATGAAACTGGAATAGTTGGAGGAAACCCACACATTCACGGGGAGAATGTACAAATTCCTTACGAGGCAGCAGAGGAATTGAAACTGGATCACTGGTACTGTTGAGTGTTGTGCTAACCACTATGTTACTGTGCCACCCCCACAATGATGTATTGCAATGGGTTCTGAAGGTTA
This sequence comes from Hypanus sabinus, assembly GCF_030144855.1. Classification (NCBI taxonomy): domain Eukaryota; kingdom Metazoa; phylum Chordata; class Chondrichthyes; order Myliobatiformes; family Dasyatidae; genus Hypanus; species Hypanus sabinus. The sequence continues at coordinate 112,038,528 of NC_082707.1, forward strand.
TTTATGGAAAGAAGATGGGAAACTTAAAGTATGAGTTTTCATGATACTTAGCAAAAATGTACGGTATAAGGGCAATGACTTCAATTCAATTATAGTAATGGTTATACAACCAAGAAACAGGTCCTTTGCTCCACTTAGACCATGTTGGATATTAAGTGACACACAAAAAACTCCAGCTGAGTTCCTCCAACTTTTTGTGTGTATTGCTTGGATTTCCAGTATCTGCAGGTTTTCTCATGTTTGTGCTGACCATCAAGTACCAGTTTTCTCATCCAATTTCATTCTCCCCCTCATTTTTCCTGTATTTTTTTATATGTGCATATGTTGCTGCTGAATCTATTGAAAGTTTACCCTTGGATTGCATTTAGATGAAAAGTAATATTATAACACAACATTGTCTTTTATTCCAAGCTACAGTATATGATTTGATTGATTTGAATCAATTGGAACTTGCAGGAAAAGAGGGTGGTAAGTGAGAAACGGATGTTTGGAGGAGCAAGCGACCTTAAAGGTTGTGAAGCAGATGCAGGTCTGAGGTTCTCCATAGGAAGAGGACAACGGCTTCGCAGATATGTTGTGGAGGAAAGCAAGGCAAAGGTAGGTTTCTAAAAGTCAATGTTTTATTGGTGGGTTCTGTACATGGAAATTCTTAAAAGTATTGCCAGTTCACAGCAGATTCTTTGGTGTTTGTTTGGATTCATAGAACACTACAGCACAGAAGTGTGCCTTTCAGCACATTACTTCATGCGAAACTGTTACTCTGCCTAGTTTGATCGACTTGGAACATAGCCCTCCATGCCCTCCCATCTATGTACTTATCTAAACTTCTTTTGAATGTCACAATTGAACCTGCATCTATCATTTCCAGTGACAGCTTGTTTGATACTCGCATCACCTTCTGAGTGGAAAAAGTTCTCCCTCAGGCTCTCCTTAAATTTTCACCTCTCACTCTTAATGTACAACCTCTTGTGCTAGTCTCACTCAACCTTAGTGGAAACAGACTGCTTGCATTTACCCTATCTGCTACAAGTTTGTATACCCTTATTAAGTTTTCCCCCATTCTCCTACACTCCTAACCTATTCAACCCTTCCTATAGTTAAGGTTCTCAAGCTCTGACAACATCTTTGTAAAATTTCTGTGTTCCTTCAGTCTTATTGATAGCTTTCCTGTAGGTAGGTGACCTGTAGGTAGAACTACACATGATACTCCAAATTTGGTCTCACCAATGCCTTTTATATAACGTCTCACCTCTTGTACTCAAAACTCTGATTTATGAAGGCCAATGTACCAAAAGCTTTCTTTACAACCCTATCTACCTATGATGCCACTTTCAAGAAATTATGGACCTGTATTTCCAAATCCTTTTGTTCCACAGCATTCCTCAGTGTCCCACCATTCACTGTGTAAGTCCTACATTGGTTTGTCCTCCCAGGTACAACACCTCACACTTGTCTGCTTTAAATTCCAGTGGCCACACATTTTAATTGCACATCCCATTCGCATTCTGATATATCTATCTATGGCCTCCTCTGCTGTCAAGATGAAGCCACACTCAGGTTGGAGGAACAACACTTTATATACCAGCTGGGTAGCCTCCAAGTTGATGGCAAGAACATTGACTTCTCTAACTTCCGTTAATGCCCCTCCTCCCCTTCTTACCCCATCCCTGATATATTTAGTTTTTTTTCCCCCTCCTCTTTTTTCTCTCTCTCTCTCTGCCCATCGCTCTGACCGTTCTCCATCTCCGTCTGGTGCTCCTGTCTCCCTTTCTTTCTCCCTAGGCCTCCCGTCTCATGATCCTTTCCCTTCTCCATCTCTGTATCCCTTTTGCCAATCACCTTTCCAGCTGTCAGCTTTATCCCACTTTATCCAGTCTTCTCCTATCAATTTGCATTTCCCCCTCCCCCTCTTACTTACGAATCTCTTACTATCTTTCTTTTCAGTTAGTCGTGATGAAGGGTCTCGGCCGGAAACGTCTTCCTATAGCACTTCTTCCTATAGATGCTGCCTGGCCTGCTGCATTCCACCAGCATTTTGTGTGTGTTGCTTAAATTCCATCTACCATTTTTCCTCCCATTTTTCCAGCAGGTCCAGATCCTATTGAAATCTTCGATAGCATTCCTCAATGTCTACTGTGCCCCCAATCTTGCTGACATCTTTAAATTTGCTAATCCAGTTCACTGCTTTATCCTCCAGTTTGTTGATATAGGTGACAAATAACGGACCCAGCACCAATCCCAGAGGCATACCATTAGTCAAAGGCCTCTGGTCAGAAAAGCAACCATCTATTACCACACTCTGACAATGTAATTCCAATTTACTATTCATCCTGAATACCAAGCAACTGAACGTCAAGCCTGCCTTATGGACCAGCATCTCATGCTGGTCTTTCCTGATAATTACCTCAAAAGAAAACTTCACAAGATTAGTTCGCAAACTTTTGTGCACAAAGCCATGTTGACTATTCCTAATCTGGCCCCGTCCATCCAAATACTTATATATCCTGTCCCTTAGAATAGCTTCCAATAATTTAACCACCCCAACATAAGGTTCACCAGCTTATTCTTAGAGCCTTTCTTGAACACTGGAACAGCATTAGCTATCCTTCAATCCTCCGGCACTCACTCATAGCTAAGGACATTTTAAATATTTCTCCCACAGCCTTGCAATTTCTGCACTAACCTCCCTCAGGGTCTGAGGTGACACCTTGCCAGGCCCTGGGGACTTGCCCACTGTCATTTGCCAGCAAGCACAACCTCTTCTGTAATCTGGATACAGTCCATGACCTCATGATTGTTTTGTCTCAGTTCTGTGGACTCTGTGTTTGATTCCCAAGTAAATTCACATGCAAACCATCCATTTAAGATTTGATGTACCAAAATATTCAATACAAAATAATTTGTAATAACAGGGGATACAAGAAGGGTTAAACTTCCTGGCAGGTTGGGCTCAAGGAGGAAATGGAATGTAAAAAAATACAAAAGAAATAATAATTAACACTAATTAAAGTTTAAGGGAGGTGTGTTTGGAGAGTCGATGGGGCTGCAGACCACATAATTCCCCTATTACATCCTTATTTCCATAAGGTATAGGAGCAGAATTAGGCCATTTGGCTGATCCAATTTTTCCTCTCAGCCCCAATCTCATGCCTTCTCCCTGTATCCCTTCATGCACTGACCAATCAAGAATCTCTGTGCATACCTTGCCCAGACACAATATCCTCTCCTCCTCTCCACCTAAATCAGCACATCACACTTCTATACGCAATCCTGGTCAATCAAAGCCATGTCTGTTCCCCATGCAAGTTATTGTATTCTTCCTTCCACCTCAGTGTTCATGGAGTTCTCTCCTCTACCTCATGTACTCTTTGCATTTGCACTTTGAGTATTAGTCCCTCTCCCCTCCCCCCCCCGAGCTGAATTCATGCCTTGCATTTTCTTCACCTCCTTTTCTCCTTCTATAGTGTCAACCACCCCCTGATCTCCAATGGCCTTGCTGAGTCCACCTCGCAACTTCTCAACACAATTGGCAGCCAGGAAAGAAATTTAATTCAAAGGGATTCAACATCAAATTTCCATGTTTCCTAGGCATTAGATTTCTCACTCCTTGCCTTTCCATAAGCTTCAATTTTAACCCGGTGGCTAAAGTTAGAATTAAATGTATTAGGTGTTTTCAGGTCATACAGGGCCAGTTTCAACCCTCTTACATCTAGACATGTCCATTTCCCTCCATAAATGCTGCCTAACCTGCTGAATTCCTCCAGCACAAGGATGCCTACATACCTGCTGAGCCCCCATAGTTACCTTTACACCTTTTCCCACCCTGTCACTTGTAAGAATGCTATTTCCGTCTGTTTCTCCTCTGCGCCCCTTATCTTATTAGATTTTCTATTCCAGGACATTCATGATGTCCTTTTTTCTTTCACAAAATGGGGCTCCATCAGCTGCTATTGATGCAGCCCTCATTCAGATCTCTTACTTCCTTCATGTCTACTCTCACACTATCTTCACCCTCCCCCACCCCCCCCCCCCAAGGCATAACAGGAATACAGTAGAGTTCGTTTTGTATTCATCAACTAATAGAACCTCCACATTCAAGATATTATTCAAGAAATGAATGCTTAATGGAGGATGTGTGATTAAATTATTGTATGGGAAGATGAATAATCTCTAGGTTTGGAGGTTGGAAGTGGGGAATGGAACATGCAGTAGGACAGAACAAACTATGAGTTAAATTTGTACTCCACAGCAGTCTTTTAGTCAAATTAATTTCTTGTAAGTTTCGTGACGGAAGCTTCTATTATTAACCACAGTATAGAGACTTTTCATGCTTCCAAATCGCCTTAAATTTATGTCCCATCATTACTAACTCACCACCACGGAGAAGTAATTTGACACCTATTTAGTTGATCAATAATTGTTTGATATGAAATTCTTTATTCTTTATACTTTAGTGAATGATGCCAAAATTGTCATCTGCCTTCATCAATAAACATATAATTTATAATAATGTTGCTGTCAAATGACACTACCTGTGTGAAGTTTGCAGGTTCTTCCTGTAACCACTTGAGTTTGCTCCAGGTGTTGTGGTTTCCTCCCCCATCCAAATGCAGGCTGGTTAATTGGCCGCTGCCAGTTACCCCTAGTGTGTAGATGAGTGGTGGAATCTGGGGGGAGTTGATGGGAATGTGGGGAAAATAGAAATGCGGATTAACATAAGATGTGTAAATGAGTAGGTGATAGGTGGTTGGCGAAGACGTGGTGTGTCCTTGCTGTATAGGACTTCCATTATGCACACAGCTCTAGCTGCTTACTGACTGAAGTCCAGAGGTCAACATGTGCTCCAGAACTAGTCGTGCTTCTTCTAGTCAAGCTGTTGTCCTGTAAACAAAAAAAAAGCAGAACAAATCCAATCTGGCTAATTGCCATTCAGTCAGTCTGTTGTCGGTCCTTAGCATCAGCATTGGTGGCATTTCTTCACCAATAACTGACTCACTGATCATACAGACAGGTTTCACCAGGACTACTCAAAATTCATATTTTATCACAGGCTTAGTCCAAACATGGATTTAAGAGCTGAATTGTAGAGATTAGGTAAGAGTGACTGTCCTTGGCATCAAGGCAGTACTGATTGACTACCAATTTTCTGGAAACTGATGGTGCAACACCTCTTTTAATTTGGATGAAACTGAGGCCAAGTATCACTCACTTTTCATGAAATGTCTGTTAGATGAGATAAATGCTGACAATTCTGTATAGACATTTAATTAAGAATTTAACATGAATGATATTCTTTGGTTCATTGCTCAGGCGGGAGAAAGTAGAACTTTCAGCACTAAAGAGTGCCTGGCATAACTTGTGGCCTGCGTTGATGTTTGATAATGCACCTGAAGAAAAGCACAATGGTTGAACAGAATTTTGTGTACCAAAGGTTAAAGTAATTGTTTATGATTTGCTTGTGTATATAAAAATGTTACAGGACCTGCTTTCAAAGATATAGCAAGTAGTCTTAATGAAGCAAATTTGTGTAAGCGGATGATTGTTGACAACGAAGCACCTGTTGTGCATCACCTTACGGACTTGGAAATTATAAACAGTGTTCTGAATGCTGAATGCAAGTGATGAAGACAGCAGTGAAGATGATGAAATGGATGAAACTAAAAGATTTACTATTGACAAGTTAATTAAGTTGTTAGGAGATTTAATCAAAGAGTTAGAGAAAAGTGCCTTCGTGACAGAACAAGAACTAATGAATTTATATTTGAGGCAAGAAATACTACAACACATGAAACAACTTTGGCTGGATGAAATGTTTAAAAAGATAACTGTTACATACCCCATAACTGGGTGTCAGACCAGCAAAGATAGAAGAATCCGTTGGAGTCTGGTGGTACCAAAACTAAAGATGTTTATTAGTAAACTACACAGTACAGTATCAAAAATGCAAATATACATATAAAACAGGTCGGTGGGACTAAGTGAGAGTAAGCATTTGGCACGGACTAGAAGGGCCGAGCTGTCCTATTTCCGTGCTGTAGTTGTTATATGGTTACATGCAACTGATGTCATTTTAAAACTGATTGGCAATAGTCTCATACTCAAATTGTTCATGTCCCAAATGAACAACTGGAATCGCAGCTATTTTCTCAATTAGTGTTTGTTCTTTAAGAGTTATACTAAATAAGTGACTGCCCTGATTAACTGGTGGTCCAATTAGCCAGAATCCACTATATATGATAAAATAAGATAAGTCAACACAGATTCATTAAGGAAAGATAGTGCTCAACAAATCGGTTAATTCTCTGAGGAGGTAGCAAGCAGTTTTGACAGAGTCATTGTAGATGTTATTTACTTGGATTTTGAGAAGGCCTTTGACAAGGTACCATATTAAGAGGCTGCTAAACATGATAAGATCCCATCGTGTCAGAAGAAGGTATAGGTATGGAGGGAAGATTGGCTGATGGCAGATGGCAGTGTGGTATAAAGTTGTCCTTTTCAGGATTGCTGTCCTATGGCATTACATGCTGTCAGTGTCATTACAGAGAGATTAGTACAACTTTTCACTTTATATTTTAATGATTTGGATGAAGTTACTAATGGTAATGCTTTGTAGATGACACCAAGATGGGCAGAGGATCAGGTAGTGTTTTGAGACAAAATTGAAAAGAAGGGTGGTGAATACAGGACTGAAGGTGTTAATTACAATATAACGTGGATGACTTTGTAGTACAATTTGAAATCAGAAGGGATGATTTTGTGGGCAACATAGAGTGGCGATTGAAAGAAAATCACAGCTGGGTACTTAACATCCAAGGATACACATCATATTGAAAGGTCAGACAGGTGATCAGAGGGGGTGAGATGGCTTTGCTGGTAAAAAAAATGAAATCAAATCCTTAGAAAGAAGTGACAGGATAAGAAGATGTAAAATCCTTCTGCATAGAGTTAAGATATTACAAGGGTAAAAAAATGTTCCTGGGAGTTATATACATGTCTCCGAACAGCAGCCAGGATATGACATACAAATTACAACAGAAAATAGAAAAAGCATGCAAAAAGGGCAGTTGGTCCTGGGGGATTTCAGTATGCAGGTAGATTGGAGGAAATCAGGTCTTTGCTGACTTTGTAGTACTCCTTGAACATAACTTTTTAGAGCAGCTTGTGGTTGAGGTCACTAAGGAAAAGGCAATTCTGGATTAGGTGTTGTTTAATGAACCAGATTTGATTAGGGAGCTTAAGGTAAAAAGAACCCTTAGGAGACAATGACCATAGTATGATATTGACCCTGCAGTTTGAGAGGGAGAAGCTAGAATCAAATGTATCAGTATTACAGTTGAATAAAGATAACTATGGAGGCATGAGAGAGAAGCTGGCCAGAGTTGATTGGAAAGGACACTAGCAGCAATGTTGGTAGAACAGCAACAGCTGGAGTTTCTGAGAATAATTTGGAAGACATAGGATCAGTTAATCTTAAAGGAGGAGGAGGATTCTAAAGGGAGAAAGAGGCAATGATGCTGACAAAGGAAGTCAAAGAGACCATAAAAGGGAAAGAGTGAGCATATAATAAAGCAAAAATTAGTGGGAAGCTGGAGTACTGGGAAACTTTTAAAAAACAATAGGAGGCTATACATTTTTCTGTTAAGGAGATAAAATATGAAATATGAAGGCAAGCCAGCCAATAATAAAAAAAGATACTTTATATATTTTTTCAGATAAATAAACAGTAAAATACAGGTATGGATGGAAATCGGAGAGCTGAAAAATGACATTGGAGAAGTAGTAATGGGGAACAAAAAAAGTGATGGACAAACTGAATAAGTATTTTCTGTTGGTCTTCACTGTAGATAACACCTGCAGCATGCCAAAAAGTTTGAGAGTGTCCAAGGGCAGAAGTGAGTGTAGTTGCTATTGCTAAGGAGAATGTGCTTGGAAAGCTGAAAGGTCTGAAGTAGATAAGTCACCTGGACCAGATGGACTGCACCCTAGTGTTCTGGGAGAGATGGCTAAAAAGTTTGTGATAGCATTAGTAGTGACCTATGAAGAATCATGAAATTCTGGAATGGTTCCAGAAGACTGGAAAATTGCAAATGTCACTCCACCCTTTAAGAAAGGAGGGGAAGCAAAAGGCAGAATATTTAACTGCCAGTTATGCTGGTTGGAAGGATGTTAGAGTCTATTATTAAGGATGAAATTTTCAGATAAGTAAACAGTAAAGGAGAGGCATTAGTACTTAATTGGCATTTTGCATCAGTATTCAGTGTGGAAGACACTAGTAGTGTGTCAGAGATCTGTGAGTGTTAGGGGACAGGAATGAGTGCTATTGCAAAAAGTGCTAGGCAAACTCAAAAGTCTTGAGGTGGATAAGTCACATGGACCAGGTGGACTACATCCCAGAGTTCTGAGAGAGGTTGCTGAAGAGATAATAAATTCAGTGGTCATGATCTTTCAAGGATCAGTTGATTCTGGCATGGTCTCATAGGATTAGAAGATTGCAAATGTCACTCCACTCTTTAAAAAGGGAGGAAGGCAAAAGGAAGGAAATTATAGGCCAGTTAGCCTAACCTCAGTGAATTAAAAAGTGTTGAAATCTATTATTAAGGATGAGCTTTTGAGATGCTTGGAGACTAATGATAAAATAGTCAAAGTCAGCAAGGTTTTTGTAAAGGGAAATCTCGCTTGACAAATCTTTTGGAGTTCTTCAAGGAAGTAACAAGCAGAATGGACAAAGGAGAGGCAGTGGATGTCATTTACTTGGACTTTCAGAAGGCATTTGATGAGATGCCACACATGAGGCTGCTTAACAAGATAAAATCCCATTGCATTACAGGAAAGATACTGGCATGGATAGTGGAATGACTGACAGGCAGGAGGCAGTGAGTGGGAATAAAAGGAGCTTTTATGGTTGGTTGTCAGTGACTAGCGGTGTTCCTCAGGTCAGTATTAGGATCGTGACTTTTCACACTGTCAATGATTTGGATAATGTAATTGATGGTTTTGTGTCAAAGTTTGCAGATGATGTTTGCAGGTGGAGGGGTAGGTAGTGCTGAGAAAGCAATGTCTTTCTAGCAGGACTTAAACAAATTGGAAAAATGGGAAAAAAAGTGTCATAGTGTCATAGAAAAATACAGCACAGAAACAGGCCCTTTGGCGCATCTAGTCCATGCTGAACCATTTAAACTGCCTACTCCCATCAACTCCTCAATGAAAGGGTAGCTCTCGGTATCTCTACCATTCATATACCTATCCGAACTTCTCTGAAATGATGGAATTGAGATCACATGCACCATTTGTGCTGGCAACATGTTCCACACTGTCACGACCCTCTGAAGAAGTTTCCCCTCATGTTCCCCTTATGCTTCTTACCTTTCACCCTTAACTCATGACCTGAATGTAGTCCCATCCAACCTCAGTAGAAATAGCTTACTTGCAATTACCCTGTCTATATCTCTCATAATTTTGTATACCTATCAAATCTCCTCTCAATCTTCTACATTCCATAGAATAATGTCTTAAACTATTCAATCTTTCCTTATAATTCCAATCTTCCAGACCTGGCAACATCCTTGTGAATTTTATTGGTATTCTTTAAATTATTTACATATTTCCTGTAGGCAGGTGACCAAAAGTGCACATAATTCTTCAAATTAGGCCTCACTAATTAGTCATGAACATTTTGCTAAAAGAGCAAAACCCAGAGAATTATGCTATAAGTTTTATGGCTGACATGTTGTGAAAAACTAATTATTTCAAGTGGTAGTATGTTTTGATGCATTGTATTAAATACTTTTTTCAAATATTTGCTGTTTTAAGGAGATTTCAACTGTGTGGTCTATGAGACTGTGAGGTACAATAATAAGTACTAATAAACATTTCATTCAACACTACTTCACTGAAGTTCTACTCTGAGAATCTCACAGGAATAGAGAATACAATTGCTAAGCAATTCAACCTCAGATTAACCTCTGAACAGTCAAGTCTCTCAGCATAAAGTTTGAGAAACAAATTTACATTCCCCTTGCACTGTTCAGTCTTTACAGGGACCGCTCTCTGTTTTTGTTTGACTTCATCTGCATCTCTTTTATTCTCATTGGTTTTAGCTTTTCTCTCCAGTTCAATTCATATTAGCTTATAAATAAACTAAACAGCTCTTCATTGTTCACTGCAAAGTACTTTACACAGATTGAATTCCATGCCTTAGCTATTAACTGTATGATTGTGTAATCCTGTTACAATAACCATATAGCAAATACAGCATGGAAACAGGCCATCTCGGCCATTCTAGTCCGTGATGAACGCTTACTCTCCTAGTCCCACCAACCTGCACTCAGCCCATAACCCTCCATTCCTCTCCTGTCCATAGACCTATCCAATTTTACTTTAAATGATAATATCGAACCTACCTGTACCACTTCTACTGGAAGCTCATTCCACACAGCTACCACTCTCTGAGTAAAGAAGATCCCCCTCGTGTTACCCCTAAACTTTTGCCCCCTAACTTTCAACTCATGTCCTCTTGTTTGGATCTTCTCTACTGTCAAAAAGCCTATCCATGTCAACTCTATCTATCCCCCTCATAATTTTAAATACCTCTATCAAGTCCCCCCCTCAACCTTCTACGCTCCAAAGAATAAAGACCTAATTTGTTCAATCTTTCTCTGTAACTTAGGTGCTGAAACCCAGGTAACATTCTAGTAAATCTCCTCTGTACTCTCTCTATTTTGTTGACATCTTTCCTATAATTCGGTGACCAGAACTGTAAACAATACTCCAAATTTGGCCTCACCAATGCCTTGTACAATTTTAACATTACATCCCAACTCCTATACTTAATGCTCTGATTTATAAAGGCCAGCATACGAAAAGCTTTCTTCACCACCCTATCCACATGAGATTCCAATCTCCTCCTTTGGAAGAAATTATTGTCTAAACCCTGTTGTATTTGTTGTATTCATAAACAATTCATTTCATAGGCAATGTAGCTACTCATAAACAATTAAATTGTCAGATTGGTTCCACAAAAACCATCAACAGGTGAAAAGGATTTGCAAAATTACCCACCCAGTGAGGAAACCATCGAGACTGGCCAATGCAAATACAGAAATTCATGAGATGAGCAGATGAAAATTCCATGTAAACTTCAGTGGGCCAAATTGTATGACCTTGCAGTGTGGTATATAAAATTATGACGGCTTTAATGAGGTGAAAGGAATACAGTCTGCTGCTTCACCAGTCCCCTCTACCTTTCCCATCCAACTGGCTTCACCTATCATCTTCTAGCTATCCTTCTGCCTCCTCCCCCACCTTCCCCTTTCCTTTCCAGTAGGGTGTCAGCACAAAATTTTGACAGTTTATTCCTCTCTATAGATGCTGCTTGACCTGCTGAGTTCCTCCAGCATTGTTTGTATGTTGCTTTGGATTTGCAGCATTTGTAGAACCTCTTGTGATTTTGATCCATTGTTATAGCTACTCAGTCTCTGATTTGGCATCCATTCCTAGCAATTCTTTTGTGAAGGGGTTTTCAACAATAAAGGTAGTATATAATGATAAGTTATTGCTGCTTGTCCTACTTTACATTGCAATCAGCAAATGATTTTCAAGTAGATTCTGATCCCTTCAAAGGAAGATAATCTTATAGGCAGAGGGAGGAATTTAATGGTCCTCTGGATTTAGTACATAGGTTGCAAAGTACTTACTCTGTTTGTTTCCACAAACTTCAGCAAACCTTAAGAATTACTTTAACATGCATTGTATAGTTGCTAATATTGACTGTTCTTTAATTATTTAATAAACTTGTTAACCACGTAAAACTCAAGTTGAATCTCCTACAATGGTTGCAGCCTTGCTATACAAAACCACTTGGGTTTCCTCCAGGTGCTCCAGTTTCCTCCCACTGTCCAAAGATGCACCAGCTGGTAGGTCAACCGGTCACTGTAATTGCCCCCCCCAATTAGGCTCGGATTAACTTGGGGGATTGCCGGGCAGCATGACTTAAAGGACCAGAAGGGCCCACTCCGCACTGTGTGTTAATATATAAATAACATAATACATCAACACACCATCAAATATGTAGCTTCTAGAATCAAGTTGAGGTTCTGCTGTTCATTTCCTTAAATAAATGAATTTTTATTGAGTCATTTATTGACATAAATCACAGAACTCTGAAAGCATAATTTCAAGGATGTAATTTCTATTTTTTACAGGGAACAGTTGCATTTTTATTATTATTTCTACAAAGCAATTACTGCTCATTTCTGAGTTATGCCTTTGTCCTTTCATTCACTTTTACGGTCAAAAGTGACATTGCTTTTGTATTCAACTTGGCAAGTGCTGTTTATCAATGGATTGATTTATTTATTGTAATTTGTGGGTAATATTCCAAAGGAAACTTCTGTCATTGAAACAGTTACAGCCTTCATCTGTCCTGTACCTTTGTAAGGTTAATTTTCCAAATGAGTTCTGACAGTGAATAATGAATGGAATGGTGTAGTACTATGATCAGGGTGATTTTTGTTTTCAGTTTCTGCAGTTGCAATTGTATTGTATTCTCATATTGCCTCCAACACAAAGAATTCCTATACCTTTATATACTCAATGTCCAATATATTAGGTATCATCTGTATCTAATAGAGTGGCCACTGGATGTCTGTTCGTGGTTTCTACTGCTTTTGCCAGTCCGCTTCAGGGTTTGACGTATTGTGAGTTGAGGGTGTTACAAACCCCGTAACTGGGTCACTTACCAGCAAAGATAGAGAGATCCGTTGAAGTCTGATGGTACTATTTTTAACAGCATTTATTAGTAAAAATACACAAAAATAATATCAATGCAAACATACAGATAATATACGTCATCAATACTAAATCTAAAAGTGCAGGTACAATAATAATCAATAAGAAATAAGCTCTATCGTTGTCTAGGGGATAATGTATTGTCCGATGGAAATATAAAAGTCACTCAGTTCATTCAGGCTGCAGCCTTTGGTTGGAGTCAAGGGAGAGATTTTAGAAACTTGCCAGCTTTTCCTTTTTATGATGTCGATCCTTCAAGAGTTCCGTTGGTGTAGCCGGTCCTTTAGCTAAGCCGTTCTTCCGTGGTAAGGCCCCAATCCCAGGCAAAGGGAAAGGACGCACACGAGCCCTCCACCGGCTGTCACTATTAAACGCTGTCACGGGATTTCTAGCGTTTCTCCTGGTGCGTCTAAAGGGGTTGTTCCCCAGACCCTCTTTTATCCTTACTCACAGGGTCTCAGATGTCAATCAGGTTGGGATGATGCAATCCCTCAACCAGCCCACTCTGGTCGTCCCCTGAGGGGCTTCAATGAATAGTACAGTACTCAATACACAATTCCGTCTCCAAGAGACAATGGCCGTTATCCGTGGCTTTGTCTCGCTGAGGCCAGGACACATTCCAAACCCTGTGTATTCTGGACGTCTCTCTCTCATTTCCTGGGTCCCAGACCAGAATTAATAGCAATCTTGCGATTCTCAAAAAGGAGGGGGCTACTTTGTACCCTTCGGCCCCTCAGAGTTGTGGCACATTCGTAACAAGGGAGATGCTCTTCTGCATGCCACTATTATGACATGTGTTTGTTTGAGTTATAGTCACCTTCCAATCAGCTTGAAGAAATCTGGACATTCTCTCATTAACAAGGCATTTTTGCCAGTAACATTCTAACATTTATATTAGCCTCCAGCAGGAGTTTCTTTATTCACTGAGGGCAAAGAAACATCAAGGTGAAATATTTACAACACACACAAAATGCTGGTGGAATGCAGCAGGCCAGGCAGCATCTATAGGGAGAAGAGCTGTCGACGTTTTGGGCCAAGACCCTTCATCAGGACTAACTGAAAGATAGTAAGAGATTTGAAAGTAGGAGGGGGAGGGGAAAATGCGAAATGATAGGAGAAGACCGGAGGGGGTGGGATGAAGCTGAGAGCCAGACAGGTATTTGGCAAAAGGGATACAGAGCTAGAGAAGGGAAAGGATCATGGGACGGGAGGCCTAGGGAGAAAGAAAGGGGGAGGGAAGCACCAGAGGGAGATGGAGAGCAGGCAGAGTGTTGGGCAGAGAGAGACAAAAAAACTAAATAGATCAGGGATGGGGTAAGAAGAGGAGGAGGGGCATTAACGGAAGTTAGAGAAGTCAGTGTTCATGGCATCAGCTTGGAGGCTACCCAGCCAGTATATAAGGTGTTGTTCCTCCAACCTGAGTGTGGCTTCATCTTGACAGTAGAGGAGGCCATGGATAGACGTATCAGAATGGGAATGGGACATGGAATTAAAATGTGTGGCCACTGGGAGGTCCTGCTTTCTTTGGCGGACAGAGCATAGGTGTTCAGCGAAACGGTCTCCCAGACTGCGTCGGGTCTCACCAATATATAAAAGGCCACACTGGGAGCACCGGATGCAGTATACCACACCAGCCGACTCACAGGTGAAGTGTCGCCTCACCTGGAAGGACTGTCTGGGGCCCTGAATGGTGATGAGGGAGGAAGTGTAAGGGCAGGTGTAGCACTTGTTCCACTTGCAAGGATAAGTGCCAGCAGGGAGATTGGTGGGAAGGGATGGGGGGGATGAATGGACAAAGGAGTCGCGTAGGGAGCGATCCCTGTGGAAAGCGGAAAGAGGGGAGGAGGGAAAGATGTGCTTGGTAGTGGAATCCCATTGGAAGTGGCGGAAGTTACGGAGAATTATACATTGGATCCGGAACTATTTACAGCTCTTCAATTTTGAAGCCCATAAGTTTCGTGGGAGTTTCTCTGATCTGAAGTATCACAATTTGATATCAAGTTCAAATTCAAGTTTAATCAGCAGGAGTGAAAACTAACTAATCCCCTCATCTGCTAGTTAAGCCAATTCTATCCTGTTGTACACATATTTGAGCTCTTATGAACATTTTAAATCATTGTAGATGGCAATTATTCTGTTATTAATTTACCTTGCTCGTGAACTTTATTCTTTTCAAATAATAGCGCTTTTGTTTAATTGGCTGTAGTTTTGTGATACTTTTTTCTGCTATGTCATCAATAGTTTTGATTCATTTCTCGGGCTATTTTCATGGTAAAATTGCTGCTTTTAGCATCTCTGGAGCCCATAAATCTAAATACAGTAAGGCAGCACAGTAGCATAATGGTTAGCACAGTGTCTTACTGTACCGGTGACTGGGGTTCAAATCCTGCCACTGCCTGTAAGGAGCTTGTACATTCTCTTCATGACTGCATGGGTTTCTTCCAGGTCCTCCCATGTCTCTGAGAGCTGAACGTCCAAGGGTACACGATGTATCGGACGTATAGGCAGGTAGGCAGAGGGGGTAGCGTGGCTTTATTGGTAAGAAGTTATATTAAATCATTAGAAAGAGGTGACATAGGATCGGAAGGAGCAGAATCTTTATGGGTTGAGCTAAGAAATCGCAGGGGTAAAAGGACCCTGATGGCAGTTATCAGGACCCTGTTAGGCCTCCTAACAGCTGCAGTGATATGGACTACAAATTACAACAGGAATAGAAAAGGCTTGCCAGAAGGGCAATGTTATGATAATTGTGGGGGATTTTAGCATGTGAGTGGATTGGGAAAATCAGGTCGGCACTGGATCTCAGAGAGAGAATTTGTAGAATGTCTACAAGATGGCTTTTTAGAACAACTTGTTGTTGAGCCACCTAGGGGATCGGCTGTACTGGATTGGGTATTGTGTAATGAACCAGAGGTGATTAGTGAGGTTAAGGTGAAGGAACCCTTAGGTGACAGTGACCATAACATGATTGAGTTCACTGTGAAATTTGAGAAAGAGATCCAATGTGTTGATATTTCAGTGGAGTAAAGGAAATTACAGTGGCATGAGAGAGGAACTGGCCAAAGTTGACTGGAAAGGGACACTAGTGGGAAGGATGGCAGAGCAGCAGTGGCTGGAGTTTACGGAAGAAGTGAGGAAGGTGCAAGACAGATGTATTCCAAAGAAGAAGAGATTTTCGAATGGAAAAAGGATGCAGTCGTGGCTGATAAGAGAAGTCAAAGCCAAAGTAAAAGCAAAGGAGAGGGCATATAAGGAAGCAGAAATTAGTGGGAAGACAGAGGATTGGGAAGTTTTTAAAAGCTTACAAAAGGAAACTAAGAAGGTCATTAAGAGGGAAAAGATAAACTATGAAAGGAAGCTAGCAAATAATATCAAAGAGGATATAAAGAGTAAAAGAGAGGTGAGAGAAGATTTAGGACTGATAGAAAATGATGCTGGAGAAATTGTAATGGGAGATAAGGAAATGGTGGAGGAACTGAATGAGTATTTTGCATCAGTCTTCACTGAGGAAGACATCAGCAATATACTGGACACTCAAGGGTGTCAGGGAAGAGAAGTGTGCACAGTCACAATTACAACAGAGAAAGTACTCAGGAAGCTGAATAGTCTAAGGGTAGGTAAATCTACTGGACCAGATGGAATGCACCCTTGTGTTCTGAAGGAAGTA
The DNA here is from genome assembly GCF_030144855.1 of Hypanus sabinus. Classification (NCBI taxonomy): domain Eukaryota; kingdom Metazoa; phylum Chordata; class Chondrichthyes; order Myliobatiformes; family Dasyatidae; genus Hypanus; species Hypanus sabinus. The sequence goes on from NC_082707.1 coordinate 112,054,981, forward strand.
GCTGTGGAGATTGCGGAGGCATTAACAATGATCTTCCGAAAGTCAATAGATTCTGGCATGGATCCGGAGGACTGGAAGATTGGAAATGTCACTCCGTTATTTAAGAAGGGGGTAAGGAAGCAAAAAAGGAAATTATAGACCTGATAGCTTGACATCAGTGGTTGGGAAGTTGTTGGAGTCGATTGTCAAGGATGAGGTTACGCAGTACTTGTAGGCATATGACAAGATAGGCAGAACTCAGCATGGTTTCCTTAAAGGAAAATCCTGCCTGACAAACCTTGTGCAATTTTTTAAGGAAATTACAAGTAGGCTACACAGGGGAGATGCAGTGGATGTTGTGTATTTGGATTTTCAGAAGTCTTTTGACAAGGTGCCGCACGTGAGGCTGCTAAACAAGATAAGAGCCCATGGAATTACGGGAAAGTTACATACGTGGATAGAGTGTTGGCTGATTGGGAGGAAGCAGAGAGTGGGAATAAAGAGATCCCATTCTGGTTGGCTGCCGGTTACCAGAGGTGTTCCACAGGGGTCCGTGTTGGGGCCGCTTCTTTTTACGTTGTATATCAACGATTTGGATATTGAAATCGATGGCTTTGTGGCTAAGTTTGCTGATGATACAAAGATAGGTGGAGGAGCCGGTAGTGCTGAGGAAACAGAGTGTCTGCAGAGAGACTTGGATAGATTGGGGAAATGGGCAAAGAAGTGGCAAATGAATTACAATATCAGAAAGTGTGCAGTCATGCACTTTGGTAGAAGAAATAAACGGGCAGACTATTATTTAAATGGGGAGAGAATTCAAAGTTCTGAGATGCAACGGGACTTGGGAGTCCTCATGCTGGATACCCTTAAGGTTAACCTCTAGGTTGAGTGGGTGGTGAAGAAGGCGAATGCAATGTTGGCATTCATTTCTAGAGGAATAGAATATAGGAGCAGGGATGTGATGTTGAGGCTCTATAAGGCACCGATAAGACCTCACTTGGAGTACTGTGTGCAGTTTTGGTCTCCTTATTTAAGAAAGGATGTGCTGACGTTGGAGAGGGTTCAGAGAAGATTCACTAGAATGTTTCCGGGAATGAGAGGGTTAACATATGAGGAATGTTTGACAGCTCTTGGACTGTACTCCTTGGAGTTTAGAAGAATGAGGGGGGACCTGATAGAAATATTTTGAATGTTGAAAGGCACGGACAGAGTTGGTGGCAAAGTTGTTTCCCATGGTGGGGAGTCTAGCACAAGAGCGCATGACTTGGGGGGATATCACGTGATGACATAGGATCGAGACGTGGAAATCCAGCTCTCCCGTAAAAAAAAAAACAGTAAAATAATGTTTAAGTGAAGAAAAGTTAGTAAATATTTTTTTAAAATTACTTATAAACTACTCAGGATTGTCTTAAGATATGTTTCCTAAACAGAAGCAGAAGAAAACTACTACTTTGAAAGCAACACAAGTTGGAAAAGAATCAAGGCCGGCCACCATCAAAGAGCCTCGGGCTCAAGTGCATTTTACCTCCGGCGATACAGAACAGGAAACTGTGGCAACATCAACCATCTCGATAAAAAGAGCAACAGGAATTGCACATGCGTGAAGGAAGGGGCATGCGCAAACATGAGCAACCCAAACTACAAATCCCAGCTATGAGCGGAACTGAAAGTGAAAGTGAATATGAGGTGGAAACAGATTCTCTGGATAAATCAGACAAAGATGAAGAGACAAATAAAGAAGAGCAACAGGGAGAAGTTGGAGGTGATATTGGAGACATAAAAAGATCTTTGGTGCAAATAATGCATGAATTAAAAGCATTAAAAGTAATTAAAAAGATATTAAAAATTTGAAGATTATGTTTGATAAAATGATGAAAAGACAGGACAAAATGGACAAAAAAATTAAAATCTTGGAAGAAACAATGGGAGACACCATTGATAGAGTGAATAAAATGGAAGATAATATTTCCGCCTGGACATCAGAAAGAAAATGGTTGTTGGAAAAAGTGGATGTACTTGAAATTTTTAACAGACCAAATAATATTCAGATTGTTGGACTTAAAGAAGGTATAGAGGGAGAGGATCCAATAAATTTTTTTCAAAAATGGATTCCGGAAATTTTGGAAATGGAAGAAGCAAGCCAGTTAATTGAAATTGAAAGGGCTCACAGAGCCTTAAGATCAAGACCTCAAGTTGATCAAAACCCACGATCAATCTTGATAAAATGCTTAAGATATAAGGATAAAGAAAAGATCCTGAAGGCGGCTGCCCAGTGTGCCAGAAAGAGAAACGGGCCATTGATGATAGAAGGGAAAACAGTTCTTTTCTATCCTGATGTAAGTTATGACCTTTTGAAGAGAAAGAAGGAATTTAACCCAGCGAAAAAAGTTTTATGGGAAAAGGGTTATAAATTTATATTGCGCCACCCAGCAACCCTGATAATTTTTTTGGATGATGGAAAAAGAAGATATTTTACTGATTATCGGGATGCGGAAGAATTTGCACAAGAACTCCCAAATATTTGCTAATCACAGCCAAAGATTTAAAAGTGAAACAGATTAAAGATGAAGACAGGGACAGTGAATGGAGTTGATGGATGTTTAAGGACAGAAGAATATTTAAATATATTCTTAATTATATAATACAGGGGGAGAAAGGTAAAAATTTGAGAAATATTAATTTAGAGTAGTGATATTATTTTTTCTTTTCTTATATATACTTTTTTATGTTATGGGGGAGCTGGGGGAACTTCGGATCGATTGCTACGGGACTCACGTGTGTAATCATGGTGATTGCCATGATCCATACAACGGAGGGGGGTAATGTTGTGTTTTTTTTATTCACTACATTAGTAGGGGGGTATTTTGTTTTTTTTTCTTTATAATCTATTTTTCTTTAATCTTTCTTTCTTTGCCTGGACAATCGGGGTGGGGGGGGGGGAAGACACATGGCAACATGGAGAATTTTTTAGATACAAAGATTCCTCAAGGTACTACGAAAGTTGAAAAGTTAGGTATTACTATAGACTGGAGTAACCCTGTTAAAAATAATGACTAATTTACCAAATTTTTAAAGTTTTAATATTAATGGGCTTAATGGACCAGTGAACAGAAAAAGAATTTTAACATACATTAAGAAAATGAAAACAGATATAGCTTTTTTTTACAAGAAACACACTTAACAGAGATAGAACATCAGAAATTAAAGAGAGATTGGGTCGGAAATGTTATTGCAGCTTCATTTAATTCAAAGGCGAGGAGAGTTGCAATTTTGGTTAATAAAACTTTACCAATTAAAATACAAAATGTATTAATTGATTCTGCAGGGAGATATGTAATTATACATTGTCAAATTTTTTCAGAACTATGGACTCTTATGAATATTTATGTACCAAATGAAAATGATGTAAAATTTATACAAGAGGCCTTTTTGAATTTGGCTGATGCACATGACATAATATTAATAGGTGGAGATTTTAATTTTTGTCTAGACCCAGTTTTAGATAGATCAACAAAGGTTGTTACAAAATCAAAACTAGCAAAATTAACTTTATCATTGATGAAAGATTTAAATCTGATTGATATATGGAGAAGAATTAATCCAAAAGAAAGAGATTACTCATTTTATTCAAATAGACATAAAACTTATTCAAGGATAGATTTTTTCCTATTATCAACGAATATTCAAGACATTGAAAAATATGGAATATAAAGCAAGAATATTGTCAGATCATTCCCCCTTGACATTGACAATGATAATGATGGATAAAGAGGAATCGATTTACAGATGGAGATTTAATTCAATATTATTAAAACGTCAAGATTTTTGTGATTTCATGAAAAAGCAGATTCAGTTTTTTTAGATACAAATTTACATTCAGTTGATGATAAGTTTATAGTATGGGAAGCAATGAAGGCCAGATAATAAGTTATACTTCTAAAATTAAGAAGGAATATATGTTAGAAATAGATCAATTGGAAAAAGATTACAAAATTAGAAAAAGAATCTCAAAGATATATGACAGAAGAAAAACGAAGACAACTTGTTAACAAGAAGTTACAATATAATACACTTCAGACATACCGAACAGAAAAAGCAGTTATGAGAACTAAACAGAGATATTACGAACTAGGTGAAAGATCACACAAGGTTCTTGCTTGGCAGTTAAAAACAGACCAGATTTCCAAAATGATAAATGCAATTAGAACAAGTGTAAATAAAATTACTTATAAAGCTTTAGAAATTAATGAAACTTTTAAGAATTTTTGTTCTGAATTGTATCAATCAGAATCACAAAATGATAATGTTGAGATAAAAAGGTTTTTATCACAAATAACTCTTCCAAAATTGAATTCGGAAGAACAGAACGGATTAGATATGCCTTTTACATTAAATTAGGTTGAAAAAGCTTTAGGATCACTTCAGAGTAATAAATCCCCAGGAGAGGATGGTTTTCTGCCCAAATTTTATAAAAAGTTTAAAGATTTACTAATTTCTCCTTTTATGGAGTTAATATACCAAGCGGAAAGAATGCATAAACTTCCAGAATCTTTTTCGACAGCTATTTTAATAGTATTGTCAAAAAAAGATAGAGATCTTTTAAAGCCAACATCATATAGACCTAACATGAGGAAATCTGCAGATGCTGGAAATTCAAACAACAACACACACAAAATGCTGGTAGAACACAGCAGGCTAGCATTTTGTGTGTGTTGTATCATATAGACCTATTTATAAAATAATAGCAAAAATTTTATCTAATAGATTATCTAAATACTTACCAAAATTAATACATATGGATCAAACAGGATTTATCAAAAATAGACAATGGGCAGATAATGTAACTTGGTTACTTAGCATAATTCATTTGGCACAAAAGAGGGAGGAAATGAGTGTGGCAGTTGCCTTAGATGCAGAAAAAGCACTTGATAGATTGGAATGGGATTTTTTCTTTAAGGTATTGGAAAAGTATGGATTAAGAATATCTTTTATAAAATGGATTAAAACCTTAAATACTAATCCCAAAGCTAAGGTAGTGACAAATGGTCAAATTTCAGCATCATTTCAGTCAACAAGGTCAACTAGACAAGGTTGCCCATTATCACCTGTTTTATTTGTGTTGGCGGTAGAACCATTAGCTGAATTAATTAGAACGGATCCAGATATTATGGGTTTCAGAGTTAACCGGGGGAATATAAGATTAATTTATTTGCTGACGATGTTTTGCTTTATTTAACAAACCCATTGTATTTGATGCGTAAATTATCTTCTAGATTGGAAGAATATGGGAAAGTGTCAGGCTACAAAATAAATTGGGATAAAAGTGAAATTCTACCCCTTACTAAAGGAGATTATAGTCAATGTTGACTAATAACTCAATTTAGATGGCCGATAAATGGTATAAAATATTTAGGTATAAGAGTTGATAATGATATAAAGAATTTATATAAATTAAATTATTTACCATTATTGAAAAAAATCAAGAAGATCTTGATAAATGGATTACATTACCAATAACATTAGTAGGCAGAGTAAATGCTGTAAAAATGAATATATTCCCTAGATTACAATATTTATTCCAAACACTACCAATACAATTACCACAGAAGTTTTTTCAAGAGTTAAATAAATGGTTGAGGAAGTTCCTTTGGAAAGGCAAGATGTCAAGAATATCTTTGGAAAAATTGACATGGAAATTTGACCTAGGAGGGTTACAACTTCCAAACTTTAAGAATTATTATAAAGCAAATCAAATTAGATTTATTGCATCTTTTTTGATGAAGATAAACTGGCATGGATTAGAATAGAATTAGATAAAATAGGAGAAAATATACCAGAAGATTTTATATATAAGTGGGAATCTAAATGGATACGGGAAAAGAAAGAATCTCCTATATTAAAACATTTGATTGATTTATGGGACAAGATAAATGTTGATGATGAGATAAAGAAATCTTTATTAGCAAAGAGACCTTTAATTCAAAATAAACTTATTCCTTTTACAATGGATAACCAACTTTTATACAATTGGTTTCAAAAAGGGATTAGATATATAGGAGATTGTTTTGAAGGAGGTATATTAATGTCATTTGATCAATTAAAGAATAAATACAAAACATCAAACAACACTCTTTTTTGTTATTTCCAATTAAGGGCTTATTTAAGAGATAAATTGGGTCAAACAATGTTATTGCCGAAACCTAATGAAATAGAAACTTTAATTCAAAAAGGAAAAATTAAAAAATTTATTTCTTGTATGTATAGTTTGATTCAAAAATAGGCAATTAAACAAGGAATTCATAAGTCAAGACAAAAATGGGAAAGTGATTTGAATATTAAAATTGAAGAAACAAGTTGGTCAAGACTATGTCTTGACAGTATGACAAATACAACAAATGTTCGGTTAAGGTTAGTGCAATATAATTTTTTACATCCATTATATATTACACCACAAAAAATAAAGAAATTAAACCCAAATTTATCTGATCAATGTTTCCGATGTAATCAAGAAATTGGTACTTTTTTACATTCTACTTGGTCTTGTTTTAAAATTCAACCTTTTTGGACAAACTTAAGAGTTTTATTGGAACACAACTTCCACATAATCCAACATTATTTTTACTAGGCGATATTGAAGGGATAAAACCGAAATCCAAACTGAATTCATAAAAATTGCATTGGCATTAGCCAAAAAGGCTATTGCAGTTACTTGGAAATCAGATTCATACTTAAGTATAGATCATTGGAAGAATGAAATTTTCAGCTGCATTCCACTTGAAAGAATTACTTATAATTTAAGAGATAAATATGAAATATTTCTGATAATTTGGCACCCTTATTTACAAAAGATAGGATTAAATATATAGGTGCTCTGAAGATAAAATTATTGGTTATTTGGGGAAAGAAATAAATATATATACTAAAGTTATTATGAACTCCGTGGAGCATATGGGGATCTTCCGATATCCAGGCACTCTTTCTTTCCTTCTTTCTTTTATCTTCTCTCTTTTTTTTCTCTTTCTACAGGGATATGTTAGGGGGGAGGGGTTAAGGGGAGAGGGGAAGGGTTGATAATTTTTTTTCCCTTCTGTAACTATTTGAAAATTCAATTAAAAAAATTATTAAAAAAAAGAGGGCATGACTTAAGGATTGAAGGGCACCCATTCAGAACAGAGATGTGAATACTTTTTTTAGCCAGAGGGTGGTGAATCTGTGGAATTTGTAGCCACAGGCGGCAGTGGAGGTCAAGTCATTGGGTGTATTTAAGGCAGAGATTAATAGGTATCTGAGTAGCCAGGGCATCAAAGGTTATGGTGAGAAGGCGGGGGAGTGGGACTAAATGGGAGAATGGATCAGCTCATGATAATTTGGCAGAGCAGTCTCGAAGGGCCAAATGGCCGAATTCTGCTCCTTTGTCATATGGTCTGAACCTCTTGCTTTAAGGAGATACCAGTCAATATTAGGAAAGTTAAAATGGCCCATGACAACAAACATTATTATTGCACAGTTGCAGAATCTGCCTCCCTGGCTGCTCCTTGATGTCTCTATTACTACTGGGGGCTCTATAAAAACACCCAGTAAAGTTATTGTCCCTTGCTGTTTCTGACTTCCACTGACAATGACTCAGTAGACAATCCCTCCATGATTTCCTCCTTTTCTGCAGCTATGATACTATCCCTGATTATCAGTGCCATTCCTCCACCTCTTGCCTCCCTCCCTGTCCTTTTTGAAACATCTAAAGTCCGACACACTCAGCAGCCATTCCTGCATGGCTACAACATCACAGTTAAGGGGAATATAAGGAGGAACTTCTTTACTCAAAGTGTATTGAGAGTGTGGAATCAGCTGCCAGTACAAATGGGGCATGCGAGCTTGATTTCAACATTTAAAAGAAGTCTTGAGGGTAGGTGTAGGGAGGACTATGGTCCCAGTATCGGTCGATGGGAGTAAATGGTTCGTCCTGGACTAAGTGGGTTAAAAGGCCTGTTTCTGTGATGTACTTTTCTATGACTCTATGACACTGAAACTATGCTATGAAATACTTCTAAACAAAATAAATAGCTTATTATTCCCACTATCATAAAGGAATGAAGAATTGAGGACAAATTCATTAAAAAGATGTTTACTAGACTCAGGTGTTGAGAAATGTATGATAATGCATTTTGGTAAAAGGAACAATAGTGTGGACTATTATCTAAATGGGGAGAAGATTGAAACATTAGAGGTGCAGAGAGACTGAGGAATCCTCATCATGCAAGACTTCCAGAAGGTTAATTTACAGGTTGAGTCTGTGGTAAAGAAGGCAAATGCAATCTTGGCATTTATTTCAAGGGGAATAGAATATAAAAGCAAGGAGACAATGTTAAGGCTTTATAAGACACTAGTCAGGCCACACTTGGAGTATGACCAGTAGTTTTGGGCCCATATCTCAGAAAGGATGTGTTGTCATTGGAGAGAGTCTAGAGGAGGGCTATCAGAATGAGTCCATAAATGAAATGGTTAACATATGAGGAGCATTTGGTAGCTTTGGTCTGTTACACCTGCAGCCCCCTCCTTTGTGAGAATCGCAAGATCACTATTGATTTGGGTCAGGAGACCCAGGAAATGAGAGAGAGACGTGTGGAATGTCTCGTTCCCCGGCAATATAAAGCTACGGGACACGGCCATTGTCTCTTGAAGATGAACTTGTGTATTGCAAAACTGTGCTACGTGGAAGCCCTCAGGCAAAGTGGGCTGGTTGAGGGAGGGATTGCATCACCCCCAACCTGATTGACATCTGAGACCCTGTGAGTCAGGATAAAAGAGGGTCTGTGGGAACAGCCCCTCAGACGCACCAGAAGAAATGCTAGCAATCCCTTAATAGCAGAAACCAGGTGGGAGGAGGCCACGTGCGTTCGGTTCCATTTGCCCCAGAACCGGTGGCTTTTACCACGTGAGACTGGCTTTTAGCTAACAACGGGGAAACCAACTCCCAAAAGACTCAAAGGATTGGCATCATAAAAGAACTGGGCAAGTTGAACCCGTCTCTCTCTCAAACCCAAAACGCTGCAGCTTGAACGAACTAACAGTGACTTTTATATTTCCATCGGACAATACATTATCCCCTAGACAACGATAGAGCTATTTCTTATTGATTATTATTATACCCGCGCTTTTAGATTTAGTATTGATGACGTATATTATCTGTATGTTTGCATTGATATTATTTTTGTGTATTTTTACTAATAAATACTGTTAAAAATAGTACCATCAGACTTCAACGGACCTCTCTATCTTTGCTGGTAAGTGACCCAGTTACGGGGTATGTAACAGGTCCTATACTCACTGGAATTTAGAAGAATGCAGGGTGATCTCATTGAAAACTACTGAATGTTGAAAGGACTAGATAGGGTGGATGTGGAGAGAATGTTTCCTATGGTGGGGGTATCCAGAACTGGAGGTTGCCACATCAAAATTGAGGGGTGTCCTTTTAGAACAGAGGTAAGGAGGAATACTTTTAGCCAGAGAATAGTGAATCTTTGGAGTAGTCTACTATAGATTGCAATGGAGGCCAAGTCCGTGGGTGTATTTAAGATGGAAGTTGATCATTTCCTGATCAGTCAAGGTATCAAAGGATATGGCAAGAAGGCAGGTGTATGGGGTTGAGTAGGATCTGGAATCAGCCATGATGGAATGATGGAGCAGACTCGATGGGCTGAGTGGCCTAATTCTGCCCCTATGTCTTATGGTATTTGGAGGGATACGATAAAATAGGCCAAAGTCAACATGGTTTGCTTAAGAAAAATCTTGCTTGACAAATCTGTTGGAATTCTTTGAGGAAATAACAGATAGGGTAGATAAAGGAATGTCATTGGATGTTGCTTGCTTGGATTTTTGAAAGGTCTTTGACAACGTACCACCTATGAAGCTGCTTAACAAGATAGAAACATGGAAAACCTACAGAACAATACAGGCCCTTCTACCCACAATGCTGTGCTGAACATGTACTTACTTTAGAAATTGCCTAGGGTTACCCATAGCCCTCTTCTTCTAAGCTCCATGTACTTATCCAGGAATCTCTCAAAAGACCCTATCATATCCGCCTCCACCCCTTTCGCCGGCAGCCCATTCCACGCACTCACCACTCTCTGCGTAAAAAAAACATCCCTGACAGCTCCTCGGTACCTACTTCCTAGCACTTTAAAACTGTGCCCTCTCATGTTAGCCATTTCAGTCCTGGGAAAAAGCCTCTGACAGTCCACACGATCAATGCCTCTCATCATCTTATACACCTCTGTCAGGCCACATCTCATCCTCTGCTGCTCCAAGGAGAAAAGGTCAAGTTCACTCAACCTATTCTCATAAGGCATGCTCCCCAATCTAGGGAACATCCTTGAAAATCTCCTCTGCACCCTTTCTATAGTTTACACATCCTTCCTGTAGTGAGGCGACCAGAACTGAGCACAATACTCCAAGTGGGGTCTGACCTGAATCCTTTATAGCTGTAACATTACCTCTTGGCTCTTAAACTCAATTCCATGATTGATGAAGGCCAATGCAAGGTATACCTTCTTAACCACAGTGTCAACCTGCGCAGCAGCTTTGAGTGTCTTATGGACCCCAAGATCCCTCTGATCCTCCACACTGCCAAGAGTCTTGCCATTAATACTATATTCTGCCATTATATTTGACCTACCGAAAAGAACCACCTCACACTTACCTGGGTTGAATTCCATCTGCTACTTCTTAGCCCAGTTTTGCTTCCTATCAACTTCCTTCTGTGACAGCCCTCCACCCTATCCACAACACCCCCAACCTTTGTGTCATCAGCAAATTTACTAATCCATCCCTCCACTTCCTCATCCAGGTCATTTATAAAAATCACAAAGAGAAGGGGTCCTAGAACAGATCTTTGAGGCACACCACTGGTCACTGACCGCCATGCAGAATATGACCTGTCTACAACTATTCTTTGCCTTCTGTGGGCAAGCCAATTCTGGATCCACAAAGCAAAGTCCCCTTGGATCCCATGCCTCCTTACTTTCTCAATAAGTCTTATCTGGGGTAGCTTATGAAATACCTTGCTGAAATCCATATGCATAACATCTACTGCTCTACCTTCATCAATGTGTTCAAACACATGCTCAAAAATTCAATCAGATTCATAAGGCACGACCTGCCTTTGACAAAGCCATGCTGACTATTCCTAATCATATTATGCCTCTTCGAGTGTTCATAAATCCTGCCTCTCGGTCTTTTCCATCAACTTAACAACAATCAATAAATAGGATTCTAGTGTTACAGGAAAGACACTAGCCTGGACACAGCATTGACTGATTGGCAAAGAGTGAGAATAAAGAGTCCCTATCAATTTGGATTTGGTGACCTCATTGTAACCTGCTAAAGGGTGAAAGGTCTTGACAGAGTGGATTTGGAGAGGATGCTTCCTATGAATATATGTATAGATTATATACATCTATATATATGTATAGATATATGTATATGTCTTTATGTATATTTAAGGCAAACATTGATAGATTATTGATTGGTCAAGGCAGGACGGGACACAGGGAGAAGGCAGAGATTTGAGAAGAAAATTAAATCAGTCATGATGAAATGGTGAAGCAGACTTGATGGGCCAAATAGCCAAATTCTACTCCTGTATCTTATGATCTTATGAGTCACTGGCAGGTGTTGGTATCATGTCTGCTACTTTTCAAGTTATATATTAATGATCTGGAGAAATAACAAGGGACAAGGAGATAGCTGATGAACTAAATGAGATTTTGCGTCAGTCTTCACTGTGGAAGACTAGCAGTATGCTTGATGTAGTGTGTGAGGGAAGAGAAGCGGGTGTAGTTATTGTTACCAGAGAGAAGGTGCAAAAAATACTGCAAGACCTAAAGGTACAGAAGTCACCTGGATCAGAGGAACTGCACCCTAGGGTTCTGAAAGAGGTAGCGGTAGAGATTGTGGTGAAATTAGAAATTATCTTTCAAAAATGGTGCCAGAGGACCTGAAAATTGCAGATGTCACTCCACTCGTTAAGAAAGGAGGAAGGCAGCAGAAAGGAAATTATAGACCAGTTAGCCTGACCTCAGCAGTTGGGAAGAAGTTAGAGTCAATTGTTAAGGATGAGTTTATGGAGTAGTTGGTGACACTGAACAAGATAGGACAATGTCAGCATGGTTTCCTTAAGGGAAAATCTTGCCTGACAAACCTGTTGGAATTTTTTGAGGAGATTATAAGTAGGATAGATAAAGGAGATACAGCGGATGTTGTATATTTGGACTTTCAGAAGGCCTTTGACAAGGTGCCACATATGAGGCTGCTTACAAAGTTAAGAGCCCATGGTATTACAGAAAAGTTACTAACATGGTTAGAGCATTGGCTGATTGGTAGGAGGCAGTGAGTGGGAATAAAAGGATCCATTTTTGGTTGGCTGCCAGTGACTAGTGGTGTTCCGCAGGGGTTGGTGTTGGGACCACTTTTTTTTAATGCTGTATATAAATGATTTAGATGATGGAATAGATGGCTTTGTTGCCAAGTTTGCAGATGATACGAAGATTGGTGGAGGAACAGGTAGTGTTGAGGAAACACGTGATGCAGAAGAACTTAGACAGATTAGGAGAGTGGGCAGGAGAGTGAGCAAGAGAGTGGCAAATGAAATACAATGTTGGAAAATGCATAGTCATGCACTTTGGTAGTAGAAATAAATGTGCAGACTATTTTCTTTTTTTTGTAATTTATTTTTTTATTGAAGTTCATTATCAAACAAATATTACCATAAGATGTATTTCAGACATTGTACATATATATCATAAATCCCCACAAAGTATTTATCTGAGGTATACACTTATAGAAAAGAGTGGAAAGCAAAAACAAGCAAAAGAAAAGAATTATGTACAAGTAGGGAGTGATCTTTTTTTTTACAACAGATTCATTGATTTGTGAGAATAAAATCAGGCCTATGAGGCATTATGTAGTTAAACCATTTTTCCCAGTATGAATCAAATTGTTCCAGCTTATGGTTAACAGATGCTGTTATCTTCTGCATTTTGTAAATGTCCATTGTAATTTCCATGCATGTATTTAAAGTTGGGCTCTCCTGTGATAACCGTTTCCTAGTAAAAGTCTTTTTACCAGCCACCAACAATATATTCATTAAATATTTATCTCTTTTCAACCATTCTTGAGGTATATATCCAAAATATATGGTCTTACTCTCTAAGGGTATTTCACATTTAAAGATATCTTGTAGGGCATTGTGTATCCCCCTCTAATAGTTTTTGATAACAGGGCAGTCCCAAAAAATATGATAATGATTCGCATTTTGATTTCCACAATTTCTCCAGCAAGCAGGGAGGTTACTATCATAATGAGATTTCTGAGAGGGTGTAATAAAATATCTTATCAAGTTTTTCCATCTCAACTCCCTCCATTTCTGTGAACTGGTACACTTCCATTGATACCTCCATATTGTTGTCCATTCTTCCTCAGATATAATTATTCCTCCTTCCTTCTCCCATCTTGTTTTAATGTTTGAAGTTGAATGTGTTTTAAGATTTGACAACCCTTTATACATGCTTGAAATGATTCTACTACCATTATCTGAATTATGTGCTTTTCTAAAGAGCTCTATCAAGCATGTATTTGCCTTGGTTACATTTTTAAGCATCTTATTAACATATTGTCACATCTGTAAATACCAATAAAAATCTTGTTTTTCTAATAAGTGTTTCTCTTTAAGCATTTCAAAACTGAACAGTGTTCCTTCTTTCATTATGTTGCAAAGAACTGTTATTCCTTTAGCTGTCCAGTCCTTAAATCTAGCATCCAATTTATTTGGTGTAAAATCCGAGTCATATGCACACCATTTAGGAATTGCAATATCTCCCTCTAGATTATATTCTTTCATAGTAGTTTTCCATATTTTAAGAGTCAATTTCACCCATGGGTTATCAATAGTATTTATGGACCTTTGCAGGTTGTTATCAGCCAAAATTGCTTGTATGGGGATGGGAAGTACCCGCTCCTCAATGTTTTTCCATTGAGCGTCATATGATGGGTTGCACCAACATTTAACAGCTCTCAACTGTGCTGCAAAATAATAATCTCTAAGAAAAGCTAGGCCCCATCCCCCCTTTTCCTTTGCTAATTGCAAAGTTTTGAGATGAACTCTAGGCCTTTTACCCTGCCAAATACACCTTGATAGCATCCTGTTCCATTCATTGAATTGATTTTGATTAATCTCTATTGGTAGGGTCTGAAAGAGATATAACAGTCTGGGCAGTATATTCATTTTAATAGACTCAATCCTTGAACTGAGACTGAAAAAAGGAATCAGGTTCCATCTTGCCACATCTTCCTTAATTTTTTATATAAAGGCTGATAATTACATTTGATAATTTTGCCAAATCTTTTGGCATAATGATGCCCAAATATTTGAAAGACTTTGTGTCCCATGCCCAGGGGTAACGACTTTCAATTTCTCTTGGTGGGCTACAGTAACATGAAAGTAATTGGGTTTTATCTATGTTGATCTTGTATCCTGATAATTGACCATATTGTTCAAGGGATTGCATCAATTTAGGTAAAGAGAATGTTGGTTGCCCTAGATAGATCAGAATGTCATCCACATAACAAGCCAATTTATGCTCTGCCCCTTTAGTAATTCCCCTGATATCTTCATTTTTTTCTGATGTATTGAGCTAATGGTTCCAGATATAACACAAAGAGTAGTGGTGACCATGCACAACCCTGTCTTGTGCCCCTTTCTAGGGTAAGACTATTTGATAAATATCCATTGATTTTAATCTTAGCAGTAGGATTGTCATATAGTGTCTGTATAGTTTTAATAATTGTGTCTTGGAAATCAAATCTATGTAAAACTCTGTAAAGGAAATTCCAATTAACTGAATCAAATGCTTTTTCCGCATCCACGCTTAGCACTATTGCTTCGATTTTTTTTTTGTATATGATCCATAATGTGAAGTGTCCTTCATATATTGTCTTGTGTTTGGCGTTGTCGTATAAAACCTGTCTGATTGTTATGTATCAGTATGGGTAGAAACTCCTCTAATCGTTTGGCCACGATGGTGGTAAATAACCTATAATCTACATTAAGAACGGATATTGGTCTAAATGACCTGCATTCCATTTTATCCTTGCCTTCTTTTGCTATAGCTGAGATTATCGCTTCTTTCCAACTGGGTGGCATTTGTGCCTTTTTTATAGCCCAGTTCAGTGTGGGGAGTAAAACAGGAATTAACTCATTTTTAAATTCTTTGTACCACTCTGCTGTGTACCCATCTGATCCTGGTGACTTGCTTAATTTAAGCCTACTAATTGCAGCTTTTAATTCAACTTCAGTTATGTCAGCAGTCATCGTTCCATTTTGTTCTTCGCTTAAGGTGGGTAACTCTAGAGAATTCAAGAAGGTGTCAATTTAAGTTATGCTTCCCCCTGGAACTTTGGAATATAGTTTTGTAAAGCACTTCAAAAGCTTCTTGAATTTCACTTAGCTTATTTTTTATCATTTTTGTTCTTGGCTCCCTAATTCTATGAATTGTATTTTCTGCTATCTTTTTTTTCAGTTTCCACACCAGTATTTTCATAGATTTCGATCCACTTTCATAATGTCTCTGTTTCAGAAACATTAAGTTTTTCCTGATTTCTTGCATAGCCAAACTATTTATTTCATTCCTAATTCTTTTAATTTCCCCTAACATATCCTGTGCCAAATTCAATTTGTGATTTTTCTCTAGTTCGTTCAGCCTATTTTGTAATTCCTCTTATGTTTTATTCCTTATTTTTTCTCTTATACAAAGATATTGCTATAATTTTCCCTCTTAAGACCACCTTCAGAGTATCCCATAAAATGGGTGGTAAAACCTCTCCATTATCATTAAATTCTAAGTAGAGACCAATTTCTTTTTTAATTTATTCCTTAAAGTACAGATCATTGAGTAGACTTGAATTTAGTTTCCAAATAGTATTCTTTGGTTGTAGGTCAAAATCAACAGATAAATATATAGGTGCATGGTCACTTACATCTGTTGTCCCAATTCCACAGGTGTTTATTTTGTCTTTGTCTTTTCCAAATGTTATGAAATAGTCTATTTTTGAATATACAGAATGGGATGCAGAATAATGAGTGTAATCCCTTCTGTCAGGGAAAAGGTCCCTCCATATATCAATTAAACCAATATCCTCAAGAAGTGTATTGACCTTCTTATGTAAAGATTTTGTTTCATAGGTTTTTCTATTGGAAGAGTCTAAGTTTGGTTGTAATTGTAAATTTAAGTCTCCCCCACATATCAGGAGACCTTCTGTTTCTGTTACCATAATATCAGTAATTTTCTGATAGAAACCAATATCACTTCCCGGGGGTGCGTATATATTCAACAGAGTAACTGAATTGCCGTCTATATTCCCCCTTACCAGAATACATCTGCCCTCTTTATCTCCCATTTCAAATACTTTTTCAAAATTTAGCCTGCTTGAGATAAGAATAGCAACTCCTCTCCTATGTCCTGATTTATATGAGGAAAAAAACAGATTAGTGAAGCCCATTCTCTTTAGCTTTTTGTGCTCATTATCACTTAAATGAGTTTCCTGTAAATATACTACATGGGCTTGTTCCTTTTTCATTTTGGATAAAATTCTCATATGTTTGATTGGATTTAACAGCCCATTTACATTAAAAGAAATGAATTTTACCTTGTCCTTAGCCATCTGTATTTATCTGTCAATGTATCATTGAAATTAGAATAAAACTTAATCGATCTACTCCCTGAACAAATAAGAACCAAGAAATGCAAATAATAACAAAAATGGCAACGAACGTCTGATTCCAAGGCTGAGGTCTCTCGTAGATGACCCTGCGTTAAGCTAGAGGAAATGTCTAGCTGTGGGGGATAACATACACACACACACACACACACACACGTATATACACACACACATTACACACATATACATATATGCACACATATATATATTCTCATTTTGGTGGGGAAAAAGGAGTAAGTGAGTGAATAAAGAATAACAACTAAGTAATATAAAATCCACATTATAATAAGTATTTCTTGAGATAGGTATATCATCATGTACTTTTGCTTCCCTTTAGCTTCTCAACATTTTTAAAGTTAGCCAAATCTTATGGCTCTTCTGAAGGGGGTGTGGACTGTCTTTGGGAAACTCCCGGTCTCTTCCTGATATATTTCTCTCGGCCTCCTCCCGTCTCCTGCCTTCTCAATTCTCGCATTATTTCCTAAGCGGAGTGGGATAATTTTTTAGTCAGGCTTTCACTCGTTTTGGTCATGCTGATGGGCAGTCCTCTGGCCTTCATGTCTGTCATCGCCTCTTCCACTGTCTGGTACAACCGTGTCCCATTGTCTTAAAACTCGAAGTTTAGCAGGGTACGGAGTTTGAAATCTAATCTTATTTTGCTTTAGCACTCGCTTTACTGTGGAGTATTCTTTGCATTTCCGGAGGACCGCGGGGGGTGGGGGGTAACCTTGGTTGAAATATGTTAATTTTTCCTCTGAAAACACCCTCTTCTTACCCCAGGCCCTTCGTAGAATCTCCACCTTTGTGCTGTACTGAAGGAATTTAATTATTATTGAGCGTGGCTTTCTTTCCTGGGTAGGTTTTGGGACTAATGTACGGTGGGCTCTTTCGACTTCCAGCTTCATAGCTGGGGGAAGATCCAGCCCGTCCCGCAGTAACTTTCCGACAAACTCTGTCATGGAGTTCCTTCGGGAACGTTGTAGATTCTGATATTTTTCTGCCGTGATCTTCCCTCCAGGTCAAGCAGTTTACCTTCTTGGTGATGTATTATTTTTATTGTCTTGCTCAGTATCCGTTCTATGTTTTGAACACGATCTTCCACCTTCTCAATTCAAGTCTCTGCCACTGCCATGTTTTGATCAATGCTGGCGAGCTCTGCCTTAATATCACAGAGCTGCTGCTTTATATCTTTCTGGACCTCTGTTATTTCTTTCAGGATTTCAAAGATTTTCGCCGTTTCGACTGAATGAGGCCCAGTGTCTGCCTCGCTAGCACGCGGTCGGGTAGGAGAGCCCCTCGCTGCACTCCTCTCGGATGCAGGGTGCGCAGTGTTGCTTCTTTTATTTCCATTTCTTCTCCCCATTCTTGCCCCTCTTTTCAGTTCAAATATTTTTCAAAAAATATTGTACTTGATGGGTTAACAGGGCTTAATATGCATTTTTACGGAGGAGCTAGTGACTTAAGCTGCCATTCTCAACGATGACATCACCGGACCAGACTATTTTCTAAACAGGGAAAATCCAGGAATCTGAGATGCAGGGGGACGTGGGGGTCCTTGTGCAGAACAACCTGAAAGTTAACTTGCAGGTTGAGTTGGTGGTGAGAAAGGTAAATGCCATGTTAGCATTCATTTCAAGAAGACTGTAATGCAAGAGCAAGGATGTGATGTTGAGGCTTTATAAGGCATTGATGAGGCCTCACCTTGAGTATTGTGAGCAATTTTGAGCCTATCATCTTAGAAAAGATGTGCTGGCATTGGAGAGGGTCCAGAGAAGATTCGCAAGGATGATTCCAGGAATGAAGGGGTTACCATAAAAGGAACATTTGATGTCTCTGGGTCTGTACTCGCTGGAATTCAGAAGGATGGGGTGGGGGGATCCCATTGAAATCTTTTGAATGTTGAAAGGCCTAGACAGAGTAGATGTGGAAAGGATGTTTCCCATGGTGGGGGAATCTAGGACAAGAGGGCAGAGCTTCAGGATAGAGGGACACCCTTTCAAAACAGATTCAGAGAAATTTATTTAGCCAAAGAGTGGAGAATTTGTGGAATTTATTGTTATGTGTAACTGCAGAGGCCAGGTCATTGGGTGTATTTAAGGCAGAGATTGATAGGTTCTTGATTGGATATAGCATCAAAGGTTATGGCAAGAAGGCAGGGAACTGGGGTCGAGGAGAAGATTTTTAAAACAAGGATCAGCCATGATTGAATGGTGGAGCAGACTCAATGGGCCAGATGGCCTAATTCTGCTCCTATGTCTTATGGTCTTATGATGGAATGTATGGCTTTGTGGCTAAGTTTACAGATAATACAAAAATAGGGAGAGGGGAGGAGATGTTGAGGAAACAATAAGCCTACACAAGGACTTAAACAGATTAGGAGAATGGGCAAAGTAGTAGATGGAATACAATGTAGGGAGATGTTCGGTCATGCACTTTGGTAGAAGGAATAAAGGTGTCGACTATTTTCTAAACAGGGATTTCAGAAATTGGAAGTACAAAGCGACCTGGGAGTCTTAGTGCAGGATTTCCTAAAGATTAACTTGTAGGTTGAGTCAGTGGTAAGGAAGGCAAATGTACTGTTAGCATTCATTTTGAGAGGACTAGAATATAAAACTAGGAATGTAATGCTGAGGTTTTATATAGCATTGGTTAGACCGTATTTTGGAGTATTATGAGCAGCTTTGGGCTCCAGAGCTAAAATATTGTGCATTTGCATTGGAGACAGTCTGGAGGAAGTTTATGAACATGATCCAGGAATGAAAGGGTTAATATATGAGGAGCGCATGATAGCTCTAGACCTGTACTTGCTGGGGTTTAGAAAAATGGGGGGTTGGTAGGATTTCATTGAAACCTATTAATTATTGAAAGGCATAGGTAGAATGGACATAGAGAGGATGTTTCCAATAATGGGAGAGTATAGAACCAGAGGGGACAGCCTCAACAGAAGGATGTTCTTTTTAGAACAGCGATGAAGAAGAATTTTTTTAGCCTGACATGGTGAATCTGTGGAATTCATTGCTGCAGACGGCTGTAGAGACCAAGTCATGAGTTGTATTTAAAGCAGTGGTTGGTAGTTTCTTGATTAGTAAGATATTAAAGGCTACAGGAGAAGGCAAGAGAATGGGGTTGAAAAGAAAAATAAATTAGCATGATTGAAAGGTGGTGCAGTCTTGAGGGGCCGAACTGCTTAATTCTGCACCCAATTTTTATGGATGTGGAGGAAATTATTGGGCAAGTTAAGGCAGAGATTGATTGTTAAGGGGGTTAAGGGCTGTAAATAGAAGGCAGGAGAATAGGTTGGAAAAAATCATCCATAATTGACTGGTGGTGTGGGCCGATGGCCTAAATTGGCTCTTATATCTTGTGGTCTTAGGAAAGAAACATACTACTTTTCTAAATTTTGCACATTTTCTGGCTCTGGCAACATCTTTGTAATCTTCTCTGCACCCTCTCCAGTGCAACATGAAATGTTATGTCCTTTTTTAATTTCAGTTTTTTTAGATTTAAATATTTCTGGCAAGGCCAGCATATAGTGCCCACTAATCACCCTTGAGAAGATGGTGATGAGCATCTCATTAAACCACTATAGTATATTGGGGAAAGTTATCTGCACAGTGTGGTTGGTGGGGTGTTTCAGAATTTAAAACTAGAAGAAATGCTTCTGTATTTCGTGATAGGATGACGACTTTCCCATGTGCTTAAAGGCCTTGTTGTCTGGTAGAGGTTGTGAATTTGAGAGGTACTGTTGGAGTATCCCTGCTGAATTACTGGCATACATTTTATAAATCCTGCAGCCTCT
This sequence comes from Hypanus sabinus, assembly GCF_030144855.1. NCBI lineage: Eukaryota > Metazoa > Chordata > Chondrichthyes > Myliobatiformes > Dasyatidae > Hypanus > Hypanus sabinus. Next base: position 112,075,532 of record NC_082707.1, read on the forward strand.
TGTGCTGTTAGTGGTCCAGATGAATGTTTAGGGTAGTGGCTAGGGTTGCTAATCAACAAGCTGCTTTTTCTTGGAGGGCAGAGCTTTTTGAGTACTGTTGAGACTACATTGATCCAGGCAAATGGAGTGTATTCCTTTGTATTGCTGACTTGTGCTTGTTATTTTAATAAGCTAATAATTTTGGAAATAGAGAATTTATTTTTACTGTACTGTTTATATAATAGTTCACTGTGAGAAGGCAGAAATATGCATATTCTCTCCTTGTAAAGTAATATCAGTACTGGAATTGTAATGTGGCTGTCTGCCACATTCTGGAAATTATTCACTGACTTTGTGTTTAATAATGTCCTTTACAGTCCTTCACTTGGCTCCAATTACAGTTAGTCAGAGTTGCTATATTAGTGAAAGTACTTGCCTTTGAGCACATATTTGAACTTTGTATTAATGTTATCTACATTCCCAAATGAAAACATATTTGATAAATAAACCATTGGCCTAGAAAGTAGTTAGATTAGCATACTGCCCTGTTGCTATTGACTACTTTATTGTGATTTTATTGCTATGTTAGCACTAGAAGTAGGGAGACACTTGCAGGCTGCCTCAGCACATCCTCAGACTGTTAGTTGTTGATGCAAGCGACACATTTCATTGTTTGTTTCAATGTGCATGTGACAAATAAAATTAATATTTAAGATTTGTTATCTAAAACATTGTAACAAGGCAGTAATCAAACTGGGCATGTCAAAAACGTCCAGGGTAGGCTGTTGATCTCATGAACGTCAGTGCAGTACTTGACAACTGTGCTGCTCCACTGAGCTGTTTAAATGTCTCTAAGGTACACTGGAAATAGAGTCAGCACAAATGGAACTTGTCTTACTGTTTGATTAACTCATGAGACTTAAACTCCAACAATTGTGCAATTTTCTGTGGGTCTTCATGCCATTATTCCTTGGACCATCACTACCCAGTTCAGTACACAGTACACAAACTGATAATGCAGCTTTACTGGACTACCCTCCAAAAAGTTGCCAAACATCCTAACTGTAATTATATCATCTGATAGGTCATAGTTGTTTTAAAATCAAGAAACTGGTAACAATTTAAAAAAAAATACATTAGTGCTAGTTTTATTACAATATTAGTCAATACTTTGAACAATTGATTACCAGTGTAGAAATTGAAGCCAAACCATGAAATCTCAGGCGTTTAATAGACCTACAAAACAGATCAACATCTAATAACTCTGTCTACCTATTGATATATAATTTGTTTCCATGAGCTTTTATTTTCCAAAACAACTTTTGATGTGGCTTCTTATCAAATAACTTGAAGTATATCTACCACTTTATCTACTGTACATGTTACTCCTTTGTGAAACACCAATAAATTTGTCAAATATAGTTTCCCATTTATAAAACAATTCCGGATTGGCTTGATTTTTTTCCTAAGTGCCGTGCCTTAAATCTCTAATAATCAGAATCAGAATCAGGTTTATTATCACTGGCATGTGACATGAAATTTGTTAACTTAGCAACAGCTGTTCAATGCAATACATCATATAGTGGAGAGAGAAAAAAGTAATAATAAATAAAATAAAACAATAATAAGTAAATCAATTATGTTTATTGAATAGATTATTTAAAATGTGCAAAAACAGAAATACTGTATATTCAAAAAAAGTGAGGTAGTGTCCAACATTCTCGTTGACAGACGGAAACACTAACTGACCTGTAGTTTTCTGCTTGTGTTCTTCTCTTTTTGAGTAAAGGTTGAGGAAGAATATTACCTTTATCATCAATTAGGTGATTACGAATTTTGGTTGCATGTGGTTTTCAGCATGAGTGAGAGCAGGAATAGAGAGCTTGAAGAGAAGCCACCTTTCTAGGGGAAGCTATTTCTTTCTTCCAGTTTCTTTTCATTTCTACCATTTCTGCTCTCAAGGTGAGGCCATCTTTTTCAGAACATCTGAAATGTCCTCTTTCATGAAACATGGTTTCCTTTCTGCTGTGGTTGATGAAGTGTGCTCTGGCATCCCCTTTGTGTTTTGTACTTCTTACGCCACTTCCTTCTAGAGAGAACAAGGATAGAGATTTCCTAGTCCCCACTTTCAACCTATGAGACTCTGCATTAAGCATCATTATTTTAATCAGTTGTAGCAAGATTCCACCACAAACCACACCTTCTCCTTCCTATCCCTTTCTGCCTTCTGCAGGGACTGTTCCTTCTGTGACTCTGGTCTGCTCATCCCTTCCATCTTCCCTGGTCCATAGAGTTTTCCCCTGAAGCTACAGGATGTGTAATACTTGTTCTTACAGCTTCTCCCGTACTGTCATCCAGAGATCTAAATAGCTCTTCCAGGTGGGATGAAGATTCACATGAATCTCCAACCCTGTCTACTGCACTCAGTGCTTCTGATAGGCTCTCCTCTACTTCAGTAACACCATCCTCAGACTGGCTGACCATCTTACAGCTATGGTCTATATCTAATGGCCATCCCGAGCCACCAAGTTGCATGCCATTTTCAATTTCCTTCCAGTTCCCAGATCAACCAGTCTATCCTCTGCTTTCCCCACTGTCAAAGTGAGTCCAACACAGACTCAGGGAACAACACCTGGTACTCCATCTGGGTAGTCTTCAATTCAGTGTTATGAAGAGTGACTTTTCTGATTTTAGGTTACCCCACCCATTCTGATTCCCCTCCTGTTCTCCAATTTTTGACCCCGTCCTGTTTACATTCACTCACTACACACTCACAGTTCACTTACAAGTCACCCCTCCCCTCTTACACCACTCATTTGGTTGTGGTTCTACCTGTTATTCATCTCTTCTTTACTAGTTCTTTATTTATCAGACTCTAGATTCTCACAGCCCTCTGTGTCCCTGCTTATTACCTTCAAGCAGTTGTCTCCAATCTGCTTTCCTCTACCTTCATCTGCCTCTCATTTTATCATTTTTTTCCTTCTTTGTCTACCTTCGTTTTTGTCTATCTGCCACTGTATCCCAACTACAACACTCACCTCCTCACAGCTGGTGCAACCTGCCGGTCAGTTTGATCCCTGAGGCTGATGATAGATGCTGAGCCCAACCCAGTGGTGGGCAGATGTCCAGCTAGTGTCAATAACACTTTCCATGTAAAAGCTACCTTCATTTATTGTGGGGGAAAATATTGATACACATCATTGTATTTCCAGGCCATTATCAATAACCCCTCTATTAAATTTACTATTTACGTCCTTGTTCATGGTGTATGTCAATACCATTCCTTCTTGAAAATAGCACGTACAATGCTTTGAAAAACTATTCAGCCCACATGACTATTGTCACATTTTACTGTCTGATTTCCTAAATTTAAAATATATTGACATAAGATTTTTTTGAGTTGATCTACAAAATAGTGTGCATTATGTAAAATCCAAAGAAAAATTCCAAAACCTTTCAACAGTTTACTAAAATTTAAAAACCAAAATTATGCGGCTCACAAAGATACTCATCCCCTTTGTAATTACTATGCTAACTTTCATCAGGTGAAATATATAGTGCCCATAAAAAAAAGTATCCAACCCTCCCCCCCACCAGAAGTTTTCATGTTTTTTTGTTTTACAACATTAAATCACACTGGATTTAATTTAGCGTTTTGACACTGAAAAACAGAAAAGACTACTATGTCAAAGTGAAAACAAATTTCGACTCATTGGCCTTAATTTATTATAATTATTAAACACAAAATAGTCGATTGTGTAATTACTCACCCCTTCAAGTCGGTATTTAGTAGACACACCTTTGGCAGCAATTACAGCCCAGAGTTTGTGTAGATAGGTCTCTATCAGCTTTGCACATCTGGACACTGCAACTTTTCCCCATTCTTCTTTACAAAACTGTTCAAGCTCTGTCAGAGTGCATGGGGGTTGTGAGTGAAAAGTTCTTTTCCAGTCCAGCCAAAAATTCTTGATTGGATTGAGGTCTGGACTCTGACTTTGCTACTCCAGGTCATTAACTTAGTTATTTTAAGCCATTCCTGTGTAACTCTGGCTTTATGCTTGGGGTCATTGCCTTGCTGGAAAACAAATTTTCTCACAAGTCACAGTTCTCTTGCAGACTTCATCAGGTTTTCCACCAGGACTTCCCTGTATTTTGCTTCATTCATTTTACCCTCTACCTTCACAAGCCTTCCAGGGCCTGCAGCAGTGAAGCATCCCCACAGCGTGATCCAGCCACCACCATGTTTCACGGTAGGGATGATGTGTTTTCGATGATGTGCAGTGTTTGGCTTATGCCAAACAATGTTTAGTGTGATGGCCAAAAAGCTCAATTTTGGTTTCACCAGACCATAGAACCTTCTTCCACATGACTTCAGAGTCTCCCAAATGCCTTCTGGCAAACTAGGTGAGATTTCATGTGAGTTACTTTTTCAACAGTGGCTTTCTCATAAAGTTGTGACAGGAAAAGCACCTGGGCAACAGTTATTATATGTGCAGTTTCTTCCATCTCAGCCATTGAAGCTTGTAACTAGTGCAGAGTTGTCATAGGTCTCTTGATGGCCTCTCTCACTAGTCCCTTCTTGCATGGTCACTCAGTTTTTGAGGATGACCTGCTCTAGACAGATTTATAGCCGTGCTATATTCTTTCCATTTGTTGATGATTGATTTAACTGTATCCAGGAGGGATTGGTTCCGAGACCCCTTTTGGATACCATATTCATCCTCTCTCAATGCGGTGGACCTTGGGACCCAGCGGAACCCCAGACCTTATCTAATCTGTCTCAGTGTGGTGGACATTAGGACCAGGCGGCGGAGCTCTGAATCCACAGAGTTCACGAAAATAATCACGATCACGCTTGGAAATAAAGTGGAAATAATAAAGCAATCGTAAAAAAGGTGAAATGCCATCGGTCACTGGTAAAGCGTTAGGCTACATTGGTCAATGATCGGAACAATTTTAAAGGATAAAGTGATAAAGGCTCTGCCCCGATGGAAAGCTACAATTATTACTAAACAGCGCAGTGGTTTAATTATTGGGTTTTGAGTTTTTGATCCTCCACATCAAGCAGACATGGAAGGAGAGCGTGCTCGGAAGCAGTCTGACACTGGATCGAACTCAGGAACTTCCCAAGCCCGGCACTGAAACATACGTTCTTAAGTGTTTTATATGCATAGAAAAGTAAAATATATACTATATACTAAGACAGACGTTTGACTAACTGACGCTAAATAATACTGGATGTACCCGTTCCAACTTAGTAAGAGAACTTCCGATTTTTCGATCCCGATCTACGATAACCCATGCACATCCTCCCGCATACTTTAAATAATCTCTAGATTACTTGTAATACCTAATACAATGTAAATGCTATGTAAACTAGTTGTAATACTGCATTGTTTAGGGAATAATGACAAGAAAAAATGTCTGTACATGCTTGAACAACAAGTGCTGGAAGAGCACTTCCAGGTTTTCTTGATTCGCGGATGCGGAATTTGCGGATAAGGAGAGCCAACTGTACTTCTGAACTGCTGACATTTCAGTTTTTGAATATTTTTGTTTATTTTTATGCTTTGCAATTTTCCTTTTTTTGGGATTTGCTCTCAAAAAAGGAGCATGTGAATCACAAATACAAATTCTCAGTTAAGTTGATCAAAATCCCCAGTTGCAGTACTCATTTATTTAAACAAAGGGTTGGGGGCTAAATACTTTTACAAGGCACTGTATCTTGCAAGCTGCCGCAAAAGGAATGATAACAAATTAATCTTAAAAGAGAGAATGACCTATTTAACACAGTTGTTGATAGTTAAGTCACTGTCTTTATGAACTGTGAAGACATCGTGCTACATAGCTGGTCTGACAAAATATATGGTTGCAAAATATTCAAAAGAGAAAAATGATTGTTGCAAATACCTATCATTCACCAGAAGGTCTTGGCAACATGGTAGCCCAACATTCGGTGTTGTTGACAACATGAGTGAATCTGCAGATGCTGAAAATAAATAAAAACACAAAATGCTGGCAGAACTTCACCTCCAACTTTCACCCCACCCTCAAATTCACCCTCCTTTGGCTCCTCCCACTCCCTCCAAACTAAAGGTGTAGCCATGGGCACCCGCATGGGTCCTAGTTACGCCTACCTTTTTGTCAGCCATGTAGAGCAATCTATGTTCCAAGCCTACACCGGTATCTGTCCTCCTCTTTTCTTACGTTATATTGACAACTGCATCGGTGCTGCTTCCTGAACACATACTGAGCTCGTCGACTTCATTAACTTCGCCTCTAACTTTCACCCCGCCCTCAAATTCACCTGATCTATTTCTGACACCTCTCTCCCCTTTCTAAATCTTTCTGTTTCTATCTCTGGAGACAGCCTATCCACCGATGTCTGCTACAAACTCTCACAGCTACCTAGACTATTCCTCTTCCCACCCTGTCTCCTGCAAAAATGCTATCCCTTTCTCTCAATTCCTCTGCCTCCGCTGCATCTGCTCTCAGGATGAGGCCTTTCATTCTAGGACAAAGGAGGTGTCTTCCTTTTTTAAAGAAAGGGGCTTCCCTTCGTCCACTATCAACTCTGCCCTCCATCACATCTCCCATATTTCACGCACCTCTGCCCTCACCTCATCCCCCCGCCAGCCCACCAGGGATAGAGTCCCCCGGTCCTCACCTATCACCCTACCAGCCTACAGATCCAACGTATAATCCTCCGTAACTTGCGCCACCTCCTACAGGATCCCACCACCAGACACATCTTCCCCTACCCCCCCACTCACAGCTTTCTGCAGGGATTGCCCCCCCGACGTGACTCCCTTGTCCACCGACCTCCCTGCAAACAGAAGAACTGCTACACCTGCCCCCACACTTCTTCCCTCACCACCATCCCAGGCCCCAGACAGTCCTTTCAGGTGAGGCACCACTTCACCTGCGAGTCAGCTGGGGTGATATATTGTATCCAGTGCTCCCGATGTGGCCATTTATACATTGGGGAGACCCTCTGCAGACTGGGAGACCGTTTCGCCGAACACCAGCGCTCAGTCCTCCAGCAGTGGCGGGATCTCCCTGTGGCCACACACTTCAATTCCACAGACCACTCCCACTCTGATGTCTGTCCATGGCCTCCTCTACCGTCAAGATGAGGCCACACGCGGGTCGATGGAGCAATACCTTATCTCCCGCCTAGGTAGCCTCCTACCTGCCGGCATGAACATTCAACTCACAGACCTTCATTGATACCCCTGCCCCCCCCCCCCCCCATCCCTATCTATAATTTTAGTCTGGTTCTCTTTCTCTTTTTCTCCCCCCTCACTTTAATCTCCCCCCAGCCCTACCTTTCTTTCTCTTTTATTTCCCACAATTCTCCACCTTCTCCCCAGCCCATTTCCCTTCAGCCTATCACTTCCCAGCTCTCTACTTCATCCCTCCCCCCACTTCTTATCCCCCCCCTCGACCATCCCATGTTACTTCACTACTGATGAAGGGTTTTGACCCGAAACATCGTCACTACCTCCTCCCATAGATGCTGTCTGGCCTGCTGAGTTCTGCCAGCATTTTGTGTTTTTATCCAGTGTTGTTGAGTTGTTCCAGTGATCTGATTCATTCTTGACCTCTGGTGCTGTCTGTGTGGAATTTTCATGTTCTTCCTGTGACCATATGTGTTTCCTCCATGTGCTCTAATTTTCTCTCACAGATGAAAGATGAGTAGTTTGGTTGATTAATTGGTTATGGCAAATTATCTTGAGTGTGAGTGAATGGGACAGATTGCAAGAAAGTGAGACAAACTGGGGGAAGTGATGGCATATGAGAGAATAAATTGCAAGAAAAAATGTGAGGGAAGGACCTAATGAGATTGCTTGAGTTGGCATGGACTTGATGGGCCAAATAGTATCCAGCATTGTAAAAGAAAATATGAAGTTCTGTTCTCTTTACATGTATTGTTTGACCAGCTGCATATTCTTAGGATTTTCAGTTTTCAATCCAAATAAGGGTATTTATCTTGTAATGGAATGTTTTCATGAAAGTCATATCCGGCATTTTTTTGTTTCTATTTAAAACTCATTAGCGAATGTTGTTACTTTCCAGTTAATATTTTTCCTTGTATGATGTGAGCAGTTTTTGGCAGAGCCTGTATTTGTTATCCATCCTAAATTGACCTTGAGAAAGCATTTAGAGCTGTTGTAATCTGTCCTTTGAAGTATTCCCACAGCACAGGAACCAGCCTCCCCTCTGTGGACTCTGTCTGTACTTCTTGCTGCCTCAGTAAAGCAGCAGCAGCTAATCCCAACCACTCTGGAGTCATAGTGACATAGAACAGTACACCTCAGAAACAAGTTCTTGACCCATCTAGACGGTGCTGAACTGTTAATTTGCACCCAGACCATAGCCATCCCATCCATATATCTATACAAATTTCTTAAATGTTGAAATTGAACCTGCATCTACTACAGTTGGTGGCAGCTCGTTCCACACTCTCATTACCCTCTTATGTTTCCTCATGTTCCAAAAAATATTTCACCTTTCACCCTTAAACTGTGATCTCTAGTTCTAGTATCACCCAACCGCAGAATTTTGTGTACCTCTATCAAATCTCTCTACAATCTTCTATGCTGTGGGGAATAAAGTTCTAACCTATTCAACCTTTCCCTATAACTCAGGTCCTCAAGTCTGGCAACAACTTTGTTTCGGCTCGAGAAAAGCTTCTATCCCACTATTATCAGACTCTTGAACAGATCTCTCGTACAATAAAATAGACTCTCAGCCTCACAATCTACCTCATTATGATCCTACACTTTATCATTCACCTGGACTGCAGTCTTCCAGTAGTTTTACACCTTTATTCTACACTGTTATTGTTTTACCTTATTCCAGCTCAATATACCATGTAATGATTTGGACTGTCTAAACAGAATGCAGTATACGTTTTTCACTGTATCTTGGTATATGCGACAATAAATGCCAATATAAATGCCATTATGTAAAAAATTTCAAAATCGTTTTTACCCTCACTGATACATGTTGTGAAATGTTGTTTTGTGGCAGCTGTACAATGCAATACATGAAAAATCATGAAGTTACAATAGGAAATATATTTTTTAAAGAGAGCAAAATAGTGAGCCGTTCAGAGATCTGATGGCAAAAGAAAAACTCTTCCTATAATGTTGAGTATGGATCTTCAGGGTTTTGTAACTCCACCCTGATGGTAGAAATCTGAACAGGGCGTGTCCTGGATGGTGAGGGTCTTTAATGATAGATGCCACCATCTTGAGGCACTACCTTTTGAAGATATGGGGAGGCTAGTGCTCATGATGGAGCTGGTTGAATTGGCAAACCTCTACTTTCTTTTTCCTATCCCTATACATTGGAGCCACTAAACCAGGCGTTGATACAACTAGTCAGAATTCTCTACACAGTATGTCTGTAGAAATTTGCTGGAGTCTTTGGTTAACACTCAGGAATTTGAATCTGCTCATCCTTTCTATTGCTGACCCCTCAATAAGGATTGATGTGTGTTCTCTCAACTTTCCCTTTCTGAAGACCAAGGATTAATTCAATCAGCTGATCTATCTCACTCCTGAACTTATTTCTCATCACCATCTGAGATACTGCCAATAACACTTGTGTCAGGTGAATTTATAGTTGCCATTTGATCTGTACCAGCCACACAGGCACGAGTCTAGAGAGTGTAGAGCCGTGAGCTAAGCTCACGTTGTTGAGGTATGCCGCCGTTCATTGTCAGTGAGGAGGAAATGTTATTTCTGATCCGTTCTGTCAAGGATACAGTTGCAGAGGTCCAGGTTTTGAAGCTTGTTGATTAGTACTGAAGAAGTGATGGTGTTGAACGCTGAGCAGTAATCCATGAACAGCAGCCTTACATGAGTATTGCTGTTGTCCAGGAAGTCCAAAGCTGAGTGGAAAGCCAGTAAGATTGCATCTGCTGTAAACCTGTTGTGTTGGTGTTGTGTCCAGATTTTGATCCTGTGATAAAATCAGCGGTTGTATATATTTTCTGAGCATGTGTGTGTGTTTGTCCCAAATCATATTGGTGTGTTTAGATGAGAAACTAACTGCAATTTTCCTTAGGACTATAAGATATAAGAGAAGAATTAGGCCATTTGGCCCATTGAGTTTGCTGCACTGTTCAATTAGGGCTGATCCTTTTGTCTTCCCGTTATCAGCCCCACTCCCCAGCCTTCTTCCTGTAACCTTTGATGCTGTGGCCAATCTAAAACCTATCAAACTCCACCTTAAGTATACCTAATGACCTGGCCATAGTTAGGAGCTTAACATGAAAGGATATACTTTGTATCAAAATAACAGGCAGGAAAGCATAGGTGTGGTTCTGATGGTAAGAGAAGGAATTACATCTTTAGAAACAGGTGATATAGGGTCAGAGAATGTTGAATCTTTGTGGGTGGAGTTAAGAAACTGCAAGGGTAAAAAAACATTATGGGAATGGTATATAGCTCTCCAAATAGTAACCAAGATGTGGGGTTAGATTGCAACTGGAGCTGGAAAATATATGTAATAAGGGTAATGACTCAATTGTAGTGAGGGACTTCAATATGCAAGGGGATTGGGAAAATCATGTTGGTGTCGAATCGCAAAAGAGGAAATTTGTTGAATGCCTACAAGATGGCTTTTTAAAGCAGCTTGTGCTTAAGCCTACTCGGGTAAAGGCCATCTGGTCATCTTAGCTAGTTCTTATGAGGGAGCTTAACGTAAAGGAACCCTTAAAAGCAGTGATCATAATATGATTGAATTCATACTCCAATTTGAGAGGGAGAAGTGCAAGTCGAATGTATCACTATCACAATAGAATAAAGGGAATTACAGAGGCACGAGAGAGGAGCTTGCCCAGTGGATTGGAGAAGGATACTGGCAGGGATGACGGCAGAGCAGAGATGGCTGAAGTCTCTGGGAATAGTTCATAAGGCACAGGATAGATATGTCCCACAGAAGAAATAATTCTCAAATGACAGGGGTCGGCAACCATGACTGACAAAGGAAGTTAGGACTGCATAAAAGCCAAGGAAAGAGCATACAAGGTAGCAAAAAATGGGTGGGAAGTTGGATAATTGGGAAGCTTTTAAAATTTAACAAAAGGCAACAAAAAAGCTATAAGAAGGAAAAAGATGAAATATGAAGGCAGACTAGTTGACAATATAAAATAGGATACCAAAAGTTTTTTTTTTCAGTTCTATGAAGAGTAAAAGGGAGGTGAGAGTTGATATTGAACCACTGGAAAATGATGCTGGTGAGGTTGTAATGGGAGACAAAGAAATGGCAGATGAACTTAATGGGTACTTTGCATCTGTCTTAACTGTGGAAGATACTAGCACTGTGCCAGAGGTCCGTGAGTGTCAAGGAGCAGGAGTGAGTGCCATTGCTATTACGGAGGAAAAAGTGTGAGGTAAACTCAAAAGTCTTAAGGTGAATAAGTCATCTGGACTAGATGAACTACATCCCAGAGCCCTGAGAGAGGTTGCTGACAAGATAATGGATGTATTGGTCATGATCTTTCAAGAATCACTTGATTCTGGCATGGTCCTGGAGGAAAATTGCAAATGACACCCCACTCTTTAAGAAGGAAGTTAAGCAAAAGAAAGGCCAGTTAGCCTGATCTCAGTGATTGGAAAGTGTTGGAGTCCATTATTACAGATGAGGTTTCAAGGTATTTGAAGACCAATGATAAAATAAGTTAAAATCACCATGGTTTCTGTAAAGGGAAATCTTGCCTGACAAATCTGTAAGAGTTCTTCAAGGAAGTAACAAGCAGGGTGGACAAAGGAGAGGCAGTGGATGTCATTTACTTGGATTTTCAGAAGGCACATGGTAAGGTGCCACACGTGAAGCTGCTTAACAAGGTAAATTCTTTGGTGTTACAGAAAGGATACTGGCGTGGATAGTGAAATGGCTGACAGGCAGAAGGCAGCAAGTGGGAATAAAAGGGGCCTTTTCTGGTTAGCTGCTAGTGGTGTTCCTCAGGGGTCAGTATTGTGACCACTGCTTTTCACATTGTAAATGATTTAGATAATGGGATTGATGGTTTTGTGGCAAAGTTTGCAGATGATGTGAAGATAGATATAGAGGTAGGTAGTGCTGAGAACGTAATCCCTTTGCAGCAGGATTTAGACAAATTGGAAGAATGGACAAAAAAGTGTCAGATGAAATACAATGTTGGGAAATGTATAATGCATTTTGGTAAAAGGAACAATAATGTGGACTGTTATCTAAATAGGAAGAAGATTCAAACAGAGGTGCAAAGGGACTTAAAAGTCCTCATGCAAGACTCCCAGAAGGTTAATTTACAGGTTGAGTCTGTGGTAATGGCAGCAAATGCAATATTGGCATTTATTTCAAGGAGAATAGAATACTGTATAAAAGCAAGGAGATAATGTTGAGGCTTTATAAGACTCTAGTCAGGCTGTACTTGGAGTATTGTCAACAGTTTTGGGCTCGATATTTCAGAAAGGATGTGTTGTTATTAGAGAGAGTCCAGAGGAGGTTCACGAGGATAATTCTGGAAATGAAGGGGTTAACATATGAGGAGCATTTGGCAACAATATGGGAAGGATCTCATTGAAGCCTACTCAGTACTGAAAGAACACACACAAAATGCTGGTGGAACGCAGCAGGCCAGGCAGCATCTACAGGGAGAAGCACTGTCGACATTTCGGGCCGAGACCCTTCGTCAGGACTCGGCCCGAAACTTCAACAGTGCTTCTCCCTATAGATGCTGCCTGACCTGCTGCGTTCCACTAGCATTTTGTGTGTGTTGCTTGAATTTCCAGCATCTGCAGATTTCCTCATGTTTGCTCAATATTGAAAGGACTAGATAGGGTGGATGTGGAGAAGATGTTTCCTGTGGTGGGAGTATCCAGAACAAGAGGGCACAGCCTCAAAGTTGAGGGGTAACCTCTTAGGATAGAAGTAAGGAGGAATTTTTTTTTGCCAGGGAGTAGTAAATTTGTGGAATGCTTTGCCACAGACTGCAGTAGAGGCCAAGTCCATGGGTATATTTAAGGCAGAAATTGATAGTTTCCTGATTAGTCAGGGCATCAAACAATATGGCAAGAAGGTAGGTGTATGGTGTTGAGTGGAACTCAAAGCTGAATGCCCTAATTCTGCTCCTATGTCTTATGGCCTCCACAGCTGCCTGTGGTATCAAATTCACCACCCTCTGGCTAAAGAAAATTCTCAGCATCTGTTTTAAATGGATGCCCCTCTATCCTGAGGCTGTGTGCTCTTGTCTTAGGCTTCCCCCACCATGGGAAACATCCTTTCCACATCTACTTAGTCTAGGCCTTTCAACATTCTCCTCCTCATCCTTCTAAATTCCAACATGTACAGGCCCAGAGCCATCAAATGTTCCTCATATGGTAACCCTTTCATTTCCAGAATCATCCTTGTGAACCTCTGCTGGAACCGCTCAACCACCAGCACATCTTTTCTTAGATGAGGAGCCCAAAACTGTTCACAATACTTTTAATTTAACTATTTTGCTATTTAACTATTTCTTTGTTTTTATCCTGCACCTTCCTCATTTCTCCCAGAAACTCAAGCCATTCCTGCTCTGCTGTCATCCTTGCCAGCATCTCCTTCCAGCTTACTTTAGTCAATTCCTCTCTTTTGAGGCAGAAACTTGGGAGCATAAATTGGGAATGTATGTGTAGGCAAATGACTATGGAAATGTGGAGGTTGTTTCGGGAACACTTACATGGGGTTCTGGGTAGATTTGTTCCATTGAGGCAGGGAAAGGTTGGTAGGGTGAAGAAACCACGGTTTACAAGAGACGTGGAACATCTAGTCAAGAGGAAGAAGGAAGCTTACATAAGTTTAGGAAGCAGGAATCAGACAGGGCTCTTGGAAGTTACAAGATGGCCTGGAAGGAACTGAAGAATGGACTTAGGAGAGCTAGAAGGGGGCATGAGAAGGCATTGGCGGCAAGTAGGATTAATGAAAACCTCAAGGTGTTCCAAACACATGTGAAAAACAGGATGATGACTAGAGTGAGGGTAGGACCAATCAGGGGGAAAAAAGGAAATGTATGCTTGGAGTCAGAGGAGGAAGGTAAGGTCCTGAGTGAATACTTTACTTCAGTATTAACCAGTGAGAGAGATCTTGATGTTTGTGAGTACAACATAAAACAGGCTAATATACTAGAATGTCAATGTTATGAGGTGTTGGTGCTGGAACATTTAAAAACATTAGGATAACTAAGTCCCTATGGCCAGACTGTATATACTCCATGCTGTGCATTTGGTGGTAACTTTTGCATCCTCACTAGCTGCAGGAATAGTACCAGCTGATTTGGAGGGTGACAAATATTATTCCTTAGTTCAAGAAAAAAGGGAGTAAGAGCAACCCTGGATATTATAGATCAGTGAGTCTTACTTCAGTGATGGGCAAATTATTGGAGAAGATTCTTAGAGCCAGAATTCAGAAGCATTTGGAGAGGAATAGTCTGATTGGGGATACTCAGCATGGTTAAGTCGGCATATGACGTGTTGGCCTCATTAGATGGGGAATTGAGTTCAAGAGCTGTGAGGTAATGTCACAGCCCAATAAAATCCTGGTTAGACCATACTTGGAATATTTTATTCAACTGTGGTCGCCTCATTATATGAAGGATATAGAGGCTTTAGAGAGGTTCCATAGGACATTTACCAGGATGCTGCTGCCTGTATCAGAGGCACTCAAATGTCATGTGGTAGTATGATCCATGCAATTCAGATTTTTACATATAACCTGTAATGAATTATTAACAAATGCTTAATCAACATATTTACAATATTACTCAAATATGACTGAAATATTAAATAAACAACACTCCTCCCTGCTTATCTATAAAATCCAACTCAAGACAAAATGCATCTCAAATATATACAGCTACTATACAGACACCCACAGCAGAGTAAATTTTAAATTGTCCCATTCAGGCCTAACGAGTTGATCACTGTGGAGGAATTCTTACTCTAGTGGGGTAATGTTTTTCCTGATGCCGGGGATCATTCTGCTTGTCAAGTGAGACTTGTAGCTATGAAACAATGTCAGCTTCTTGGGGCCTCCTCCATGGTTCTAGGAGTTGACTCTGAGACTGCAGGAAATGGTTCTGAGCGCTCTGGGCACCTTTCTTCATCTTTTCCTAGCTTTTCCCTACTTTCATAAGCAGTTTTTGTCTCCCAGTAGATTCTAGTTCTTTATACTCAAAAAAGCCAAATGCTTTCAACTTTCTTGAAGTTCCTTGAACTCTCTTCCACCTTAAAACTAAGCCACATTGTGCATTTAACTGGCAGATTAATGTATCAGAGGTTTTCTCAGATATGTTACCTACAAAAAACCGTTGTAATCTGACCACTGTTTTTAATCATGTTCACGCTTCCTCTGAGCAGCATGGTCATTTCTCGGTTCAACCAGAGGCACACCAACACCTTTTATCCTCTGTTAGGCAACAGTTCATCTCAGCATTGGTAAACAAAAATGGGGGAGCTGGAGTTTTTGCATTGGAGTTCCACCATTCTGGGTGGCCATGTTGACCTGAGACAGTGTTGAATTCTGTTCTAATTAATTTGCCTTTCACTTCAGTTGAAAACCATGTTGCTTGTCTATTGTTAGTTTTTATATTGTAATTCTTAAGCTTGCCCAGTCCTTTGACACTCTAATCATGATCATATTTTTCCAACAGTGTGCAGATTAGTGCTCTTTCTGAAACTGCAACTTGACTTTTTATCTTTTTCTCTACCCTGTGCAGTCCATTTATTTTTGTCTGCCCAGCACGCTCTTTGTATGTGTCCTACATTGGTCTGGTGTGTGAGCCCCTGCCAGATCGGTTTCTGTGTAGACATTGCAATTTTGGTCATGCTCTCTTAATTGAGTCTCTGCTGTTTCTATTGATACAGCTATTTCAACTGTTCTTTTAAATAAAAGTTATGTTTCAGTTATGAGTTGTTTTTGAATGTTTTCTTGTAAGATTCCACAAACAAAACTATCTCCGAGTACATCATTGAACTGACAATGCTCGGACAATCTCTTTAATTTAGCCATATATGCTGAAGTGGACATTCCTTTCCTTTGATTCAGCTTATGAAGCTTACAGCATTTTGCAGTCAGTGGTTTTGGTTCTAAACATTCTTGCATAACTTTACTGATATCAGCAAAGCTCACTTCAGTTGGTTTAGTTGGAGCAGTCAAACTCCTAGGCAAACTGTGTGATTTTTCACACAGTGCATTCAGCAAAACTGATACTTGTTTCTCATTGACCATTTTATTTGCTTCAAAATACTGCACAATCTGTTCAGTATAGGAAATGTAGTTATCTCTTGTGCAAAAGTGTTAATCTTTCTGAGGTAGCCAGCCATTTCTGCAGTTTTAAAAAAAATTACAGCATGATTATCTCCCAAGGCTCATGTTTATGAATCTGTGAATTCTTCTATTTTCTTTTCGAAGGACATGTGCTGTGCTTTTTTTTCACTCTGCCATTGCTTGCTGTGTTTTTTTTAAAACTTGAATGTCTCGCTGCACTTCAACAGGTAGGTAGTCATCTTGGGTACATTTTAAAAATACCTTATTGCCCAAGTTGTGTTTTATAATTCCAAAACAAAATAAAGTAAGAACTGGAGGGTCTGGAATGCAAGTCTAACTTCGTTTTTTGCTTTCAGCAAGATGCTCACATATTACATGATAGCACATGACATGTACAATTCAGGTATGTTTACATATAATCTGTAATGAATTATTTAACAAAGAATGCTTAACATTTACAATATTAGTGAAATTGTAAATAAACAACATCAGTGGATGTTTTTGTGATTAGAAAGTTGTTACATGGGATTCTATGGGACTCAGTACTTTCTTTTGAAATAGTTAATTTAGAAAAATGGAGGAAGCAAGATGAGGCTTGCAAGTGGTTAAAAATAGGTGATGTTATTGGCAATAGAAAATAGAAATCTACAGCGCATTCTGGGTCCTTCGGCCCATAACATTGTGCCAACCATGTAACCTACTTTAGAAACTGCCTAGAATTTTCCTACTGTATAGCTCTATTTTTCCTAAGCTCCATGTACCTATCTAAGAGTCTCTTAGAAGATAAAATAGGTGGATACTATTGTATCCACCTCCACCACTGTCACCGGCAGTGCATTCTATGCACCCACCACTGTGTGGAAAATCTTATCCCTGACATCTCCTTTGTACCTACTTCCAAGCACCTTAAAACTATGCCCTCTCATGTTAGCCATTTCAGCCCTGGCACAAAGCTTCTGGCTACCCACACGATCAATGCCTCTCATCATCTTATACATCTCTATCAGGCCACCTCTCATCCTCTGCTGCTCCAAGGAGAAAAGGCCAAGTTCACTCAACTTATTCTCATAAGGCATATTTTCTAATCCGGGCAACATCCTTTTAAATCTCCTCTGTACTCTTCTATGGTTTCCACATCCTTCCTGTAGTGAGGCAACCAGAACTGAGCACAATACTCCAAGTGGGGTCTGACCAGGGTCCTATATAGCTGCAACATTACCCCTCGGCTCTTAAACCCAATCCCACGGTTGAGGAAGACCGATACACCATATGTCTTCTTAACCATAGAGACAACCTGCGCAGCAGTTTTGAGTGTCCTCTGAACTTGGATCCCACGATCCCTCTGATCCTCCACCCTGCGAAGAGTCTTACCATTAATACTATATTCTGCCATCATATTTGACCTAACAGGCAGCATTTATGAAGAAGAGTAAGCAGTCAATGTTTCAGGCTGAGACCCTTCATCAGGAACGTTGACTGCTTACACTTATTGCTGAAATGCTGCCTGGCCTGCTGAATTATTACAGCAATTTTGTGTGTTGCTTGGATTTCCAACATCTGCAAATTTTCTCATCTTTTGTGTAACTGTTTAAGTCTGGTGGTCCTGGTGTTGATGTTTTGTAGCCTCCTTCCCGATGGGAGTAGGGCAAACAGTCCATAAGCAACATTGGTGGGATCCTTCATGTTATTGGTCTTTTCCAGGATCTTTCTTTAATGGGCAGGTATGTTGGTGCCAGTGATATCAGAATCAGGTTTATTATCACCAGCACGTGACGTGAAATTTGTTAACTTAGCAGCAGCAGTTCAATGCAATACATAATCTAGCAGAGAGAGAGAAAAAAATAAAACAATAATAAATAAACAAGTAAATCAGTTACGTATTTTGAATAGATTATTTAAAAATGTGCAAAAACAGGAATGCTATATATTTTTAAAAAGTGACGTAGTGGCCAAAGCTTCAAAGTCTATTCAGGAATTGGATGGCAGAGGGGAAGAAGCTGTTCCTGAATCACTGATTATGTGCCTTCAGGCTTCTGTACCTCCTACCTGATGGTAATAGTGAGAAAAGGGCATGCCCTAGATGTTGATGGTCTTTAATAATGGACGCTGCCTTTCTGAGACACCGCTTCCCAAAGATGTCTTGAGTACTTTGTAGGCTAGTGCCCAAAATGGAGCTGACTAGATTTACAACCTTCTGCAGCTCCTTTTGGTCCTGTGCAGTAGCCCCTCCATACCAGACAGTGATGTAGCCTGTCAGAATGCTCTCCACAGTACAACTATAGAAGTTTTTGAGTGTATTTGTTGACATGCCAAATCACTTCAAACTCCTAATAAAGTATAGCTGCTGTCTTGCCAGGTTAAATTCTCAGAGATCTTGACACCCAGGAACTTGAAGTTGCTCACTCTCTCCACTTCTGATCCCTCTATGAGGATTGGTATGTGTTCCTTCATCTTACCCTTCCTGAAGTCCCGAATCAGCTCTTTCATCTTATTGACGTTGAGTGCCAGGTTGTTGCTGAGGCACCACTCCACTAGTTGGCATATCTCACTCTTGTACTCCCTCTCGTCACCACCTGAGATTTTACCAACAATGGTTGTATCATCAGCAAATTTGTAGATGGTATTTGAGCTATGCCTAGTCATACAGTAATGTGTATACAGACAGTAGAGAGCAGTGGGCTAAACACACACCCCTGAGGTGCGCCAGTGTTCATCATCAGCGAAGAGGATATGGTATCACCAATCTGTACAGACCATCTTCCGGTTAGGAAGTTGAGGATCCAGTTACAGAGGGGTTACAGAGGCCCAGGTTCTGGAACTTCTCAATCAGGGTTGTGTGAATGATGGTATTAAATGCTGAGCTATAGTCAATGAACAGCATCCTGACGTAAGTGTCTGTGTTGTCTAGGTGGTCTAAAGCCATGTGGAAAGCTATGGAGATTGTGTCTGCTGTTGACCTATTGTGATGATATGCAAATTGCAATGGGTCCAGGTCCTTGCTGAGGCAAGAATTCAGTCTAGTCATAACCAACCTCTCAAAACATTCCATCACTGTGGATGTGAGTGCTACCAAGCAATAGTTGTTAAGGCAACCCACATTATTCTTCTTTGGCACTGGTATAATTGTTGCCTTTTTTTTGACTACGCATTGTAGAACTTTCCTGTGCACTGCAATACAGTTTCTTAACAAGCAGTGGTACAGCTTGTTAGGATGCTTCCTATGTTATGGCTGTAGAATGATGTGAATATGAATGTGTGAAGTCCAGGTCTTTTCAGCCTCCTCAGAAAGTACAGACATTGGTGAGCTTTTGCGATTGTGTAGGATGTGTTCTGGAACCATGAGAGGTTGTGTGGGATGCACAATCCCAGGAGTTTGAAACTGCTTGCAGTTTCCACTGCTGTGCTGCTGATGTATGGGGCGGGGGGTGGCAAGTGGTAGGAGTTCTCATAGACTCATTTGCATAAACTGCTTTACTTATATCAGTTCAGAATTTTCCTTGTGAGTGAGATGACTGAGATTAGGAATGATGGCAATAATATTGAAGTGATGCACTTAAAATATTAAAGTAAGCCCAGATAGACGAGAAATGATGTGTAGGGAAAAGCCTGTTCAAGGAATAAAGTGGCAGGTACACTTCATTCTGGAAAAGAATACCAGAACAGCAATACTGGGATCAGTTTCAGCATTAAAATTGAGAATGTGGCATCCAAGTCCCATTCCCTTTAGCTCAAGCAATCATTTCATGACCTTGTTGCTCAAAGTGATGACAATCACTGGCTGAATGACGTTCAACTCTGGAATTCCCAAATAAAGCCAAAGATGAATTTCCTGACTAGTGATCTAATGGAAGGCAAAATAATCCTGTTTGGAAATTTATGTACTGGAGTCAGAGAAGACAACTCCCAAGTTTAATGGACAAGTGGGGAGAGCTAACTTGTCAACTGCCAAAATGTATATGCTCCTTAGTGAACAGTCTATTTTTTTTAAGGAAAAAAAACAATTACAAGACATCACAGCAATATTTTCAATCTAAGCACCAGATTACACCATCATTTTATGGATTAACCATAGGGAGGTTTGCATGATTTGCACCATGACAGTTGTTAACGCCACAAAGAATGGTCTTAATCACAAGCATGAGAAAATCTGCAGATGCTGGAAATCCAAGCAACTCACAAAATGCTGGAGGAAATTAGCAGGTCAGGTAGCATCCACAGATATGAACAAACAGTCAATATTTTGTGCTGAGACTCTTCTTCAAGACTGGAAAGGAAGGGGAAGTCACCAGAATAAAAAAAAGTAGAGGAGGAGAAGAAAATAGCTGGGTGATAGTGATTCCAGGTGAGTGAAAAAGGTAAAGGGTAGGAGATGAAGGAATCTGATAGGAGAGGAGAGTGGATCATAGTAGAATTGGAAGGAGAGGGTCACCAGAGGGAGGTGATAGGCAAGTGAGAAGAGGTAAGAGACTAGAGTGGGCAATAAAGAAGAGGAGAGGGGAGGCGAATTAACTGCTTTTCATTAGTCCGAGTTCTTCTTGAGTAGACTATCAAAAACCAAACAACAATTGTCTTCAGTATGGGGAAGGAAAGTGAATATGCACCAGTCTACATTGGATCAGCAGTGCAAAGACAGCAGTAGCATTAAAATTCTGGGCATTTAACATATTAAATGACTAATCTGCAAGGCTAAATTGTGTGGGATTCAGGGAGAGCGAGTTAAGTGAATTTTGAATTGGCTTGATGATTGGAAGCACAGAGTGATTGAAGATCAACTCTCTGAATGAAAGACTGTACCTAATGGGATGTCCTGGGGTTCAGCATCAAGCCCTCTTATTTATTATTTATGTAAATAATTTGATGTGAATTTCATGGCACAATTTGCTGATGATACTAAATTAAAGAGTTTTGTTGATAGTTAAGCAGGCTACAATGACCTGCAAAAAAACCTTGACCATTAGAAAGATGGACTGAGAACACAAATGTTTTTCAACTTAGGTATCTGGAGGATGATGCATTTTAGACATTCAAACCAGTGAATGGCAAGACATTGACAAGTGTTATGGGACAGAAGGATATGGGAGTATAAGTGCACAGTCTGCTGAAAATGGCCATGCAAGTTGATGGTGATGAAGGGTTTAGCATGCTGGCCTTCATCAATCAGGACACAGTTTGGAGTAGTGACATTATGTTGAAGTTATACAAGCCCTTGGTGAGACCACATTTGGAATATTGTGTGCAGTTTTGGTCACCCTGTTATAGGAAAGATATTGTCAAGCTGGAGATGATTCAGAAGAGATGTACAAGGATGCTGCCTGGACTAAAGGGTCTGAGCTATAGTGAGAAGTTGGCCACACTGGATCTTTATTCTTTGGATCCTAGGAGAATGAAAGGCATGGATAAGAAGGGCAGTCTTTTCCCCAGAGTTGTGAAGCACATATACAAGATAAGAGGGTGATGATTTAAGAGACTTGATAGGTAACTTCTTTATACAGGGGATAGTGAGTACCTAGACTGAGCTGCCAGAGGAGATGGTCAAGATGGGTACAGTTGCAACATTCAAAAGGCATTTGGATAAGTACATGGAGGGGAAGAGCTTTTGGAGGGCTATTGGGATTTGCAGGAGGATCATGTGCTTGGCCTGGACTAAAGGACCTTTTCCATTTTCCACAAGACATAGGAGCAGAATTAGGCTATTCAGCTCATCGAATCTACTCTGTCATTTGAGCATGACTGATTTATTTTCTCTCTCAACTGTATTCTCTTGCCTTTTTCCTGAAACCTTTGATCTCCTTACTAATCAAGAACCTATCAACCACTGCTTTAAATGTATTGACAGCCATATATGACAATGAATTCCACAGATTCAACACTCTCTGGCTAAAAAAATTCTTCCTTATCTCTGTACTAAAGGGACATATTTCTATTCTGCAGCTGTGCCCACTGGTCCAACACTCTCCCGCAATTGGAAACATCCTCTCCACGTCCACGCTAACTAGGCCTTTCGATATTCAATTGGTTTTAATGAGATTCCAGTCATGCTTCTAAAATACAATGAATATAGGACAGAGCCATCAAATGCTGTTCATACATTAACCTTTTCATTCCTGGATTCATTCTTGTAAACTTTCCCTGTACCCTCTCCAATGCCAGCACATCTTTTCTTAGATATATGGCCCAAAATTGCTCAGAATATTGG
The DNA here is from genome assembly GCF_030144855.1 of Hypanus sabinus. NCBI lineage: Eukaryota > Metazoa > Chordata > Chondrichthyes > Myliobatiformes > Dasyatidae > Hypanus > Hypanus sabinus. The sequence goes on from NC_082707.1 coordinate 112,098,006, forward strand.
TCTGACCAATGCCTTGTAAAGCATTAGCATTTCATCCTTTCCTTTATATTCTAGTCCTCTTGAAATGAATGCTAACATTGCATTTGCCTTCCTTACTATCAACTCAAACTGCAAATTACTGTAACTTCTAGCGAATTCTGCACTCGGACTCCCAAGTCACCTTGAATCTCTGATTTCTGAATTTGCTCCCTGAAATAGTATTCCTTTTACCAAAGTCCATGATTGTACACTTCCCTAGACTGTATTCCATCTGCCACTTTATTGGCCATTCTTCTAATCTGTTCAAGTCCTTTTGTAGACTCCCTGCTTCTTCAACATTACCTGTCCCTACACCTAGCTTTGTATCATCCACAAGCCTGGCCACAAAGCTATCAATTCTATCATCCATTAAAATATAACATGAAGCCAATGGACCACTAGCATCTTTCCTTTAAAACCATAGCCTCCTGTCTTGTTTAGCAGGTTTATGTATAGGATCTTGTCAAAGACCTGCTGAGTTGGATTACTTTATAACTATGTCCTGGGCCCAGCACATAAATGCAATCATAAGGAAGGCATGCTACTATTTTTACTTGCATAGATAGTTAAGTAGGTTTGGTATCTCTTAAACTCCTACAGATATACTCTTGAGGTATCATGACTAGATGCATTGTGATCTAGTTGGACAATTCAAATATGCAGGATGTAAGAAGCTGTGGAGACAAGTGGAATTAACCCAATTCATCATAAGCTCATCCTTTCCCAGTATCGGTTATATCTACATGAAATATTCCTCAAGAAGATATCATTTGTCAAAGATCCCCACCATCCAGGCCATGCCATCTAGTCACATTTGCTATCAGTCAGGTGCAGAAGCCTGCTGTCCAACACTACCAGATTCAGTTGTAGCTACTTCCCTTCAGTCACCCAATTCTTGAACCAACTGGCACAACCCTAATCACAACAGTTTGCAACATTTTGACCATTTTGATTACTTAGATAACAATGAATTTCTTATTCTAATTGTGTTCTTTCTTGTACTAATTATGTATACAGTCGGCCCTCCTTAACCACAGGGGATTGGTTCTGGGAACTCTGCAGAAACCAAAAAACGTGCATGCTGAAGTCCCTTATATAAAATGGTGTAGTATTTGCATATAACCTACGCACATCCTCCCGTATACTTTAAATCATCTGTAGATTACTTATAATACCTAATACAATGTAAATGCTATGTAAATAGTTGTTATACTGTGTTGTTCAGGGAATAATGACAAGATAAAGTCTGTACATGTTCAGAACAGACGCAACCATCGTAGCTCTTCTGGGAACACTTCTCTTCTGGGAATCAGCTGATCCCAATTCTCCCGTGATCTTTAAGTTCTTGAGGCTGTAGCGTTTTACATAGCTAGCCAGCCACCCCTTACTAGCTTTAAACTGCTTCCTCTCGCTCACAACACAAGGAGCGAATGAACAAGACCGGAGGCGAAAAATGCTCAAACAACGAGTAATACTTTTAATCATCTCGAGATTACAGTACTTATAATACCTAAAACAATGGAAATACTATGTAAATAGTTGTTACACTGTATTGTTTAGGGAATAAGGACCCTTTGGAGGAGGTTCAGTAATACTAAAATCAGAATCTGTGGAGGTTGAGGGCTGAGGACCACTTCAGCAAGCGACATGCCACTTTTCAAAAGATTTAAGATTTCTACTTTCTCAGTGAATGATAGCACTTTCCGCTGCCTCTTAGCCTTTGAGGAATTGCTTTGACCACTTAATTGCTTTTTAGGAGCCATTTTTTCACAGAAACAAAATAGCAACCAAATGAGACGTGAGACGAACTATGCTCAAACAACGAGTGCCGGAGAGAGAACTTACGGGTTTCCCCGATCCGCGGTTGGTTGGATCTGCGCATGCTGAACCCACGGATAAGGAGGGCCGACTGTAATTAGTTTTCCAGTGAATATTGCTTATATGCTATGATGCTGTGTGCCTGTGATTCTGTTGCATGCAAGTTTTTTATTGCAGCTATGCATATATGCACTTGTATTTAGACAATAAACTTATCTTTGACAGAAGTCCAAAAAAACATTGGGAACAGTATCAAGTAGTGAAAATGGGGCTTTTAGACCCCAACGAGGCTTTCAATTGTTAACTATAACTATGGAGAATTGCTGTCAATCCTGGTTACCTTCAGAACTCAATTGCCATTCCATCCCAGGTACCTGAGATTGAGTTGCCTGGAAAACTCTCTGGAATTCAGAAAATGAGAGGGGATCTTATAGAAACATACAAAATTTTGAAAGGGATAGATAAGATAGAAGTAGGAAAGTTGTTTCCATTGGTAGGTGAGACTAGAACTAAGGGACATTGCCTCAAGATGCAGGGTAGAAGCTTTAGGACAGAGATGAGGAGAAACTGTTTTTCCCAGAGAGTGGTGAATCTGTGGAATTCTCTGCCCAGGGAAGCAGTTGAGGCTTCTTCAGTAAATATGTTTAAGATACAGTTAAATAAGTTTTTACATAGTAAGGTAATTAAGGGTTATGGGGAAAAGGCAGGTGGATGGAGCTGAGTTTATGGACAGATCAGCCATGATCTTATTGAAAGGCCGGGCAGGCTCGGTGGGCCGGATGGCCTACTCCTGCTCCTATTTCTTATGTTCTTATATCCATGCCATGTTTGTAACACACTGGCCTCGATGAACTATTCCGAATGCAGGATTGAGTCAAAAAAGGGTTGTGCTCACTTGCTAACCAATTCTAATTTATCTGGAAATCAAAAGCAGCAAAGAAAAGTTAATTGTTTTAAACCCTGCCTAGTGATTTATTTTGGGGGGGGATCTCTTACTGGGAAGGTATGACCTGTACAAAAGGAATGGATTACACCCAAACTAGAGGGGGACCAATGGTGTACTAAAGCTGTCGAGAAGGGATTAAACTAGGTTGGCGGGAGATGGGAAGCAGAGTGATAGATCAGTTGATGAAGCTGTTGGTGTAGAGGTAGATGCAATGTGCAGAGAGACTGAGGAAGAATAGCAGTGGAGAAGGCATAAATGCAATCAGTTGGATGGGTTGAAATGTGTTTAATGTGAAGTATCACGTACAAGGGTGATGAACTTAAAACATGGATCAGGAAATGAAACTACGATGTTGTGGACATCACAGAGACTTAGCTGGGGTTTAGATATTGGAAAAGGGGCCAGGTGGGAGACACAAGAGATGGGAGTGTGATTTTGCTAATCAGGGATGTTGTGGCTTGATTGTCTATTGAATCAGTGTGGTCGGAAGTCAGAAACAGAAAGGGAACATTCACTCTTGGGAGTATTCTATTGCTCCCCAATAACAACAGGGAGATTGAAGGGCAAATCACGAGACAGTTTTTGGAAAGGTGCAAAAGTAACAAGATTGTTGGGTGACTTCAACTTCCCCAATATTGATTGGCACCTCCTTAGTACAAAATATTCAAATGCAGCAGTATGTATTAGGTGTGTCAAGGGAGGATTCCTGGTACAATATATGGACAGGCCAACTAGCAGAGGGGCCATATTGGATTTAGTACTAGGCAATAAACTGGTCAGGTGACAGGTCTCCCAGTGGGTCAGCATTTTAGAAATAGTGACCACAACTTGACCTTGGACAAGGATAGGAGCAAACAGTATGGGAAAGTATTTAAGTGCTAATTTTGATGGTATTAAGCAGGAAATTGAGAAGGGAAATGCACAGCAGAAATGTGGAACTTGTTTAGAGAGCACTTGCATGGGGTGGAGTTCTGGATAGGTTTATCCTATTAAAATTGGGAAAGGATGGAAAGGTGAAGGAACCATGGTTTACAAGAGAAGTGGAACATATACTCAAGAGGAAGAAGAAAATATTTAAGATTTAGGAAGCAAAGATCAGAAAGGGCTCTTGAGAGTTATTAGGTAGCCTGGAAGAAATCCTTGGCGAGTAGGATTAAGGAAAACCCCAAGAGGTTCTACACATGCATGAAGAACAGGAGGATGAATAGAGTAGTGGTAGAACTGATTGGGGATTAAAAAGGAACCATGCTTGGAGTTGCAGGAGAAAGTGGTGGGCTTTAATGAATGCTTTAGTATTTAGTAGTGACAAATGTGAGGTCAACTTGGCTGTGTGGATTTGAAACTGGCTTGCCCATGGAAAACAGAAGGTGGCAGAAAAATAGAGCATATTCTCCCTGGAGGTCTGTGACTAATGGTATTCTGCAGGGATCTGCTCTGGGACCTTTGCTCTTTGTGATTTTTGTAAATGACTTGGTGAGGAAGTGGAAGGGTGGGTTAGTAAGGTTACAGATGACTTGAAGATTGTTAGAGTTGTGGATAATGTAGTAGGTTACAATGGGGCTTTGACAGGATGCAAAGCTGGGCTGAGAAGTAGGAGTTTATGTTGGAAAAGTTAGAAATGATACACTTTGGAAGGTTGTACTCAAAGACAGCGGACAGGGTTAATGATAGGATTCTTAGCAGTGTGGATGAACAGAAGGATCTTAGGATCCCTTCAAAGTTGATAGGATGGTTAAGAAGGCATATGATGTGTTGGCTTTCATTAGTTGGGGGATTCAGTTCAAGAGACATGAGGTAGCTCTACAAAAACTCTGGTTAGGGCACACTTAGAATATTGTGTTCAGTCCTGGTCACATCATTATAGGAAGGATGTGGAAGCTTCAGGGTGCAGGGGAGATTTACCAGGATGTGCCTTGATTAGAGAGAATGTCTTATGAAGAAAGGTTGAGCCCGCTAAAGCTTTTTCCTCTTTAGAGTGTCTTGATTGAAGTGTATAAGATGACAAGAGGCATAGAGTGGACAGCCAGCACTCTTTTCCCAGGGAGGCAATGGATAATATGAAGGCTCATCTTTTAAGGCATTTAAAGGCGGGGGTGGGGGGAGAATCATCAGAGATAGTTTTTTTTTAAAAATACCCGAGTAGCAAGTGCATGGAATGCACTGCTCCAGCATTATGGTAAAGGCACCACATTGAGGATATTTAAGAGACTGTCAAATAGTCACACGGATGAAAAAAAATGTAGGGCAATGTGAGAGGGAAGGGCTAGACTGATGTTGAGTGAGTTAAAATACAGTAGAAAGTCCTGAAGGTACCAGATGAACTGGACCCTGGAGTTCTGAAAGAGGCAGCAATAGAGATAGTGGAGGCATTTGTAATGAACTTTCAAGAATCATTGGAGTCTGACAGGGTTCAGAAGGACTGGAAAATTGCAACTGTCACGCCATTCTTTCAGAAAGGAGGGAGGTAGCAGAAATTATAGACCAGTTAGCCTGATCTCAGTGGTTAGGAAGATGTTGGAGTCATTGGTTAAGGATGAGGATATGGACTACTTGGTGACACAGGACAAGATGGGACAAAGTCGGCATGGTTTCATAAGGGATAATCTTGCCTGGTGTACCTGTTGGAATTTTTTGAGGAAATTACAAGCAGGATAGGTAAAGAAATGCTGTGGATATTGTATATTTGGATTTTCAGAAGGCCTTTGACAAGGTGCCACACTTGATGCTGCTTACCAAGGTCATTATGGTATTACAGGAAAATTACTGGCATGGTTAGAGCACTGGCTAATTGGTAGGAGGCAGCGAGTGGGAATAAAAGGATCCTTTTCTGGTTGGCTGCCAGTGACCAATGGTGTCCTACAGGGGTCAGTGTAGGGACCACTTCTTTTAATGCTGTATATTAATAATTGAGCTGATGGAATAGATAAACTTCGTTGCAAAGTTTGCAGATGATATAAAGATTGATGGAGGGGCAGGTAGTGTTGAGGAAACAGGAAGGCTGCAGAAGGACTGAGAATGGGCAAGAGAGTGGCAAATGAAATACAATGTTGGAAAATGTATGGTCATGCATGTTGGTAGTAGAAATAAAAGTGCAGACAATTTTCTATATAGGGGAAAAACCCAAAAATTTGAGATACAATGAGACTTAGGAGTCCTTGTGCAGAACATCCTAAAGGTTAACTTACAGGTAGAGTCGGGGGTGAGGAAGGCAAATGCAATGTTAGCATTCATTTCAAGTCTTGATTATAAGACCAGGGATGTGATGGTGAAGGTTTATAAGGTACTGGTGAGGCCTCACCTTGAGTATTGTGAACAGGTTTGGGCTCCTTGTTTAAGGAAGGACGTGCTGGCATTGGAGAAGGTTCACAAGGATGATTCTGTGAATGAAAGGATTATCATGTGAAGAATATTTGGTAGCTCTGGGCCTGTACTGGCTGGAATTTAGAAGGATGAGGTGGGTGGGATCTCATTGAAACCTTTCAAATGTTGAAAGGCCGAGACAGAGTAGATGTGGAAAGGAAGTTTTCCATGGTGGAGGAGTCTAAGACAAGAGCATACAGCCTCAGGATAGAGGGACGTCCATTTAAAACAGATACAGAGAAGTTTCTTTAGCCAGAGGGTGGTGAATTTGTTGCCACAGGCAGCTGTGGAACCAGGCCGTTGGGTGCATTTAAGGCAGAGTTTGTTAGGTTCTTGATTGGCCATGGCAAAGGTTATGGGGAGAGGGCCAGGGAGTGGGGTTAAGGAGGGGGAGAAAAGTATCAGCCATGATTGAATGGTGGAGAGACTCTATAGATCAAATGGCCCAATTCTGCTCCTATATCTTATGGTTTAAAAAGTCGGCACAACATCATGAGCTGAAGGGGCTGTACTGTGCTGTTCCATGTGACGTAGCACTGTAATGAAAACAAAGTGCTGCAAGTTTTCAAGTACCCAGAGAGCATCAATAGAGAAACTCTTGTCCAAAAATCTAGGTCTCTAACAGCTGCTCTTTATCCACTGGTGGCTTCTCATGCAAGTCAGATTTTTTTCTATGGAAAAAATTTTGTTAGAAATACAAACTTTGTTTACATTTTCTCTGTGTATCAATTGGTGAATTCATATGCTGAATTGTGATTGGTTTCTGTTCTCAGTTTTGATTCTAAATCAAAATTTTACCTCATCCTCAAAATCTTCATAAATACTGAAATCACATCAATACTAGTCTTTGCATTATCATGCCTTTCAGTTGTGTTGTATAACTTTTATCATTGGAACTTCTTTCTCTGAATCATTTTTATTACCAATGTGTTAAGGGAGTTTACTTACTCCATTCCATCTAATTTATTTTAACAGACTTTGATGAATTATTTCTGTTCTTTTTGTGTATTGTTGCCTTTCATGGTTTCCTCAACTTGATTCTTCTGTCCAAATTGTCTTCATTATTTTGGTAGCATGAACATAAAATTACTATTATTTCTGGCTGATTCTGAAAAGTTTTGCAAAAGGCTCTATGCTTCCAGCAGGAGTTGGTTAAAATCAGTCTTCTGTTTTATGTAGTTGTCATTAAAAGGTCCAAAGTAAAAGATTTAGATGATATTCATAATACCCGAATATAACCATAGACCACAAGACTGCAAGATGTAGGAGTGAATTAGGCCATGGAGTCTGCTTTGCCATTACATTATGGCTAATCCAATTTTCCTCTCAGCTCCGGTCCCCTGTATCCCTTCATGCCCTGACCAGTCATAATGTATTAACCTTTGCTTTCAATATACATAAAGATATGGCCTTCACACCTGCCTATGACAAAGAATTCCACAAATCCTCTATTCGGTGGCTAAAGAAATTCCTCCTCATCTCAGTTCTAAAAGATCCCTCGATTCTGAGGCTTGTGTCCTATTGTTTTAGACTCTTCCACCATAGGAAACATCCTCTCCACGTCCACTCTATCAAGGCTTTTTGATAGGTTTCCTTATTTTCCTGGATTCTTGTGAATACAGGCCCAAAGCTATCAAAACACACTTCATATGTCAAGCCATTCAATCCTGGAATCATTTGTAAAACTCATTTGAACCTTCTCCAGTTTCAGCACCTTCTTTCTGAAAAAAGAGGTCCAAAACTGCTCACAAAGCTCCAAATGAGGCCTCACCAGTGATTTATAAAGTCTCAACATTACATCCTTGCTTTTATATTCTAGTCCTCTTGAAATGAATGCCAAAATTGCATTTGTCTTCCTCATCACAGACAGAACTGCAAATTAACCTTTGAGGAATTCTGCACAAGGACTCTCAAGACCTTTCATGCCTCAGATTTTTGTATTTTCTCTCTATTTGGAAAATAGTCCAGCCTTTCATTGCTTCTACCAAAGTGCATGACCATAGACTTCCCAAAACTCTATTCCATCTGCCACTTCTTTACCCATTCTCCTAATCTGTCCTTTTTAGCCTCCCTATTTTCACAAAACTACCTGCCCCTCCACCCATCTTAATATTGCCTGCAAACTTTACAACAAAGCCATCAATTCCATCATCCAAATCATTGACACATAACAGGATAATCAGTCCCAACACAGACCCCTGTGGAACACCACTAGTCACCTGCAGCCGACCAACCAAAAAAGACTCCCTTTATTCCTATTCTTTATCTCCTGCCAATCAGCCACTGATATATCCTTGCTAGAATCTTTCCTTTAATACCATGGGCTTGTAACTTGTTAAGCAGCTTCATGTGTGGCACCTTATCCAAGACCTTCTGAAAATCCAAATACACATCAACTGATTATCTTTGCTCATCTTGCTTGTCATTTCTTCAATGAATTTGAATTTGTCAGGCAAGATTTTCCCTTGAGCCTATTTTATCATGTACCTCCAAGTACCCCAAAACAAATTCCTTAACAACTGAATCCAACATCTTCCCAACCACTGAGGTCAAATGAACTGAACTATAATTTAGTTTCTTCTGCCTCTCTCCCTTCCTGAAAGGTGGAATGACACTTGTGATTTTCCAGTCTTCTGGAACCATTCCAAGACAAGTCAATTGTTATTTAACTACACACACACACACACACACACACACACACACACACACACACACACACACACACACACACATATATATATATATATATATATATATATAATGTATATAGTAACAAGACAACAGTTCTTCAAACCAGGTTGTAAAGCACAGTAGTACACATAACACAATAATTTATGAAGGTATGGATAAAATCTACAGATGAATCACACATAACTAACAAACTGAAGTGCATGAATTTTAAATATTGGAAGGTACAGAACAGGTTAACCAGTAACACTTTGAATACAATGTAGCCACGAGTTCAGAAGAATAATGGCCTAGTGGGGGGGAAGAAACTTTTTCTCATCCTGACTTCTTGTTTTTATTCATTGTAGACTCCTACCTGATGGTAGAAAGTTAAAGATGATGCTAGGTGGATGGGTTCGTTAATAATACGAAAGATGCTGTATAAATGTCTCCAGTGGATGGTAGGGAGATCCCTGTGATCCTCTTAATTGTTTTCACAGTCCTTTGTAGTGACTTGCAGTCCATTGCTCGACTGGTCTCATACCAGATGGAGATGAAACTTGTCAGGGTGCTGTCAATAGTCCTGTAAAATGCAATTAAGATAGTGGGTGGGCACCTTGCTTGCCTCAATCTTCTTAGGAAGTGGAGGCACTGCTTTACCACCTTGTTCAGGGAGGTGTTAGGGGACTAGGTGAGGTCATCCATGATATGAACTCCCAAGAACTTGCTGCACGTAACTCTTTACAGAGGAGTCTGTATTTGCAGAGAGGGAGGAGGTCCAGAATCTAGTGATTCTTGAAAGATCACTAATGCCTCCACAAACCTTTCAGCCACCTCTTTCAGAACCTTATGGTGTACACAGTCTGGTCCAGGTGACTTACCTACCTTCAGACCTTTCTGTTTTCTGACCTTCCATATTCCATCTTGACCTTAATGACTTTAGTTGCCTTCCATTGGTTTTTAAAAGCTTCCCCATCCTCTAACTTCCCACTAATTTTTGCTCTATTATATACCCTCCCTTCGGCTTTAATGTTGGCTTTTACTTCTCTTGTTAGCTACGGTTGTGTCATCTTGCCTTTAGAATCCTTCTTCCTCTTTGTGATAAATATATCTTGTTCCTTCTGTAACACCTGCTCAGCAGACTGGTATATGTCTAGGGAAAGATCTCCAGCCACTCTCCAACCCCACCTCCCATATACGCAGGAAAACAAGTTAATGCAGCAACACACACACAATATCAAACTCACACCAGATACCGTTATAGAATATACTTTAAAGATTTTACTAGAACTAAAAGGTTACTAACAATACAGTATATATGGAGGAAAATAAAATAAAATAAAAGGTGCCAAAACTTACCAGAGTTCAGTCAGTTCAGTGCACATCATTGGAGCTCAACCATCGAACCACTTTACCCCTTGTCGCTTTCCTCCGATCGCCATGTCCTTGCACCTGGGACCACCCTAGTGGTCAACCGAACAGTGCCGCGCACGTCCACCTTCCTCGGCGTCCTCTTCCTGACTCCCTGAAAAGACCGCGAAAACCCCCCAGCTCCCAGACCCACAAGACAAAATAACATTTCCCCTTTAACAAATGAATACAATCCCGATATCAGCAAGTTTAAAGCTAAACAACTGCGAGAGAAAGCACTTACCATACAAAGAAGCATTCCTACTCTTAACAAAACAAAGAAACATTTTGATTAACATACACAGTACATTGTACACTTCTGAGCAGCTTCTAGAAATTACAGTCATTGCTGCTTTGCTGTCAACCCTGGCAGCGTTCTTTTCCAATCATTTCTGCCCCGTCCAGAAGTTTTCATGTTTTATTGTTTTACAGCATTGAATCATAGTGGATTTAGTTTGGCTTTTTTGACACTGATCAACAGAAAAGACTAGTGTCAAACAGAAAACAAATTTCTACAAATTCATCTAAATGTATTACAATTATTAAACACACAATAATTAATTGCATAATTACTCACCCCCTTCAAATCAGTATGTAGTAGGTGCATCTTTGGCAGCAATTGCAGCTTGAGTCTGTGTAGATCTGTACACTGCAATTTTTCCCCATTCTTGTTTACAAATCTCGTTGTCTTGCTGGAAAACAAATCTTCTCCCAAGTTGCAGTTCTCCTTCAGACTGCATCAGGTTTTCCTTCAGGATTTGCCTATATTTTACTGCATTAATTTTACTCTCTACCTTCACAAACCTAGGGCTTGCTGCAGTAAAGCATCCTCACAGCATAATGCAGCCACCATCATGCTTCACAATATGAATGGTGTGTTTTTGATAATGTGCAATGTTTGGCTTGTACCTAACTTAGTGTTTAGTCTGATGGCCAAAAATATCAATTTTGATTTCATCAGACCATAGAAACATCTTCCAGCTAACTTCAGAGTCTTCCAAATGCCTTCTGGCAAACTTTTGCTGAGATTTCATGTGAGTTTTTTCCAACAGTGGCTTTCTCTTTGCCACTCTCCTATAAAGCTGCAACTAGTGAAACACTCAGGGAACAGTTGTATGCACAGTCTTTCCCATCTCAGCCACTGAAGCTTGTAACTCCTCTAGAATTGTCACAGGTCTCTTGGTGGCTCCTTCACCCTTCTTGCACAGTCACTCAGTTTTTGAGGACAGCCTGCTCTAGGCAGATTTACAGAGTTACCATATTTTTTCCCATTTTTTGTTGATTGACTTAACTGCATTCCAAGGGATATTCAGTGACTTAGAAATTTCCTTGCATCCATCTCCCGACTTGTGCTTTTCAAAAACCTTTCCGCATAATTGCTTGGAGTGTTCTTTTGTCCTGGTGGTGTAGTTTTTGCCAGGATACTGACTCACCTACAGTTGGACCTTCCAGATACAGGTGTATTTTTACTACAGTCAATTGAAACACCTTGACTGTACACAGGTGATCTCCATTTAACTAATTATGTGACTTCTAAAACCAATTGGCTATGCCAGTGATGATTTGGTGTGTTATATTAAAAGGAGTGAATACTTATGCAATCAATTATTTTGTGTTTTATATTTGTAATGAATTTAGATCACTTTGAGAAGATCTATTTTCACTTTGACACCAAAGAGCTTTTTTCTGTTGATCAGTGTCAAAAAAAGCCAAATTAAATCCACTGAGATTCAATGTTGTAAAACAATAAAACATGAAAACTTTCAGGGGGGGGGTGGGGGTGGTAGTGAATACCTATATAGGCACAGTATATCATGCCACTTGGTATTGATTTGCACTGTAATGATCCGTGAAATGCATTAGAACATCTTGTTAAACCTGCTATATAAATGGAATTATTACTTTTGTTGGAGGATCAAAGTTGTGATGGGGCTTTTAAGCTGGAAGAGTTTTGACTTCCCTCTCTAAATGTTACTGTATGGGAAAACTGTCTATTGTGCTATTTTGGAAAGGGAAAAATTGAAAGAAGCAAAGTGGTCAAGTTTTTCAAAAATAACACTTAAAATTATTCATCAGGCATTGGGGGAACAGCTCACTTTAATTAAAGAAAAGGCATTTGCAGATGGGTGTAAAGCTGGACCTTTGAACTTTCTTTTGCCATTCAGAAACTAGTTGAATATTTCCCTCTTAAAAATCTATTTTGTTTAACATCAGATAGTGGCCTCACATATGTAAAATAAAGTTAACTTTCTTTTGCCAGAACTACAGAATTTAATTTGAGATATATCCTCTTGATGGCAGAGGTAATTTAATTTTAAATTCATTGTTCCATATGGTTGCTTTCTGTGAGCCAGGGTTAAGAAAAATTGAATGATGTTATTGAAAATTTAGGGAAAAAAAATTGGTCCTGTTCTTTAAGAGAAGTGGAAAGGTGGACTTGGGGATGTTGGGTGGTGTTTTTATCTGGTTTGATTGACAGGCTGCACAACTCGTGAGAGGGTCAAAACAATACTAAGAGCTCAGAGATCATGACTGTCCCCAAAATCAGAAAATATTGCTGCTCATTGTGAAATGTGTGTTCAGAGCATGATTTAAGAATGTAAGAAAAAGGAGTAATCCTTTCAACTCCCCTGCCTACTCTGTCATTCAGTAAAGTCATGGCTAATCTACCCAGAGTCACTTCCCTGCAATAACATTGTATCCTTGGGTACTTTTTAATATATAAAGTTATATCAATCTCTGCCTTAAATATATTCAGTGACTGAATGCATTCCTTTTGGGGAGATTCACTTTCTATTGTGTGATGAAATGTCTTTTCAATTCAGTCCTGACTGGCTAATTCTTACATTGAGACTGTGTTGTGTGCTGCACCTTAAGCCCACTACAGCCATGCCAAACCTTCGCTCATCTACATTAGTCCCTTGCCCATATTGGATACATATCCTTCAATGCTCTTCCTGTCTAAATTTCTCTCAAACGCAGTGACTATCTGATCCCACCTCCTCTTGTAGCACTGAGTTCTAGATATTAACCACTCTGCAGTTAGATTTTTCAAAAATCCCTTGAAATCCCCTTTGAAATCCTATCTCCCATCTTAAATTCTATGCCCTCTTGTTTTTGATACCCCCACTATAGGAAAAAGATTCTGATTATCTACCCTCTTTCTACCTCTTATAATTTTGTCTACCCCTTGTAATTTTATCTACTCATGAGCTTCTGCTCAAAGAAAAATAAACGATCTATCCAATCTTCCCCATAACTAAAATCCTCCAATCCAGGTAACATCCTGGTGAAGGTCCTGTGCACTCTCTCCAATGCAACCACATTCAGTGTGGTAATGAGAACTACAAAAAATACTCCCAAGTTTGGCCTAACTAGTGTTTTGTGAAGTTACATCATAATGCTTCAAGTTATATATTCTTTCATCTGACTTGTGAAAGCAAGCATGCCATTTAATGCTGACTTCACTACTCTATTGACCTGTGCTGTGAACAATGGACTTTCAGGGAACAGTGGACTTGAATCATCAACATTCTTTAGGGCCTTTCTGCACATGCCCTACCTCTACCAGACTTCCCAAAATTCATCATCTTATAGTTGTGATTAAATGTTCTCTGCATTGCTCTGCCCAACTCTCCATTACTGAGATTGAGAGGCCAGGCCTGGTTAAATATGATCACTTCAGAACATTTACCATGCTGTTACGTTTACTTGCTGTCGAATGCTGTCCTTTCTTTCATTTTGTATCTTAAGACTGTTCTGATTTCATTACACAAGAATGCTGGCATAAATAGTGCTCATAGACTTTCTTCAGAAACTGAACATTGCAGTCCACTGTATTATATCATGCATATTAAGCCATTATAGAGTCCTTGGTATAAACAACTTGAACTATTATCACTTATATGCAGATGCATAAACCAAGATTTTAATAGTTAATTTTGCAATTTCCAGAGGTGTTGGGGAACAGCTAGTGGTTGTTTATATTAAATTATTTTGCCTGCTATATTCTTTTTATTTTTTTTAAACGTCTTCCTTCTGGTATTTGTGTTAGTGCTAATATTCAAATACATCAGCCTTCCAACTTCTTTCCTTTATTGTCCATTGCATTCAAAGGTAAAAGTAAAATTTATTATCAAAGTACATAAACGTCACCACATACAACCCTGATCCTTTTACTGGGGGCATTGTTTGCAAATCTATCGATCAGGAACTGTAAACAAACTGTGCAAATGCAGACAAATAATAAGGAAAAATAATGAGCATGGAATAACAATATAACAGAGTCCTTTAATGAGTACAGTAACAATTGTCCTTTCGGAGAATTATATGCTGGACACAGAGGCTGGTGGGGTGGGTAGGTGAGGACAAGAGGAACCCTACCCTGGTAGTGATGGGAGGATGGGTTAAGAGCAGTCATGTGTGAAATGGAACAGATGCGGTTGAGGGCAGCGTTGATGGTGGGAAGCCCCTTTCTTTGAAAAAGGAGGACATCTCCTTTCTTCTAGAATGAAAAGCCTCATCCTGAGAGCAGGTGTGGCAGCGATGGGGGAATTGAGAGAAGTGGATGGCATTTTTACAAGAAGCAGGGTGGGATGAGGCATAGTCTAGGTCTCTATGAAGGTCCGTTGGTTTATCGGTGGATAAGCTATCTCTGGAGATAGAGACAGTGAGACTGAGAAAGGGAAGGGAAGTGTTGGATATGGACCAGATGAATTTGAGAGTTGGGTGGAAGTTTGAGGAAAAGTGGATACTTCCGCCACCTCTAACTGGATCCCATTACTAAATACAACTTCCCCTACCCTACTGATCTTCCTCCTGGTACTTATCCTGTCAAGCAGAACAAGTGCTACACATGTTCCCTACACCTCCTCCCTCTCTACCATTCAGGGCCCCAAGCAGTCCTTCCAGATGAGGTGACACTTCACCTGTGAGTCTGTTGGGGTCATATGCTGTGTTCGGTGCTCCTGGTGTGGCCTCCTGTATATTGGTGAGACCCAACGTAAATTGAGAGACAGCTTCGCCGAGCATCTATGCTCTGTTTGCCAGAACAAGTGGGATCTTCCAGTGGCCACCCATTTTAATTCCACTTCCCATTTTCATTCCAATATGTCCATCCATGCCCTCCTCCACTATTGTGACATGGCCACACTCAGGTTGGAGGAACAACACCTTATATTTTATTTGGGTAGCCTCCAATCTGATGGCATGAACATCAATTTCTCAAACTTCCAGTAATGCCTCCCCACCTTCACTTCCCATCCCCCTTTCCCACTCTCATATTATCTCCTTGCCTGCTCATCACCTTCCTCTGGTGCTCTTCCCACCCCTATTTTTTATTCCATGGCCTTCTGTCTCTTTCACCAATCAATTTCCTAGCTCTTTGCTTCATCCCTCCCCCTCCAAGTTTCACCTATCACTTGGTGTTTCTCTCTCCTTTCGCTTCACTTTTCAAATCAACTCCTCAGCTTTTTTTTCTCCAATCCTGCTGAAGGGTTTCAGCCCAAAACTGCATCCCATCGATGCTGCCTGGCCTGCTGAGTTCCTCCAGCATTTTGTGTGTGCCTCTCCTTCAAGCGGCATTCAGCGAGTATCTTCCCTTGTGTTCCACTCTGCAGCCCCTGCCAGAAGACCCCAAACCAGATTACTGTCCTTCTGAAATCTGATCTGCTTAGCTGGCTCAAATCTTCCATCACATCCCAATGGGCAGAAAATTACAACATGTACCAATACAAATGGCTCCTTATCTTTAGCCAAAGCCAAAATGCACATCTGTGAAGCTTACGAGCAGAACAGACTATGTTTGCAGAAAACTGCTAAAATCAAGATATCTCACAGTAAAGCAATAGAAATCTTAAACAGGGCATTATCCTTGGCCATTAGGCTCTATAATGAGTCAACATATAGCCGGGGAAGTGATGACCCCCTCTTGTTTGTGTTAACTTATTTTTTATTTTTCCTACTTCTCTTCTAGTATTTTTAGCTGTGCACTTGTTACGCTACTGTGACACTATAATTCCATCTGGGATCAATAAATTATCTATCTGTCTAGTCTTGCTTTTATATTCTAGTCCTTTTGAAATGAATGTTAACTTTGCATTTGGCTTCTTCACCACTGACTCAACCTGCAAATTAACCTTTAGAGAATCCTGCTCAAGGGGTTCCAAGCCCCTTTGTACCTCAACTTGCAGAATTTTCTCCCCATTTCTAACATAGTCTAACTTTTTATTTCTTCTACCAAAGTGCATGATCATACATTTCCCAACACTGTATTCCAGCTGCCACTTCTCTGCCCATTCTCCTAATCTGCCTGTCCATCTATAGTCACTCTACTTCCTCAAAACTACTTGCCCCTCCATTTATCTTCTTATCATCTATACACTTGGCCATAAAGTCATCAATTCTGTCATCCAACTCATTGACATATAATGTAAAAAGAAGCAGTTCCAACACAGACCCCTGTGGAAAACCACTAGTGACCAGTAGCCAACCAGAAAAGGCTTTTTTTATTCCCACTCTTTGGCTCCTGCCAATCAGCCACTGCTTTATCTAAGCTGGAATATTTCCTGTAATACCATGGGCTCTTAACTTCTTAAGCAGCTTCATGTGTGCCACCTTGTTAAAAGCCTTCTGCAAATTCAAGTGCACAACATCCACTGATTCTCCTTTGTCTATCCTGCTTGTTAGTTCTTCAAAGAATTCCAATAGCTTTGTCAGGTAATATTTTTCCCTTAAGGAAACCTGCTGACTACTGCTTATTTTATCATGTGCTTCTAAGTACTTCGAAATGATATCCTTAACAATCAACACCAGCATCTTCCCAACTACTGAGGTCAGAATAACTGAACTATCATTTCCTTTCTTCTGCATCACACCCTTCTTGAAGAGTAAAGTAACATTGTAATTTTCCATTCCTCTGGAACCAGGCCAGAATCAACTGATTCTTGAAATATCACTACTAATGTCTCTTCAGCCCCTCTTTCTGAACCCTGTGGTGTACACCATCTGGTCCAGGTGACATCTACCTTCACACCTCTTGGTTTCTCAAGAACCTCTCCCTTGTATTGGCAACTTTACATACTTCTGCCCCTGACACTCTGAAACTTCTGGCATGTTAATAATGCCTTCCACAGTGAAGACTGATGTAAAATACTTATTCAGTTTGTCTGCCATTTCCTTGCCTCCATTGCTGCCTCTTCAGCATCATTTTCCAGTTTCCAATATCCTCTCTTGCCTCTCTTTTATACTTTATGTATCAGCAGTACACAGCAACTCATAAAATCATAGCAGCAGATCCCCCACGAGAGACTCATCCAGAAAGTCATGAGGCATGGGATCTGTGGAACCTTGGCTGTTTGGATAAAAAAAATTGGCTTACAGGAAGAAAGCAGGGGGTAGTAGTGGAAGGAAAGTATTCTGCCTGGAGGTCGGTGACTAGTGGTGCTGCAAGAATCTGTCCTGGGACCCCTCCTCTTTGTGAATTTTATAAATCACCTGGATGAAGAGGCGGAAGGATGGGTGAGTAAGTTTGTGGATGACATGAGGATTGGAGGATTGTGGATGGAGCTGTAGGTTATCGAAGGTTACAAGAAGATATAGACAGGATGCAGAGTTAGGCAGAAAAGTGGCAGATGGAGTTCAATCTGGACAAGTGTGAGGTGATGCATTTTGGAAGGACAAACCATAAGGCTGAGTACAGGATTAATGGTCAGTTACTCAAGAGTGTGGATGAACAGAGGGACCTTGGGGTTCAAATCCATACATCCCTCAAGGTCGCTGCACAGGTTGATACGTTAGTTAAGGAGGCCTGTGGGATGCTAGGATTCATTAATAGGGGGATTGAGTTCAAGGGTAGAGAGGTCATGTTGCAACTCTATTATAACTTGCGCTATTTCGCACAGTATCTGCAATGCAATAAGTCTGGGTACTTATTTATCTTTAGGCCCACTATCTTGCTCAGCACTACCTCTTTAGTGATGACAATTATAACAAGGACCTCACTTCCCAGTGCATGCATAACATCTCTCATTGGAATGTTAGATGTGTTCTCCACTCCGAAAGCTGACTCAAAATATTTGTTCAACCCCATCTGTTTCGACATTATCCACTATTAATTCTGCCTTCTTGTCTTACAAAGGACCTATGGTCACTCTAGTGATCCTTTTCTGCTTTATGTAAATATAAAGATTTTACTATCTGTTTTTATATCTTGAGTGAGTTTACTTTCATAATCTATCTTCCCTTATTGCTTGTTTAGTGTTTTTTTGTTGTTTTTAAAGAGTTCCTAATCGTCTAGTGTCCCACTACTGGTGACTTAATATGTATGAGGTTTTAGTTTGATGCATTCTTTATTTCCCTAGTTATCAAAGTCCCTTGATTTCCTTGAAATATACTTTAGTTAAGCACTGTGAAAAATCTCTTTGAAAGTCTTCCACTGTTCCTCAACTGTCCCGCCATATAGCCTGTGTCCCCTGTCTGTGATATGCAGCTCTCCCTCATCCCATTGTAGTCTTCCATACTTGGGCAAAATACACTGGTTTTAGATTGAACTAGTACACCCTCCATTTGTATTAGAAACTCATCCATACTGTGATCACTCTTTTCAATAGGATTCCGCACCTCAAAATCATTAATTTTTACCTGTCTGATAGCACAGGTAACGTGTTACAAGGCATACAGATAAAATGCCCTTACAGTCATGGTAGTTTCAGAATCCATTATTCTTTGTATCTTTTGCATTTGACTTTTTTTGTACAGTATCTAAAGCAATGTATCTGTCTTTGTGAGAAATGACCACACTAACTTCCTGCTACTGCTCTGTCTGTTGACACTCATTCCCTATACTTCCTTTGGCCATTAAACTGCAGTGAGAATAACCCACTAATCATATTATACACAATGTTTTCAATGCTGTGGATGCTGCAAAGTGAATCTATCATGCATAGCTCCAGTGCCTTCGTGTGGTCTGTCAGGAGCTGCAGGTGGACACACTTCTTAAATGTGTAATCATCAGGACCCTGGCTACCTGCCATGAGTAAAGCTTTGAGGAAAAAGTTTGACTTGCTTAAGAAATAGTAGAAAACTATTATTACTAACCAAATTTAAATCTCAACTACTCTTGTCGGAGAAGTGTAAAGAAGAAAGGCTGGTGGTTTTACCTGGTTCTCTTCAAAGCCTCTTTTCCCACTCTTACACTAGGCCACTCCTACAATGGCCACTCCACAATGGGTCGTGATTCACTCTATACTCAGATCACAGGCGAGTTAGCAAAATGCAGAGGATTTCACTTGTCCCTACCACAGCAGCATGCAGCCTAAATGGATGCCTTTTTATAAATACAGTGGCTATAGGTGTTCATACCGCAGGATCAGATGTCTTCTAATGATTCAGCACAGTACAGGTATACCTCACACTTATGTTGTCATATACTATCAGGATCTGGAGATTTATCCACTTTTATATTCATTAAGAGCGCCAGTACTTCCTCCTCTTTAATCGTCATAGTTTCCATAACTTCCCTACTTGTTTCCCTTACCTTACACAATTCAATATCCTTCTCCTTAGTGAATACTGAAGAAAAGAAATTGTTCAAAATCTCCCCCATCTCTTTTGGCTCCACACATAGCTGTCCACTCTGATTCTCTAAGGGACCAATTTTATCCCTCACTATCCTTTTGCTATTAATATAACTGTAGAAACCCTTTGAATTTATTTTCACCTTACTTGCCAAAGCAACCTCATATCTTCTTTTAGCTTTTCTAATTTCTTTCTTAAGATTTTTCTTACATTCTTTATATTCCTCGAGCATCTCATTTACTCCATGATGCCTATATTTATTGTAGATATCTCTCTTTTTCCGAACCAAGTTTCCAATATCCCTTGAAAACCATGGCTCCCTCAAACTTTTAACCTTTACTTTCAACCTAACAGGAACATAAAGATTCTGTACCCTCAAAATTTCACCTTTAAATGACCGCCATTTCTCTATTACATCCTTCCCATAAAACAAATTGTCCCAATCCACTCCTTCTAAATCCTTTCGCATCGCCTCAAAGTTAGCCTTTCTCCAATCAAAAATCTCAACCCTGTGTCCAGTCCTATCCTTCTCCATAATTATATTGAAACTAATGGCATTGTGATCACTGGACCCGAAGTGCTCCCCAACACATACCTCTGTCACCTGACCTATTTCATTCCCTAACAAAAGATCGAACACTGCCCCTTCTCTAGTTATTGTATTGCTACAAAAAACTATCCTGCACACATTTTACAAACTCCAAACCATCCATCCCTTTTACAGTATGGGCTTCCCAGTCTATGCGTGGAAAATTAAAATCTTCCACAATCCCAACCCTGTGCTTACTACAAATATCTGCTATCTCCTTGCAAATTTGCTCCTCCAATTCTCGCTCCCCATTAGGTGGTCTATAATACACCCCTATAAGTGTTACTATACCTTTCCCATTCCTCAATTCCACCCAAATAGTCTCCCTAGACGAGCCCTCTAATCTATCCTGCCAAAGTACCGCTGTAATATTTTCTCTGACAAGCAATGCAACCCCTCCCCCTCTTGTCCCTCTGATTTTATCACACCTGAAGCAACAAAATCCAGGAATATTTAGTCACCAATCACACCCCTCCTGCAACCATGTTTCACTAATAGCTACAACATCATATTTCCAGGTATCAATCCATGCTCTAAGCGCATCCACCTTTCTTACAATGCTTCTAGCATTAAAATAAATGCATTTAAGAAATTCTCCACCTTCTCCTCTCTGTTTATCTCTAACTGTGCAAACAACTTTACTATCTTCTTTTTCTTCCTTCTACCATAGATCTGTTCCTACACTCTGGTTTCCCTCCCTCCTCATATCTAGTTTAAATCCACTGGAGCCTCTCTAGCAAACCTACCTGCACGAATATTTGTCCCCTTCCAATTCAAATGTAAACCATCCCGCCAGAACAGGTCCAACTTCCCTGGAAAACTGCCCAATTATCTGTAAATCTGAAGCCCTCTGTCCTGCATCGTGTCTTCAGCCACATGTTGATCTGCACTATCTTACTATTTCTAAACCCACCTGCATGTGGCACTGGTAGCAATCCTGAGATTGCTATCCTGGAGGTTCTATCCTTTAACTTGGTACCTAGCTCCCTAAACTCACCTTTCAGGACCTCCTCAGTCTTCCTACCTACATCATTGGTCCCTACATGGACCACAACATCCGGCTGCTCAACCTCCCTCTTGAGAATACTGAGAAATCGATCCGAGATATCACGGACCCTAGCACCAGGGAGACAACAGACCATCCAGGATTCTCGATCTCTTCCACAGAACCTCCTATCTGTCCCCCTAATTATTGAATCCCCTATCACTACTGCTCTCCTCTTTTCCCTCCTCCCCTCCTTAGTATGCTGCTAATGTACGGGAAATCTGAATTATGTGTCTGAAACCACAATGGGTGCATGAGAAATGATTATTACTACTGCTATCATTTTCTTTCAAGATAAAATCAAAAGCTCTATTACATGAAAAGAATGGTGAATATATGGGAGACTGGTTTACAGAAAGTTGAAAGGTATTATTGGCATTTAGATCGATAAGGCACTTAACATCCATGTGCAAGTGAATTATTTTGTTTGCTTTTGCAAAGTTTTGAATTAACTAGTTTTGCTTTGGATGGCAGCAGTGCTAATATGTATGTTTGTGAACAAAAGGTAAATGAAAAGAAATTGCTGATGCAGAGTTCTGAGCAGGCCAATGTAGAGTCTTCCATGGGGGGGGGGGGTGGGGTAACGAAAAATGGCTGGTTAGCTGGTTAGAGTGTGGTTTAGAGCCCTTCTTCCACTGCTTACCAAGGCTTCTGTGTGTTCGGTTTCAGGTTTTCAATACCATCTCTAAATGATCTTCCTCTAGCTTGAGCAATTTGCTTAAGAGAGGTTCCTAGCAATCTGTGGGAATGTTGAATTTTTTTAAGGAGGGTTTTGACCACATCCTCAAATGTAATCTTTCCTCTGACAGCTTGTAATAGAGTATGTTTTAGAAATGTGCTATTACGCATGTAATCAACTTGATCTACCCATTATAATGGACTGAATGTAATTAGGATTACAGTGCTCGGTATGTTGGCTGGGAAAAGACACGGGCATTGATTTGTTTATTCTTCCATTAAATCTGGATGATTTTATAGAGATAGCTTTGGTGGTTTCATTTCACTGCCTTGAGGTGATGGCCTTAGAAGCACAAAAGAAGTCTACAATCAGTGCAGCCTGGTTAATTAAGTTTTGTGCTGTCTGAGGTCTTGATCTTCAAACATCCTTTTTCTCAACCGACAAAAGGCTGGTGCATTGAAGGCTACTGTGAATTTCATCATTAAAGAGCTAGTTCCAGAAATATGAAAAGTGGTCCATGTTTTCTTGGGTCTGAAGCAAATCTTTATTGAAGAAGGGCTTGTGGTGCAGCTTGGGCAGGTTGAGGGAAGATCACTGGAAAACAAATTGGTAAATTGGTTTATTACTGTCGTATGTACCAAAGTACAGTGAAAATTGTATTTTGTATTCCATAATGGTACAATAACAGAGTGCAGATAAGGTGTTACAATTACAGAGAAAAGTGTAGAGCAAGTAGATAATAAGGTGCAAAATCATAACAAGTTTGGTTTTAAGGTCAAGCATCCACCTTATTGTACTAGGAAATTGTTCAGTAATCTTAAAAGCGGGATAGAAACTTTACTTAAGCCTGGCTATACAGGCTTTCCAGCTTTTGTTCCTCTCGATATGAGTGGGGAGAAGAGAGAATATCCACGTGGGTAGAGTCTTTGATTATGCTGGCAGCTTTACTGACACAGCAAAAAGTATAAACAGAATTGATAGAGGGGCAGGCAGGTTTCCATGAGGTGTTAAGCTGCATAATGCTGGAATCTGAAATAAAAATGTCTGCAGAATACAGAGACGCTTATGTTTGCACTAACTCCAAGCCATCACTGATTGTTCATATGTTGTACACACATAAAACGATTAAGGTCCTCGCCCTAACAAAAATCAGAAATGCTGGAAGAACTTAGCCAGTCAAGAAGAAGGATCCATTATATTAAATAAGAGACCCTTTCTCAGAATTGGGGAAGGTCCTGGTGGAGGGTCTTGGTTTGAAATGGTGATTGTTTACTCCCTTCCATAGATGATGCCTGACCTGCTGAGTTCCTCTGTATTGTGTGGCTGTTGCTCTGGATTTCCAGTATTTGCAGAATCTCGCATATTCAGCTTAGAATAATACTGTACCCTCCTGCCTTTTAAATCAAATTTTTTAAAAAACTGCAGAGAGTTATGGATAAAATTCAGAACGTCATGAAAACCAGCTCCCACTCTGTGGGCTCTGGCTATGCTTTCTGCTGCCTTGGTGGCATGATCAAACATCCCACCCACCCCAGACATTCTCTCTTCTCCCCTCCCCTACTGGAAGAAGATTCAAAAGCTTGGAAGCACATACTACCAGGCTCAGGTTTGAATTCCACTGTTATAAGAATGGTCCTCTAGTATGATAAAATGGATTCCTGACCTGATAATCTACCTTGCACTTTCTCTATAACAGTGTTCTGTTGTTGCTGTTTCTGTCTGTGCCACATGCCTTTGAAGGGTGGTGATTTGACAGATGAATGCTTGATTGAAAATTGGTGCAGTGGGCAGGGTTTCAGATTTCTGGATTGTTGGGAAGGTACAACTTGTACAAAAGGGACGGGTTACACCTGAACCCGAGGAGGATCAATATCCTTGCAGGTAGGTTTGCTGGAGCTATTTAGGAGGGTTTAAACTAATTTGGCAGGGTAATGGGAACTAGAGTGATAGTGCTGAAGAAGGCTAGTTGGTTTACAAACAGACCTAGCAAGGAGAGGTTAATGATAGGGCGAAATTGCAGTCAACAGGATGAGTTGTAAAAGATGGAAAAAATCAAAAAAGGGGAATACGGGATTAAAGGTGTTATGTTTGAATGCACACAGTATACAGAATAAGTGAAATTAGCTTGCAGCACAGTTACAGATTGGCATTTTGACGCTGTGGCTGAAAGATTATAGCTGGGAGCTTTACATCCAAGGATTCATATTGGATAGAAAGGACAGGTAGGTAGACAGAGGGGGTGGGGTAGCTCCAAAGGTTTAAAGAAAAATAAATCAAATCATTAGAAAGAGGTAACATAGGGTCGGAAGGTGTAGAATCATTGGGGGTAGAGCTAAGGAACTTACGTGTACAAGATAATGAGAGACATTGATCGTGTGGATAGTCAGAAGCTTTTATCCAGGGCTGAAATGGCTAGTATGAGAGGACATAGTTTTAAGGTGCTTGGAAGTAGGCACAGAGGAGATGTCAGTGGTAAGTATTTTACACAGAGAGTGGTGAGTGCATGGAATGGGCTGCCAGTGACGGTGGTGGTGGAGGTGGAAACATTAGGGTCTTTTAAGAGACTCCTGGATAGGTATATGGAGCTTGGAGAAATAGAGGGCTATGGGTAAGCCTAGGTAGTTCTAAGGTAAGGACATGTTTGACACAGCTTTGTGGGCCAAAGGGCCTGTATTGTGCTGTAGTTTTTCTATGAACTGCAAGGGTAAAATTGCCTTGATGGGAGGTATATACAGACCCCCAAACAGTAGTAAAGATGTAGACTACAAATTACAAGGGAGATTAAAAAAACGCATGTCAAAAGGACAATGTTACAATAGTCATGGGGGATTTCAATATGGAGGTTGATGGGGAAAATCAGGTTGGTGCTGGATCCCAAGAGGGGGAGTTTCTAGAACGCCTATGAGATGTCTTTCAAGAGAAACGTATGGTTGAGCTCACTAGGGGATCAGCTATTCTGGATTGGGTGTTGTGCTATGAACCAGAATTGGTTAGAGATAATTGATGTAGACCTTTACACTAAGGTAAAGGAACCCTTAGAGTCCAGTGATCACAATATGATAGAATTCACCCTGCAATTTGAGGAAGAGAAGCTAAAGTCAGATGCATCAGTATTACACTAGAGTAAAGGGGACTACAGAGGCATGAGAGAGGAGCTGACCAAAATTGATTGGAAAGGAACACAAGCAGAAATGATGGCAGAGCAGCAGTGTCTGGAATTTCTAGGACCAATTCTGAAGATACAGAAATAGTATTCTAAAGGCAAGATGTCACAACTGTGGGAGACATGAGAAGCCAACATAAAGGGCATATAATAGAGTAAAAATTAGTGGGAAGTTAGAGGACGGGGACTTTTAAAAACCAACATAAGGCAACTAAAAAGTCATTAAGAAGGTAAAGATGGAATACGAAGCCTGCTAATAATATTAAAGAGGATACCAAAAGTTTCTTCAGATACATGAAGTGTAAAAGAGAGGCAAGGATGGATATCAGACTGCTGGAAAATGGTGCTGGAGAGGTAGTACTGGGGGACACAGAAATGACAGATGAACTAAATAAGTATTTTGCATCATTCTTCACTGTGGAAGACTAGCAGTATGCTAGAAATTCGGGAGTGTCAAAAGGCAGAATCGTGTGAAATTGCCATTACTAGGGAGAAGGTTCTTGTGAAACTGTAATGTCTGAGGGCAGATGAGTCACCTGGTCTATACCTCAGGGTTCTGAAAGTGGTGGCTGAAGAGATTGCGGAGGCATCTATCTGTGCTTGTATCTTTCCTGTAATACCATGGGCTCTTAACTTCCAGCAGCCTCGTGTGGTACCTTGGCAAAGACCTTCTGAAAAGCTAAATACACAACATCCACTAATTCTCCTTTATCTATCCTGCTTGTTATTTCCTCTAAGAATTCCAGCTAATTTGTCAGGCAAGATTTTGCCTTAAGGAAACCATGCTTTCAAGAATCATTTGATTCTGGCATGGTTCCGGAGGATTGGAAAATTGCAAATGTCACTCCACTCTTCAAGAAGGAAGAGAGGCAGAAGAAAGGAAATTATAGGCCAGTTAGTTTGACCTCAGTGGTTGGGAAGATGTTAGAGTTGGTTGTTAAGGGTGTGCTTTCAGGGTACTTGGAGGCACATGATTTAAAAAAAAGGCTGTTGTCAGCATGGCTTCCTGAAATAAATACAAATACAAATACTTTATTGTCACCAAACAATTGATACTAGAGCATACAATCATCACAGTGATATTTGTTTCTGCGCTTCACGCTCCCTGAAGTACAAATCAAAGTAAGTATAATAAAAATTTAAATTGTATAATAAATTAATTAGAAAATAGAAAAGGGAAAGTACGGTAGTGCAAGTCAGGTCCAGATATTTGGAAGGTACGGCCCAGATCCGGGTCAGGATCTGTTCAGCAGTTTTATCACAGTTGGAAAGAAGCTGTTCCCAAATCTGGCCATACATATCTTCATGCTCCTGAACCTTCTCCCAGAAGGAAGTGGGACAAAAAGTGTGTTGGCTGGGTGGGACATCCTTAATTATCCTGGCAGCACTGCTCTGACAGCGTGTGGTGGAAAGTGAGTCCAAGGATGGAAGATTGGTTTGTGTGATGTGCTGGGCTATGTTCACGATCTTCTGCAGCTTCTTCCAGTCTTGGACAGGACAACTTCCATACCAGGTTGTGATGCACCCTAGAAGAATGCTTTCTATGGTGTACCTATAAAAATTACTGATTGTTTTAGGGGACAGGCCAAATTTCTTCAGCCTTCTCAGGAAATAAAGTGGACCTTCTTGGCAGTGGACTCTGCTTGGTTAGACCAAGTCAGGTCATTTGTGATATTCACAAATAGGGAAAATCTGTTGAAATTCTTTAAAGAAACAACAAACAGGATAGATAAAGGAGAATAGGTGGACGTCGCGTATTTGGATTTTCAGTTCTTTGACAAGGCGCCACACATGAGGCTGCTGGAACAAAAGAGCCCATATTACAGGGAAGACACGGGCATAGACAGAGCATTAGCTGGAGGGAAAGAGTGAGAATAAAGGAAGCCTTTTCTGGTTGGCTACTGGTGACTAGTAGTATTCTACAGGGATATATGTTGGGTCTGCTTTTTACATTATATGTCAAAGATTTCGATGAAGGAATTGATGGCTTTATGGCCAAGTTTGCAGATGATATGAAGAACGGTGGAGGGGCAGGTAGTTCTGAGGAAGCAGTGAGGCAAAAGAAGGACTTGGACAGATTAGGTAATGGGCAAAGAAGTGGCAGATGTAATATTGTCAGGAAGTGTATGGTCATGTACTTTGGTAGAAGAAATAAAAGCATTGACTATTTTCTAAAAGGAGAAAAAATTCAATAATATGAGGTGCAAAGGGAGTTTGGAGTCCTCGTGCAGGATTCCCTAAAGATTAATTTGCAGGTTGAATCGGTGGTGAAGAAGGCAACTGCAAAATTAGCATTCGTTTTGAGAGGATTAGAATATACTGTAAAAGCAAGGATATAATGTTGAGGCCTTAAAAAGCACTGGTGAGGCCTCACTTGGAGTATTGTGAGCAGTTTTGTGCCCCTTATCTTAGAAAGGATGTGCTGGCATTGGAGAGGGTTCAAAGGAGTTTCACAGTAATGACTCCAAAACTGAAGGTCTTGTCAGAGGGGGAGTATTTGATGGCTTTGAGCCTCTACTCACTGGAATTCAGAAAAGTGATGGATGAACCCAATGAAACCTATTGAAAGTTGAAAAGCCTTGATAGAGTGGAGGTGGTGAGGATGTTCTCTATGGTGGAGGAATCTAAGAACAGAGGATTCAACCTCAGAATAAAGGGACGTCCTTTTAGAAAGGAGATGAGGAGGAATTACTTTTGCCAAAGAGTGGTGAATCTGCTGAATTCATTACCACAGGCAGTTGTGGAGGGCAGGTTGAAGAATTCTTGATTAGTCAGGGCATGAAGGGATGTGGGGAAAAAGTAGGAGCTTGCATCTGAGAGGGAAATGGATCAGCTATGATGAAATGGTGGAATAGACTCAATGGGCTAAACGATCTAATTCTGCTCCTTTATCTTAAGGTCTTCAAATACCTAATGAAATATAGCCACTTATGTGCCTTCTTTGTAATTGCATCAATATGTTAGGCCCAGGATAGATCTTCAGAGATGTTGACACCAAAGAACTTGAAACTGCTCACCCTTTCCTTTGTTGATTCCTCAATGAGGACTGGTGTGTGTTTCCTTGACTTCTCCTTCCTGAAGTTCATGATCAATTCCTTGGTCTTACTGACAGTGAGTGAGTGTTACGTAGTTGTTGCAATACCACTCGACCAACTGATCTATCTCACTCTTGTAGAACTTCTTTTTGCCAGCAATAGTTGTATAATCGACAAAGTTAAAGATGGCATTTGAGCTGTGTCTAGCCACAAGCTCATGGGTGGAAAGAATGTAGAGCAGTGGGCTAAGCACACATCCTTGAGGTGTACCAGTGCTAATTGTCAGCGAGGAGCTGTTATTTCTGATAATGATATTATTTAGTATTATGCTTAAGTCAAATGGAAGTGAATTCAAAAGAGCAGGCAAACTTGAAGAAAGATGTTCTGCGGTTTGGTCTTATTAGTGGAGTCAAAGGCTTTTTATCAGTGTGATTATGGGTTTGTTTAAAGTGGATTGGGCAAATAAATTAAGTGATAGGTCAGTGGATAAGCAGTGGGGGATATTCAAACAGTTGCACCAATAACACCCATCAGAAATATATCCAAATTAGAACGTGAGGACCTGAAAAACTACCTTAAGCCCCCGACCACTCTATTTTTATACCCTCTCCACTGATATGAAATGCTGCAGTAAGTGGACCAATACACAACACCAGCTCAAACCACCATACCAGAACCTGTCACTGCTCTTCTCGAGTCCCATCCCTGTGTTCACCTAACTTTCCTGTTCCCACAGTGCAAATCAAAGCTCCTGCATCAGTTCTGTTACGTTCAAGGTCATGGGGTTAACAAGCATAAAGATTAACCCTATGCAATATGTTCCATGAGAAAGAGGCTCATGGATAATGTTAAATTCAAAATAGACATACAAAATAGTATGTCTATTTGATAATTTGGGCACCATGGTACAGCAGCAGCTAGTGCAACACTATTGCAGCACAGGGTGTTCAATACCATGTATTTTCTCTCTATGGAGTGCATGGATGTTTTTCTGGATTATCCAGTTTCCATCAACAGGCCAAAGACATACAGGGTGGGTTAATTGGTCATTGTAAATTGTCCTGTAAGTTTGTCAGGGGTTGCTGGGGCGATGGGGCCAGAAGGACCTACTCCGTGCTGTATCACTGAATAAATGAATGATAGATCAGAGAAGCTGGGAGCCAGCATGAAATACTAAATAGCTCATAAGAAGGGAGAAAATTGAATTTGAGGAAGATTGGCATATAACATTACAACAGACAATAAGAATTTCGATGCATATGTGAAAAAAGTGGATTTTGCTCTTCCAGTGTGACTGGATACTACAATTAATAGCAATAGATCCCCTATAAGTAGTCCATTTAATTAAATCACAAGAAGCTACTTATAACTAATTACAATTTAAATTGCATCATTTAAAAATAATTGAATATGAATATTTTTGAGTGATCCAGTGAAAAAACCTTGCCTTTTTAACGGCTTCTAATGTTTTAAATCCATTATGTTGCAATCCATCCAAGAATTTGAGCCATTTGTCAATTTGTGACAACTTGCTATCATAAGGTATTGACTTCTTGCATTCCTCCAATTTTGGCCTCTTGTACAGGAGCCATTTCCTTTGCACCACCATTTTTAATTGTAGCTCATCATACAGTAATTACATTTAGTTTTTTTCAGTTTTCCAGTTTTTAGGCAGGGTCTTTAATCTAAAACATTTAACTGTTTCTCTGCCAATGGATTTTACTTGATCCGCTAAGCTGCCCAACATTTTGGTTTAGTTTTAGCTGAACTAACCTTACTGTTTTTGTTATTCACGAGGAAATCTGCAGATGCTGCAAATTCAAGCAACACACACAAAATGCTGGTGGAACGCAGCAGGCCAGGCAGCATCTATAAGGAGAAGTGCTGTCGATGTTTCGGGCCAAGAAAGGTTATCTTACTATCTTTCCTTTCAGTTAGTCCTGACGAGGGGTCTCGGCCCGAAATGTTGACAGTGCTTCTCCCTATAGATGCTGTCCGGCCTGCTGCATTCCACCAACATTTTGTGTGTGTTGCTTGTTTTTGTTATCGCTAAGAAGTGGAGTAAGGTGACTGTTATCTGTGTAAAGGGCAAACTGCCCAAGAGATACAAAATACCTTGATTTCACCAGTGAGGTAGAAAAGAAGATTTGCCGTAATTATGCAAGTGAACTTTAAAGTACCAGTAGAAAAAATACTCAATAATGATTCAACAATGCAGGTTTTAAACTTAGTAATCTGTACTTGAAAAGAAGATTGCACTGCCTCTCAGTTACAGATCTTCCCCAAATCAAAGATAGCAGTTGTTTATAGTTCAAAATATATTCTGAAAGAAATATCCTGAAAGGAAGCATATTTTTTGCAAGAGTTGGATAATTACATAGTTTACATTACTGAGACCAGTCTTTTCTTAAATCTTAGATTTTATTTTGTTACTGTTATGGTAGAATTTGAACTCTGGTCTCTGGGATCCTGAAGCTCATCCCTCAAAATGACGGAAAACATACTCACATCTAATTCTGTCTTTGCTTTTTAAACCAGATTTGGGAGGAAAGGAGAAAGAAAAACATAGAAAATTTCAATGAAGAAATTGAGAGAATAGCAGAATATGAAAAGAATCAACAGGTAAGAATCTGTAGGCCTTTTATGATGTTGTTGTTTTACATCTTCCTTTTTCATAGCAAGCACCAGAATGGGAAGACCCAGTCAAATTCAGGATGTAGATCCTATTCACATGTATGTTTAACAGCAACTGATGGCAGCTTATGGGATCTCTTCTGAAGTAGGGTTGACATGTACAAAAGGGATAGGTTACACCTGAACCCAAGGGTCAGAAGGTGTTGAATCATTGTGGACAGAGTTAAGGAACTGCAAAGGTAAAAAGACGCTGATGGGAGTTACATACAGAGTCCTCAACAGTAATAAGAATATGGTCTACAAATTACAACGGGTGATAGAAAATGCATGCCAAAAGAGCAAAGTAACAATAGGGGATTTTAATATGCAGGTAAAGTGCTCGATTCCAGGGGAATTTCTAGAATGCCTATGAGCAAAGTTCCCTCAAATTTGTATTGAACAATGTGTGCAAAAATCTTGTGCTATGCATTTTTTTGCCCGGTGACAACATGTACATACGCACTGAATTTTTAAGTAAACCTGAAGCTATTCTGAGGATAATAAACTACCAAACCCAGTTTGTTGTTCATCATTTAAAAGAAATATAATAATAGTCAATAAGGACTTTGATCTACTCTGGGTTTAATCATTTTTGCTCTCATTTATCTGCACTGTCATAAAATATAAGTAGCCGGTTACGAAGGATTTTCTTGCCAGAGCTTTTGCACATTTCTGATTTGCTTGCTAAATTGTGCTTTAAAAAATCAAGCTTCCAATTATCACTCCACTTCTTCCCATTTGCAAATTCTCCAGCAACTTTTGCATTGCAATAATACACACAGATAACACCAATTTCTGTATTGTACATAAATATTTCTCATAGCTACACATTCCTGACCTCATGAGCTTTCAGTATAGCAGTTTCTACTGTTTCATTAAGCCGTTCCACATTAAATGAACTGGCAGTTCTTCTACGTTTCACACCATTTGCTTCTTTGGAATTTGGCATAAAGAATCAATAATTTCTTCAGTAAAAACAGTATAAATAAGCCAGTTCAAAACCTGCAGACAAATCATCACAAATCCCACTTTGTCAACACCTTCTGCATCAGAAACCGGAAAAAGAAATGTGATTGTGTACGATCTTGAAATATATTTAACATGCTAATAAGGTAAAGGATGACAACTTTTTTTGCGCAGTTTAGATTCCTTTGTGCACTAGTAGCAAAAGTTGTGTGCATGCGCACACCTTGGAGGGATCATTGCCTATGAGATGGCTTTTAAAAGCAGCTCATGGTTGAGCCCACTAGGGAATCAACTACAAACAAGAGAAATCTGTAGCAACACACAGAACACGCTGGAGGAACTCAGCAGATCAGGCAGCATCTGTGGAAACAAACAGTCAATGTTTTGGGCCGAGACCCTTCATCAGGACAGAAGAGGGAGGGTACCGGGGCCCTATAAAGAAGGTGGGGGGAGGGTGGGAAGGAGAAGGCTGGTAGGTGCCAGGTGAAATGCCAGTAAGGAGAAAGATCAAGGGGTGGGGGAGGGGATAGGCAGGAAAGGTGAAGGAGTGTAAGGGGAAAGCTTTATGGGTAGTAGAAGGAGGCGGAACCATGAGGGAGGTGATAGACAGCTGGAGAAGGAGGCAGGGGGAAACTGGGATGGGGGAAGGGAGGAGGGAATTACCAGAAGTTGGAGAATTCAATGTTCATGCCAAGGGGTTGGAGACTACCCAGAAGCTATATGAGGTATTGTTCCTCCAATCTAAGTTTGGCCTCATCATGGCAGTAGAGGAGGCCACGTATGGACATATCTGAATGGGAGTGTGAAGGAGAGTTGAAGTGGGTGGCAACCGGGACATCCTGTCTGTTGTGGCGGATGGAGCGGAGGTGCTTGATGAAGCGGTCCCCCAATCTGCGTCAGGTCTCACTGATGTAGAGGAGGCTGTACCAGGAGCTCCGGATGCAATAGATGACCCCTACAGACTCAGAAGAGAAGTGTTGCCTCACCTGAAAGGACTGCTTGGGGCCCTGAATGGTGGTAAGAGAGGCGGTGTAGGGACAAGTGTAGCACTTACGCTTGCAATGATAATTGCCAGGTGGGAGATCTGTGGGGAGGGACATGTGGACCAGGGAGTCACGGAGGGCATGATCCCTGCAGAAAGTGGAGAGGGGTAGAGACGGAAAAATACGCTTAGTGGTAGGGTCCTGTTGAAGGTGGCGGAAGTTGCAGAGGATAATATGCTGGATCCGGAGGCTGGTGGGGTGGTAGGTGAGGAAAAGGGGAACTCGGTCTCTATTGTGGTGACGGGAGGATGGGGTGAGGGCCGAAGTGCGGGAAATGGAGGAGATGTGGGTGAGGGCATCATTGATGACAGCAGAAGGGAAAACACGATCCTTAAAGAAAGAGGACATTTGACATGTCCTGGAATGGAAAGCCTCATCCTGGGAGCAGATGCAGTGGAGACAGAGGAACTGGGAATAGGGAATAGCATTTTTGCATGTGGCAGGGTGAGAATATTATTTTGTTTACAGTATAAGTACAACACAGAAACAACATTTATGCCAGTGCCAATATTTATGTATCACATGAGCTGCCACCATTCCAGTAATTCAACATATCCTTCTCTTCCTCTTTTATCTCTCTTACCCCATTGATGTTTTTATGCTAGTTGCCATGATCAGGTTGCAGTGGGTAGGATGTTACACACTCTAGCCCATCTCTGATACTGAAGTTTTTATGAATTCTTATGAAATTTGGTTGGTGACAGAATGAACCTAGTTCTGGTCTTCCCAAAAAGTGAAAACATCTGCTCTTGTTTATCCAGTCATGCACTTTCAGAATGTTAAAGACTTCTATCTAGAATTCAGTCATCTTTTGTATTGGAAAATAGAGCATCAGATTGTTCAGTGTTTGACTTTACGGCTCTAGAGACATGGGTTTGATTCTGACCTTGGGCGCTGTCTATTTGGAGTTTGCACATGTTCACAGTGAATAGTAAGTTTCCTCCTGATGCTGTGTTTTTTCCCCACTTGCCAATGTCATACTGTTTGTTAAGTTATTGTAAATTGTCCTTGGTATATGTGGGTGGCAGAAGAGTAGGCATGGGGTGTAATGAATTGACGCGGATGCCAGAGGAAAAGGTACTTGATACAGTAGGCCAACTCTTTGGTTGAAATTCAGATCAGAGGAATCTGGAATGAGAAAGAATGGAAAGGAATAGGAGACAGAACAATTAAACAATTAAGAAAGAAGCAAGGAACTATGAAATTAAATGATCAGGAAACATAAAATGATGACATATTGTACACATCAATAAAAAGAAAGCTGAGATGGAATATGGCCATTTGTGAACACAGGAATTAAAATCACAGGTAGTGATGGAGAAGTCAGGAGTATCATATCATTGTTTTTGAGTGTAACTCTTGCTTCAGCTAGTGGCTTAATATAGGGGATGATAGCCCCCAGCCCGGCCAAACAAGAAACCTCGTTTGGGTGGATGCTGCGCGATGCCCCTGTTACAAATCAGTAACCCAAAATAACAAACAGTATATAATATGCAATTAAACGATTAAGCTTTATTATTCTTAATTTGACTATATGGTTAATAAAGGAACCAAAAAAAGAAAAAGGGCCCATTCTTATAAAACAGTCCATTGCATAATTTTGGAGCTCACTGATAAGCCGGTTGTGTACTATCAACCTCCGCCAATCGTTGCTGCCCTTCAGACCCTCACTCCAAGTCCACTCCGTCCGGCGGTCTACCAGTTCTCTCCATTCACGTCTTCTATCCTCAACTCTTTACGCCAAAAGACGTGAAAATCTCTCTTCCAGACTCACAAGAAAGAATAACAGTTCTCTCATTGGCTAGCACCCAGCATTCCAAACCCCGTTATCTCTAGTCATAACTCAAACATTGCTGCTACAGAGAAACCATCACATTATCAGTGAAACCTTACAGCATGTTACACTCTTCCCACACCAATTTAGTCGTGTACTCATGACATTGAGATAATTCGCTAACCCCTCCTGCAAAACACAAAGCCCAATCCAGGTGTAAAAGGCAGTGACATAGCAGGGTCACACTCTGTTACCCTGGTGCTATGTAGGCCAACTTATCCGGTGGTCTCCTAATTCTCTGAGACCTCCACAGCCCATCATCTAACTCTTCAGGTTCCAACACTACTGGGAATACTTCCAGTCTACCTGGCGAGGCCTCTCCTGATCTATCACTTGTGCCCACCTGCAACTCGGAGCCCTTTGCCCCATGGCCAAGCCCCGCTTCCTCCCCGCTGCAACCCAGGCTGCCCACAGATATCCCCCCCACTTCACCTATCTGAATGGGAGAAGAGCTGGGAGTCACTTCCTCAATCAGTGGGCAGTTAATGAAAGGCAGCATATACCCTACGTCCAGCTCCTCATCCTCTGAATCAGTATCCCTCTTGGGGGTGGGAGCTGAGCTAACCTCACCTGTTGGGGGCCTGGTAGTCACTCTGTGTTTCCACAGAGTCCTCTTATTAGGTGTAGGCTCCAAGTCGGGCTCTGGGTCTACCTGCACCTCCTGACCCAAGGGCAACAGGTGGCTCCGATGGAGAATCTTGACAGGCCCATTCCCATCCTCTGGCTTCACCGGGAAAACTGGTAGGTTTGGCACCACATAGGGCGTAGCCGCCCAGCGGTCAGCCAACTTGTGCTTTCCAGGTAGCCCCAAATTCCTTATGAGGACTCTGTCTCTCGGCAGGAGTTGGAGAACCTCACCTTTGATCATATCTCCTCTTATTCCCTTGATTCTGCTTGGCAGCCATGACCCCAGCTAATTCAAAAACCCTTTTCAATTCTCTTCTCATGTCAGACACATACTTCTGATAAGTCTTCAGTGGTAAGTCAACCTCGTCAGTCCCAAAACAGGTCAATGGGCAACTTTGCCTTGTGCCCAAACATCAGATAATATGGCGAGTATAATTATAACTGTGAAGTGGATGCCCAATATGTTGACTCCACCTGCTCTTCTTGCTGATCTCCAGGTTCCCGAGCATGTCTGGCAAGGTATGATTAAACCTCTCTGGCTAGGGATCACTCTATGGGTGATAGGGCGTGGTCCTCGACTTCTTGACTCCAGGCATGCCCAGTAACTCATGGAAGAGTCTGCTCTTGAAAACCCATCCCTGATCACTATGTATTTGCCTGGGAAGGCCGTAATAAATGAACTACTTCTCCCATAACACTTTTGCCACTGCAGATGCTATCTGGTCCTTGGTAGGAAAAGCTTGAACATATCTGGTGTAGTGGTCCATAATGACAAAGATGTTTGCCATATTGCTGGCATCTGGTTCTATTGACAGCAGGTCCAGAGGCCCGCTGCCCGCGTAGGCAGTGTCTTCCACCATATGCATCGAATGCATGACCTGCAGTATTCTTTGACCTCCGACTTCATTCGGGGCCAGTAAAACCAGTTTCTGGCCAATCCATAGGTCTGTTCCACTTCCAAATGTCCAGAACCATCATGAAATGATTTCAGTGCCATCCTCCAATACTTCTCAGGCAGAACCAGCTGGCAATGCCGGGGTCGGTCTGAGAGTGACATGACCTGGTTCTTCAACTCCAACCAAGGCCATTCTCATACTAATGGAGGCACTAACACGCGTTTCATCCTCTCCGCCTGAGCTACGTCTCCCTTTTCAACTGCCGACTGAATGTACTAATGCCCAAATCATCTCGCTGAGCAGCAGCCACTTCCCCAGAACTCAATTCCAGCAGCTTATTTGTCTTCAGAGCAGTCAGGTTACAACAAACTTCGGGGATGATGTCATCAGAAGCCCCCAATTGATCCACTGCTCACTCCTGCCCCTCCTTTTCCTCTGCCTTCACGGTGATGCCAAACTGACACATGACCTTCACCCCCAGGGCAGGATTGCTTTCCCACTCCTCATCACTGATCAGTGGCTTATGCGTCCATCAGGACAAAGCATCTGCATCAATGTTCCGGCTTCCGGACCAGTACTTCAGACTGAAATCATATGCAGACAATGCCACCAACCACCGATGGCCTGTGGAATCCAGTTTTGCTGAGGTCAGGATATAAATGAGAGGGTTGTTGTCCGTCCTCACCTCAAACTTGGCCTCATAGAGGTAGTCACTCAGCTTATTCACCACTGCCCATTTTAACACCAGAAATTCCAACTTATGCATAGGATAGTTTTTCTCAGAGGGTAACAGACTCCAGCTGACAAACGCAATGGGCCTCAACCCAGAGCCCTGATCCTGATACTGGACACCCCCAAACCCTCTCGGCTGGCATCTGTGTGCAGTACATACGGCAATGGGGGGTCCGCAAAAGCTAGCACCGGCGCCTGGGTCAGCAGCTCCTTCAGCGACTGAAAGGCCTCTTCACATTTCACATCCCACCTCAGTCCAAAGGTCTCCCACGGGCTAAGATACTCTCCACCCTCCTGTCCTTTTATTTAAAATGGAAAGAAGGGATGAATTATATATACTAATCAAACTCATGATAAAAGCTTTAGTCTCAATGGATTGCATTTCAAAAATTGGGGTAAGTGATAACAGAAGAATTCCTGTAAGTATAATAGATCATTAGGACATCTTGCAGTTCCAGAGGACTGACAAGAAGGTATACTGAATGTGACTGGGAATTACTGATCAGTTGGCCTAACGCTGGGGACAAGGGAAAGTGGAATTAATGCTAAAGGAGAGTATAGAATAGCATCTAGAAACAAGACAATAAATAGTATGGATTCATAATGGAACATCATATTCAACGTCAAATGTTTTAAACAAGTAATTGACCAAGTAGATAGTGGAAATTCAATAGATATTGTATCTAGGTGTAAGCCTCATTGTAAATTGCAAGATGAACTTCAAACATTTCTGGCTGAATTGCAAATGAGGTTAAAGCATTTCAGAAAAGTCATACAGTAATTTTGAAAGTCTGTGGCCAAGAAGGGCAGTGTGATCTGCCTCAATGACTATAATCCAGTAGCGCTCATATTGATGGTGATGAAATGCTTTGAGAGGTTGGCCTTGGCTAGAGTCAACACCTGTCTCAAAAAGGACCTGGATCCATTGCAATTTGCCTACCACCACAATAGGTCTACAGCAGACCCGATCTCAATGGCTCTCCACCTGGACAATGCAACTTCCCATGTCAGGACACCATCATTCCTGCAGTCCTGATTGAAAAGCTACAGAACCCAGACCTCTACCTCCCTCTGCAATTGGATTCTCAGCTTTCTAAGGGATGTGTGCTTAACCCACTGCTCTATGCTCCCTACAGCTATGACCATTGTTTGCAGAATTTCAGATGATGACAAAAGGGCATAGGGGAGCAAAATATACCAGTTAGTTGAGTGATGTCACAGCAACAACCTTGCACTAACATGAGTAAGACCAAAGAGCTGATTTTGGACTTCAGGAAGGGTAAGTTTAGGGAACACAAACCAATCCTCAGAGAGATCAGAAGTGGAGAGAGTGAGCAATTTCAAGTTCCTGGTTATCAGTATCTCTGAGGACCTAACCTGAACACACAAATTGATGCAGCTATAAAGAAGGCAAGACAGTGGCTATATTTCATTATGTGTTTGAAGAGATTTGGTTTGTCAACTAAAACACTCAGAAATTTCTACAAATGTACTGTGGAGAGCATTCTGACAGGCTGCATCACCGTCTGGTATGGGGAGAGGGGGTGGGGGGGGGATACTGCACAAGATCGAAATAAGCTGCAGAAACTTGTAAAATTAACTAGTTCCATCATGGGTATCAGCCTCTGTGGTACCCAAGGTATCTTCAAGGAGCAGTGCCTTAGGAAGCCGACATCCAACATTAAGGACCCCCACCACCCAGAACATGCCTCTTCACACTATTACCATTGAGAAGGAGGTACAGAAGCCTAAAGGCACACATAAATGATTCAGGAACAGCTTCTTCCCCTCTGCTATCTGATTTCTAAACAAATATTGAACCCATGAACACTTCCTCACTACTTTTTAATTTCTGTTATTTTTCACTACTTAACTATTTAATAGACATTTATATTCTTAGAGTAACTCAGTGTTTTTCTCTATACAATGTTTATCACTGCTGCTGCTGTAAAGTTAGCACATTTCATGACATATGCTGGTGATATTAAATCTGATTCTGATTTGTTTCATGAGAGTGAGCAGTGTTAGGGAAAGGAGGTGAAATTACATGAATGCACCTTATACTTAAAAACACTGTATAACTGGAAATAGTGATGTTTGTGGCTCTTGCTGAGAACCCTCTGCCCATGTGTTGTCCTTTCTCAGTAATCAGTCAGAATTCTTCAGTGAGGATCAGGTATTGAGCAATCCAGTAGGATGAAACTACTTTACTCTCTTGCATGGGAGAAATTAGACCCCAAACCTACAGCTTAACAGATGGCACTAGCCTAGCAATGGCCCCTAAATGGCGATGAGAGCTTCCACAATTAGTTATTCACATCCACCGATTTCCCTTTTCTGATTGCTGACCAATCTGACAGATGCTGATGCATTTTATTCCCGTATGTAGAATGCTGCTTGATTTGCTGAGTTCCTCCAGATTTTATGTTTGTTGTTCAACAGCATCTTTCTCTTTGTACACTTTCCTTTACTTGTCCCCCTCATGCTGCCGACATTCCTTTTTATCTCTCTTATTTTTCCTGGGCCAGGCATCTGGAAAGGAGATAAGTAAATGTGTGAGAGAGAGATTAGAAGAGCTTACCTATAGCCCTCTATTTTACTAAGCTCCATGTACCTATCTAAAAGTCTCTTAAAAGGCCCTGTCATATCCGCCTCCACCACCGTTGCCAGCAGCCCATTCCACGTACTAACCACTCTCTGAGTATAAAACTTACCCCTGACATCTCCTCTATACCTACTCCCCAGCACCTTAAACCTGTGTCCTCTTGTGGCAACCATTTCAGCCCTGGGAAAAAGCCTCTAACTATCCACACGATCAATGCCTCTTGTCATTTTATACAACTCTATCAGGTCGCCTCTCATCCTCTGTCGCTCCAAGGAGAAAAGGCCGAGTTCACTCAACCTATTCTCATAAGGCATGCTCCCCAATCCAGGCAACATCCTTGTAAATCTCCTCTGCACCCTTTCTATGGCTTCCACATCCTTCCTGTAGTGAGGCGACCAGAACTGAGCACAGTACTCCAAGTGGGGTCTGACCAGGATCCTATATTTAATAGGAGAGGCAACATTACCTCTCGGCTCCTAAATTCAATTCCATGATTGATGAGGCCAATACACCATTCGCCTTCTTAACCACAGAGTCAACCTGTGCAGTTTCTTTGAGCGTCCTATGGACTGCCACCCCGAGATCCCTCTGATCCTCCACATGCCAAGCGTCTTACAATTAATACTATATTCTGCCATCATATTTGACCTATCGAAATAAACCACTTCACATTTATCTGGGTTGAACTCCGTCTGCCACTTCTCAGCCCAGTTTTGCATCCTATCAATGTCCCACTGTAACCTCTGACAGCCCTCCACACTATCCACAATACCCCCAACCTTTGTGTCATCAGCAAACTTACTAACCCATCCCTCCACTTCCTCATCCAGGTCATTTATGAAAATCACAATGAGTAAGCATCCCAGAACAGATCCCTGAGGCGCCCCACTGGTGACCGACCTCCATGCAGAATCTGGCCCATCTACAACCACTCTTTGCCTTCTGTGGGCAAGCCAGTTCTGGATCCACAAAGCAATGTCCCCTTGGATCCCATGCCTCCTTACTTTCTCAATAAGCCTTGTATGGGATACCTTTTCAAATGCCTTGCTGAAATCCATATACACTACATCTACTGCTCTTCCTTCATCAATGTGTTTAGTCATTTCGTCAAAAAATTCAATCAGGCTCATAAGGCACGACCTGCCTTTGACAAAGCCATGCTGACTATTCCTAATCATATTATACCTCTCCAAATGTTCATAAGTCCTGCCTCTCAGGATCTTCTCCATCAACTTACCAACCATTGAGGTAAGACTCACTGGTCATTAATTTCCTGGGCTATCTCTACTCCCTTTCTTGAATAAAGGAGCAACATCTACAGCCCTCCAGTCCTCTGGAACCTCTCCTGTCCCCATTGATGATGCAAAGATCATCGCCAGAGGCTCAGCAATATCCTCCCTCACCTCCCACAGTAGCCTGGGGTACGTCTCATCCAGTCCCGGTGACTTATCCAACTTGATGCCTTCCAAAAGCTCCAGCACGTCCCTTTTCTTAATATCTACAAGCTCAAGCTTTTCAGTCTGCTGAAAATCATTACTACAATCACCAAGATCCTTTTCCTAGAGAATACTGAAATAAAGTATTCATTAAGTGCCTGTGCTATTTCCTCCAGTTCCATACACACTTTTCCACTGTCACACTTGATAGGTCCTATTCTTTCACATCTTATCCTCTTGCTCTTCACATACTTGTAGAATTCCTTGGGGTTTTCCTTAATCCTGCCCAGCAGGCCTTCTCATGACCCCTTCTGGCTCTCCTAATTTCGTTCTTAAGCTCCTTCCTATTAGCCTTATAACCTCACCCTTTTAAAGTTCTGTCCTCAAGAAATTAACCTGGTACTTTTTCCAGCTTTAAATTTGTCCCTGCTTTTAGTGAGTTGTGCTATTGCTTGTCTCCCTCGGATGTTACAGTTTACATCCTTTATCACACGACTAAATATCTTACATTATAAAAGGAATGTATACTATTGTCAGAAAAAAATACCCTCCAATATGTCCCTGTACCTGATTCAATTTTCCCTTCTGAATATACCTACTTACAACTAGTTAATCTTCCATCAATAATGATAACCCATCCAGTCCTTGCTGAGGTTTGGAATGACTTGATTTGCATCAGCACTCATCCATTTATTGATACAGTAACATGGGGGTAGCTGAGATTCAACACCAAGAAACTTAGGTGGGAAGTATTTGGAGGTCACCGATTTCTTGCAAGCTTTGAGTTTAGATGGTATAGAGGAACAAAAGGACATCAATTATGAGATTTATGCAACAAGTTTGCAAGCCCAGAGCAAAAGCACAGACCATGTGCCCTTCACTGCTTTTACCTACTGAATAACTATGAATGGGTTTTAATTTGGATCTGATTTTTTCTTCCAATTTATTTGATTTTTTTACAGCTTGATATATAATCTCTGAGCTATAATAGCTGTAAATAGTTACAGCTGGTTGTACTGTTGTTTACAGGTATTTAAAAGGTAATTTTCAGGCATTATTAAGGACTAGAAATCTGTTGTATATTGTTTTTGTTGTATGTTCTAGGTATGTTCTATCTGAAATCTGATTAATAATTCAGTCAGCTCCTTTGTGAGTGAATTGAAGCAGTAACATACATTCAAGCAGTAACATACATTCAAGCCAGGTCCTTGCTGTGAATGCTACATGCATGCTTGGAGCAGTA
This sequence comes from Hypanus sabinus, assembly GCF_030144855.1. Classification (NCBI taxonomy): domain Eukaryota; kingdom Metazoa; phylum Chordata; class Chondrichthyes; order Myliobatiformes; family Dasyatidae; genus Hypanus; species Hypanus sabinus. The sequence continues at coordinate 112,140,367 of NC_082707.1, forward strand.
AGATCCGCACAGTGATGTGAGATAGCATTTTGGAAAAGTGAGAAGTACAGTCTATTCAAAATGGTTTCAAATGATGAGTTGAGCTCTGCTCCATTGTTAATTAAAAGGACCAATCTACCCAGTTATCTGTATTTGAATTGTCTCCTCTAAGCACTTCTCTTGATATTTCTTCCCAAGCACCCTGCTTTGAATGTTCCATTGGCCCCTCTGCATGTATTGAGTTTAGCCTTTCTATGTCCCTTTCCCTCAGCCATTCACCCCACTCATCAGATCCCAACCCAATTGTGTGTTTGCCTCAGTCTCCTCCTCTTCTATCCTACTGAATTCCAATGCCCTTGATGCTATGAATGCTCAATTCTACCCACAGTACTCAGTGACACCAGAATTAAGCTTCCTTACCATTTTCTAATCAAAATTCCCATAGGAAAAGCATTTCTATCCCTTTATCTTTGTCTTAAGGAGTGTTCAACTATTGGGGAAGAATGATGCAAACTGATGTCTCTTACATTGCAGAACTGGAAGATGGGGATGGGTGATATGGAAGGACAGGAGAAGGAGCTAGCAATAGAACCAGGAACTGGGGTAGGCTGTTTAAAGAAGGGGTTAGAGTGGGTTACGGGACAAGATATTTACTTAGTTCCCCTTCAAGAGCCACAGTTTGATACCTGCCTTGATTAACCAACTTTACCTGCAACCCAGTTGTACATTCCAGGCAGTAACCATTTGCAGTTTGAGCATGTTTTCTTCATGGCATAAAATTATACTGAATTTATTCTGACTGTCAACCTATTTTTACACTAATAAACCCTAACCCAGGGGCTCCTAATCTTTTTTTTCATGCCATGGACCCTAGGTTGGGAATCCCTGTGCCTAACCTATTATTCTTGCCATAATCCCATGAACTCTCTCAGATTCTAATACTCACCTGCACACTAAATGAAATGTTCTGGTCAAGGTGGCACCAGCAAACAATACTTCCTCGGGGGACAGCTTCCAGATAGTCCATGAAACTATTTATTTCACTTCTTCTACGTCTTGTTTCAATCTTAAATGTGTTGCTGGAACTGTTAGAGCCTGCAATTTATAGTTTGGAGATCGGTCAAGTGACCTTTGGCTTTGCTGTCTCTGAGAAAATTCCAGGAGGCAAGCAGCCTCAATGCGATGAAGCTTAGAGATGGAATGCAAGCCTATGATTGACTCCATTTCTCACCGATTAAAGTGTCAAGCAAGATTGAAACATTAATGCAAATGCAGAAGGCAAGTAAGTGTTCAGCGCTGACTACCTGTCTCTTGCTTGCTGCTGTGACAGATCTCTCGTTTGCAGCTCCCGAGGGAAGATCTCTGCACTCAAGTGGTCTCACTCACCACCCCGCCCCCCGCCCCCCACCCAATGCTGTTGGAGGATATTACCGAAGTTCTGCCATTTATGGATTGGACTGTGAACTCTTTCAGTTTTATGATTTTTATATTCTGTGTTTTTGCCTATTCTTTCTTGTTGTTGGTTGGCAATTTGTTAGTTTATTTGCAAGGGGGTGGTTTGCAGTTTGATGTTCTTGCTATTTGCACAATTTGTTTTTCTGTGTGGGGGGCTTTGATGTTCGTTGCCATTTATATTATTTTTTGCATGAAGGGGTGTTGATGTTTTTCTTTAAACAACCTCTGTGGTTTTCATTGTTTTGTGGTTATCTGGAGAAGACAAATCTCAGAGTTGTATACGGCATACATACTTTGATAATAATTGAACCTTTATTTACAGTGACCAATTAATGGGAGGAAACAGGGGCACCCAAAGGAACCATATGAAGTTGTCATGAGTTTTTTTCTGGTCCTGCTGTTATCTTCCATTGCTATTGTGAAAAAATGGCACTGGCAGTAGACGGTGATGTTTTGTGGTTAGCTCACAAAAAAAAAAACACTAGACATATGTCTTCTGAACTGTTACAGCTGGAGATTTCAGCTTGTAATTTCCATTTTTAAAAACAGACTTTTGAATAATCTAAATGCATCGTATGATCTCCTGATGAACCTGAAAGACTCGGCAAACTCAACTCTCTGGAATGCAGGTACAGCACCTAGAAGTAACAAGATGGCCACTAGGAAGGAAGTGTGATCACAGTGGGAGCTTTAGGCCTGACTGAAATGACAAGGAACAAGACCACCACTACCTGGCACCCTCCTGGCCAACATGCAGTGTTGGAGTGTAAGATTGTCCAAGAGCAAGATTGCTGTATCAGAGAGAAATGAGGGACTGCGACATTCTACTGAGACATGGCTTCCCCTATGAACTCCGGGCACTGTACTCCTTCCTGAGAGGTTCTCAAGCCACTTGGTGGATTGGACCTGTATCAGGAAAGGGCAGAGGCAGCATCATGATAAACTCATTGTGTTGCTCACCCTTTTTCTCCCAACCTGGAACAGCTAATGATTATGTGCCAACCAATCTACTTACCAATAGAGTTCTCTGATCTGAACCTGACTGCAATTTACATACTGCCAAAGGCAGATGCCAAAGCTAGCGCTCATTGTATTGAGTGCCATGATTAATAAACAAAATATGGCATACCCTGATGCCTTTCTTGTCCTCGTCAGGGACTTCAATCAGGCGAGCTTGACAAAATCTCTGCCCTGCTATCACAAGCACAGCGCCTGCAGGCAGCACAGAGAACCCAACACGCATGGCCACTGCTACACTACCATCAAGAATGCTTACCATTCCATCCTTCAACTGCATTTCAGAAATCTAACCTTCTAGCTGACCTCCTCCTACCTGCATATACGCTGAGACAAAAGTGCAAGGCAAAAGAGATAAGGACAACAAAAAAGTGATCACAGGAAGTTGGGGAGCAACTGTAGGACTGCTTTGGGTCACTGAACAGGGCCATGCTCAAAGACTCATCAAGGGACCTGAATGAATATGTCATTGTTGTCAAGGACTTTATTGAGATGTTTAGGTAAGTGTGTCCCTACAAAATCGGAGTCTTCCCCAACCAGAAGCTCTGGATGTACCAAGTAATTTGCAATTTGTTAAGGACTAGATCAGTGGCATTTAGGACTGTGATCTGTGTGGTGGAGAGTATATTGACTGGCTGAATCATAGCCTGGTATGGAAACACCAGTGCCCTTGAATGGAAAATCCATCACTGGTAAAGCTCTCCCCATCATTGAACACATCCATACGAAGTGCTATCACATGAAAGCAGCATCCATCATCAAAGACCACTCCCCATCCCCAAAAGACACACACACATCTCACAGCTGTCATCTGGAAGAAGGTACAGGAATCTCAAGATTTACACCACCAGGTTCAGGAACAATTATTATCCCTCAACCATCAGGCTTTTGAACCAAAGGGGGATAACTTCACTCAATTTCACTTGCCCCCATCATTGAAATGTTCCTCCGCCTTACGGACTCACTTTCAAGGACTCTTCAGTTCATGTTCTCGATATTTATAGCTTATTTATTTATTAGTATTATTCTTTCTTTTAGTATTCACAGAGTTTGTTGTCTTTTGCACAGTGGTTGAACGCCCAAATTAATGTGGTCTTCCAATGATTCTATTACGGTTATTATTCTAGTACATATTTATTGTGTATGCCCACATGAAAATAAATTTCAGGGTTGCATATGGTGAATGTATGTACTTTGATAATAAATATACTTTGAATTTTGGAAGTATAAGAGTTAAGATGATACCTACTGCAGGTGTGTCATCTGAAAGGCCACCTCATGTGCAAATTGGCAATTCTGGGCTAAACTTGAATGTGCTCGACAACTGTGGCAGGGGCTTGAATGCCAACACCCTGTACAAAACAAATACAAGCAACCATAAATGGCAATGAGGAATTGCTCTCAGATTAGCTCAATGGCACTTTGGGGGACAGAACCCCTGACATCCCTGTTATCTCAGTCTCTGAGGCCAAAGTGAGAGCTTCCTTTAGGGGGATGAATCCATTGAAGGCAGTTGACTCAGATGGCATATCTGGCCAAGTACTGAAAACTTGTGCTAATCAACTGGCTGAAGTGTTTAGAGACATCTTCAACCTTCTGCTTTGGCAGGCATACTGGTGCCCAAGAAGAAAATGGTAACTTGCTTCAATAACTGTTAGGTAGCAGATATGTCCACTATAGTGAAGTGCTTCAAGAGGTTGGTCATGAAGCATATCTATTCCAGAGGAGCGACTGGGATCCACTCCAATATGCCTATGGTCACAACAGGTCAGCAGCAAATGCTATTTCATTGGTTCTTCACTCAGCTCTGGAAAATCTGGACAATGAAGATGCATGTGTCTAGATGTTCTTCATTGACTACAGCTCAGCATTCAACACTATCATCCCTTGGAAACTCATCGCTAAGTTTCAAGACCTAGATCTCAGTACTGTCCTGTGCAACTGGATCCTCAATTTCCTCACTGACAGATTGGTAACAACTTCTCCCACACTCACCATCAGCACAGGTTCACCACAGGGCTGCATGCATAACCTCCTGTTCTGCTCATTTTATTCATATACACAGTGATGAGTTTCCATGTTATTAGGTACCTGCTGTACTGAGTGTACATTCGGTCTTCTGCTGTTGTAGCCCATCCACTTCAAGGTTTGACATGTTGAACATTCAGAGATGCTGCTCTGTACACTACTGTTGATATGTGTGGTTATTTGATACCCTGTCAGCTTGAATCAGTCTGGCTATTTTCCTCTGATCTCTCTCATTAATAAAGTGCATGACCATACACTTCCCAAAACTGTATTCCATCTGTCACTTCTTTTCCCATTCACTTTCTTTCTTTTTCAATCTTTTTATTATTATTATTATTAATATCAACAAAATAAAATTGATACATAGATAATGGGATTACAAACATACACATTTCAACTGAATATGAAAGAATACATAAGCAATGGTTACAGTATAATTGAGTATTCCCAAATCATGGATGATACAATAAACAAGGCAAACCTAGGTATATCATAATATATATTAAAAAAACTGAAAAAAGAAAAAAAATTATGCAAAAAAACTAATCTAATAATCTAATAACTAATAAGGAAAAAAACAAAAAAAGAAAAAGGAGAAAAAGAAAAAATGGAAAAAAAAGGCTGTTTATAATATCTCACAAAAATACAAAATCATCAGTGTCGTCAACTCCGATCCTCTCAACATATATAAAATCGAAACTGGAAAAACAAATAGGCTTGGAACAGGATCATATTACATCATATGAAAATATTGAATAAATGGTCTCCATATCTTTTCAAATTTAATAGAAGTATCAAATACAACACTTATAATTTTTTCTAAATTTAGACATAACATAGTTTGAGAAAACCAATGAAATACGGTAGGAATTCTTTTCCCATTCTCCTACTCTGTTTACATCTTTCTTCAGACTAACTGCTTCCTCAACACTAGCTGCCCCTCCACCTAGCTTTGTGCCAACCACAAACTTGGCTACAAACCCGTCAATTCCGTCATCCAAATTATTGACATATAATGTGAAAAATGTGGTCCCAATGCTAACCTCTGCAGAACACTACTGGTCACTGGCAGCCAATTTTCTATCCATGCAAGTACCCTTCCTGTTATACCATGGGGTCTTACCTTGTTAAACAGCCTCATGTCAGTTTAAGGAACAGAGGTGGTCAGTAGGTTTGAATTGCTTGGCATTAATGTATCAGAGGATCTGTTCTGGGACTAGTACATAAATGTTGTCACAAAGAAGCCATCACAGCACCTCTTTTTTTTATATATATATAGAAGTTTACATAGATTCGGCAGGTCTGAAAAATCTTTGATAAACTTCTGTAGGCGCACACTGGAGAGTATCCTAACTAGTTGTATCATAGCCTGATGTGGATACACCAATGCCAAGGAACAGAAAAGATGATGGAATGTGGTGGATGCAGTGGTCCATCACAGGCAAAGTCCTCCTCACCACTGTTACATGGAGCGCTGCCACAAGAAAGCAGCATCCATCATCAAAGACCCCCAACATCCAGGCCATGTCCTCTTCTCATTACTACCATTGGACAGAAGGTCCAGAGACCTTGGTTCTCACACCACCAGGGACGGTTATTACCCTGCAACCATCAGGCTCCTGAATCCTTATGGATAACTTCATTGATCACTTCTCTGAATAATAATTCCACAGTCTACAGACTTATTTTCAAGTACTCATGTTCTCAGTATTATTTTTTATTCGCATCTTGTCTTTTGTATTTCGGTATTTGTCAGTCTTTGTTAATCTAAAGTTCTTCCTAAAATTCTATTTTCTCTGTAAATGCATGCAAGAAAATGAATCACAAGGTTGTATATTGTAACATATACTATATATATTACAACAGTATTACAACAGGGGTTGCCAACTTTTTACATTCCATGTGTCAATTTTTTCACATACGAGTTTAGATACGCCAAACAACTCTTGTACCTCCATTCAATTCTTGTAAAAATATGTTAATATAGACATATTTAGCATTTTACATGATATATTGATTTAATATAAAAGCAAGATAAACATTACTCACCTTAATGAGTCTTTTAACAAATATATTTTGTCTTTTGATTTCTTACTTTTTCTTAATTACATATTCTTTCTGTAACTCAGACCCAAGCACTAGCTTCAGTTTTCCTTCTAGTTCAGTCTGATGTTGTGTTTTATAGTGTCTGTTAAGATCATGTCTTCTATTATGTGAGAACGTGTTTTCACAAACAATGCACAACAGTTTTCCTGACGGACCCGCTATAACTAAGAACTCATTTTCCCACTGTTCATTGAACTTACGCTTACTATCACTTTCTGTTTTCTTTTGCTCATTTTCTTTTGCATTGTGATGGGTAACTGAATGTAAAAACAAGGCTTAATTTTCAAAAAAGTACAAAACTGCAAATGTTCACAAAGGATGAGCAAAGCACAACTCCGTAGCGCATGAGTGCCAATTGTAAACTGACTGGCAAAAACCTGCGACACACCGCTGGTGCAGATGCCCGGTGCTTCAGGATCAAACAAGTATCAAACGTGTATTGAACAGTTATGGAACGACTGCAGAACAAAAGTCCTTCTTTCCTAGTTTGACTCATTGAACATTTTTTTAATTGAAAATAGATTAATGTGAATGAAGATAACACTTGCCAAAAGATGTGCACAAAATAATAAAATCACTAAAAATAAGTGCTAAGTTTTAGATTTATTCTCAGTAAAACCCACTTCTAGCTCTAAACTACTTGAATTGCTGTTATAGGTTTTTTTTTTCTACAGATCGGTTTTTGGTTAATACTTTTTGTGTGAGTAGGCTTATTTTTTTAAATTATTATTTCTGGGGTGCAATGCACCACTTTTGGCGCATGCACCATAGGTTGGCCATCCCTGTTGTGTAACTTTGAAATTTGCAGGGAAAAATACAGCAGCGAAGGATGGGATGGTGTTACTAAGGTTTGAGACAACAGCTTTGACAGCTGTGCCATTGCAATTACATTGCCTTTGGACTTTTGGTCAACAGTCTTCATTTTGGTTCTTGACCCCTTTGTTAGCAGTAACAGTTTTGCTCTATCTGTTTTGTCTAAACCTTTACATACATACCTCTATCAGATCCTCTCAGAATCAGAATCAGGTTTAATATCACTGGCATATGTCATGAAATTTGTTAACTTTATGGCAGCAATACAACACAATGCATGATGAATAAATATTGTATAGAGAATAAAAAACAGAATTACAGTAAGTATATATGTCTATTAAATAGCTAAGTTAAAACTGAAGCAGTGAGTTTGATGGCTAATATGAGAGGGCACAGTTTTAAGGTGCTTGGAAGTAGGTACATAAAGGATCTCAGGGGTAATTGTTTTTATGCAGGGAGTGGTGAGTGCATGGAATGGGCTGCTGGCAACGGTGGTGAAGGCGGATATGTTAGGGTCTTTTAAGAGATTCCTGGATAGGCACATGGAGCTTAGAAAAATAGAGAGCTATGGGTAACCCTGCGTAATTTCTAAAGTAAGTGCATGTTTGGCACAGCATTGTGGGACAAAGGACCTGTATTGTGCTATGTTTCTATTTAAAATAAATAGTGCAAAAATAAACAAACAAATTTAAAAAGTAGTGAGGTAGTATTCATGGGTTCAAAGTCCATCTCGAAATCATATGGCAGAGGGGAAGAAAGTGTTCCTGAATTGCTGAGTGTGTCTAAAGATCTCTGATATAAGGAGAACAGCCATTACTTCTCTAATCCATATATGTAAATAAATTCCCTAATTGCTAGAATCTCTCAAGTAAACGTTCATGCTAAAAGGTGATTAGGTTTGGAGTTTGGGCGCTGGCAACCACTGGGTGTTCTGAAGACTTTGGCATTGAATTCATAGTATGGTTTTGCAAAAACTGGAAAAGCAATTTAAAAAGGTGGAAGAAGATGGTTGCGAGAGCACTGGCAGCAGTCCAGTTGACCATTTTCGTGAGGATGTGCCTCTTTGATTAATGGTGCAGCAGTGATGGGGCTGTGGTTAAGTTACTGTACTAGCGTTAGGATTAACAGTCCAGAAATGCAAGTTCAAATCCCACCATGGCTTAGGGCCAGGACTAACAATCCAGAAACCAGAGTTCAAATCTCACCATGATAGGTGTAGAATTTAAGTTCAATTAATAATCTGTAAATTAAAATAATTGCAACCATTCCTCAAAAATCACTAGATTGTTGTAGAAAATCCATAAAGTTCACTAAAATGGGAAGAGGAAATCTTCCGTCTATGCCTGGCCTCTGTGTGACTCCAGACCTATTCAATGTTGTTGACTCTCAAATCACTCTCAGAAATAACAAAATTCAACATGCATTTGTTATCAATCCATACTGTATACAACCTTGAAATTTGCCGCCTTACAAGTAGCCACAAAACAAAGAAATCCAACAGAACCAATTTAAAAAGACCACCAAACACCCAATGTGCAAAAAGAAAAGAACAAATCATACAAACAATAAAAAGGAAATAAATAACATTCAGTTCACAAAAGTAAGTTCACAGCCACAAAGCCTGTCATCACTATAGCAGGTCCAGGAGCCCATTAGTTGCAGACCACAGCCTCAGTTCAATGCACAGATGAGTAAGCCTTGTGGAGCAGTGAGCTGAACACCAGCACGTCCCTCTCCTCCAGTCCTGACACCTTAACCTTTTCAATCTGGCCCAATGCTTAAATCAGCCAAACATTGGCTCATTCTTTGCTCTCAGACCTGGGCCTCGCCACCTCAATTCAGCCCAGCCCACAACCATCCTGCACCTTCGAGACTTTGGTTCACATCACAAAAATGCCAGGTTGTATAGGCGGTTTGAAAGCTCAACTCTGAAAGGGACCCAGTAAATAATTGTATTATCAGCAGAATCACATAAAGAATAAAACCAGATGGATCATCTGTCATTGAAAGTAGACACAGCAAAGTCACTCTCAATTCATTCAACCATACAAAGTCCTTTTGACAAACATTTAGGTATCTAATTTAAGAGTGGTTCATTGGCTTGTCAGCAGGAACCTGATATGGCTGTTATCAGAGTCAGACTTAAACATGGGTCAGACTCTTGCATCACAGTATCTGACTGGACAGAGTCACCAGAGTTGCCAGTATAGTCCTGTTCAGGTTGGAAGGAGCAACCCTTCAAGTTGTCAATGTCACCTCAATGACCCCTTGAGGTCTTATGACATCAGGTCAAACAAGGGGAAGGAAAGCCTATTGGCTTCCCTCCAATTTGTATTTCTTCATGTTGAATAACACTTGGAAGAAGCAATGAAACTAACACTGTATTTAGTGTGTTACAGCACAAAAACAGACCCCATTGGTCCAACTCATGAATGTTGACTGTTAGCCCAGTAAGTTGGTCCCATCTACCTGCATTTAGCCTAAAACCCTCTAAGCAGTGAATCTATCAGTGACATCAGCAATGACTGAACTGACAATGTCTTGAAGGATATAGCTGCCAGCTCTGTCAGCATTGGTGTGAGTGAACACTTGAACACTTGTAGTGAAGGTGGGACTTTATTATGCTGAAAGTCACCTCATGGTATGTACTGACAATCCAGTGCCTGGCGTCACTTTATAGACATATAATCAATCTATGCATATAAATTATCTTATGTATTTATATTTACTGTGCATTTTTAAAAGATTATTACTGTGTTCCTTATCTTACAGTTTTTTTGTGCTGTACTGGATCTGGAGTAAAAATTACTTTATTTTCCGTTACACTTGTGTACTGGAAATGTCATTAAGCAATCTTGATGATCAGACTCTGAAAAGAACTAGCAACTCAGAAATGGGCATCCATGAAGCCCATTATGAACCACCATTAGCAGCAGAAATGTATCTCACCAAATCTGTAAGCTTGTATATCCCTCACTCTATCAAGCCAGAGGCTTAATCTGGTACAATCCTTCTCCTCAGGAATCAAGGGCCATGGAGGCTGGCATGGATTTGACGAGTCCTGGGGCCAATTAGCCATTGTCACATTGAATGGAGGGGAAGATCTGTGGGGTCAAATGATCTCTATTATGTAATGGAGAGTACAAATGGCAAGGAACAGTTAAAGAGCTTACTGAAGGAAGAGACTTCAGAATGACATGGGGACTTAGCCCGACCAGAGGAAATAGCAGAGGTACTTAATGAATACCTTGCTTCAGTATTCACTATGGAAAAGGATCTTGGTGATTTACAGTGGACTGAAAAGCTTGAGCATGTAGATATTAAGAAAGAGGATGTGCTGAAGCTTTTGGAAAGCAACAAGTTGGAGAAGTCACCAGGACCAGATGAGAGGTACCCCAGGCTACTGTAAGAGGTGAGGGAAGAGATGCTGAGGCTCTGGTGATGATCTTTGCATCATCAATGGGGATGGGAGAGGTTCCCGAGGATTGGAGGTTTGCGGATGTTGTTGCCTTTTTCAAGAGTCTTACTTTAGTGGTTGGTAAATTGATTGAGAAGATCCTCATAGGCAGGATTTATGAACATTTGGAGAGGCATAATATGATTAGGAATAGTCAGCATGGCTTTGCCTTACGAGCCTGATTGAATTTTTTTGAGGATGTGACTAAACACATTGACGAAGGTAGAGCAGTAGATGTAGTGTATATGGATTTCAGCAAGGCATTTGATAAGGTACCCCATGAAGGCAAAGAGTGGTTGTAGATGGGTCATATTCTGCATGGTTGGTGACCAGTGGTGTGCCTCAGGGATCTGTTCTGTAACCTCTATTATTCATGATTTTTATAAATGACTTGCATTATGAAGTGGAAGGATGGGTTAGTAAATTTGGTGATCACACAAAGGTTGGGGTTGTTGTGGATAGTGTGGAGGGCTGTCAGAGGTTACAGTGGGACATTGACAGGATGCAAGACTGGGCTGAGAAGTGGCATATGGAGTCCAACCAGATAAGTGTGAAGTGGTTCATTTTGGCAGGTCAAATTATGCTGAAAGAATATAGTATTAATGATAAGACTCTTGGCAGTGTGGAGGATCAGAGGGATCTTGGGGTCTGAGTCCATAGGTCAGTCAAAGCTGCTGCACAGGTTGAATCTGTGGTTAAGAAGACATATGGTGCATTGGCCTTCATCAATCGTGGTCCCTGGTTAGACCCCACTTGGAATACTGTGCTCAGTTCTGGTCACCTCACTACAGGAAGGATGTAGAATTCATAGAAAGGGTGCAGAGGAGATTTACAAGGATGTTGCCTGGATTAGGGAGCATGCCTTATGAGAATAGTTGCATGAACTCGGCCTTTTCTCCTTAGAGCGACAGAGGATGAGAGGTGTCCTGATAGTCAGAGGCTTTTCCAAGGACTGAAATGGCTAGCATGAGAGGGCACAGTTTTAAGGTGCTTGGAAGTAGGTACAGAGGAGATGTCAAGGGTAAGTTTTTTACGCAGAGAGTGGTAAGTGCATGGAATGGGCTGCCGGCGATGGTGGTGGAGGCAGAAATAATAAGGTCCTTTAAGAGACTCTTGGGTAGGTACATGGAGCTTGGAAAAATAGAGGGCTGTGGATAACCTTGGGTAATTTCTAAGGTAAGGACATGTTTGGCACAGCATTGTAGGCCAAAGGGCCTGTATTATGCTGTAGATTTTCTATGTTTCTATGTAAATGCTATAGATCAGCTTGAAGCATTGGCAGCTGTGTTGAGCCTGTGGTGGCTAAATAGGTGATGCAGCTTTGCTTTCACCTGACTTCATCACCATCACAGAAGCACTCGCACTAAATTGAATCACTCATGCCAAGTATAGGCTGAGAGCAGCAAATAGATCAAAATATACACTGTCCCAGCTGTGGTACTGAAGATCTGCTGTTCAGAACTAGATGCACCTCTAGCCAAGCTATTCCTGCAATTGACCCAACTTTGTAGAAAATGCCCAAAAGTGCCCTGTTTTCAGAAAGTGAACAACACTAATCTGACTAGTTACTGTACAATTCATCTACTGTCAGTAATCAAGCAAATTGATGCAGGGTGTCTGACCTTGCTATCAGGCGGTGCTTACTATTAATCTGCTCATTACAGCCCAGTCTGGTTTTTCCAAGGCGACTGGCCACCTGACCCTATCACAGTCTGAATTTCAAAGGTGAGGTTCATTTGAAATGCTCATAGGAAATGAAGTGAATGATGTTTGCAGTACTGGAAATATTAATACATGCTTAAACAATTGACCTCTGGCAAAAGAAATAATCAATTTTGAAACTTGGTGTGATCTGAAAGATTGCTTATGACTATATTTTTGTTACTAGGCTCATAATGTGGCTAAGTAACATAAAAGGAATAGAAAATAATAAGAACTACTTTATCCCAATTTTTAGGAAGGAAAAGTTGACAAGAATCCATTAAAAAATTTCCTGGATGATCGTCGGCGTACAGGTCCCTTGCCTGAGGGGGATAAAAAAGTTGGAAGTCGACGTAACATGGGGAACTGTGGCAGCTCTGACTTTGAGATGGCAAAATCTGATATTGAAAAGAAGTGCTGTGAGAAAGACTGGAAGGTAAGTTAAAGCAATGCACAAAAATGTTGCATAATGTGTTTTGTAGATATGTATCTGGTGATCTCAAAGATAATGTTAATAATTGTTATGCAAAGTTCATGACAATTTTTGATTAAAATTTAAGCTATTGCATTGAGGATTTCTACCATGTAAGGATCTGGAAACTTTCTATAATTGTCCATTGCTATATATTCACAAGATCAATTTTGTTGGTGTTATGTACCCTGTAACGGGTTAAAAAGGACCAGCAGAAATGGACACACCTGGAGTCTGAGTCTTCCATTTTAAACACTATTTTATTAGTAACTACATGATAAAATAATATAAAACAAGATAAGGTAAATGGGTTAGCAAAGTATATGCATAAATATAAGTGAGTAAATAAAGTTCCCAAGCTTCTCCCAGCTCAGGTGATTAGATGATACAGTCTTACGTGGTAATGTAAGAAGTCAGTTTAGTTCTGGAATTTGAATTGAGTAGAGTTGGAGAGAGAGAGAGAGAGAGAGAGAGAGAGAGAGAAAGTTGTTTTGTCTTCCTAGTGTCGATGCCGTCAAATCTTCCACGTCGTCCTCCTGCTCCCGAAACTTATTAAAGTCACCAACTGTGACCACAAAAACAAGAATGCCAGTTTTCTATGGTAAGCTATCAACCCAGGCAAGGTTTGGACACACCAATATCTCCCCACCGGTCACTCCTTTGTCCACACTGTGAGCAAAAACTGCACCTTGGTCGTGGGCACACAAAGCTCAACCAGTGTCAGTGTCTTCCTTGGTGTCTGGTGTGTCTGATTACAAAGCCAGCTGACCTTGTATGTATTCTACAATGCTGAACACCAGCTGTCCATCAGATAGTTCCACCTTTCAGTTTCCAAGTCAACTTACAGACTTTCTCTCCGTTGCTGAAATAGCACATGTGCTATTCGCTCCTTCTCTCTCTTTTTAAAGGAATAGTCTACCTTGGATAATGCTTAAGATCTCGTCACACCTCCCTCTTTTTTTTTCTTTTTCAATCTTTTTATTATTGTTATTAATATCAACAAAATAAAATTGATACATAGATAATGGGATTACAAACATACACGTTTCAACTGAACATGAAAAAATACATAAGCAATGATTATGGTATAATTGAGTATTCCCAAATCATGGACGATACAATTTACAAATAAACAAGGCAAACCTAGGTATATCATAATATATATTTAAAAAAAACAGAAAAAAGAGAAAGAAAAAAATTATGCAAAAAAACTAATCTAATAATCTAATAACTAATAAAAAACAAAAAAGAAAAAAGAGAAAAAAAAGGGAAAAAAAGGGCTGTTTATAATTTCTCACAAAAATACAAAATCATCAGTGTCGTCAACTCCGATCCTCTCAACATATATAAAATCGAAACTGGAAAAACAAATAGGCTTGGAACAGGATCATATTACATCATATGAAAATATTGAATAAATGATCTCCATATCTTTTCAAATTTAATAGAAGTATCAAATACAACACTATTAATTTTTTCTAAATTTAGACATAACATAGTTTGAGAAAACCAATGAAATACGGTAGGAGGATTAATTTCTTTCCAATTCAACAAAATAGATCTTCCAGCCATTAATGTAAGAAATGCAATCATTCGACAAGCAGAAGAGGATAAATGGAGTGAGTCCATCATTGGTAAACCAAAAATTGCAGTAATAGAATGAGGTTGTAAATCAATGTTCAATATCGCAAAAGTAATATCAAAAATATCTTTCCAATATTTTTTCAAAAGCGGACACGACCAGCACATATGAGTTAAAGACGCTATCTCAGAATGACATCTGTCACAAATAGGATTTGTATAGGAATAAAAACAAGCCAACTTATCCTTGGACATATGAGTCCTGTGCACAACTTTAAACTGTATTAATGAATGTTTAGCACATATAAATGATGTATTAACTAATTGAAGAATTTTATCCCAATTCTCAATAGGGATAGTAAGGTTAAGTTCTCTTTCCCAATCATTTTTAGTAAGGCTCTGAACGTATCTTCATAATTATATTGTAAAGTTTTGATATTAGCCCTTTCTGAAAAGGATTTAGTTCAAACAAATTCTTCAATATACCTGAAGACACAAAATTTGGAAAAGTAGGAAGTACAGTATTTAAGAAATTCCTAATCTGTAAATATCTAAAAAAAATGAAATCTAGACAAATTATATTTATTAGATAATTGCTCAAAAGACATAAAACAATTATCCAAAAATAAATCGGAAAATCGCAGTAATCCCAAGCTGAATAGGCTTGGTCTATAATAGAAGGATAAAAAAAGCAATTGGATACAATAGGAATATTTAAAACAAACTGAGTCAACCCAAAAAATTTCCGAAATTGAAACCATATACGTAAAGTATGTTTAACTATAGAGTTGTCAATTTGTTTCGGCAATTTAGAAAGAGCAAAAGGAAGAGAAGTCCCTAAAGTAGAACCCAATGCAAATCCTTGTACAGATTTAATTTCCAGGTTCACCCAATGAGGGCTAAAAGATAAATCCCAATCCTTTAACCAACATATCAAATATCGGATATTAACTGCCCAATAATAAAATCTAAAATTAGGCAATGCCAATCCACCTTCCTTCCTTGCCTTCTGTAAATATACTTTACCTAACCTAGAATTTTTATTCTGCCATATATATGAGGAAATTTTTGAATCAACATTAACGAAAAAAGATTTTGGAATAAAAATAGGTACCACTTGAACTATATATAAAAACTTGGGTAAAATAACCATCTTAATAGCATTAATCCGACCTATCAGAGATAAAGATAGTGGTGACCACTTAGTAAACAAGCGTTTAATCTGATCGATTAAGGGTAAAAAATTAACCTTAAATAAGTCTTTATAGTTTTTTGCGATTTTAATCCCTAAGTAAATAAAAGAGTCATTAACTAATTTAAAAGGTAAATTTCCATAAATTGGAACCTGTCTATTTAAAGGAAACAATTCACTCTTATTAAGATTTAATTTATACCTGGAAAAATCACTAAATTGAGCCAACAATGATAAAACTGCAGGAATGGATAATAAATCATCTGCATATAATGATAACTTATGTATATCTGTCCCACGATTAATGCCAAAAATGTTCTGTGATTCTCTGATAGCAATTGCCAAGGGTTCTAAAGCAATATCAAATAATAATGGACTAAGAGGACAGCCTTGTCTAGAACCCCGAAATAAACGAAAAAAGAGAGATCTTTGATTGCTAGTAAGCACCGAGGCTACTGGAGTATGATATATCAGTTTAATCCAGGAAATGAATGTCAGACTAAAATTAAACTTCTCAAGCACATTAAATAAATATGGCCATTCAACTCCATCAAATGCTTTCTCCGCACCTAATGAAATGACACATTCTGAAGTGCTATGTGAAGGAGTATAAACAATATTCAATAATCTCCTAACATTGAAAAAAGAATAGCGATTTTTAATAAAACCGGTTTGATCTTCCGAAATAATTTGGGGTAATACCTTCTCCAGCCTGGATTCCAGTAACTTGGAAAAAATCTTGGAATCTACATTCAATAAAGATATTGGTCTATAGGATGCACAGTCAGTAGGGTCTTTATCTTTCTTCAATATTAAGAAATGGAAGCTCTATAAAAAGATTGTGGCAAATTGCCCAATCTAATTGCTTCTTCAAAAACCCTGCATAACCAAGGAGAAATAGTAGTGGAAAAACATTTTAAAAATTCTACTGTATACCCATCTGGACCTGGTATATATGACCCAGAATTCATAGAGGAAATAACCCCTTTAATTTCTGCATCCGTAATAGGAGTTTCTAATATTGAAAGATCATCTGATGATAATTTTGGAAAATTCAATTTCCCAAGAAAATCACACATGGTTTTACGATCATGAGGGAATTCAGAATGATACAGGGTGGTATAAAAATCTTGAAATGATTTATTTATCTCATCATGGTTAACTGTCAGATCCCCATTCTGCTGACGGATCTTAGTAATTTGACGTTTAACCAAAGCATTCTTCAATTGAGTAGCTAACAGTTTATATCACTATGTATATAAAAATCAGATCTGGTTTTCTTTCTTTCTTTTTCAATCTTTTTATTAAGTTTCATATAAAAAAAACAACACATGATAATGAATAGATTACAAACTCAATAAACTTGAAATTACATTAGTAATAGGATAATAATATCCTATTAAACATCAATCAACAAAAGGTACATAAATCAATCAAGTCTATATAAATATATATGAAAAAAACAAAAATAATCATCAAAAAAGAAAAAAAAATTGAAAATATATATAAGAAAATATATATTGAAAAAAAAATACTAAACTAAACTAACATGGGCAATAATAACACTATAAATATATGAAGGTGTCAAGAAAAGAACTCCGGAACTCCATACCTGAACAAGGATAAGTAGAGAAAAGGATCTGAAAAAGGCCAAATTAATTCATATGAAAGTGTCGAATAAATGGTCCCCAGGTTTCTTCAAATTTAATTGAAGAATCAAAGATAGTGCTTCTAATTTTTTCCAAACTCAGATAGGAAATAGTTTGGGAGAACCACTGAGATGTAGTAGGAGGATTTACTTCTTTCCAGTTTTGTAATATAGACCTTCTAGCAATTAATGTTACAAAGGCAATCATTCGTCTGATTGAAGGGGAAAGCTGTTTGCCATCTTCATTTGGTATACCGAAAATTGCAGTAATAAAATGGGGTTGTAAATCGATATTCCATACTGAGGAAATGACATCAAAGATGTCCTTCCAATAGTTATGTAAAGTGGGACATGCCCAAAACATGTGGGTCAATGAAGCCACTTCTAAGTGACATCTGTCACATTGAGGGTTGATATGCGAGTAAAATCGGGCAAGCTTATCTTTAGACATATAAGCTCTATGTACAATTTTAAATTGTATTAAAACATGTTTAGCACAAATAGAAGAGGAATTAACCATTTGTAAAATTTTTTCCCATTTATCTGTTGATATATTACATCGAAGTTCTTTTTCCCATTCTTGTTTAATTCTATCTGATATTTCTGGCTGTATCTTCATAATCATGTTATAAATAAAAGCTACTAATCCCTTCTGACAAGGATTAAAAGTAAAAATCAAATCTGAAAAATCCGATGGAGTTGAATTAGGAAAAGATGGAAGAATTTTATGTAAGAAATTTCTAATTTGTAAGTATCTAAAAAAATTAGATTTAGGTAATTCAAATTTGTTGGAAAGTTGATCAAAAGACATCAAAGTACCTTCAAAAAAAAGATCACGAAAACATTTTATACCTTTCCTTTTCCATATACTAAAAGCTTGATCTGTCAGTGAAGGTTTGAAAAAAAAATTACAGAAAAAAGGGCTGTCCAGAACAAAGTTTTTCAGATTAAAGAATTTGCGAAATTGAAACCAAATTCGTAGTGTATGTTTGACAACAGGGTTAGATATCTGTTTATTGAATTTGGCTAAATCAATAGGAAGAAAAGAACCAAGAACGGAAAATATAGAATATCCCTTTACCTCACTACATTCCAAATTTACCCACTGTGGGCACACAGGTGAATCCAAATCTAGTTTCCAGTACATTAGGTTACGAATATTATTCGCCCAATAATAAAATCTAAAGTTAGGTAAAGCTAGACCACCATCTTTTTTAGACTTTTGTAATTGCCTTTTGCTTAACCTAGGATTTTTATTTTGCCACACAAATGAGGAAATTTTTGAATCAATATTATCAAAAAAAGATTTAGGAATAAAAATTGGTAACGCTTGGAATAAATATAAAAATTTCGGTAAAATCATCATTTTAATAGCATTAATCCGACCAACTAATGACAAAAATAAGGGAGACCATCTTGTAGTAAGTTGTTGAATTTGATAAAGCATAGGTAAAAAATTCAGTCCAAATAAATCTTTATATTTCTTGGTGATTTTTATACCTAAATAGATAAAGTTATCAGTAACAACTTTAAATGGCATCCTGTCATTCAATAAGGTTTGCGCGTTTAAAGGGAATAACTCACTCTTATCTAAGTTTAGCTTATAACCAGAAAAGCTACCAAATTGAGCCAACAAGGATAAAATAGCAGGAATAGACCTACTAGGATTAGAAATATATAACAGCAAATCATCAGCATAAAGCGATAATTTATATAACTTCTCATTACGGATAATACCAAAAATATTAGGAGACTCACGAATAGCAATAGCTAAAGGTTCTAATGCAATATTAAATAATAAAGGACTTAAAGGACAACCTTGTCTCGTACCACGAGATAATTGAAAAAAAGAGGATCTATAATTATTTGTAAGAACAGAAGCAACAGGTTTATAGTATATTAATTTAATCCATGATATAAAATTAGGACTAAAATTAAAGTTTCTCAATGCATTAAATAAATATGTCCATTCAACTCTATCAAAGGCTTTTTCAGCATCTAATGAGATAACACATTCTGGGGTTGTAGGTGATGAAGTATAAATTATATTAATCAATTTTCTAATATTAAAAAAGGAATACCGATTCCTAATAAAACCAGTTTGATCTTCTGAAATAATCTGTGGTAGTACCTTTTCTAATCTAGTGGCTAAAATTTTTGTAAGAATCTTAGAGTCTACATTTAATAATGATATAGGGCGATAAGATGCACATAAAGTAGGATCTTTATCTTTTTTAAGAATTAGAGAGATAGTAGCTTCATAAAAAGATTGAGGTAATCTCTTCTTAACAAATGCATCATTAAAGATTTCACATAGCCAAGGAGAAAGCAATAAAGAAAAAGTTTTAAAAAATTCTACAATAAAACCATCAGGACCAGGAGCTTTCCCTGAATTCATTGATGAGATAGCCTCTCTTATTTCATCCATAGAAATAGGAGCATCAAGCAAGCTACAATCTTCATCTATCAGTTTAGGAATATTCAAGTTATTAAAAAAATTATCCATCATAAACCGGTCACCGTCAAATTCTGATTGATATAAAGATTTATAAAAATCTTGAAAAGTATTATTGATTTCTTTATAATCAGTAGTTAAATTACCGTCTTGTTTACGAATTTTAATAATTTGTCGCTTAGTCGAAATAGCTTTTAATTGATTAGCTAACAATTTACCAGTTCGATCACTATGAATATAAAATTGAGCCCTAGTCTTAATTAATTGATTCTCAATTGAAGAAGATAATAATAAACTATGTTCCATTTGAAGCTCAACTCTCTTCTTATAAAGTTCTTTGGTAGGAGTAACGGAATAAATCTTATCAATTTCTTTAATTTTATCCACCAATAAAGCTATATCTGAATATCTTTGTTTTCTTTTACCAGAGGAATATGAAATAATTTGTCCATGAATAAAAGCCTTGAAAGAGTCCCAAAGTATTCCTCTATCAATCTCTTCATTATAGTTTGTTGAAAAAAATAAGTCAATTTGTTGTTTTATGAAAGTAATAAATTCTGGATCTTGAAGCAAAGTAGCATTAAGTCTCCAAGATCTAGTATTGATAGAAGAGTCCGGAATCTTGATAGATAACTTCAAAGGTGCATGATCCGAAATAGCAATAGAATCGTATTTACAATCAATAACATCTGTTAATAAACGATGATCAATAAGGAAATAATCAATTCTAGAATAACTATGATATACATGTGAAAAAAATGAAAATTCTTTATCTTTAGGGTTCAAAAACCGCCATATTTCAGTAATTCCAGAATCAACCATAAAAGAATTAATAAGTAAAGCTGATCTATTCGGAAGAGTTCGAATAGGTTTAGATCTATCCATCGAAGGATTCAAACAACAATTAAAGTCTCCACCCATTATCAACATATATTCATTCAAGTTAGGAAGGGAAGTAAATAAACGTTTAAAAAATTCAGGACAATCAAAGTTTGGAGCATAAATATTAACTAAAACAACTTTCCGATTAAAAAGTGAACCAGTTATCAACAAAAATCTACCCTGTGGGTCAGAAATAATTTCATAATGTGTAAACGAAATTGAGGGGTCTATAAAAATAGACACATCCCTAATTTTAGCGGTACAATTTGAGTGAAATTGTTGTCCTTTCCAGAACCTAAAAAAACGTTGATTATCCTCCCTCCTAATATGGGTCTCCTGTGCAAAAATAATATTAGCGTTCAATCTATGGAATACTTTAAATATTTTTTTACGTTTAATCGGATGATTTAAACCATTAGTATTCCACGAGATAAAGTTAATAGATTTATCCATCATACCAATATTAATTGTGTGTATCATAAAAGGTTAAAAAGACACATAACCCACAATTTAGGAAGAAGGAAAATTGATTCAGGAGCAACCGGAGATCCTGACACCTCAACAATATTAATAATTTAAAGTCAGCCCATAAACTAAAAGCAAAAAAATAAAAAGCAAAAGCGTGAAAAAAGATCCCTCCCCCCTCCCCCCACCCTTTGAAAGAAAGCCAAGCGGCAGGCGCATAAACTAATACTAATATTACCCCCATTTCAAGATGGCAGCTCCATAAGAAAATTTTTTTAAGAAAAAACTATATAACACCCTAATTAAAATATAGAGTTGCAAAAAAAAAATATATATATATATATACATACATATATATATATATATATATATATATACATACACATACATACACACATCAGTCAAGTCAAAAAAAAACTAAAATAGTAAAACCAGAAAAATCATTAATAAAAAAAAATGAACATTAAAATTTAAATGTGTAATACACCTTTAAAAAAAAAATTCCATATTCAAATACAAAGATGACGTTTCAAAAGCAAAGACTTATGGGAAGAAGAAACGACTTTTGGAAAAAGCCATATTACAAAATATTTATATAAGTTCAGCAATCTAATAAGAAAATTTAGTAAAAAAAAGTTAAAAAAAAGATTTAATAGACACTACAACATATATAAAAAAAGACTAAAAAAAAGAATTCAAAACCTTTGTTCCATTTCTAGATACAGGCAAGCAAATAAACGCTTATAAAAAGTAAAGACTTATGGGAAGAAGAAACGACATTTTGAAAAAATAATTCATTATTACAAAATACAAACGTGTATAAAAAAGGATATTATAAAAATTAAAACAGCATCTATAAGCAATGATAATAGTAGTAAAAAAGATCTGGTTTTCATTAACTGATTTTCAATCGAAGATGTAAGTAATAAACTATGTTCCGTTTGAAGTTCAACCCTTTGTTTGTAAAGCTCCTTACTAGGAGTAATCGAATATTTCTTGTCAATCTCTTTAATTTTATCAACCAATAAAAGAGTTTCCTTCTTGATGCGTTTTCTCAGACCAACAGAGTAGGAGATAATCTGTCCACGTATATATGCTTTAAAAGTGTCCCACAGTGTTCCGCAAGAAATATCATCCATGGAATTAGTTGAAAAGAAGAAATCGATCTGTTCCTTAATAAATTTAATAAAATCTGGATCTTGCAGTAAGGTAGAATCAAGTCGCCATTGTCTAGCACTAGAAGTTGTATCTGTAAATTTAATAGAAAGTTTTAATGGAGCATCGTCAGAGATGGCTATAATATCATAATTACAACCAATTACCAATGGAATAAAACAAGAGTCAATAAAAAAATAATCAATTCTCGAGTAGGAATGATAAACATGTGAGAAAAATGAAAACTCTTTGTCATTAGGTGCCGAAATCTCCAAATATCAAAAATTCCATTATCAGTCAAAAAAGAGTTAATACAAGTGGCCGACTTATTCGGTAAAGTCTGAGTAGATATAGATTTGTCCATCAAAGGATTTAAACAACAATTAAAGTCACCACCCATTATTAACTTATATTCATTTAGATTAGGTAGAGAAGTAAATAAGGACTTAAAAAAATTGGAAAAATCCACATTTGGAGCATAAACATTAACCGTAGCAACCTTTTTGTTAAAAATTAAGCCAGTAATTAACAAAAATCTACCATTCAGATCCGAAAAGATATCATGTTGGACAAATGCAATAGAGGGGTCAATAAAAATTGAAACTCCCTTTACTTTGGCACTCAAATTTGAATGATACTGTTGACCCCCCCAAAACCTAAAAAGGCGATAATTGTCCTCTTTCCTCACATGAGTTTCTTGTACAAAAATAATATGAGCATTAAGTCTTTGGAATACTTTGAAAATTTTTTCCGTTTAATCGGGTGGTTTAAGCCATTAGTATTCCAAGAGACAAAATTAATGGTCTGAGCCATATTTCTGAAATCAACCCTTTGGTACATAAAGGGTTAACTAAATTATGAACTCATGCACCCGGAAGAGGAACAAAAATAAGGGGCGGACCCAGAAGTGACGACATTGCGGACACTTTTGTAATTTATAATCAGCCCAAATGAAAAAAACTAAAAAAAACTGATGAAGGAAACATAAGATTTAGAAAAAGACTTCCCACCCCCCCACCCAAGAGGAAATAAAAGACCACCCCAGCCAGGGATAGGCTGGGAAAAAGGAAAGATTAAACTAAATCTACCCCCATATCAGCAGAAGACAACTCCGTATATAAAGGATAAAAAAAAGATCCACCAAACTCTAAAGAAATAATAATCACTATACTAAAACCAAACTTCTTAATATAATTGGTAGTAAAAAAAAACAAAAAGAATATAATCAGTAGTAACTTATAAATTGGGTTAAAACCCAAACAAACCAAAAAAAAATTAAACTGTGATAAGAGATGCATTATAGGAAGAAGACGAGAGAAAATAAAATGGCGAAATCAAAAAAAAAGCCAAAAATATTTTAGAGAAGAAACCACCATCTTAGTAAAAAAAATTCGCCTTCGAAGGATTAATAATAATGACCAAAGATAAAGTACAGTGGTTGAAGTAAGTAAAATAAAAAGATTAGCATGTCAAAAAAAAACTTCAACTAGAGTATAAAATATACAGTAAACCTACACCAATAGCCAGAAACAAAATCTGGTTTTGGAAATAAAAACCATCTTGCACGATCAAAATCACTCATTTATTAGAAATGAGTGTCCGTAGCAGTAGGGAAGTTCGCATTCAGAAAGCTTCTCGCTTCAGATGTAGAAAGAAAAACACTCCGTGGTGCATTTGGAGGCGATATTCTGAGCTTCGCAGGGTACAAGAGCGCAGGTTTTAGATTTTTCTCATAACATTCAGACATCAGAGGTTTAAAAAGAAGCCTTGCCTTCATTACTTCTGGACTAAAATCTTCTACTAATCGAAAATTGTGATCTTGAAATTTGACCATCCCTACACGCCGAGCCACACGAATAAGTTGCTCTTTAACATACACATAATGAAATCGGACAATTACAACCGGTGGTTTAGCTGAAGCACTTGGTGATTGATGCATAATTCTGTGAGCACAATCAAATAACGGAGGACTGTCTGGGAATACAGAAGGGAACGCATTCTTTAAAAGTTGAGCAAAGTACTTCGAGGGGTCCCCTTGTTCAATACCTTCCGGGAGACCAAGTATGCGTAGGTTCTGTCTTCTGGACCGATTCTCAAAGTCGACACTCTTGGCTTTAAGTGTTTCCACCTGTTTAATCGCCGAAAGTAAGTTCTGCTCCAGTTTTTCGATTATTAAGTCTCACTTCCGAGCGTCTCCTTGCAGAGTTGCGATTAGAACTTGCTGCTGGTTAACTACTGAATCCGTCTTATCCGTATAATCCTGAAAAGCCTTTATACCTTGTTTAAAAATATGTCATTGTTCTTCAAATATTTGATTTAAAACCTCCGATAACATTTCATAAGTCAATTCAGTGCGCTTAGGATCAGTCGTCTTCTTCTTCCCGTTCCCGTTAGGATCCTTCCCAGGTTCTCACCCTTTAGATCTAAGAGCCATTTCTGTATTCATTTCTTCAAAAATTCACAATAAACTCTTAAAGATAAATCCAAAAAAGTAGCAAGAATCTTTTGGTGTAGGTAAAAATAAGTTAAATAAGGGTGATCATAGGTTAAAACAAGTAAAGGTTATGGAGCGAATCTGAAACAGTGCTCACTCCATGAGCATCTCCTGCTGACCTCGACACCTCCCTCCTTTTAAGAAAAAATTTGATGAAGCAGCAAAATTTTTGTCTTAACTATCAATTATACAACTTAAAGCAATACATGTGTAATTATCAGGTACCATAGTAAAGCAGTACAAACTTAAAGTTAACATCTAGACAAGCAGTCTGCTATAATATTGTCAGTACTTTCACATGATTTATGTCCATGTCAAACTCTTGAAAGGTCAGACTCCAGTTAAATAACCTTCTATTCTTATCCTTCATTTTACTCAGAAACACTAATGGATTATGGTCCATGTAAACCACAAGTTGTTTCTGTGCAGGATATATGTAGACATAGAAATGTTGCAATGCTAAAATGAGTGCCAGCAACTCCTTTTCAACAGTGAAGTAATTTTCTTTGAGAAATAAGCTGTTCAATTTCATCATCGTCCTTTTGCAACAA
This sequence comes from Hypanus sabinus, assembly GCF_030144855.1. Lineage (NCBI taxonomy): Eukaryota > Metazoa > Chordata > Chondrichthyes > Myliobatiformes > Dasyatidae > Hypanus > Hypanus sabinus. The sequence continues at coordinate 112,165,818 of NC_082707.1, forward strand.
TACTGCCCCGGCTGCTTCATCACTAGTGTCTACTGTGATTGAAAATGGTTTATTGAAATCAGGTGCTTTGAGCACAGGATGAAAACACAGGATGGTTTTTAGGTGTTCAAATGCCTCCTGGCAAAGGTCACTCCACACAAATCTTTCACTCTTCCCGAGGAGTTTTGTTAGGGGGAGAGCAATGTCTGCGAAGTTCTTACAAAACTTACAGTAATACCCAACCATTCCTAAATAGCTTCTTAACGCTTTCTTGCCCGTCGGAACAGGAACCTCAGCAATAGCCTGAACCTTGGCCTGCACAGGAGCCAGTTAGCCCTGGCCTACTACATAGCCAAGATACGTGACAGTGGCATGGCCAAATTCACTTTTAGCTAGGTTTACAGTGAGATTTGCCTTGCACAGCCTTTCAAACAGTTTCTCTACTGCTGAGATATGCTCTTCCCAGGTGTCATTCCATAAAACCAAATCATCTGTATAAGCCCCTGTATTTTCTAAATCTTGAATCACTGAATTCATCATCCTTTGGAACGTCCCTGGAGCATTTTTCATCCCAAAGGGTAAAACATTGTACTCATACAATCCAGATGGTGTCACAAATGTAGATATTTCTTAGCCCTTTCTGTGAAAGGAACACACCAGTATCCTTTCAACAGGTCAATCTTTGTAAGGTATTTAACCTTCCCCACTCTGTCAATACAGTCATCCACTCTTGGGATGGGATAAGTGTCTGTCTTGGTTATTGAATTAACTTTCCTTTAGTCATCTCATACTCCCATCTGGTTTAGGGACAATAATGCAGGGCGATGCTCAGTCTGAGGTAGCTGGCCTAATTATGCCGGCTGTTAGCATGTATCCGATTTCTTGTTTAAACATTTTATTTTATTTTTGTCTTGTTTCATTCTATAAGGGTGCTATTTAATGGGATCAACTTTATCTACAATTATGTCATGCACCTCAACTGTGCACAGTCTTGGAATGTCAAGGAGTAAATCCTTATACTTGCTAATTAAGCTCTTCAGTTGTTTTTGCTGCCTTGGCTCCAAATGACGGATCTTTCTGTCAATATTTATCAAAACATCAGAATTTTTGAGTCTGTTGGAAACTGCACTGAGCTCATTAAAATTATCTGGTATCTCAGTACCAGGCGCCACAATTTTCTCTGTTGTCATAACAGTACTTACAGGTGCTATTTTGGGGTCATGATAAGGCTTGATCATATTTACATGCACAACTTGAGTAGCCTTCCTTCGGTCAGGAGCTCTAATAACATAATTCAAAGAATCAATTTTCTTAGTTATTTCATATGGTCCACTAAATCTCACTTGAAGGGGTTGGTAAGGAGGGGGAATAGCACCAAGACCTTATCTCCAACACGATATCTCTGCTCCCTCGCCTTCCTGTCATACCACTGCTTCATGTTTATCTGAGAGTGCTATAAATTCTGCTTTGCAAGGTCACAAGCCTTGTTAAGTCTGTCTCTGAATTCCAAACCATAACTAAGCATGCTCATACACACTTTCTGATCTGACCATTGCTTTCTGAGTAGGGTCAAAGGTCCCCTAGCTTTGTGACCAAAAACAAGTTTAAACAGGCTGCACCCCAGGGATTCTTGAATCGAATCTCTAATAGCAAATAGGAGTAGGGGAACCCCCTCATCCTCGTTTCTTCCATTTTCCACACAATATGTTTTAATCATCATCTTAAGAGTGGAGTGAAACCACTCCAAAGCTCCCTGGGACTATGGGTGATATGCAGATGACACAATGTGCTTAGTTCCCAACTCATCAAATATCTGCCAGAGTGTTTTCGAAGTAAAGTTACTACCCTGGTCAGATTGGATTTCTTTAGTTAGCCCTACCAGTGTGAAAAACTTGATAAGTGCTTTTATCACAGTCTTGGCCCCGATGTTTCTGAGAGGCACCACTTCAGGGAACCTAGATGCAGCACTCATGTTTGTTAACAGATACTCATAGCCAGCTGCAGTCTTTGGCAATGGGCCAACACAGTCCACTATGACCCTAGAAAAAGGTTCACCAAAATCAGGTATTGGTTTAAGTGGTGCTACTTGAATAATCTGATTTGGTTTCCCCACAATCTGGCAGGTATGGAAAGTCTTGCAAATATTCACAACATCATTTCTTAAATTAGACCAGTAAAATTCCTTCATAATCCTGTTCACTGTCTTTCTCACTACAAAGTGTCTGCCTGAAGGCATACTATGGGCCATGTTTAAAATCTCGGCCCTGTAAACTTTCGGGACCACAAATTGATGTTCAATGACCCACCCCTCACTTGCAGGCACAGTAGGTGATCTCCACTTCCTCATTAACACCCCATCCTTCAGATAATATCCTACTGACTCTCTCTGAACCTCTTCTTTTGTGAGAGCTGTTTCCTTTAATGCAGCAATTTCAGAATCTTGACTTTGTTCTGCTATAAATTCATCCCTGAACAAGGACAAACTTTTCTCATCCCCCCTTACTACCCAAACCCTGATGTAACATGGAAGGTAGAAAAGTCTCTGACAAACTATCATAAGTTGAACCCCTGTCTTTGTTATCTGCGTCAGCAGCCTTTTTAGACATGCTTCGAGTTTCTGCGCATGCGGGGTACACATCAGTTTCTGTGTGTGGATCATCAGCTACAGGTTTGCTCTCGTTAGCTGCACAGCTGAATAAACATCCCCACCCAGCAAGACATCAACATTGTCTATTGGCAACTCAGGTCTTGATACCAGTTTGCAATTTAAAATCACCTTATGAAAAGGCACAGACTCAGTCTCCTTTCCAATTCTTTTAATAATATTGACTTCATCGGTTTTGTCTCATCACCAAAGTCCAAAACACTATCCAATATTAGTGATTGAAAAGCACCAGTATCTCTCCAGATTCTCACTGGAACCAGGGTTGTCCTCTCTTGTACAGACACAAACCCATCTGAGATAAACTGCTCAAATCCCTCTTTCACTCAGTCTGACCCTTTCCTTCTCCGAAGAGTCTCAACCGACTAAACACAACCCATTGGAATTGTCTCCTTTTCCTTCCCTTTTCCCCTTTACATAGCAAAGCAATTCGCTGCCACATGACCAGGCTTTTTACAATAGTGACAGGTAAAATTGGGAAACTTCCCTTTTGACTGCTTTCCTTCTTCCTTAGTCTTGTCATTAGTTCCCAGCTTACTCTCTGGTTTAACCTGTGGGGTATCTTTGTTATCCCTGCTACTCCTTTGGTAGGTTTTGCTCGGGAAAAACTTTACCTTGTGGGTTAAAGCATACTCGTCTGCTAACCTAGCAGACTCTGACAGGGTTGCAGTCTCTTTTTCATTCAAGTACGTATTGATGTTGTCAGGGACACAGTTTTTAAATTCTTCCATCAGCATCAACTCTCTTAAATTGTTAATGTCCTCATCTGCCCCTCTTGACGTACACCAACAATCAAAGTACACCCGCTTTTCATGGGCAAACTCCACATAAGTTTGGTTCCAAGACTTCCTCAAATCTCTGAACTTTTGTCAATATGCCTCTGGAACCAATTCATGGACTTTAAGTACTGCATCTTTCACTGCATCATAATTCTTGGATTGTTCAAGGGTCAGGGCAGAAAACGTCTGCTGAGCCTTCCCCTTCAACACACTTTGTACCATGACAGCCCACTCATCCCTCGGCCATTTCCAAGTCTGGGCCACCTTGTCAAAGTGTAGGAAATACTGGTTGACCTCAGCTTCATCAGATGGCGGTACTAATTTAATTTCTTGGCTGATAATAAATGATACCACCAGCTCATCATCACGAACTGGCACTGGACCTCCTTGCTGTATCTTCTCTATCCTATTCAGCTCGAACTGTCTCGCCTATCTGCTTCGTCCCTCTGCTTGTCTGCCTCCTCACCCTTGAGCCATTTTAATTGCAACTCATTCTCATACTTCAGTTTTGCTGCCTGAAGCTGAACCTCAGCCTTGGTAAACACTTTACCTTCAGCAAACATTTCCAACACCTCCACTTCAAATTTCCCCTCGGCTACATAATGCTGTGCTATTAACAGCTGTATCTGAACCTTCTTCATTTGAGTGGTCCCCTTAACTTATGAGCAATTTCTAACAGCACATCCCTCTTAGCATCCTCCAACACCTCAGCGGTTGGGTCTGCCACAAACTTATTAACCTCAAACTCCATTTCTGTTCACACACATCGAAAGTGAATTTCCCCAATCAAATCAACTATTCAATCCAGCACCCAACAAGTTTTAGAATGGCTCCCACCAATTTGTTCATATCCTAGATGAGCCCCCAATTTTATAATGTACCCTGTAACGGGTTAAAAAGGACCACCAGAAATAGACATTCCTGGAGGCTGAGTCTTCCATTTTAAACACTATTTTTTTTAGTAACTATGTGATAAAATAATATAAAACAAGATAAGATAAACAGGTTAGCAAAGTGAGTAAATAAAGTTCCCAAGCTTCTCCCAGTTCAGGTGATTAGATGATACAGTCTTATGGTGGTATGGTAAAAAGTCAGTTCAGTTCTGGAATTTGAATTGAGTAGAGTTGGTGTGAGATAGAGAGTTGTTTTGTCTTCCTAGTGTCGATGCCGTCGAATCTTCCACGTCATCCTCCTGCTCCCGAAACTTATTAAAGTCACCGACTGTGACCACAAAAACAAGAATGCCGGTCTTCACAGTAAGCTATCAACCCAGACAAGGTTTGAACACACCGATAGCTCCCCACCTGTTGCTCCTTTGTCCATACTGTGAGCAAAAACCCCACCTTGTCATGGGCACACAAAGCTCAACCAGTGTCAGTGTCTTCTTTGGTGTCTGGTGTGTCTGATTACAAAGCCAGCTGACCTTGTATGTATTCTACAATGCTGAACACCAGCTGTCCATCACATAGTTCCACGTTTCAGTTTCCAAGTCAACTCACAGACTTTCTCTCTCTCTCTTGCTAAAATAGCACATCTGTTGTTCGCTCTCTCTGTCTCTCTCTCTCTCTCTCTCTCTCTCTCTCTTTTCGAAGGAACAGTCCACTTTGGATAATCCTTCAGATCTCGTCACAGTTGGATCTCGGCATATTGGAATTATCCTCCTCAATTTCTTCTGTGAAACATAAGCATAACTTAACATTTGCAATGATAGAACTTATTAGGAACTTCTCAAACAGGAATCCATTGGTGTAACCTCCCAGATATAGCAACCAGTAACACAGACACTCTTTAATAAAGCAGGGCAGGTCACAGCATTGTAGAGAGAAATCAAGTTAGGTGTTTCAGACTGATGATCTGATTTCAGATTTAGAAAATCAGCAGTATCTTGCTCTTCAATTCATATACATGACTTTCTATATAGCTTTAAGTTTACTTTGTAAACTTTATCTTTCCATCTTTTATGCATTCTGGTTTTGGATTTGTGTTGCTTCACAATATGTAACTGGTTCTGTCAAAGAAGGGTGTGGAACGAGCTTCCTGTAGAAGTGGTAGAGGCAGGTTCGATATTGTAATTTTTTTAAAAAATGGACAGGAAAGGAATGGAGGGTTATGGGCTGAGTGCAGGTCGGTGGGACTAGGTGAGAGTAAGCATTCGGCACGGACTAAAAGGGTCGAGATGGCTTGTTTCCGTGTTGTAATTGTTATATGGTACAGTCGTGTAGTTCAAATATTTACCCATAAATCAGAACACTCTTGAAGTTTCTTCCCTCAGAACCAATAACTGATAAACTGAGCTTGAGGATAGTATTTCCTAACTGCTTACATGTTTCATTGAATGTTAAGGATCAAGTCTCTCAATTCAGACTAATAAATAAATGCAAACTACAAAATGGATGGAAGCCTGAGAAGAACTTATTCATCATATATGCTGGGAAAGCACTAGATCCTTTTTCAAATGCAGAGTAGTTTGTACGTAATTCACAGCAGTTTTATTCTTAAATTTGTAAACTGGAATGTCACCAGTGAAAACTATGTCACCACTCTGCAAGGCATGGCATCAGTATTTTATGCAACATGCTAAAATTTCTTGAGATTGTTACATGCACGCAACGGTTTAAATAAACCAGCAACAATAGACCATGCCTGGAGTCTGGTTTTGATGCTGAATACCATTATTTATTAGTAACTACTTAATATAGTAACTTAAACCAGGTAAATCAACAGTTAGTAATATTATGCATATATATGTGTGTAACTATAATTTCCAAACTCATTTAAGCTTGGGTGGCAAGGTTTAAAGTCTCATGATGGTACTGTAAGAAAGTTCAGTTCAACGCATGGATTTGGTGGGGGGAAAGAGAGAAATATCTGTAATCCAAGGTGAAATCCACAATAGGAGAAGAACGAATAAGTAGGCGTCGTTAGTTTTCCGTTGTCGGACTCCAAATCTACTGTTGAGTTAACCAAACATAGCTTATCACAAAAGGTACCATCTTGAAGGGAAAACTACCACCCAGGCAAGGGGAAACACACCGGCAGCCTCCACAGGGTCATCCTTTCTGCACACCATGATAGCTACTGATCCATTCTCCTGATCAATCCTCAGCCCACCCTTCTGGGCACTCGAAAGTTCCATCCAGTGACTCTTCTGTCACTGGTGTCCTTCCATGGTCGATTCCAACTGCGACACTGCCTGTGTGCCGGAAGTGTCCTTGTATAAATCCAAACATGCAGTAAGCGTATGTAAACATCAATTGTCCGTCATATAACCCCATCATAGCAATTCAGAAGCAGGCAGCAGTACTGTACTCTGTGTGTGTGTCTCTCTCTTTTAAAGACACAGTCCATGTCCGTCACAAGATGTATTTGTATTAATTGACAAGCAGATTCTTGGAAATAGATTTTTTTTTATTCATTCTCAGGATCTTGCTAATACTTATTTTGCTTCCACTGAGGAGTCAGTTAAAGGTCAACCAATCAGTGGTTTTGAAATTATATACAAGCCAGATAGGATAAACATGGTAGGTAAACAATGAACCTGGTAGTTTTTTGTAACAATCATGTACTTCTATAGTTAATATTACCAAGTCTTGTTGTGGTAAAATTGCCAGATTTATTTTATTACTTGATTCCCTAGCTGCCGTGCTGGGATTCAACTTGAATCTACAGGTCTACACCCAAGAACTCAGTATGCATTGGAGTAGGTTAGCTGCTGCAAAATCACAATCACTAAGACACTAAGAAATCCAGTCCTTGGATTATGCTACGCATCTAGAAGTAAACGGTCTTGTTAAAAATTTGTTTTTATCTTTCTGGTGTGTTAACTACATATGCTGAAGTGTGAATAAGCCATGAAGAGTAGTTTTTAAAATTGATTTCAAATAGATAAATCTAAAGAATACAGCCTGTGTTCTTCCATCTATTTAAACAAACTTTTTGCCACAAGAACCTCCATAAACAGTTTCAGATGGTATATTAAGAATTTCATTCACCTGTTCTTGTTTGGTTTGCAGCAATCCTAGATGGTGGCCTGAAGGGAAAATTAGCTTTCAGGTAGCAACTATAGAAGGATGAGGTGTACACGGGATAGGGAAAGAACACCAAGGTTTTCAGAGAGAATATTGCAATATAAGTGGATAAGGTCAATATCAGGAGGGCAGTTCCTATTGAGAGGAATGGGAGTTTTGAGAATGATCAATATCATAAATAAACATTAATGGAATGGCATAGTGTGGACTGCTGGGGGGAGGGGGGAGAGTGGGAATTAGGCTTAGTAATGCCTGTGTTTTAATTGCAGCGAGGATACTTAAGAATACAAAATATTGTCTTTGGTATATTTCCAACTGGAAGTGTGCTGAATGTATATTTGTAAATGAGTTGGTTCTTGAGCACTAAATGCATGAAACAGAACAGGCAGATCACCCTATGATCTTCCTGAACCTTGCACAGCTTTATGTGATGTGAAGCAGATTGAAGCCACATAAATATTGTCACCAGAGAAGCAGGTCAGAGGCTTTGTGTTCTGAGGTAAATAATGTGCTCAAGAATTTGCATCGCCTTAAAGGTGCAAGCCAGGTGAGGTGAAATATCTTGACCTTCCTGAATGAGTGCAGCTTTAGCAAAGGTTAAGAAGTGCAACATCGAATTCAAAGTAACCCACTTGATTGCACTAGATAGGACACTAAACTTTCATTCTCTCCATCACTGGTACTCATTGGCTGAAGTGTACACTATTAACAAAATGCACTTAATTTATTTGCCAGGCTGCTATGTAGGCACATTCCAGACCCATGAGCTGTACCACCAGGCTGGATAAATGAAATAGATGCAATGAAACTTCAGCCGCTGCAAGTTGCACAGTATTCTGTCATGTCATTAGGTCCAGGTGCTGGACTTGCCAACAACACTGTGGATTTAAGGTAGCTTACCACTACCCTCACACGACCTTACCCAGTGATCCAATTCCTGAAAATTGAATACAATGTAAGTAGCATTCTCCAGCACTTTTATTAGGGTTCATTAATTATTTTGTAGATTCTTTGCTAATTTATTTCATCTGGCAATTTGTGCAGTTCTTTTGAGTTCCTGGTGCCTTCAATAGTTGTTTACTGTCATTGGTGGATTAAAGGTAGTTGAAGGTACTTGAGAGAGACATTTTTGGATTCATCAAGGAGGTTATCACAGTGGTTGTATATATACTTGCCTAACCTTGTATGTATACAAGCCTAACCTCATACACTTTTCCAGTAATAAAGAACTCAAATTTCACTACTTTTGCCACTAATTTCTACCTTGTTCTCACTTTCACATGCTTCAGTTGTGGCTCTTTCCTTTCTAGATTCTGTTTCCATCTCACAGGATAAACTAGCAACAATTGTACATTACACACCTACAGACTTCCACAGTTATCTTGGCTATACCTTCACCCATCCTCACTTCTCTAAGTTACTGTGTCTGCTTTAATCATGAGCCTTTCCACACAGGTGACCCTGAGATGTCTTCTTTCTGAACAATGGTTTCCACGTTATCACATTTGCAGAATGCTTGACCACATCACCTGCACCTCTACTCTCTGCCACCCTGCTGAACAGAATACCCCTACACATGCTTTCTGGTTACCAGCCTCCACCTTCTATGGATCATCTGTTGCAATTTCTGGTACCTTCAGTGAAATTCTATCACCAAATTAATCTACATGTTCAACATTCTGAAGAGACTCTTCCCTCAGGATTCCCTCATCTGCTCTTCTGTCTCTACCAATCATTGTCCTTCCACCACTTTCCCATGCCACCACAAAGATGCAAATCCTGTCCTATTAGCACTTCACTCACCAGAGAAAGCTGGCAGGTGGTGTAGTAGCATCCACACCAGTCTGTGGGGCAAGTTTGAATCCTTGCACACTGTTCATCTGTGCTGGATTGAGCGGCAAGCTAGGAATTCTGCCTCGATAAAAGAACCAGACAAAATGCTAAAGAAACAGTAAGGTTGTCACCTGATGCACCAAAAGGAACAACAACAACCAACCAGAGAGCTGAGTGGTCCCTTTGGTGACTTAGTCCTGCATTCAGTGCTCACACTGTAAATTGGGGTGACCATGTCATGCAGCATTTGTGTTCAGTCCCCCAGTATGAGCCTCAGCTTCCTGTTCCCTGCCACTTTAAATCCCCATCTGACTTTTCTGCCTGTGGCCTCCTGTACTGTTATAATGCAGCCCAATAAAGGCTTGAGGAACTGTACCTTACACATGGGCATGTTGCAACTTTCTGGGTTTATATGGGATTTAATAGCTTTCTCACTGTATGTATCAACACTAGCTATTTCTGCTGCTGGTCAGCTAGAAAGTAATTTGAACAGACACTGAAAATGAATGGAGTACAGAGAGACACACAAAATGCTGGAGGAACTCAGCAGGCTAATCTACCTCTGAGAGACAGCTTCACTACGCACCTATACACTGATCATCAGAAAAAGCAGGATTTCTCGGTAGCCATCCATTTCAATTCCACTTCCCATTCCCATTCCAACATGTCAGTCCATGGCCTCCTCTACTCCCGCAATGAGGCCACACTCAGGTTGGAGTAGCAACACTTTATATTCCATCTGGTTAGCCTTCCAACCTGATAGCATGGACATCAATTTCTCAAACTTCTGGTAATGCCCCCCTCCCCTTCGCCATTCCCCATTCCTGTTTTCTTCTCTCACCATATCTCCCTAACTGCCCATCATCCCTTCTGGTGCTCCTGCTCCTTCCCTTTCTTCCATGACCTTCTATCCTCTCCTCTCAGATTCCCCCTTCTCCAGCCCTGTGTCCCTTTCACCAATCAACCTCCCAGCTACTTCACCCTCTCCCCTCTGCTGGTTTCACCTATCACCTACCACTTTGTATGACTTACTCCCCTCCCCCCACTTCTTACTTTGACTTTCCTTTCTTTCCAGTCCTGATGAAGGGCCCGAAATGTCAACTGTTTACTTTTTTCTATAGATCCTGCCTGACCAGCTGAGTTCCTCCATCATTTTGCATGTGTTGTTTTGGATTTCCAAGACCTGCAGATTTGCTCATATTTGTGAGAGTACAGAGAAAATTCAGTTCTGTAGTTTTTATCCCAAAGCCGAGTTTGTCATAAGCAAAAGTATAGACATATAGGCATCTGTTAGTCTCATGAGACCATGGATTTGTGCCTTGGAAGGTTTCCAGGGCACAGGCCTGGGCAGGGTTGTATGGGAGACCGGCAGTTGCCCAAGCTGCAAGCCTTCCTGTCTCCACGCCACCGATGTTGTCCAAGGGAAGGGCAGTAGGACCCAAGCAGCTTGGCACCAGTGACGTCGCAGAGCAATGTGGTGTTAAGTGCCTTGCTCAAGGACACAACACGCTGCCTCAGCTGAGGCTCGAACCAGTGACCTTCAAATCACTAGACTGATGCCTTATCCACTAGGCCATGTGCCAACACACATATATGTACCACTGCTACAAGAAACTTACTTCCAGCAACAACACAGGCACATAGGATCATGGAAGCATTCACAAGTAAAACACAAACTATACACAATTTTTACAAGAAATAACACAATTAGAATACAAAACAAGAATTGTAATGTTAATGTAAAGTCATCAAAGGGGTCATAGTTTTGCTAACCTGTAATGATTAGGGTTGGTCACGCAGGTTGGTCCAATGAACTTGGTGGTGTTTGACTTCTGGCTTATTGAAGTGAATATGACTTGGTAGGTTGAGATGTTTTCACCACTGGAAGAGATTCAAACAAGGATACACAGTGGGAAGATTTGGGTTAGTTATTTCAAAGATTCTGAGTATAAACCATTAGCCAGAAAACTAAGTAACATGAATGTGGGACAGAGGGGGAGCAGCTGGAGAGCTGGCAGGCTGCTGATGATTGTCATGAGAAGGAAGGGAAATGGGCAGCCAATGCAGTGTACCCCTGTGGCCTCTCCCCTCAATAATAAAGTATACCACCTTGGATACTGTTGAGGGGGATGACCTACTGGGGGGGAAGCCACAGTGACCAGGTCTCTGGCACTGAGTCCAGTGCTGTGACTTTGAAAAGAAGAGAGGTGAAGAGTACCGTAGTTGTGATAGGATTTTCCATAGCTAATAGAGACCAGATTCTGTAGGCACGATAGAGACACCTGGATGGTATGTTGCCTCTCAGGTGCCAGGATCAGGGATGTCTTGGATCAGGTCCATGATACTCTAAAGGGGGAGGATGAGCAGCCAAAAGTCTTGGCACCAATGACATAGGTAGGAAAGGTGGGCAAGTCCTGAACAGAAATTTTAGGAAGCTAGGTAGAAAGTTGAATAGCAGAACCTCCAGGGTAGTAATCTCTGGATTGCTGCCTGTGCCACACACAAGTGAGAGTAAAAATAGGATGATTTAGCTGAGGAAATAGTGCAGGGAGCAGGGTTTCAAGTCTCTGGATCATTGGGATCTCTTCTGGCTAAGGTAGTAACTGTACAAAAGGGATGGGTAACACTTATATCCAAGAATGACCAGTATCCTGGCAGGTTTGCTAGAGGTGTTCAGGAGGGTTTAAACTAATTTGGCAAGTGGATGGAAACTGGAGAGACTGGGCTGAGGATGGGGTAGTTGGTTTACAAACAGTGGCAGTGTGTAATGAGACTGCCAGCAAGGGTAGGTTGATGATGGAGCAAAATTGCATTCAATAGGATGAGTTGAAATGTAAAAGAGGGACAAAATTGAACAGGGTAATGAAAACAGGACTGAAGGTGTTAACTGCAGTCAGTATACGGAATAAGGCTGATGAACTTGTAGCATAGTTACAGTTTGGCATGTATGATGTTGTGGGCATCACTGAATCATGGCCAAAAGAAGCTTATAGCTAGGACGTAGTATTCTAAAGGCAAAATGAGGCAACTATGGCTGACAAGAAAATCAAAACCAACTTAAAAGCTAAAGAGACTGCATATACAGAGCAAAATTTAGCAGTAAATTAGAGGATTGGGAAGCTTTTAAAAGCCAACATAAAGCAACTAAAAATGACACTAAGAAGGAAAAGATGGAATACGAAAGTAAGCTCCCAATAATATTAAAGAGGATACCAAAAGTTTCTTCTAATACATAAAGTGTAAAAAGGTGAGAGTAGATATTGAACCACTGGAAAATGATGCTGGAGAGGTAGTAATGGGGACTAAGGAAATAGTGAAAGAACTGAGTAAAGACATTAACAGAATGCCAGAAGTTTGAGTTTTTCAGGGGGAAGAAATGAGTGAAGTTGCTGTTACTAGTGAGAAGTTGCTTGGGAAACTGCAAGGTCTGAAGGTAGATAAGTCACCTAGACCAAATGGTGTACACCTCAGGGTTCTGAAAGAGGGGCTGAAGAGATTGTGGAAACATTAGTAATGATCTTTCAAGAATCACCAGATTCTGGCATGGTTCTGGAAGACAGGAAAATTGCAAATGTCACTCCACGTTTCAAGAAGGGAGAGAGGCAGAAGAAAGGAAATTATACACCAATGAGTCTGACTTCAGTGATTGGGAAGATGTTGGAATCGATTGTTAAGAATGAGGTTTCAGAGTACTTGGAGGTGCATGATAAAATAGGCCAAAGTCAGCATGGTTTCCTTAAGGGAAAATCTTGCCTGACAACTCTGTTGGAATTCTTTGAAGAAATAACAGGCAGGATAGACAAGGAGAATTGGAGGATGTTGTGTATTTGGTTTCTCAGAAGGCCTTTGCCAAGGTGCCACACATGTGGCTACTTAAGTTAAGAGCCCATGGTATTACAGGAAAAATACTAGCATGGATAAAACATTGGCTGATTGGCAGGAATCAAAGAGAGGGAATAAAGGGGGCCTTTCTGGTTGACTGCTAGTTTCTAGTGATATTCCACAGAGGTCTGCGTTGGAACCTCTTCTTTTTATATCAAACGTTGATGATTTGGATGATGGAATTGATGGCTTTGTGGCCAAGTTTGAAGATGATGGGAATTTATCTGGAGGGACAGACAATGTTGAGGAAGAAGGATTTTGACAGATTAGGAGAATGGACAAAGAAGTGGCAAGTAGAGTATAGTGTTGAGAAGTGTGTGGTCATGCAGTTTGGTAGAAGAAATAAAAGCATAGACTATTTTCTAAATAGTCAGAAAATTCAAAAGTCTGTGGTTAAAAGGGACTTGGAAGTCCTTGTGCAAGATTCCTTAATTTTCAGGTTGAGTCAATGGTGAGGAAAGCAAATGCAATGATAGCATTCATTTTGGGAGGACTAGAATATGAAGGATGTAATGTTGAAGCTTTAAAAAACACTGGTGAGTACTCATTTGGAGTATTGTGAGTAATTTTGGGCCCCTTTGTTTAAGAACGGATGTGGACCAAGCAAACTTATAGGAACCAAGAAGACTCCAGCCCTTCATATAGCAAGCTGGAATGTCAGGACCACGTGTCCTGGGCTCATTAATAGCATCCAATAGCCTATGAAGCATGTAAGACTGCCATCATAGACAGAGAACTCTGCAGACTGAATACTGAGGTTGTCTGCCTTCAGGAGACTCATTTGGCAGACAGTGGCTCTATAGAGAGTCGAACTACACCTTCTTTTGGCAAGGGAAGTCTCTGGGGAGCCAAGACTATGGTGTCTGTTTTGCAGTGAGGAATACATTTGCCGCAGCTGCTGAGCTCCCATTGGGGGGAGCAGACAGAATCCTCCCTCTCTGCCTATCAGCATCATTTGTCTCAGTTAACTTCATCAACATCTATACCCCCACTCTCGGTGCTACCCCCAAAGATAAAGATCTCTTCTAAGGGGCACTGCAAAACGCATTATCCAAGATACCTAGCACTGAAAGCACAGGAGCTCCTGCTGGGAGAATTCAATTCTAGACTGGTGAAATCTGGCCCAGCTGTTTGGGCCATTACGGAGTGGGTAAGGTGAACAAAAATGGGTAGAGGCTGCTAAAGCTGTGCTGTTACCATGGATTGTGTATGACCAACATATTTTTCCAATGCAAAGAGCTTCACAGAGTCCCATGATCATTGGCATCAGCTAGTCCTTGCCATCACCAGGTCTGCAGATCTCAGAAGTGTCTTTATCACCTTCAGCTATCACAGTGCAGACTGTGACACTGACCACTTCCATTCCCTGGTAGCCAGACCTGAACCACTCTAAGAGAAAGTGTTGACCACGCATCAACACTTATGCAATCAGTGCCAAACAAATGCGCAAGTTCACTGATTTATCTGAAGATATTGTGTCAGTCTCCACCTAGGACATCAACTCAATCAAAAGAAAGTGGATCTATCTCCGTGATGCCATCTACAACTCAGCCATCTCTGCATTCGGTAAGAGAGAACACATATAAGCAGAGTGGTATGAGGAAAGCTGAGAAGAAATGGAACCAGTGACTGAAGCCAAAAGAAAAGCCCTCCTTACCTATAAAAATTATCCCAACACCAGCAACCTGAAAAACAAGGTCCAGAAAATTGTTTGCCGCCACACCAACATCTGCTGACTGAACCTGTATCCAGACTGCTGTAGACACAGGGAATGTGTAAGGCATATATGAAGGCATCAAAGAATCCACAGGTCCCTCTGTCACCAAGGTTGACCTTCTGAAGCCTAAGACTGGAGAAGTCATATCTGATCAAGGCAAGAAGCTTTACCGCTGGGTTGAACACTACATAGGGTTACAAGTGCTGTGCTGGCCATCCCAGATCTACCAGTCATGGAGGAGCTAGATCCAATGCCTCAGCATAGCCTTTGACTATTTCACTTGTGGGAAGGCCCCTGGAAATGATAGTATCCCTCCAGAAGTTTTGAAGAGTGGCAAACCAACACTGCCACACCATCTGCACGAGTTCCTCTGCTTCTGCTGGGAGAAAGGCTACGTTCCACAATAAATGCAAGATGCCAGCATTGTCACCTTGTACAAGTACAAGGCCAGTTACAGAGGCTTAACAACTACCATGACATCTCCCTCCTCAGCAACATGGGAAAGGTCTTTGCCTGAGTCGTTTTGACTTGGCTGCTGGACCTCACTAGTTGTGTCTACCCAGACTCACAGTGTAGTTTTAGAGCAGGCAGATCCACTGTGAATCTTCTCACTATGCCAGCAGCAGGAGAAATGTGGAGACAGCAAAGAACACTCTTCATCACATTCATTCTTGACAAAGGTGTCGTCAAGTCACTTTTTATTGTCATTTCAACCATAACTGCTGGTACAGTACATAGTAAAAATGAGACAACATTTTTTCAGGACCATAGTGTTACATGAAACAGTACAAAAACTAGACTGAACTACGTTTTAAAAAAAGCACCAAAAAAAACTACACTAGACTACAGACCTACCCAGGACTGCATAAAGTGCACAAAACAGTGCAGGCATTACAATAAATAATAAATAAGACAATGGGGCAGTAAGCTGGCGTCAGTCCAGGCTCTGGCTATTGAGGAGTCTGATAGCTTGGGGGAAGAAACTGTTACATAGTTTGGATGTGAGAGCCCGAATGTTACAGTGCCTTTTCCCAGATGGCAGGAGGGAGAAGAGTTTGTATGAGGGGTGCGTGGGGTCCTTCATAATACTGCTTGCTTTGCGGATGCAGCGTGTAGAGTAAATGTCCATAATGGTGGGAAGAGAGACCCCAATGATCTTCTCAGCTGACCTCATTATCCACTGCAAGGTCTCACGAACTGATAAGGTGCAATTTCTGAACCAGGCAGTGATACAGCTGCTCAGGATGCACTCAGTACAACCCCTATAGAATGTGATGAGGATGGGGGGTGGGAAATGGACTTTCTTCAGACTTCACAGAAAGCAGAGACACTGCTGGGCTTTCTTTGCTATGAAGCTGGTGTTGAGGGACCCAGGTGAGATTCTCTGCCAGGTGAACACCAAGAAATTTGGTACTCTTAACGATCTCTACTGAGGAGCCGTCGATGTTCAGTGGGGAGTGGTTGCTCTGTGCCCTCATGAAGTCAACAACCATCTCTTTTGTTTTGTTCACATTCAGAGACAGGTTGTTGGCTCTGCACCAGTCCATTAGCCGCTGCACCTCCTCTCTGTAAGTTGACTCGTCGTTCTTGCTGATGAGACCCACCATGGTCGTGTCATTGGCGAACTTGATGATGTGGTACAAGCTGTGTGTTGCAGCACAGTCATGGGGCAACAGAGTGAACAACAGTGGACTGAGAACACAGCTCTGGGGGGCCCCCGTGCTCAGTGTGATGCTCAGTTGGAGATGCTGCCTCCAATCTGGACTGACTGAAGTCTCCCAGTCAGGAAGTGTAGTATCCAGTTGCAGAGGGAGGTGTTCAGGCCCAGGAGGCTCAGCTTTCCAATCAGTTTCTGAGGGATGATTGTGTTGAATGCTGAACTGAAGTCTATGAACAGCATTAGAACGTATGTGTCTTTTATGTCCAGGTGGGTTAGGACCAGGTGGAGGGTGATGGCAATGGTGTTATCTGTTGAGCGGTTGGGATGGTACACAAACTGACCTGGTCAGCAGATTTGGGTTTTTCAGATTGCTGTAGAAGATAGGCTGTCCTCCAAAACTGCAGGGTATAATCACTTCCTTCCATGAAGGCATGCACAGGTACTGTCTGCTTTAATAGCGCAACTTCAGAAGCATTTCCAGAGAGAAACGGTGTAAAGCAACACTGTGTTCTGACACCGACCCTCTTCAGCACCTTGTTCTCCATGCTATTTCAGTATGCTTTTGGAGCAAGTGCCGAGGGTATCTAGTTACCTGCCAGAGCTGACAGCAAGCTCCTTAACATTGCTTGCCTTCACTCCAAGACCAAGAACCATGAGGTCTGCATCCACCAGCTGTTGTTCGCTGACAACCCAGTACTGACTACCCACACAGAATGCCAACTACAGCATCTGCTCATCCACGTCCCATGCCTGCAAGGGGTTTGGGACAACCATCAGCTTGAAGAAGACTAATGCCATTGCCCGGGACACTGAATCCCTCCTATCCATCACCATCGATGGTCAAACTCTAGAGGTAGTTGACTCCTTCATCTATCTTACAACCATCACAAACACACCTAATTCCCGATGCGCAAGTGCATTTAATTATTTATTGAGATACAGCCTGAAGTAGAGTCACACCACCCAGTAATATTCCAGTTTAATCCTAGCCTAATCATGGGTCAGTTTACAATGACCAATTAAGGAGGTAACTTCACAGTACTTTGAGATGGTTACCTTAGCTATTTTATATCTGAGGGGCAACAAGAAGGTGGGATCACTGCTGCCTAATAGATTGAGTTTTGTGCCAGCTTCCAGGTCTTCAAGCAGTTTTGAACTCAGATGGCTAAAAGCTGTGTATTTTACCATCAGCTTCTTGCTGAGAATTGGCTGCTGAGATATGAATGGGGAAGCTGGGTTGCACCCAGCAATCTTAATGAGCAGATTGCCTTATACTTATAGGCTTAGGTTAGTACTGCATCACACAGCTTTTCAGGGATAAACCTCCAATGATTTAATTTTAAGATCTTTCATGGAACACTATTTCCACATCTTACTATAATGGGCTATGTATACCATGAAATTGTAAAGTATGGACTTAGGATAAAGAACTATATTAAGTAAAACTTTATGTAGCCCGGTGTACAGGCATTACCGGTAATAACATTTTGGGAAGCACAATGTGCTGATGGCTTGATTTAGATATACCCTCTGAAATCAATAATAACAGAGACTTGCTAGTCATTCAGTGGCTGTGAAAAGAGAAGGCTGTTCTTTATTTGGCAGCTTGTGAACCAGCTTGTCCACAGAAGATGTGCCAGTGCAGCTGATGAGAAACACTGTGAAAGTAAGGATAGTTCCTTGCAGCTGACAGAGCAGAGATGGTCCTCGGTTGGGTCCTCATACCACACCGCTGCAGCTTTACATCTCTGGGCACATGCAGTGGCAGGAGTCTGAAGCCAACCTGGCTAGCAGATAGTTAGATTAGGCCCAGAAGCCTTGTTCTGATGTAGAGCACTATTTCTGCTACTTCATCCACATAATTCTTTATTCACCTGTTTGGTTTTCTGATTAGAACTGCTTTACAGATTTTTTTCAGTTCCTTGTCTAAGGTCTTCTCCAGATACATGCACAACCAGTTAGCAATATTTTAATGTTGCTAGCTGGAGCTTCTACAAAATATAAAAATGTGAAGACACTTATTCCTTTGGAAATCATGGCCATTTTTTTCTATTCTGTAAAAATTTAGAACTTTATTATGGATAATGTGGAATTTTATCAATTTTCATACAGTAATTTAAGTTATAGATTTGAATGTTTTTGATTTGTGCCAAATCCAAAGCAGTGTGTAATGTAGGTATGTACATTGTTGAGAGCTTGATCGCTGAGGGGTAATAACTGTTCCTGAACCTGGTGGTGAGAGTCCTGAGGATCCTGTTACCTTCTTCTTGATGGTAGCAGCAAGAAGGGAGTATGCCCTGGATGGTGGTGGTCCAGGTGGGTCCCCAATAATGGATGCTGCTTTCCTGTGACAATTCTTCATGTAGATATGCTCAATGGTTGGAAGGCCTTTGCCTGTGATGGACTGGGCTGTTTCCACTACTTTTTGTAGGATTTTCCATTCAAGGGCATTGGTGTTTCCATACCAGGCTCTGATACAGCCAGTCAATATGCACTCCACTACACATCTATAGAAGTTCGTCAAAATTTTAGATTTCATGCCAAATCTTTGCAAGCTCCTAAGGAAGTAGAGGCACTGCTGTGTTTTCTTCATATTTGCACTTACATGCTGGGTCCAGAACAGGTCCTCTGAAATGATAACGCCAAGGAATTTAAAGTTGCTGATCCTCCAATGAGGACTGGCTCAGGAATCTCTGGCTTACTTCTCCTGAAGTCACTAATCAGCTCCCTTGCTCTTGCTAACTTTAGTAAGAGGCTGTTGCTATGGCACCACTCAGCCAGATTTTCAAGTCTCCCTCTATATTCTGATTCATTATTACCTTTAATTCAGCTAGTGACAGTGGTGTTGTCAGCAAATTGAGTATGGCATTGAAGCTTTGCTTAGCCACACAGTTATATTTATTCAGATCTACAGATGAGTCATTGAACACTAATTTGAAGCAATACTGTAGCTGCTCTTCTGCCTCCCATGGCCACCTCTTTGTTGACCTCATCTCTGGACCTTTGGTCTTTACCCTCTGCCTGTATGCAGTTAAGTGATCAGACTTACTGAAATGCAGTCTGGGCATGGAACGATAGGCATTTTTTAACTCTATAACAAATGTCTAGTGTATTGGGACCTCTAGTGCTACAAGTTATAGGCTTCTGATAATTGAACAGGGTTTTCTTCAAACAAGCCAAGTTGAAGTCCACAACTATGATTTGAAATGTGTTCAGATGGACTGTTTCTTGTTTAAAGATGGCATCATGCAGTATTTCAAGCACTTGATTACAGTCAACCTTTGGTGGTATGTCAACTGTAGTCAGGATTATGGAGGAGAACTCCCTAGGTGAATAGAACAGACAGCTTTTGGCTGTTAGGTGTTCAAGGTCGGGGGAATATGAGTTTAACAACGCTGCCACATCAGAGCACCACTGAGAATTTATCATGAAATACACACCTCCATTTTGCTTTTTCCAAATTGGCAGTTTGTTCCATCCTGTGAATTGAGAAGCCTTCATGTTTGATTCTCGTATCTGGCATGCTGGGATTAAGCCATGTCTCAGTCAAACATAGAACATAAGAATTTCTCATTTCTCTTCAATGCAGCAATCTTCCCCTCAGTTCTTAATTTTGCTTTCCAGTGACTGCATATTTACTAACAATATGCTGGGCAGAAGGGGTCTCATTCCTCTGTTTCAGCCTGGCTTGGATTTCCCCCTCCTTCCTTGCTTCCTGCCATGACAATAAACCTTTGTCTGTTTATAGGTGCTATACCTGTTTGCTTGAGAGTTAAGTCACTGAGTACTTAGTATCAGGAAACCTGTAGATCATTAAGTTGATTTAAAAGTACGTTGCTCAAAGTGAAGTTACATGCTGCAGATTGCAGTGATTGATCTTTAGTGTCTCCTACCTTCTCATTATTTTTTCTTGTTTCTTCCTTCCCTTCCTTTTTTTCCTTTCTCTGCAGTTTTAATTTTTTCTATTTCTTATCAAAGGTTATGAACCTGAAATGTTAACTGTTGCATGTTTTAAATAAACTGTTGTATGTCATAACTAAATGTTGCCTATCTATTCATTTGTGGGTTGTAATTTCTGATATATGTACTGTATATTAGCACTTGCTGCCCATTCCTAAATGTCCCTGAGAAGAAGATGGCAAGCTGCCAACTTAAGTCTGAAGTACATCTTGTTTATTGGATTAAAATTTACTGCAGAATGCCAGGACAAAAAACCCAAATTGATATCCAAGTACAAGTGAATTCTCAAATTGATATTTACCTTTTTAAATTCAAAGCTGAGTTTATTGCCATACGTACAGGTACAACGAAAAGCCACTTGCAGCATCACAAACACATAACATCATATGAGCAGCATTCACAAGCAAAGCATAAATGAAACCTGAATTGCACACACTTTAAGAGAAAGAGCAGAATTCAAACAAAAAATGTTCAAAGTACATATATGTTATCATATACCGCTCCGAGATTCATTTTCATGTGGGCATACTCAATAAATCCAATAATCATAAAGGAATCAATCAATGAAAGACCGCACCAACAGGCAGATAACCAATGCAAAAGAAAACAAACTGTGCAAAGAAAAAAATTAAAAAGAAAGAAAAAAATTAACTGATACTAATAAATAAATAAATAAACAAACAAACAAACAAACAAACAAACAAGCAAGCAAGCAATAGATATCAAGAACATGTCCTTGAAGTGAGTCCATAGTTTGTGGGAAGAAAGTCATGTCTCAGCCCGAAAAGTCTACTGTGCTTTTTTCCTAGAGATGTTGTCTGGCCTGATGCGTTCCACCAGCATTTTGTGTGTGTTGCTTGAATTTCCAGCATCTGCAGATTTCCTCATGTTAAGGTGGTAGTAGTGTTACTGAACTGGTAATGTTTAGGGTTGTGCAGGTTTCTTCAAAAGCTGAATGGTTGAAGGGGAGTAGCTGTTTTTGAACCTGGTGTTGTGAGACTTCTGTACTTCCTGCTTGATGACAGGTACAAGAAGATGGCATTGCCCAAAAAGTAGGGATCTTTAATGGATGTTGCCTTCTTGAGGCAGAGCCTCCTGTATTCAAACTACTTTTATCTCGCTCTACCCAATGTTCTGTCCAAATATACATTGCCAGAACATAGGTAATAGTTCTTTTATCTCTCTGAACATTTAATGCCAGTATTGCGGTTGAATTGTGCTTAGATAGGATATATACCACTTGGCAAAATCAATTTATTTAGTAATTGTGTTTCTTAGAGCACAATTACAGCTACCATCCTTAGTAAAATCAGGGCAATTTCTTCAAAAAGATTGTGCTTTCATTTGTGCACTTATCAAACATTATGGCTGCTCAGCTGTTCGGTGCTTGAGGTTGATATGAATTTGGGATGTTTATGCCAAAGAAGATGCCACGTATTTGGTGAATTCCTTTAAAGACTGCAACAAACATCCATGAACTAAGTAAATGATTTGTAGGCATGTGCAGGAGTACTCCCAGGGAAGCATGCAGGTACATGTTCTCTGTACAAGAAGACCTTGGAAACCATCACAGTTCCAGCTAGGTAAGATGCTTTTGAGGAGGTTTCTGTAATGACAGGAGTCCAGTCTGCAGATGTCTTCACAGTACAGAAAAAAGTCTGTGTGCATATGGCCAACTCCAGTGGACTGAGGAAATACTGGAGTTTGAGTGGCCTGCCTGGTACAGCAGTGAGCAGATGATCATGAGGTGTGACATAGGTCAACTGTAGTCTGGCATGATGTGAGGATAAGAAACTGAGAATTACTTCTGTGAGTGAAGCAGTGAAGGCACTTTTGCACGTTGTATTTA
Source organism: Hypanus sabinus (assembly GCF_030144855.1). Classification (NCBI taxonomy): domain Eukaryota; kingdom Metazoa; phylum Chordata; class Chondrichthyes; order Myliobatiformes; family Dasyatidae; genus Hypanus; species Hypanus sabinus. The sequence goes on from NC_082707.1 coordinate 112,188,167, forward strand.
AAGTCAAGAATCGCAGTTGGAATATATGGGCGGTGACTCTTTAAATAGCACCATTCAGCGGAAATGGACAAAGTAGATGCTGGTTTGCTCGATGTATACATAAGTACAGTTGTTTTACTTGAAAATTTCTCTGCAGATGAATGTTGTATTCTAATACTGTTGATATGGATAATGGTGAAAAATTGTAAATATTGCAAAGAATGAGAAGACGTAATCCCAAATAGACACTTGTAGACCTGGGAAGCTGTGTAAAATTGCTCCACTGTGAAACATCAAAACCATGTTGGTTTTGGAGTTGTGTGAATGAATTTTTACCTTTATCTGTAAAAGGCTTTGACACTTTAAAGTTTACATTTTCTTAGACTGAGTTTCTCAGCATTTCTGAAATATGTTTCCCTTTGAGTAGACCAGTATCATATCACTTGGCTTCCTGTGCCTTTATCAACTTTAGAAGAAGGCAGTAGACCCTGGGCAAGAACATGGTCAGGCCAAGGCTGTGATCAGGTATGCAGCCATGTGATCCTAATGAAATCCAAAATGGGGTTTGGTGGGTATGTTACTAGTGGTAAGTGTCTCTTGATAATACTGTCAGTGGCACTCTCTGTCATTTTGCAGATGATTGAGAGTACACCAACTGGAGTGTGATTAGTGTGAGCTGGTTTATATTGTTCCTCTTTTTCTGAACTTTGTAGCTGTAGAATTTTCCATTTTGGTGTGTAGATACCAGTGTTGGAACTGTACTGGAATTGGCTTGGTTCTGGGTTGGTCCTCAGTACCACTGCCAGGAAGTTGTCTGTTCCATAGCCTTACTTTAAACAATGCTTCCAGCTTTCTTTTTCATATCAGAATGTAAGAATAGCTCTGTGGAATTCTGGTCCTGCCTCCAAAGTAGTTAATAGGTCTGACCACTTCAAGCTATATGCTTGGTCTCATGCAAATTTGGTTCCATTTGTATTTTTTTGGATAGTCACCAGCACCAAATAAATATTATTTTATAATAAGTCATTGTAGCATAGCATTTATGGTTACCTTTTAACTCAATCTCTATCAATGGTTCCCTATTTGTTCATCAGCATTTGCACATATTTTTATCCTTACAGATTTATTAATGTGAACACTTTGGATTCTGAAATATGGAATAGTGGTCTTTAGGTCATCTTCTGTTTCTCCCATAATCCAACAATTGATCAGCCACCCTTCGATTTTTTTGGCCCAATTAGTCCTTACCAACCATGATGGTCATTTAACTTGTCCCGATTTCCTGCATTTGGTCCATATTCCTCTAAACTCCGCTCCTACTTATACTTATCCAAAGCTTCTTAAGTAATACAGTTGCACCTGCCTCTACAGCCCTTTGCATGTTAAAGTTGCACATCAGGTCTTTTTTAAATCTTTACTCTATGACCCTAAATCTATTGCCTCTAGTTTTGGGCTCCCCTATCCTGGGAAAATGACTGTTACTAGCTACTGTATCTGTGCATCTCGTAGTTTTATGTGTTTTGCTAAGCTCACCCCTCATTCTCCTACATTCCAAGGACTAAATACCTAGCCTGGCCAACTTCTCCCTATAACTCAGGCCCTCTCATCTTAGCATTATCCTCGTGTCTTTTCTGCACTCTTTCTAATTTAACCTCATCTTTCCCATAACATTGTACACAAAGTGTGACCTCACTAACAACTTATGCAATATTATGTCCCGTTATATCCTCAATGGCTTGACTGATGCAAAACAACTTTTTCACTACCATGTGACACTGCTTTCAGCAAACTAGGCCCTTGTGCTCCTAGGTTCCTCTGCTCCATTATACTGCCCAGTGCCATCCCATTCACAGTACAAGTCCATGCTGACTTAATCTTTCCAAGTTGTCTCACCGCACAATCACCAGTATTAAAAATCATTTGCTACACTTCAGCTCACTTTCCTAAATGATTAAGATCCCAGTGTAGTCTACAATAACCTACTTCACTATCAACAATATCTCCTAATTATGTGTCAAACACAAACTTAATGATCAAGCCTTGTACATTTGCATCCAAATCACTTATAAATAATAGGTGTCCATACTGACCCTTGCAGTACACTGCTGGTCACCGGTCTCCATTCCAAGAAACTGTCTTTAGCCATCACATTCTGCTTTGTACTTCAAAGCCAATTTTGAATCCACCTAAATAGCTCTGTCTGGATTCCATGGGAACTAACCTTCCTGATCAGTCTGCCATGGGGGACCTTGTGGAAAGTGTCGCTGAAGTTCAAATAGACCATATCCATTGTCCTACCTTCATCTATGTTTTAGGTTACTTTGTCAAGCATGACTTCCCACTCACAAAGCCATGCTAATTCCTCCTGAACAGACTCTATCTATCCTAATGCTGGTAGCTGCAGTTCTTCAGAATTCTGGCCAGCAACTTCCCCACCACTGATGTCAGTGATCAGCTTGTAGCTTCTTGGCTTGTCCTTGCTAGCCTTTGTAAACAATGGAACAACTTCAGGAACTTCACCAATGGCTAACGATGAAGTAAATATCTCCACAAGAGACTCTGCAATCTCCTCTGCAGCCTCCCACAAAATCTAAGGGTACACTCAGTCAGACTCTGGGGATTAATCCAACATAATGCATTGTAAGACTACAAATACCTCCTCCATGGTAATGTGAATGACCTCCTAAACCTCTTCACTTGTTTTCCTTTCATCCTCAGTAAATGTCAAGAAGAAATATTTGTTAACAATCCCACCTGTCTCCTACAGCTCAAGATACAAGGGGTTCTACTGTTTCCCTAGCTACCAGTTCACTCTTATTATAGCCATGGAATTTTCTTTAACTGCTGAAGAAGATAGCACTAGCTAACATTCTCCACTAAACTACTACTTCCACTTCTTTTACATTTTCTTTTACTTTCAAATGTGGTTCTGCTACTTGGTGGGTGGTTTTCAGGCCGATTGAGCAATCTGGTGTCTCCGAGAAAATTCCGTGAGGCATCGAGTGAAGCATGCGGCATCAAGGTCAAGAAGCCTGAGGATGGGGCATGAGCCCGTGATCAACTCCATATCTTGCTGAATAAAGCACCTAGGAAGATTGAAATCATTGAGACAATTGCAGAAAGTGAGCAGATATTTGGCACCATCTCCTAGTCTCTCCCTCGCTGCTGCCAGTTTCTCTCTCCATCTCACTCGCTGCTCCCGAAGGAAGGTCGCTGTATTTGAATAAGCAATTTCTCCCTCAATGCTGTCAGAAAATGGCGCTGGAGCAAAGTTTAATCAACGCGGTGTGTGGATTGGACTCTGTGTTCACATTGTGATGTGATTCTGGTTTCTAATCGTTCCTTCATTTTGTTGCTATTTTGGGCGATTTTGAATTGGGGCAGCAACGCTGGATTGTTTTGATTTTGTGTTTTATATACTGCGTTTTTTGATTTTTTTGTTGCTATTTGCACGATTTGTTTTTCTTTTGTGGGTGGGAGGGTTGATGTTTTCTTTGAACAGAATCCATGATTTTTCTTTGTTTCATGGCTGTCTGTGAGGAAGATGAATCTCAGAATTGTATACTTTGATAATAAATGTACTTTGAATCTTTAACCTTACCTGCCAGATCCGTCTCACACCCTCTCTATGCCTTGCTTATTTCTTAAGTGTATTATCATTTTTTAGTCATCAAGGGATTTGCTCAGTCCTGATATTCTGAACCCTATGTATGCTTCCTTCCTCTTGTTCAGAACCTCAATATCTGCTATCAGTCAAGGTTCCCAAAACTTACCAGGCTTACCCTTCACCCTAACTGGAGCATGCTGCTCTTGGGTACTTGTCACATTCTTGAAAGCCTTCCACTTGCCATTTGTTCCTTTCCTTTCCTTTCAAAGAGACTCATCCAGTTGACCTCTGCAAGATCCTGCCTTTTTCTCCCAAAATTAGCCCTGCTTTGGTTTAGAGCCATAACCTTTAAACATAACCTATGCTGTTCCATTATTATCTTAAAATTAATAGTTAATTGTTTTTCGAGCCAAATTGCTCGACTGCCACTTCAGTTACTTAATCTGCCTCTTGTCCTGAGATCCTGTATGCATTCTTCCTGGAAGACCTCCCTATATATTGACTCAGGAACTTTCCTAGACACAGTTCATCAATTGCATCCTATCCAGGCCAGGCCCTTGGCATTCTAGGTGGTTCACTGAATACCAGGAAAATTGTCCCTTGTTCTGCCTGTGTCATTTGTACCAACAACCTTTGGCTAGTTACCCTCTTTGAACTTTCTTGGAGATACTCTTGGAAACTGGGAGGCAACATACATCCTGCCATCTGGATGTCTGATTCCAAAGTATGGACTCAAATCCCATCAGGACTACTGGGAAATATAAATTCAGTTAAATAATCTGAAATGATAATTGGTATCAGTAATGGTGATCTAATACAATAATTCCAGTCCACAACAAATTGGTTTTTCCTTGACTGCCCCTAACATAGCCAAGAAACCCACTCAAATTAGTCAGAAGTACTACAGCAAACCAGAATGAGAAATAATCTGTATTATGTATATTGACCTGTGCATTGACAACGACACAACTTGCACAGACCCCTGCATAAAATCTTCCTTGTGAGCATCTGGAAAAATCCCTTCTGCACCACAAGGACGGCGGTGATTAATAAAGAAGGGAACTGACAGTTTACCTAATATGGTTGGGAAATAAAAGTGGCCCTCGTGTACAATGTATGAATGTAAAGAATTCTGGACAACCATCAAACCTCTTTGAAGCAGATGCTGCAAGTGACAAGCTAGCTGATAGCTTAGAGCATTAAATCCATTCCTTTGTAATTGGCCCAAATGATGGTGGCAAATAGTTAGTGTTATTTGTCCAATACAGGTGGTTGGAATTGATAAGGAGACATACTGATCTTGACTAATTATGCAGTCTTACTTCAATGAAAATGTTGTTCATTTAATATGGTACTTTTTCTGTTTGCTTTAGGAGGGTGGGATTCCAACACAGAAAGGCACTGTGGATATGACCATGTTGATGACTGGGCGGGAGAGAGCAGAGTACATCCGCTGGAAGAAGGAGCGAGAACAGATTGATCAGGAAAGGTTGGCACGTCACAAGAATTCCAAAGGAGAATGGAAAAGGGCATGGGATGCAAACAAAACTGAGGACATGTAGGTGTCTTTCCTCCCCTCTACAGTACTTAGGAAGTTATCATTTTGTATTTATCGAAATATAATTACTTGGATAGTACAGCAGTTGTAATGAAGTTAAATTTTTACCTTGTCATTGCTGATATTTTCCACCATAATTTCAAAACTCAAAATTTTTATCGAAGTATGTACAGTGCATTCCAATTAATTGGGCCATTTGTTAATTGGGACAGTTGTTTATTTGGGAAAACTCTTAAAGAACAAAACAACTAATCAAGAAAGTGGCTGGGATTCCCTTCGCTTATTTGGGACACTATGCTGCTTAATTGGGACAGGAGACAGTTGCAGTTTCTAATTAGTATTAGTCGTGTGCACTCTGTGGCCATTAGATACTACATCATGCTTGGAGTGAACAATTTTTAAATAGCATCAATTGTGTGTGTTTGTGTTGAAAAAGCAGTGGTTTTGGTTATTGCTAGTTGATGAGAAATAGCAATAAAGCAATTCATAACAGTTTCTCTCACTATAGTTTCAAGCATTCAGGCTTGGAAATGCTTGAAACAGTTGGGTGTGAAAATGAAACGATTTCACTACTTCAATGACTTAGGATCTACAAAGAATTTGAAGCATCTTGAATATCACCCTTGGTCCCCACCAGACATTCAGCTCTCACCTGTGGCTCCAAGTAGCTGTTTGCATGCATCAGCGGCCACACCCTGGTGCACCACTTCTACAGGCAGGTTACATGAGGTGAAGGTAGCCAGTAGGTCTCGTACCCCTATGAAATAGGACCATGTCTGTCCTAGCATGTGAAGTCAACTCTGGTGGACTGGGCAGATGACATCTACAGTGAGATGAGATCGAACGGCCAGGAAGGCAGTTCTGCATTGCTCTGTGGCAAGTGTAGGGCAGGACAAAGCACAGTAGAAGTCATGATCATCTACAACCCAGTTGTGATGACCACTTGTACTACTGGACCTGGACTTTTGAGGTCAAGAGAGAGCCCCAGTGCAGGGCTTTTTCACTCTTAAAAACTCTTCTACACAGGTTTCCTATTCACCATACAATGGACAACCACCTGTATAATGGTAGTTTGTCTTTTTTAAAAAAATATCTTTATAACTATTTGCATGAAACTTCAGCTAAATGGGCAGCTGCTTAATTGGGCCAAAATGTATTAGTCCCGATGTTCCAATTAACTGGAATCCACTGTACACCACGTACAACCTTAAAATTCATCTTCATGCTGGCACTCACAAAAAAAAGGAACACAATAGCATCCACGAAAAATGACACACAACAAAAACTGAGAAACATCCAAAGTACAAAAGAGGACAAATCATGCAAGTAGTAAAAAAAGTCTTTAAAAATACCTCGAATGTGAACTGCAGATTTCCAAAAGTGAGTACACAGCTGCAGAGTCTGTTCAGCACTGAGACAAGTGAAACTGGTCCAGGATCCTGATGTCTGCAGGGCGACAAATGCTCCCGAACCTGGTGACAAAGGACTCAAGCCTCCTGCACTCTGATAGTAGTAGCAAGAAGAGGAGGAAATGGGTCAAACACAGACAGACAATACTGAATACCAGTTCATTTTTCACTCTCAAGTCTTGAATCTTTATTCTGGACTGAAGTCTGCCTCAGCGATGGCTGTACCTGCATTCTTGAGCCAAGTTTGATGAAACCTTCCAAAGGTCGTAAAATCACTAGTACATTACCACACGGTAGGCTTATTCAGAAAGTCAGAAGGCATGGGATCCAGGGAAGTTTGGCCAGGCGGATTAAGTATTGGCTTGCCTGCAGAAAGCAGAGGGTCATGGTGGAGGGAGTACATTTGACTTTTCATGATTTTTATTAACGACCTGGATGTGGGGGTAGAAGGGTGCGTTGGCAAGTTTGCAGATGACACAAAGATTGGTGGTGTTGTGGATAGTGTTGAGGATTGTCGAAGATTGCAGAGAGACAAAGTAAATAGCAGGATACTTGGTAGTGTGGAGGAGCAGAGGGATCTGGGGGTATATGTCCACAGATCCCTGCAACTTGCCTCACAGGTAGATAGGGTAGTTAAGAAAGCTTATGGTGTGTTAGCTTTCATAAGTCGAGGGATAGTGTTTAAGAGTTGCGGGGTAATGATGTAGCTTTCAAACTCTGATTAGGCCACACTTGGAGTACTGTGTCCAGTTCTGGTCGCCTCACTATAGGAAGGATGTGGAAGCATTGGAAAGGGTACAGAGGAGACTTACCAGGATGTTGCCTGGTTTTGAGAGTATGCATCATGATCAGATGTTAAGGGAGCTAGGGCTTTACTCTCTGGAGAGAAGGAGGTTGAGAGGAGGTATACAAGATATTAAGAGGAATAGATAGAGTAGACACTTAACATTATTCCTATTGAGAATTGGGATAAAATTCTTCAATTAGTTAATACATCATCTATATGTGCCAAACATTCACTAATACAGTTTAAGGTTGTGCACAGGGCACATATGTCCAAGGATAAATTGGCTCATTTTTATTCCTATATAAATCCTATTTGTGATAGATATCAATCTGAAATAGCGTCTTTAACTCATATGTTCTGGTCGTGTCCGTTTTTGGAAAAATATTGGAAAGATATTTTCGATATTATCTCTGTGATATTGAACATTGATTTACAACCCCATCCTATTACTGCAATCTTTGGTTTACCAATGATGGACTCTCTTCATTTATCTTCTTCCGCTTGTCGAATGATTGCATTTCTTACACTAATGGCTAGAAGATCTATTTTGTTGAATTGGAAGGAAATTAATCCTCCTACTGTATTTCATTGGTTTTCTCAAACTATGTTATGTTTGAATTTAGAAAAAATTAAAAGTGGTGTATTTGACACTTCTACTAAATTTGAAAAGATATGGAGACCATTTATTCAATATTTTCATATGATGTAATATGACCCTGTTCCAAGCCTATTTGATTTTCCAGTTTTGTTTTCATATATGTCGAGAGGATCGGAGTTGACGACACTGATGATTTTGTATTTTTGTGAGATATTATAAACAGCCCTTTTTTTTCTCTTTATTATTTTTTCTTTTTTTTCTTTTTTTTATTTTTTCCCTCTATTAGTTATTAGATTTTAGATTAGTTTTTTTTTTGCATAATAATTTTTTTTGTTTCCTTTTTCTTTTTTCTTTTTTTAATTCTATGTTATGATACACCTAGGTTTGCCTTGTTTATTTGTATATTGTATCATTTATGATGTGGGAATACTCATTTATACTGTAATCATTGTTTTTGTATTCTTTTATAGTTAGTTGAAATATGTACGTTTGTAATCCCATTATCTATGTACCAATTTTATTTTGTTGTTATTAATAATGGTAATAAAAAGATGGAAAAAGAAAGATAGAGTAGACAGCTAGTGCCTCTTCCCCACTGCTCAATACAAGAGGACATGGCTTTAAGATAAAGGGAGGAAAGTTCAAGGGGGATATTAGAGGAAGGTTTTTTACTCAGAGTGGTTGTTGCGTGGAATGAACTGCCTGTCTTAGTGGTGGAGGCAGATACACTAGTGGTTTAAGAGACTACTGGACAGGTATATGGAGGAATTTAAGGTGGAGGGTTATATGGGGGGGGGCAGGGTTTAAGGTTTGGCACAACATTGTGGGCCGAATGGCCTGTACTGCGCTGTATTGTTCTGTTCTATTTAGTCATTTCAAAAGGACATTTCTTAAGGGGAAGTTACAGGCTGCGGATTGCGTTGATTATACATCAGAAGAAATATATTTAGTAGTTTAGTGAAGTGTCAATAAAATTTTGCTATATGTCACCATCGTCGTCTTGGGAAAATGAGTTAAACTGGCAGTCCCAGAATCAACGAACAGAAACTTATGGTTATGATACATAAATGGAAAAAGGGAGTTAAATTGATTCACTCCAAAATCATATGCAGATTTTTTCAATGTGTGATCAACCTGCAACAGTTGAGCTTAATGCAGATATTAGATCAATTTTGTGCTATATGTAAAATGTCTTGACACAGGCGGCACTTTGTTTATTGTTCAGCACCTGCATGCTTCAGGAGAAAATAGCTGGTGCTCTTTTGCATTTAAAATTGGTCTTAAAGAGAAGATCCATTTTGGCTGGTGCAGGGTATCTGTTTAATTTCAGAGGTGAATTTAAACCGTGGTAAGAGTGAAGAATGACTGATGTAAGTATGTACAAAGTAAGAGCAGAAGTGAATTATGGCTTCAACCCTGTCAATAAGATGCTCCACCTCAAATCTACTTTCTCACTCTCACTTGATCCCTTTAGAGTCCAAAAGTCTATTGAAACTTGTCTTGAATGTATTTAATGACTAAACATTCACTACCCTTCAAGTGGGGCATTTCAGATTTGCAACTATCTGATGGAGAAATTTGAAACCAAATAGTTGATTCTGAGACTATAACTTCTAGTTCTAATTTCCCCAGAAGAGGGATACAGTCCCTTACCAGCATAAAGAGCGGTTGTCGGCTTTTCAGGTATTGGGTTGAAAGGCTTGGAAAGGAGGTGTTTTCCCATATGTAGACATGAGAGACTGCACATAGTGGAATCTGAAGCAAAATCCAACTGCTGGAAGAATTCAATGAGTCAGGCAGCATCTGTGGAGGCAACATGGTGGTTGATGTTTCAGGTCAAGACTTTGTATCAGTCTCCCGAGAGTTGTTTAACTTGTGAATTCTTCTATGATTTTCTCTATCTCTGGAAACTGAAGGGAGTGGAGGATGAATAAACTTCTCTTGATACATGATGAGTAGACAACAAGAATAGATAGCTGCAGAAGATAAAACCAAAAATAACAGAGAGACCCAGAAAGCCATAGAGAAAGAGGGATTTCAAAAGAAGTGAATGGGAGCAGTTGGGACATTCTGTGCCCCACATTTCCTGAGGAGATGTTGGATTGTAAGTAATTTGGCATTTGGAAGAAGCCAATTAAAAGAAGTTAGGTTTAAGCATAGTGGCCAATGTATGAGTTGGCCAGTGTTAGAGTGGGGAGTTGAAGCTTTGGCTCAAGAGGCTTAGGCTTAGGTAAGAAGATTTTACCTTCCCCCCCCCCCCACTTCCCCCCTTTCTCCTTGGGTTCTGGGAACATAGGGAGACCTCCAGCATCCTTGATGACTACACCTGCAAAAAGTACATTAAGGAGTTAGAACTGGATAAACTCTCAATCATTTGGGAAGCTGAGAGATTGATAGACAGGACATGCAAGGAAGTAGTTGCACCCAAGGTAAGCACAAAGTACACTGCAGATGCTGTGGTCAAATCAACACGTACAAAAGCTGGATGAACTCAGCAGGTCGGGTAGCATCCTTTGAATTGTGCAGTCAACGTTTCGGGCCGAGACCCTTTGTCGGGACTGAAGAAGGAGGGGGCAGGGGCCCTATAAAGAAGGTGGGGGGAGTGTGGAAAACCAATCAGGAAAGATCAAGGGGTGGGGGAGGGGAAGGGGATAGGCAGGAGAGGTGAAGAAGGAATGTAAGGGGAAAGCACTATGGGTAGTAGAAGAAGACAGAATCATGAGAGAGGTGGTAGGCAGCTAGAAGAGGAGGCAGAGTGAAAGTGGGATGGTGGAAGGGAGAGGGAGGGAATTACCGGAAGTTGGAGAATTTGATGTTCATACCAAGGGGCTGGAGACTACCCAGACAGTATATGAGATGTTGCTCCTCCGACCTGAGTTTGGCCTCATCATGGCAGTAGAGGAGGCCGTGTATGGACATATCCAAATGGGAATGTGAAGCAGAGTTGAAGTGGGTGGCAACCGGGAGATCCTGTCTGTTGTGGCGGACGGAGCGGAGGTGCTTGACAAAGCGGTCCCCCAATCTGCGTCGGGTCTCGCCGATATAGAGGAGGCCACACTGGGAGCACCGGATGCAACAGATTACCCCAACAGACTCAGAAGTGAAGTGTTGCCTTACCTGGAAGGACTGTTTGGGGCCCATAATGGTGGTAAGAGAGGAGGTGTAACACTTACGCTTGCAGGGATAAGTACCAGGTGGGAGATCTGTGGGGAGGGACGTGTGGACCAGGCAGTTCCAGAGGGAACGATCCCTGCAAAAAGCAGAAAGGGGTAGAGGGGAAAAGATGTGCTTAGTGGTGGGTCCTGTTAAAAGTGGCGGATGTTGCGGAGGATAATATGCTGGATCCGGAGGCTGGTGGTGTGGTAGGTGAGGACAAGGGGAACATGATCCCTGTTGTGGTGACGGGAGGATGGGATGAGGGCAGAAGTGCAGGAAATGGAGGAGATGTGGGTGAGGGCATCATTGATGACGGCAGAAGGGAAACCACAATTCGTAAAGAAAGAGGACATTTGAGATGTCCTGGAATTGAAAGCCTCATCCTGGGAGCAGATGCGGCGGAGACGGAGGAACTGCGAATAGGGAATAGCTTTTTTACATTTGGCAGGGTGGGAAGAGGTATAATCAAGGTAGTTATGGGAGTCAGTGGGTTTATAGAAGGTGTCAGTGGACAGTCTGTCTCCAGAGATGGAGATCGAGAAAGGGGAGAGAAGTGTCCAAGATGGACCAAGTGAATTTGAGGGCTGGGTGAAAGTTAGAGGCAAAGTCGATGAAATTGACGAGCTCAGCATGGGTGCAGGAAGCAGCACCAATGTAGTCGTCAATGTAGTGAAGGAAAAATTGAGGAGCAGTACCAGTATAGATTCGGAGCATAGTCTGTTCCACATAACCCACGAAGAGGCAGGCATAGCTAGGGCCCATGCAAGTGCTACACCCTTGGTCTGAAGAAAGTGGGAAGAGCTGAAAGAGAAGTTATTAAGTGGGAGTACTAGTTCCGCCAACCGGAGGAGTGTGGTGGTGGTGGGGAACTAGTGAGGTCTATTGTCAAGAAAGTAGCGGAGGGCTTTGAGGCCTTCTTGATGGGGAATTGAAATGTATAAGGATTGGACATCCATGGTGAAAATGAAGTGGTCGGGACCGGGGAACTGGAAGTTATTGAAGAGGTGGAGGACATGGGATGTAACCCGGATGTAGGTGGGGAGGGACTGAACTATGGGTGACAAAATCAAGTCAAGTCAAGTCAACTTTTTAATGTCATTTCGACCATAACTGTGGGTACAGTGCATGGTAAAAATGAGACAACGTTTTTCAGGACACAGTACAAAAAACTAGACTGAACTACGTAATTAAAAAAACACAGAGAAAGCTACAGCAGACTGCATAAAGTGCACAAAAACAGTGCAGGCATTACAATAAATAATAACCAGGACAGTAGGGCAAAGTGTCAGTCCAGGCTTTGGGTATTGAGGAGTCTGATAGCTTGGGGGAAGAAGCTGTTACATAGTCTGGTCGTGACAGCCCAAATGCTTTGGAGCCTTTTCCCAGACAGCAGGAGGGAGAAGAGATTGTATGAGAGGTGCATGGGATCCTTCATAATGCTTTGTGGATGCAGCGTGTAGAGTAAATGTCCGTGATGGCAGGAAGAGAGACCCCGATGATCTTCTCAGCTGACCTCACTATCCATTGGCAGTGATGCAGTTGCTCAGGATGCTCTCAATACAACCCCTGTAGAATGTGATGATGATGGGGGGGTGGGAGATGGACTTTCCTCAGCCTTCGCAAAAAGTAGAGATGCTGCTGGGCTTTCTTTTGCTATGGAGCTGGTGTTGGAGTCCAAATGGAGTCCAGGTAGGCAGATACAAGTTCAATGGAGCAGGAGCAGGCCGAAACTATAGGCCTACCAGGACAGTCAGGCTTGTGGATCTTGGGGAGGAGGTAAAACCGAGCAGTGCAGGGTATGGGAATTATGAGTTTTTTAGCTGAGGATGGAAGGTCTCCGGAGTTGATAAGGGCAGTGATGGTACGGGAGACAATTGTTTTTTGGTGGAGGTCCTGTTCCAGGGGTAAGTAAGAGGAGGTGTCAGAGAGCTGCCGTTTGGCCTCAGTGAGGTAGAGGTTCGTCTGCCAGACTACTACGGCACCACCTTTGTCTGCAGGTTTGATGTTGAGGTTAGGGTTAGTGTGGAGAGCAGTGCGTTCAGAGGGAGTGAGGTTGGAACAGGAAAGAGGAGTGGTGAGGTTGAGATGGTTGATGTCTCGGCGACAGTTAGAGATGAAAAGATCAAGTGCAGGTAGAAGGCCTGGTGGGGGTGTCCAGGAGGAAGAGGAGGGTTGAAGACGGGAGAAGGGGTCATCAATAGGGGGAGGGGAATCCTTGTTAAAGTAGTAGGCGATGGAAGAAGAGTTCAGGTGCAGGTCCCAAGGTGCAGGACACAGATGACTGATGGGAGAGGGAAGGGGGATAGGCAGCCAGTGCAGAGTACTCTTGTGCTTGTTCCCCTTCATAACAAGGTACTCTGCTAACAAGGATGACCTCGCAGAGGACAGCCACAGAGGACAGGTTTCTGGCACTGTCTGATTCAGTGGCTCAGAAGGGAAGGGAGAAGAGGTGAGCTGTAGTGATAGGAATTTCAATAGAAAGAACAGGAGATTCTGTGGACTTGAATGAAATTTCCACATGGAATGGTGTCTCCTGGGTTCCAGGGTCAGAGATATCTTGGATTAAATCCACAGCATTCTTAAGTTGGAGGGTAAGCACCCAGAGGCTGTTCTACGTCGGTACCATGAAATGGGTAGGATAGTCTTGCAAAGTGACTTCAGGGGATTTGGTGCAAGGTTAAATGACATGACTTCCAGGGTTGTGATCTCAGGATTGCTACCCATGCCACATGCTAGTGAGGCCTGAAATAAGAAAATCATGTGGCTAAGGTGATGGTGCAGGAGGGAGGGCTTTAGATTTCTGAATCATTGGGCTCTCTTGCAGGGAAGACAAAATCTGTACAGCCTGGAGGTTTACATCTGAACTAGAGGGAGATAATACCCGTGGGAGCAAGTGGTGCATATCACTAGACCTGGTTATGTGACCAGGCAGACAATTTTGAAGAGTACTGATAATAGCTGGGGTTACCCCTCTTGTAAAGGGACTGCCCAGAAGAAGGAAGTGGCAAACCACCTGTGTAGAGAAATTTGCCAAGAACAGTCCTGATCAAAGAGACCATGATTGCCCACATCATACAACACAGCACATAATGATAGTGATTTTAATGCAAAGAGTATTGTAGTAAAGGCGGATGAGCTTAGGACATGGATCTGCACATAGAATTATGACATTGTATCCATTAAAGAGACTTTGTTACAGGAAGGGCAGGACTGTCAGCCCAGTGTTCTGGTATTTTGTTGTTTTAGATGTGATAGAGGGGGAGGGATTAAAAAGGGGGTGTATGGCATTACTAGTCAAGAAAATGTCACGGCTGTACTCAGATCTTATTTACTGATTTTATGTGGGTGGAACTGAGGAATAAGAAAAGGATAACCAAATTAATGGGATTTTATATAGACCACACAATTGTCAGTGGGATTCAGAGGAGCCAATTTGCCTCTTTAAGAAGCCGCAAGTGAAAGAAGGGTCTGGCTGTGCACTTAGGAAATCCGAGGTTCTCGACTCCCAATGCCAACTATCTTGCTGGCAAACAAATAGTCTCTGGTAAGTAAAATTGACGATCTTAGAGCTAGAGTGTTGTATCAGAGGGACGTTAGGAATGCTTATGTCCTCTGTTTTCCAAAATCTAGGTTAACCCCTTCCATGCCAGACACAGTGATTCAAATAGACAGGTTCACAATACACAGTCAAGATAGGTCGGTCAAGTTTCTCAAAAGCAGAGGTGGAGATGTATCTCACAATCAACTCCTTGTGGTGTATTAATGCGTCGGTGACGTCCCAATATTGAGATAGATAGATACTTTATTCATCCCCAAGGGGAAATTCAACATTTTTCCAGTGTCCCATACACTTATTGTAGCAAAACTAATTACATACAGTATTTAACTCAGTATAAATATGATATGCATCTAAAATCACCCTCCCAAAAAGCATTAATTAATAGCTTTTAAAAAAAGTTCTTAAATAGTTTACTAAAGTGCATTAAGTGGTAACTTAAGCTCAGTCCTAACCCCGGCACTTTAACATGTCTTGCTCCTGGTGGTTGAATTGTAGAGCCGAATGGTGTTGGGGGGTAATGATCTCTTCATCCTGTCTGAGGAGCATTGCATTGACAGCAACCTGCCGCTGAAGCTGCTTCTCCATCTCTGGATGGTGCTGTGCCGAGGATGTTCAGGGTTTTCCATGATTGACCGTAGCCTACTCAGCGCCCTCCGCTCTGCCACCGATGTCATACTCTCCAGTTCTGTGCCCACGACAGAGCCCGCCTTCCTTACCAGCTTATTAAAACGTGAGGTGTCCCTCTTCTTAATGCTGCCTCCCCAGCACGCCACCACAAAGAAGAGGGCGCTCTCCACAACTGACCGATAGAACATCTTCAGCATCTCACTACAAACATTGAATGATGCCAGCCTTCTGAGGAAGTACAGTCGACTCTGTGCTTTCCTGCACAGGGCATCTGTGTTAGCAGTCCAGTCTAGCTTCTCGTCTAACTGCACTCCCAGATACTTGTAGGTCTTAACCTGCTCCACACATTCTCCATTAATGATCACTGGCTCCATATGAGGCCTAGGTCTCCTAAAGTCCACCATCATCTCCTTGGTCTTGGTGATATTGAGATGCAGGTAGTTTGAGTTGCACCATATCACAAAGTCCTGTATCAGTTTCCTATACTCTTCCTCCTGACCATTCCTGACACACCCCACTATGGCCATGTCATCAGCGAACTTCTGCACGTGGCAGGACTCTGAGTTATATTGGAAGTCTGATGTGTACAGGGTGAACAGGACCGGAATTGCTCACCAGACCTGGAATATCTCAATTAAGTGCTGGCTATTTTACCTGCCGTGGGAGATTTCAGTGATCTTTTTGCTAGTGGTGTATATTCCACCTCTGGCTAATGTCAAACAGGCTTTAGATGAACTGAGTGATGTAACCAAGAGGAATGAAACAGTGCACCCTGATATATTCCCCTAACTCGGCCAGCTTGATAATTATTACCAACAATTCAGCTGTGGTGCCAGAGGAAATAACTCATTGGATCACTTTTACACTAAGATCAAGAGTGCCTACTGTGCTATCCCACATCCACATTTTGGAAAGTTTGATCACCTGGCGGTACTTCTACTCTCTGAGCATAGGCAGAGACTGAAGATTGTAGCACTGGTAGTGAGGACCAAGAATGTATGGACAAGGGAAGCACAGGAGCACCTACAGGACTGCTTTGAATCGGTGGACTGGATTATGTTCAGGGAGTCATCTTGGAATCTGGATGAGTATGCCACAGTTGTCACCGAATTCATTAAAACCTGTGCGGATGAGTGTGTACCTAAGAAAACTTGCTGTACATTCCCAAACCAAAAGATATAGATGAACCAGGAACTTCTAGCTTGCCAAGGGCTAGATCTGTGGCATTTAAGTCTGGTGATCTAGGTCTGTAAAGAAAACCAGGTATGATTCATGGAGGGCTATTTCAAGAGCCAAGAAACAGTTTCAGGAGAGAATAGAGGTGACATTGGATGCATGTCAATTCTGGCAGGGTTTGCAGGCCATTATTCCTACAAAGCAAAACCCAACATCATGAAGAGAAACCATTGTTTGCAGAGTTTCAGATGGTGACAAAAGGGCGTGCAGGAGTGAAGTATATCAGTTAGTTGAGTGGTGTCACAGCAACAACCTTGCACTCAACATCAGCAAGATCAAAGAGCTGATTATAAATTTCAGGAAGGGTAAGGCGAGGAAACATAAACCAATCCTCATACAGGGATAGGAAGTGGAGAGAGTGAGCAATTTCAAGTTCCTAGGTGTCAATATTTCTGAGGACCTAACCTGATGCAGCTACAAAAAAGGCAAGACAGCAGCTATATTTCATTAGGAGTTTGAGGAAATATGGTTTGTCAACTAAAGCACTTGGAAACTTCTACAAATGTACGATGGAGAGCATTCTGACTGACTGCATCACTGTCTGGTGGGGGACTACTGCTGAAGATTGAAATAAGTTCCAGGACCTTGTAAAATTAGTCAGCTCTATCATGGGTACCAGCCTCCATAGTATCCAAGACATCTTTAAGGAGAGGAAGGTGGCGTCCATCATTAAGGATTCCCACCACCCAGGACAAGCCCTTTTCACACTGTTACTGTTGGGAAGGAGTACAGAAGCCTGAAGGCATACATCAGTGATTCAGGAACAGCTTCTTCCCCTCTGCCATCTGATTTCTAAATGGACATTGAACCCATGAACACTACCTCACTACTTTATTTGTTATTATGCACTAACTTATTTTAACTTAACTATTTAATAGACATTGTATATATATATATAAAATAATGTAATGTAACTCAATAATGAAACTCATTTTTTCTCTATTTATTTATCATGTATTTCATAGTACTGTTGTCGTGAAGTTAACAAATTTCACAACATACTGTATACCAATGATATTATATCTGATTCTGATTCAGTTGCAAGAAACATAAGGTTGTGATAGTAGGTGATTTTAATTTTCCACATATTGATTGAGACTTCCATACTGTAAAAAGACTAGATGAGATAGAGTTTGTCAAACATGTTCAAGAAAGTTACCTTAATCAATACATAGAGATCCCAAAAAAGGCGAGTGAGATACTAGATCTCCCATAGGGGAATGAGGCAGGGCAGGTGACAGAAGTTTGTGTAAGGGAATACTTTGCATCTAGTGATCATAATGCCTTTAGTTTCAAGATAATTGTGAAGAAGTATAAGTCTGGTCTTCAGGTGGAGATCCTAAATTGGAGAAAGGCCAATCTTGATGGTATTAGAAAGGATCTGGTAAGAGTAGATTGGGGCAGGTTGTTTCCTGGCAAGTGGGAGGCCTTCAAAGGTGACATTTTGCGAGTACAGATTTTGTATATTCCTCTCAGTGTAAAAGGAATGGGAAATAGGTTTAGAGAGGCTTTTTTTTTGAGAGACATTGAGGCCCTGATTAAGAAGAAGAAGGAGATATAGGCAGGCAGGAACAAATGAGATACTTGAGGTGTATAAGAAATACAAGAAAGCACTTAAGGAAAGCAGGAGGACTAAAAGAAGGAATAGAGTTGCTGTAGCAGACAAGGTGAAGGAGATACTAAAGGCATTTACAGAAATATTAAGAGCAAAAGGATAGGAAGGGACAAAATTGGTTCACTTGAAGATCCGAATGGTCATCTATGCATGGAGCTCAAAGAGATACTAAATGAATATTTTTGCATCTGTGTTTATTTGGGAGATGGATAAAGTCTATAGAAGTAATGTAAAACAGCACTGAGGGAATGGACCATATACAGATTACAGAGGCAAAGATGTTTGCCATCTAATGTGCAAAGACAAAAACTATGTGAATACAAAAAAGAAAAAAAAACAATAGTAATCATAAATAAATAAGCAATATATATCAAGATCACGAGTTGTAGAGTCTGGATATCAATGATCTGGATAGTAATGTAGTAAAATGTATCAGCAAATATGCAGATTACACCAAGACTGGATGCGTCATGGAAGGCTATCAAAGCTGGACCAGCTGGAAAAATGGGCTGAAAATGGCAGATGGAATTTAATGCAGACACGCGTGAGGTGTTGTAATTTGATACCTTTAAGAAGCTCATTTATAATCAAAGTATCTTGCAACTATTAATTTTCTTCTTTCATTGTTTTGAATATTTCGATCTGAATAAAATGAAGAATGTTTTAATGCTGAAATTTCACCAAAATTGAGAACTGAATTTGGTTTTATATAATCTCATTAATACACAGAACTGTGCCATTGGATTCCTTTCCAGGTGCAAAGTTAACAATGACTATTCATATGGGAGTGTTAAAAGTGAGGAATGCACATACAATAACCACTGCATTTTTTTTAACCAGGTTTCAAGGAGATTTTGCTGTGGAAAATGAGCTTGGCTTTCAGAAGAGAAAAGGTTAGTTTTTAAGCAGTACAAAGGCAGTATATTGTAAAATATCATGATCAACCTCTGGTTAATTTTACATTTTAAGTTTAAGGATCATAATACCTCAGGTTTGTGATTTTTTTGAGACTGAATTCTTTAATCATAGGATAGATAGATAAAATATTGCAAAAAGAATGGCAATGTTTAAAACTAATCTTTAGCCATTAATGCTAAGGGAACAAATTAATCTCTACTCCAGGGCTCTTACAGACTTCAGTCAAATTAACTTGCACATCATCAAGAAATGGGTAATTATAGCTGTGGGCCTGGGAGATTGCTGTAATGTTGAAATAAAAACAAAGTGCCAAAAACACTAACAAGTTCATGCAGCAAGTGTGGAAAGGGAAACACACTCCGTATCTACTGAGTGCATGTTTATAGTTCTGCTGCTATAGTCCATCTACTTCAAGGTTTGACATGTGCATTCAAAGATGCTCTTCTGCACACCACATGGTTCGCTGGGTTACTGTTGCCACCTTGTCAGCTTGAACCCTTTCCTGAACAAGGCATTTTTGCCCACAAATCTGCCACACACTGGATGGTTTTTTTTTTGCACCATTTTCTGTAAACTCTAGATATTGTGCATAAAAACCATAGGAGATCAGTTTCTGAGATACTCAAACCAATAATCATTCCACTGTTAAAATCACTTAGATCACATTTCTTCCCCATTCTGATGTTTGATCTGACAACTGAACCAATTGTCTGTCTGTATGCTTTTATGCATGGAGTTGCTGCCACTTGATTGGCTGATTAGATACTTGCATTGAAGCTACTTAGCCTAAAACATCATTTTATTTCTATTTCCATAGAGAATGCTTAATCTGCAGAGTTTTCTAATTTTGTTTTGTTTTTATTTCAGATCTCCTGCATTTACAATTTTTTTAAAATATTTTGAAGTACTGTAATGCTGAAGGCTTGTATTCTGGAAGTAGCTAAATACATAGACATGCAGTTTTAGTTAGCTACAATACATGAATTCTCCCTGAACATGCATAAAACTATCCAGATATGTCCAATGCTCAAAAAGCAGGACAAAGCCCCATCAGTCTTCTCTCAATCGGAGTTCAAAGTTTATTATCAAAGTACATCTATGTCACCAGTCACTGGTTTAAGATGGCACTGGTGAAGCATAGCAACGAATTGTTGGCAGCAAACAAAACTACTAACTGCATTATTAACACTCTTTTTCTCAGAAATGTTCACTGCAATCAATAGCCTGTAACTTCTGTTTTGGAGTTGAGCTTTTGAACCACCTGTACAACCTAGCATTTTTGAGCAAAAACTGAAGTTTCTGGATGTTTCTGCATGGTGTATATGAGCCGAATCAAGGCAGCAGGGCCTGGGCCTGGGCCTGAGAGCTGGGAGCAAGCCAATGTTTGACCATTGCTAGAATGGACTTGGCGATCCAAAGCAGCAGAACAGAGGCGAGGCGAGCTGTGGCAAGGTGGAGTTGAGGCAGCGGGACCCAGGCTCAAGAGTGAGAAACAAGTCGGTGTTTGACTGATTTAAGCACCAGGTCAGATTAGAAAGATTGGGTATGGGCGGAATTGAGGCCACGGGTCCCAGGCATGAGAGCATATTGAAGCAGCAAGGCCTGGGTCTGAGAGTGAGGAATGGCCTGCTGTTTGGCTAATTTAAGCACTGGACCAGATTGAAAAGGTCAGAATGTCAGGGCTGGAGGAGATGGGGAGGGGAGGGCTTTTCCTATGATGGTCTGGGCTATGTCCACTACTCTTAAAAGGGGTGAATACTTATGCAATCAATTATTTTGTGTTTTGCATTTATAATTAATTTAGATCACTTTGTAGAGATCTGTTTTCACTTTGACATGAAAGTGTCTTTTTTTGTTGATTAATATCAAAAAAAGCCAAATTGAATCCACTGTGATTCAATGTTTTAAAACAATAAAACTGAAATCTTCTGGGGGTGGGGGGTAAATAAGTTTACAGGCACTGCCACCACAACTATTTTCATATTTTACTGTCTCATTTTCTAAATTTAAAATATGTTGAAGTAGAATTTTTGTACTATTAATCTCATTTGACTCTTGGTATTGCTTCTGATGCTCATTGGTAGTTTTCTAATATGCATGCCTTGAACTTGTACCTTAACCCTAACATCATTTTCATATACTGTACACCCAAAACATCAGATGTCCAGATGTTTGTAGTTCTTCAGATTAGGCTTAATCAGAAATTAGTGCGGATTTACCATGGTTTTTTTAAATCAATTTATTTGACCTATCACCTTCAAAGATTATTAAATACATACCTTTATGTTCCTGTCATCCTGAATTCCCTTCTCACCCCTCCCCTCTCTTTATTGTACTGTTTGTGGTAATATGCTCTCTTTGTTGTTTCTCCCTAAGTACACTTGGCACTTTTTAATATTAAAATAGACTTGTGATACATCTGATCATTCCATCAGTTTGCCTGCATCCTCCTGGAGTACACTGCTTTAAAGTAGTCTATTTTCTACATTTCTAAGTTTTGTATGGTGTTGTAAAAAAAAGTATTCTCTAAATCCACATCTTTAAGTTACATATAAAATTGAAAAACAAAGTGTCTGACACTGACCTTTGGGAGTTTTCACTTTGTCAAATAAATAATCATTCACCACTATTCTCTGGCTCTTGTGCCTCAGTCAATTTCTTATACAAGTTAGCACCATCCCATTTATGTCATGTTCTTATTTGAATATTTATATGGTACTTGAAGTTACATCTACTACACTCCCCTTGTCAGTCCTCTCTTTTAGTCCATTGAAGGTTATTCAGACACTGTTTGCCTTTAATTTACCAATCTAGTCAGTTCCTCATTTCCATTTACCATCTCTTCTCACTCTGCTGCAATATCACCTTCATCCATTTCTTTTTAAGCTCTATTCACTGCCCCACAGTGTATTTGATCCCTAATTTGTTCTGTATTTCCTTCATCTATCTCTTACATATTTGCAAAATAATTATCTGCTGCTTCTTAGGCTATCTCTCAGGATTAAGAATTAATTACTTCCATGGCAGTTTTGTGGATTAGGAATTGAGGCCATGTTGATAGCAGGGCATTGGAATCTATACATTCAACTATACACCATTGTAAAAATATATTCCCACAGAACAATAAAAAAGTCGGCAAGTTTTGGTTGGAAAAACTATGTCCTCTAATTAAATAACAGAAGTAGATACATTATTGTATAAAGCATTTTGTCTTACTCCTACATTCTGTAATTCCCATGTTATTTTTAGCAGAGGTGGAGACATACTTCTCTGGTCTTATTGAGATGCCTTTAGAAATGGTCTCTACCTCACCAAAAATGCTTGGCCAGTAGGAGAACATGTTTACAACTTTACTGACTAGGTTTAGGGGCTTTGTGTCAGAATATTGAGTGCATTTCTCACTGCTGAACAAATGTAAACACTGAAAGCCATTTGATCATCTGATTTGAACCTAAAAAGGGAAAGCCATGCATTTTCTAAATGAGAAAAGAAGTGGGAATCCAAAGAGACTTGGGCTTTTTATGCACATAGATCAATAAACACTGTGGCTGGGTAAGGAAAATAATCTAAAAGAGTAATGGACTTTTATGTCTAGAAATGGGGAGCTGTGCTACAAATGTGGAAAACTTATATCATTTCTTGTTAGTGAACATTATTGGAAACAAGAATAATAACTGGTTTGCACTGTAATGATGAATGGAGCTTACACAATTGTGATTCTATCCTCAGATTCTAGAAGGCTTAAAAGCGATTTGATTAGAGGAATTAAGGGGATTCACTTCAGGATTGTTGGACAGTTCTGAATATCAGAATAATTATTTGATTCCACTCTGTGCTGAATTAATAGAATTCCATATTCAGAAAACTTCCATTACTTCAATGTTCTTGAAGAAAATTGGCCTACAGTTACCTTGCTAATTTTTATCCTGCTGAGGTGTTTGGGTTATATACTGTAGATACTAGATAGTCCAATAAGTGAATGAAGTCTTGAAATTTATCCAGGTTTACATATATGGATTGTTGTTGTTTAATATTGTGGTAAACTCTATACTTTACATGTGACATTCTTGGCTACACTTTTAGTGAAGTGTTAGCTATAATGTTTTTCTTCCACAGGTGGAAGAAACACAAGGAAGTGTAATGTACGGTTTCAGAATCACAACATACGAGGTAAGCAACCTTTGCAAGGGTACTAATACCATTCAAAGCTAATTAAATTATTTTCCCATAAGCAAGTAGTTGATTTTCTACTTTTTAATAACACATTACATTAACTTGGTGCTGTTGAGAGAATGGAGTGAGAGAATCTAGCGTAGAGAAGACCAGTGATGCTGTGGGGAGGGAGGAAAGGAAATGAGGCACAAAGCTGTGAGTCAAAGAGAAAGAAAGTGCAGGAGGGAGAAAAGATACACATAGTATAGGAGTGGGTATAAAGTTGAGTAATGATATGAATAGAATTGCCACATGTCTATTTACTTTGATCAGTGCCTTTGAAAATATATCCATATGTAATTAAAATCATTTATTCATCATTAGTCTATAAATCTCTTGGAAGAAATTCAGTTTGGAAACTCTTCTTTAAAGAATATATAGATGCTTAATAAGAATGTCTTCATTCTGCTGTAATGAAAGCATTGGTACAGGGCTTGCCTAGAGATCTTTACATTGTCAACAAGAGAAACTGATGGCGTTATAGTTTTTATTTCTGATTTGTTCACTTTATGGTTTCAACTGGAGGGATCTTTCTTCACTTGAGCTTGCTTTGAATAGCAATATTTTCTATAAATTCAGACTTTTTAAAACCAAATAAAGGAAGTTGCATCTGGAGGACTTCTCTGGGACATGATATTTGTGGGAAGATTATTTAACAATCTGTATAATATTATTACTGATCAGTCTGCAGAATGTCCAACATTAGACTCAAGGTAGTATCCTCTGGAGGTGTGATTTCACTGGTCCCGGAGCTTGGCTGGCTGCACAACATCACTGGATTTCCTGGGATTTGGTACATTTTAAGAATGTGGCAATAAAGGAAGGTATTTGGTTTCATGTGCCTGCACGGCCATTCAAGATACTTATGGCTGATCTTTTATTTCACAGCCTCTTTCTTGTACTCATCCCAGATCCATTCATTTCATAACATCTAAAAATTTATCATTCTCTCTCTTGAAACATTTGGGTCTTCAATGGAGAATTCCAACAATTCGCTATATAAAATATCTTTTTATCTGTCTTATATTGCAGTCCCCCCTCCCATTTTGAGCCTGTAATCCCAGGTTCTATGCATATCAGCTAAGGAAAAGATCAGTTCTGATCTTCCTGCCAAGCATATAAGAATTCTTTATGTTTCAGTGAGATCACCTCTCGGTCTAAACATGTGAGTATAAATTCAATCTGCTTAATCTCTCCTCATGATCATTTGCAGCATTGGGTTGAAAAGTCACAAAGTCATGTTTCAGTACACAAAACTTTGGTTAGGCTTATTTGGAGTATTGTGTGTAGTTCTAATCACTGTACTACAGAAAAGATTTGGAGGTTTTGCAGAAGAAATTTACCAGGATATTGTCTGAATTAGAGAGTATTAGCTTCTCAGCTGGATGACACAACCAGATGATGTGGGTTATTTCTCTGAAACCAAGGCAGAAAAAATTATGTAGACTTTTAAAGCTGCAGGAAAATAAGCACATTCAAAGAGGTTGGAGGTGGCTGACAGTTTCAATGACAGCAAAACAAAGGATAGGTTTACTCAAACAACACACACAAAATGCTGGTGGAACACAGCAGGCGAGGCAGCATCAATAAAGAGAAGCACTGTCGATGTTTCAAATCTCTTAGTATCTTTCCTTTCAGTTAGTCCTGATGAAGGGTCTCGGCCCGAAACGTCGACAGTGCTTCTCCTTATAGAATCCCACCCCCTCTGGTCTTCTCCTATCATTTTGCATCTCCCCCTCCCCCACTTCTTTCAAATCTCTTAGTATCTTTCCTTTCAGTTAGTCCTGTTGAAGGGTCTCGGCCCAAGATGTCAACAGTGCTTCTCCTTATAGATGCTGCCTGGCCTGCTGTGTTCCACCAGCATTTTGTGTGTGCTGTTTGAATTTCCAGCATCTGCAGATTTCCTCATGGTAGGTTTACTCAGATAGGCATTGCTGACTCAGATATGAATTGTGAGAAAGAATAACATGAGACCAGTGTAGGAACTTGGGTGGTCAGTAATTTAGGGGGAGCAGGCTTGGGAGCTGAACATAGTCTTGAGAATGAGATGTACCTGGATAGTCATGAAGAAAATGAGAGAGAATCTAGACAAAGATGTAAAGACCTAGGACAGAACTTGGCTTTGTGGCCAAGGAGGAGGGAAGATGTGGTAGAAACAGCTGATCTTAATGTGAAAGAAGGTTGGTAGCTCAGCCAAATGTCTTAATTAATAGAAAATGAATTGAATGACAGCAGAATTGAGGGAACATTTCAGCTGAACCTGCTTGTCTAAAGGATGCATGAACTTTGAGAAGGATTTGTTAAACAACAACTCTGTGCTGGAGGCTGCACCTATTGATTTAGCTGCAGATCTAAAAACAAGGGCAGTTGTAGTGTCCACTGCAGCTGGTTACAAACTCTCATAGACTATTGATCAGCCCTTCAATTGGGTGGCTGGAAAGATTTATAGGAAAAGGAAGGAAGGAAGACTAGCTTCCTTATAAGAACTGTTTATGATGTTCTCTCAATTCCCAAAGATCTAAACCAGTGGCTCAGTGAAGAGCCAGCTTGTCCATTCTGTGGAAGAACAGCAAACCTCAAGCATATCCTCTCATCTTGCAAAGTATGCCTCACTCAAGGAAGATACACATGAAGGTACAACTAGGTCCTCAAATGTTTGGCATCTCCTGTGGAGAGGCAAAGGCTGAATATCAACTCTTAGCCCCATATGACTGGAAGAACCACCATTCCCTTTGTCCGGCAAAGACAGCCAGTGCCACTCTTAGTGACACAGTTGGTGTCAGGCATACTGGAGCCTGTTCATGACTGGAACATGGCTGTCAACATAGACAAAAGGCTAATATTTCCTCAGAGATGACCACTACCACCTTCAGACCAGAATTGGTCTTGTGGTCCAGCAATCTGAAGGCTGTAGTAATCTCAGAGCTCACAGTGCCCTGGAAAGATGCAGACTGCGAGGCACATGAGCAGAAACATGTAAGATGTGCTGAATATTTTCCCAGTAGAAGTTGGCTGCAGAGGATTTGTGGCTACATCCATGGTCAGATTGCTGAAGGGATTGGGATTCCGTGGCCAGGGCCAGCGACAAGCTATAAAAGAACTCTCGAGGCAGCTGAGCGAAGCAGCCACTGGTTATGGGTGAAGAGGAGTGATGGCAGCTAGGCCCTAAAATGACCCATGGGTGGCCAGATGTGAAGGTGGTGTGTCTGGGACGCCGGGTCACACTGTTGAGCCCCAAGGAGAAGTAGTGGGCTTAAACTGACAAAACATCTAAGAAGGGGCGTGCCCACCTGATGACCCCTGGGAAGCGTCTGCCACCCACCAAGCCCCCCACCCTCAAGTTCTCTATGCTGTGACCAAGTTGGGATCTGCTTAACAAAGGGATTGAAACATCTAGTCCTATGAACTGAAACTATGTCATCAGTGAAAAACTGCCTTTCATTTCCATTTGCTTGCATGCAACCACAAAACATGTGACATTAATAAACCCATTTAGTAATTTAATTTACTATTTGGTATAAGTATAGAAACTGTCAAACAGATATTTTCTGAACAGTAAAATTTGTGGAAAATCATTTCTCTATTTTTACCTACTTTGATTGTAAAATTAAATAATCTGTTAATATTGCAGTATTGACACTTCTAATCTCTGGAAATATGTACAGAACATATTGAAAACACAGTATTAAAATTAAAAGAAATGTTTCCTGGTGTATGTCTGTAAGGGATGTAACAACTGGTATCTAATGTTTACAAAAACAACATCACTGCACATTTGTTTTGTACTAGGGCAATAATCTCCCTGGAGAAACCCGAGATCAACTTGTTTTTCAGCGCTTAACATTAATTTACAATAACACGCACGTTGAATTAGTTTCCTACCTCAAGATGCAAATTATTGCTTAATGAATTCTCACAATTTGATCTACATAATCACAATGATTATAAACCAGAACCTTATTCATTATTTTATTCATTGATTTTATAAACTTTTAATGTAAATGTGGGAATAGTACAAATTTTTAACATGTTTCAGTTCAGGTAATAGAATTGTAGTTGCAAAATATTGGGTTATATTTGCTGAATATAGAAGTTTGAGGTTAATATAGTTGAGGTATCTAAAATGATTAAGGATTTTAAGGTAGTCTTAGTGAATGCCTTCCATTTGATGGAGAGTTTGGGAATGAGAGGAAACAGTGAAGAGTGAAATTAAGAACTTCACTGAAACACTTGTAGAACTTCAATACTTTACAAAGGATTGAGAATAAATCTGGGGTCTGGGGTAAAAATGAGTAAATGGAGTTGAGATCACTTTACTGAATTATCTGACTAAGTGACAGAATGGCCTCAAAGGGTTGAGTACTTTCTCCAGCTCTGTGATGTTACGTATGCAGAATGAAGCCTTTTAATTGCATTGCAGAACTTTTACTGGCCATTGCAGATTGGCATAAAGGTGATCTAAGCACCTACCTTTTTATAATCATGCTTTGTTATGAGATTGTGTGAACCTTGGCCCATTTTCACCATGCATGTTAATGTTAAGATTGTAGATTCAGTTCTCAATGTAGAACCCTGAGCACACAATCAGTGACACTCCCAGCTCAGTGGCCAGCCATGTCATGCTCTCAGAAGCATTTTTTAGGATCCTACATTAAGAATATACATAGGATCAGAGTTGATCGTTCTGTTGTCTTGCCTTCTTCTCTATTCAGTAAGCTTTTTCTGTATTATTTCTCTCACTACATCTTCCTGTGCTGTTCCCATTTCCTTTAAATCCCTTTACATCTAAGTATATTCCAATTTTAGTCCTGAATTTACAATGACTGAATATCTATAGCACTACAGTGGAGAAAATCCTGTAAGAGTTGAAGGGAATCATTTAATAAATTCTAGAAATATGGGCCATTCAGCTCAAATTCTTAGAGTCATTCCAGAAATGCTGAAAAACTGCACTGTGTTCTGGATTTCCTTGCTGAAACTTCTCTCTTCTTGCAAATTGTCCTCTCCCCATGCCTTAAAAAAACCCACTCTTGTTATTGTTAAATTTTATAAAATGGTGATCAGGGATTTATTTGTAGTAGAGAGTATAATCATGAGCACTGCAGTTGGGAAAATGTCAGAGAACACTGAGGAGCTTAGGAATGCCCAAATCATGTGCAGCTTGTAGAAACGAATGAGCATTTTGTAAACCAGCAGGATAGATTTGCCACCTACTTCAGAGGTGCAGGCTTCTTCTCCTCTGTATGAACTCAGTTGGCAGCCACATTTCTGATTTGTGAACTGTTAAACTTACTGAGGAATGGGAACCAGATTTCAGCTGGGGAGGACCTGTACAGGTTAGGTAACCCTCATCCAAAATTCCTAAATCCGATATCCGAAAATTTTTGAGCACTGACATGACAAATGGAAAATTCCACAAGGCACTGGGGATGTTCTCCACTGTAGAACACAGACAGTTCTGAGAAGTGACCTCACATATGTAATAAATGAAGTTAATAAAAAGTAGAAAAATGCTGCATGAAGCAGAAAATGAAGATCTTGTTTGTGTATGAAAAGAATGGATTCATCAGCGTTGGAGTTAACATATGCTGTTTAACAGTATGTTGATCATGAAACAAGCAAAGATCTATCATGGTGAACTGACAATTGAATATTCAGCAGGATGCTTAACGAAATTTAAGAAAAGACATGGTATTAAATTTTTAAAGATTTGTGGTGATAATACATCTGCTGATGATCATGATGCAGCAGAGAAATTCATTGATGAGTTTGCCAAGATTGTCACAGATGAACATCTAACACACTGAATGGCAGAAAAAACTGCATTACAGTAAGTAACATATATGTTAAATTAAATAAGTAGTGCAAAGATAGAAATAAAATAAGTAGTGAGGTAGTGTTCAATGTAGATTCAGAAATTGGATGGTAGAAGGGAAGAAGCTGTTCCTGAATCATTGTGTGCCGTCTCACTTCTGTACCTCCTTCCTGATGGTAGCAATGAGAAGAGGGCATATCCTGAACGATGGAGACGCTGACTTTTGGGAGCATCGCTCCTTGGAGATGTCATGAATACTACAGATTTCATGGATACTAAGATAGTACCCGAGATGTGTAGGTTTTAGCAAATAAAACAAAGTGAGGTGTTTTATGTTTTTTGAAACCCATAACACATCTTATTGAACTTCAGAAACTAAAAAAATCCTTACATAACAATGTCATCACATCAGACCAGCTCTTAAAGCAAAACACAAGTCAATGTTGGCTGTGAATTATGTACATTTCTCCCAATTATGTTACGTTACACAGGCCCCCACCCCCCACCAGAAATCTCTAATGCATTCATTGTAAGCCTGTCTGGAGTTTGGACGAGCAGCCCATCTCGGGTCCTGTGATCTATGGGTGGAGGAACCCCAGGTGCCACTGGTTTGTTCAGAGGTGTGTTGACATACTCATGGCCATGGCCATGGTGTGACAGCAGGGGCACAGCAGCAGTATTCTCCAAATCTTGTTTGGTTTAAGGTGATGTACCAAAACACATTCAGGTTTACCCCTCTTATCTATGATAAAAATCTTGTTTTCCCATTCCAAAATGTGGAAGGGGTCTAAGAGAATGTTGGTGTGTGTCATGGTGGACAAAAACAAGTGAGGTGGAGTGTAGGTCAACAAAAACCCAAGAGTGTTGTACGCCATGGGAGGTAGGAATAGAAGAAAAGGAATTGAATTTACTGAGGAGGGTGGAACGCTGTTGAGAGGCTGACCACACAGTCATGGTGTCAGGAATGAAATCATCTGACACTTGTAAAGCTGTCCATATACCAACTCAGCCACGGGCAACTGAAGATCCTCTTTTGGAGCTGTTCTGAGCCCCAGCAAGACCCATGGGAGACGATCAAGCCAAATCTCATCAGTCAAGGAAACCCTCAGAGCAGCCTTTAAGAAGCAGTGAAACTGCTCACGTAGGCCACTAGACTGTGGTTGATACAACGTGTTGTGATGTAGCCTAACACCAAAGTTCTGGGCCACCACAGCCCAGAGGTATGAAATGAATTGGGGAACATGGTCAGAGGAAATATCAAATGGGGCACCAAACTGAGCAACCCAGGTGCTGATGACAGCCCGAGCCACGTCTGTGGTCATCGTCGAAGCTGGAGGCACAACCTCTTGACACCTGGTGGTGTGGTCCACCATGGTAAGGAGGTGTGTGAAACCACGGGAGGGGAGAAGAGGACCAACTAGGTTTACATTGACATGGTCAAACCATTGCTCAGGAAAATCAAAAGGCACGAACATGACGGTTAATTTTTGCCCTCTGGCACTCTACACAGGCTACAGTCCAGTTGTGCACATCTTTCTGAGGCCATGCCAACAAACTCCAGTGTATTCAGTTTCTGTGAGGCCTTCCGGCCCAGATACATGGCCTCTTGTACTTTAAAAGCAGTCTGCCTCCAGTTTGCAGGCAAAATGGAGCAAGGGCAATCGGTTGAGACATTGTACAGGAGTGAAACCCCAGCTTCTTTGAACTTAATGTCAACCAACCTTAGGTCTGTGACTGCTGTTCAGTAAGCCTGGATCTCTGGGTCAATAACCTGGTCAGCTGCCATACAGGCATAGTCAACCCTTATGTGTACAGCCTCAATGGTTGGCCATGAGAGGCAGTCAGCCACAACATTATTTTTGCCCTTGATATGCTGTATATCAGTTGTGAATATGTAGGCCAGGTGGTGTTGCTGCTGTGCAGACCAAGGGTCCCATATTTTTGCCATCCCAAGCACAAGTGGTTTGTAGTCAATGAATGCTGTGAAATGGAGATCCTCTAGATGGGAAAAAAAGGCAGACAGCCTGATAGAGACTTAGAAGCTCACAGTCAAACATGCTGTACATCCTTACAGGGAGTTATAGATGGCAGCTGAAGAAGGCAAGTGGCTGCCACACTCCTCCGACCAGATGTTCGTGCACAGCATCCACAGAATAGTCTGAAGTGTCAGTAGTTATGGCTGTGGGTGCATTGGGGAGCTGATGCACCAGTAGAGTCACATTAGAAAGAGTTCATTTGATATCATCAAATGCCCTGGTCATGTCCACTGACCAGTCAAGCTCCTGATTAGGGGCATTACATTTAAGTGTACTCTACAGGGGAAGCACAAGCTCAGCAGCTCGTGGAAAGGAGCGGTGATAGAAACTCACCATGCCTAAAAAAAAGCCATAGTAGTGGCTACTTTTGATGGGAAGTGTTTCACAGCTTCTGCAGAAATAAGACACCAATGGTTGACAACCCATACTGGCACTTAACAGGGTTCATAATCAACCCATTTTGGCCTAAGTGCTCAGAAAGTGTGCAAAGATCAGATATGTGTTTGGATTTGACAGACTGGTGAGAAGTATGTCATCCGGGTAAACAAAAAGAAGATCAAAGTCTTTTAATACAGAATCCATCAGCTGTTGGAAAGGCTGTGCTGTGCTGTATTTTTCAGTCCAAACAGCATGCACAGAAATTCAAAAAGGCCAAAAGGGTTATCATAGCTGTTTTGGGAGTGGTCTCTGAGCACACAGGCACATGATGGTAGTCCCTAACCAGAATGACTTTCGAAAAAATTAACTTTCCAGCTAAACGTACTGGGAAGTCTTGGATGTGTGGGACTGGGTAACAATCATCTGTGGTGGCCTCTTTAAGGCATTGGTAATCACCACTTGGTCAGCAACCACCATCGTACTTGAGGATCGTACGGAGACTCCAAACCCAGAAGCTATTCAACTAGCGTACGATGCTGAGCCTTTCCATGTTGGCAAACTTAACCTTTGCAGTTTCCAATCTACACATGCAGGCATAGACTGGTGGACCAGTTATGGGAATGTGATGCTTGACCCTGTGTTTTGTGACTGTAGTGGAGAATGTGGGCTTGGTGAGCTTTAGGAATTGACCAACAGTCAAGTAAACTCACATGCAGTGGTGCATGTGCTTGACAGGGTCGTTGAGGGGAACTTACTGGGAGAGCAGGGTAATGACCCAAAGTCCTTGAAATAAGCCGGCAGTTCTTAAGATCAACTAATAGTTCTTGGGCAAACAGGAAATCTTCACCAAGCAGAGGTCTAGCCATTTTAGCCAGGACGAAGTTCTGCTTCATGTTGCCCACTGAAGCAGAGTGTCACTGATTGTGTCCCATAAGTCTAAATCTTGCAGCTGTTGGCAGCCTCCAGTGAGGTTTCCTCACTCTTTGCCTTCTCATCAATAGACGATGCTGGCAACACACTCACTTGAGCACCCATGCCACACAGGAAGAGTTGGCCTAATTCATAATGAACCCGATATGGTGGCACTGTTGAAGCTGCAGGGTGGTCAGCATTTCCTGACGTTTGTACCAAGGCGAGGGTGTTAAAAACGCAGGCCCGGCATCGGAGGTGCGGGCGTCCTTATGTTGGGGGCCTTACTGATCAGGCTTATTGATGTAGAGAAAGGAGGAGGAATTATGCACTGCTGCCTACTGAGTGTAGGCTATCAACCATTTTAGCAAGTTCCTTTTAGTCCATCACAGGTACCGTAGATTCCGGACTACAGAGCGCACCTGATTAAAAGCCGCACGCTCTAATTTTAGAAAGAAAATCAATTTTGTACTTGTACAAGCCGCACCGGATTTTAAGCCGCAGGTGTCCCACGTTGAAATATGAGATATTTACACAGAAAGATATTACACGTGAGGATTTTTTAACTTTTAATTAAATCCGTATGGTAACATAAACGAATACATATTGCAAATGCTTTTTTTCGGACAGTGCCTGTAACACAGCTACTTTTAAATATACATACGTATCGGTAACACACAAATTATGTTGCATATACTTCTTTACTGAACAGTGCACGAACAACATTCCAGTATCTCCTAACGACTGGTAAAAAAAAATATATATACTGCAGCCTACCAGGAAAAGTTATTGATCACCTTCTTCATCTTCCTCCTGCGCACTAAAACCATCAAAGTCCTTCAGTGTCCGAATTGAACAACCTCAGGATCTCGTCACTCACTTCAGTCTCTTCATTGTCGCTCTCACTTGAGCGCACGCGGTCCTCTTCATCACGCAGCAGTCCAGCCTTTCGAAACCCGCTGGTGATGGTGGATGTTGTGACACGGCTCCACGCATTTAGGATTCACTGGCAGACTTGAGTTAAAGATGCTCTTCGCATGCGTCCTGTTTTGGTAAAGGATTTCTCGCCGCTCGTCATCCAAGCCTCCCACTCAAAGCGCAGCGCCACTTTAAATGCCCGGTTCACACTGATGTCCAGTGGCTGCAAATACTTCATGGTGCCCCAGGAATCACAGCTGGAATTGAGTTAGTACTCTTGATGGCAGCTTTCACTGAACTTTCATTGTCAGCTGCTTAAATAATCACCATCGGTGGAAGCTTTAGTCCGGATGCTGTGCAGCTCAGAACACAAGTAAAATGCGTTCTCTCATGGCCACTTGTTTTCAGTGTGATGGACGAGTCACCTTTTTTATTAACAGTCCGAGTGAGAGGCAGGTCAAACGTCAAAGGTACTTCATCCATATTTATGATATCATCTGGCCCGATGGAATTCTCCGCTATCTTTGTTTGAGTGAATGTGCGGAAGTTAGCAAGTTTTTCCTCGTGGTGTCGGGAGGGAGCTGCTGACACAGAGTCGTGCGTACCCTGACAGACAGGCCTTTTCGTCTCATAAATCTAAAACACCACGATGGCCCACCTGTAAAATCTTCGATTTTCATTTTGGTGGCGGTTGCTTTAGCCTTCAGTCTGATTTGCACAGTGGAAACATCGCGGCCGCCTGCTCTCTGTGTGTTAACCCAGTCTTCAAGAAAGTTTTCAAGTTCGGGCCATCTGCTATGATTACCTCTGAAAGCTTTTGTCGTCTTTTTGCATTGACTCAGTTCTTCACGCTGGCGTCTCCACCGTCTCACCATCGATTCACTTATGCCAAGATTATGTGCAGCAGCTCGATTTCCTTCTTCAACCGCCAAATTGATCACCTTTAACTTAAAAGCCGCATCATATGCTTTTCTTCGAGTGTTTTCCATGTTGATGAGGGTGAGTACAAATGACTGATTTACAATAATTTAATTGTGAAAGTGCGCTTGATTTATCGTACAATTTCACTGGACCTCTGTGAACTACTCATCAATTTTATTGGTCTACTGTTACGAGGCAAAATGTTTTTGGCGGCATGAAAAAAAAACATGCATTAGCCGCATTGTAGTATAGGCCGCAGTGTTGCCGCAGTGTTCAAAGCGTGGGAAAAAAGTAGCGGCTTATAGTCCAGAATTTACGGTACATTAGCGAGGGCTATGCGAACCTGATCAGGCTATTGTTGCATGAAGAGTTTTTTAAAAATAAAGTAAGGATGGTGATTTCCCGGGAGAGATAGCATATGGTCCATTTGCTCTGACAGCCCAGCATCACCAAGGCCAGGCAACTGTTTGACGCACTCAGGCTTCGATAGTCCAAAGGTTTGTAAAAGGAGAGTTTTCAGTGATCTGTATTTATTGTGTTCAAGCGACTATTCAAGAAGTCTCACCACTCTTGCAGCAGTGGTGTTACTGAGATACACTACTACATAGAAATATTTGGTGTTGTAGGCTGTGATTTCTCACATTGTGTGTTTGGCCTCAGCTTGTACAAACTAAGCAACGGTATTTATCTCCTAAAATGCCTGCAGTTTCAAAGCGACTGCATTAGCTGAAATGTTAGTAACTCTGGAAACGTCCAAGAGCATCGGGGTCACCAGTGTAGGTTTTTACAAATAAAAACAGCAGAGGCATTTTATGTTTAAGCAAAACTGTAACTCATTTATTGTACTCCAAACACTGAACACAAAGTGAGGTAAAAGTACTTTATGCACTCACGTCATCACATCAGACCAGCCACTTAACCCCAACTCAATGTTGGTGGCTGTGAATTATGTACATTTTCATCAATTACATTACATATTTTTCTCTCTGCTAGATTATGTATTGCATTGAGCTGCCTGCCACATGTTAGTGATAATAAACCTGATTCTGATCTGATTCTGATTCTGACCCTTCAGCAGCATTCTTCCTTTCTTAAAACAATATAAAGTACTCATTTAGTATTCTAAAGGTATCTTCTGCATAACTCAATTATCTGCAATTAGTTCCACCCCATTCAGTAACCTCTACAACTTACACAGAAATCTTCTGAATCCCTTTTGTATTAAATGTCATTGTCTTCTCCCATTCTCTCCCTGCTTTACTTTCATTTTTCACTTCCCATCTAAACTATTCTATTATTGGATCTGCTTCTCACTGCAGTTACTTCCCAGGTTTGTTTTATCTATTCTTCTTTCTTACCTTGTCATCTGGGAAATATACTTCGATTTCCTTGCATTTCTATTGTGTGGGAATATAATTAGCTTGTACTGTATTTGAAGCTTTTTTTTATAGATCATCTGTTTTTGTATTGTTTGGTATCTCTTCATCTTGAGCAGATTCCTTATCTTCTTGATGAAGTTGGTCCTCCTTTGATTTAGATTTTTTTACCATCTGTTAATAATGAAAGCTTTATGATTTTTGCTCCCTAAATGTTTTCCCACTAACATGAAATCCACTTTGCATAACTCATTCCCCAGTACCAGATCCAATTAATGCTCCTCCACTTTCAGTCACAATCATACTGATCAAAGAAATTCTTCTCTGTACATTTCAGAAAGTCTTCCCATTTTCTGACCTTCTGACACTGTTTAAATCAATATTGGAGTAAATTGAAATCCACTCTTATTACTCTTGTATTCTTTAATTTCCCTCTGTATTCATTCCATCTCACTACTATTGTACAGCCTAAGAATTTTCTTTGTCCTTCTGATTTGTAATCAAATAGAATGTGTATTAAATAAAAAAAGGAAGTGCTGGAAATATTCAGAAATTTGGGCAGCTTCTGTGGAGCAAGGAACCTAATTAATGTTTTGGATCTATTTATCATTGAATCTTAGAAAGGGACCATATTTTAAATTGGGAGATGATGGAGAGAATAACTGACAAGTTTGCAATATGGTGGAAATGAAAGGAGACAAGTAGTGTCAAGTGGTGGACCAACAACCAACCTGAGGGAGGAACTCAGCAGGTCAAGCAGCATCTGTGGGAGGAAAGAAATTTTCAACATTTTGGGTTGAAACCATGCATCAGGACTGAGAGTGAAGGGACATGATGGCCATCATAGAATGGAAAAGGGGATTGACAAGTGGTGATACCAGGATGATTGGTGGACTGAGGAGGGATGTAGCAAGACAGGCAGATAGTGCCCATGAGCAGGAAGACTGTGGCAGGTGAATGATACATGGAGGCAGACAGAGAGAGGACTGTTAAAATAGGAGGTGACTGCTGAAGGGAGATGAACAGGAACACAAAATACTACCAGAGCAGGGATTTGGAGAAGTAATGGCAATGAGAATGAGAACATTAGAGGAAAAAATAGAGGTGAACGACAGATGTGGGGTTACAGATAAACCTGAGTATGAAGTGGATGGATGGAAGGGGGGCAAAGATGTGTGGTGTGATGTAAGAAGAGGCCAAAAATGGAAGGACAAGAGGATCAAATGGGGGGAGGGGGAAAAGAAGAGGAGGGAATTTCTTATAATTAGAAAATTTAATATTCATGTCATTGGGTGGTTGACCATCCAAGCAAAATATAGAAATGCTTCTGAAGTTTCTGTTGGGCTTCATCCTGGCAGTAGAGAAGGTCATGGATAGACATCACTGCAAGACTGAGAAGGGAAGTTGAAAGGCAACAGGGAACTTGGGATGGCCATTGCAGACTGAGTGTAGGTGTTCTGAGAAGCAGTCACCAAGTATGTGGTTGGTCTCACTGAGGTAACTACTCAGAATCACCAGTGCAGCAGATAAAGCTGGAAGAGATGCTTTGTGAATCTTTGCCTCAACTAGAAAGACTGTTGTAGTCTCTGGATGATGGTAGGGGTAGAGTTTTAAGGACCTGTTATATCTACTGCAAGCCCTGTAAGGGAAGGATGGGTTTTGTGTGGTCTCTAAGTGGAAAGCGGTAGGGAGAAAGAAAATGTTACTGGTAATGGGATCATGTTAAGAATGAAATTAGGAGAGCCAGAAGGGGCCATGAGAAGGCCTTGATGAGCAGGATTAAGGAAAACCCCAAGGCATTCTACAAGTATGTGAAGAGCAAGAGGATAATACGTGAAAGAATAGGACCAATCAAGTGTGACAGTGGAAAAGTGTGTATGGAACCGGAGGAGGTAGCGGGGGTACTTAATGAATATTTTGCTTCAGTATTCACTACGGAATAGGGCTTAGGCAATTGTAGGGACGACTTACAGTGGACTGAAAAGTTTCAGTATATAGACATTAAGAAAGGGGATGTGCTGGAGCTTTTGGAAAGCATCAAGTTGGATATGTCACCAGGACTGGATGAGATGTTCCCCAGGCTACTGTGGGAGGCAAGGGAAGAGATTGCTGAGCCTCTGGCAATGACCTTTGCATCATCAGTGGGGACAGGAGAGGTTCCGGAAGATTGGAAGGTTGCAGATGTTGTTCCCTTAGTCAAGAAAGGCAGTAGAGATAGCCCAGGAAATTATAGACCAATGAGTCTTACTTAAATGGTTGGAAAGCTGATGGAGATCCTGAGAGGCAGGGTTTATTTGCAAAGGCAGGTAGTACCTTACGAGCCTAAATTAATTTTTTGAGGATTTGACTTGAAACATTGATGAAGGTAGATCAGTAGATGTAGTGTATATGGATCTCAAAAAGGCATTTGATAAGGTACCCCATGCAAGGCTTATTGAGAAAGTAAGGAGGCTTGGGATCCAAGGGGACCTTTGTTTTGTGGATCCAGAATTGGCTTGCCCACAGAAGGCAAAGAGTGGTTGTAGACAGGTCACATTCTGCATGGAGGTTGGTGACTAGTGGTGTGTCTCAGGGATCTGTTCTGGGACCCCCTACTCTTCAAGATTTTTATAAATGACCTGGATGAGGAAGTGGAGGGATGGGATAGTAAATTTGCTGATGACACAAAGTTGGAGGTGTCAGAGGTTACAGCGGGACATTGATAGGATGCAAAACTGGGCTGAGAAGTGGCAGATGGAGTTCAACCCAGATAAGTGTGAAGTGGTTCATTTTGGTAGGTAAATATGATGGCAGAATATAGTATTAATGCTAAGACTCTTGGCAGTGTGGAGGATCAGAGGGATCTTGGGGTTCGAGTCCATAGGACACTCAGAGCTGCTGCACAGGTTGACTGTGTGGTTAACAAGG
Source organism: Hypanus sabinus (assembly GCF_030144855.1). Classification (NCBI taxonomy): domain Eukaryota; kingdom Metazoa; phylum Chordata; class Chondrichthyes; order Myliobatiformes; family Dasyatidae; genus Hypanus; species Hypanus sabinus. The sequence continues at coordinate 112,226,688 of NC_082707.1, forward strand.
TATACGGTGTATTAGCCTTCATCAACCGTTGGATTGTGTTCAAGAGCTGAGAGGTAACGTTACAGCTATATAGGACCTTGGTCAGACCCCACTTGGGGTATGGTGCTCAGTTCTGGTCACCTCACTACAGGAAGAATGTGGAAACTATAGAAAGGGTGCAGGGGAGATTTACAAGGATGTTGCCTGGATTGGGAAGCACGCCCTATGAGAATAGGTTGAGTGAACTTGGCCTTTTCTCCTTGGAGTGATGAAGGATGAGAGGTGACCTGATAGAGGTATATCAGATAATGAGAGGCATTGATCATGGGGATCATGAACAGTGGACCGACATATGGGAATGAGGATAGGAATTAAAATGGTTGACCACTGAAAAATCCTGGTTTTGGTGGATTGAGCAGAGATCATGTCAGGAGCACCAGATGCAGTGCAGTAGACAACACCAGCAGATGTGTTGCTTCATCTAATTCATTTTTCTTGGTAGAAGGGGCTGGGGTTAAAGAGTATGAAAATTAGAGTAGTGCATCAAGGCAAAGATCCTCACAGGCAAGTCAGGTGAGCTTTGAGCATAGATCAGGACCTCGAATGATGGCATTATTGCAATCACAGAAATGTGATTGAATGAAAGGCAGGACTTGAAGCTCCATGTTCCAGTGTATAGAAGTTTCAGATGTGACTAAGGGCATACAAAAAAGGAGCGGGAAAATATGCTGATCTGAGTGAACATAACAGAAATACTTACAAAGAATACCTTAGAGGGATTGACCTGTGAGTCCAAATCGGTAGAACTTGTGAAAAATGAGGGGTATCACTTTGTTGGGGTTTTACCATAATAGTCAGTGGGATTTTGTGGAACTGATATCTAGACAAATCACAGTAAGGTGTGAGAACATAATTGTAATAGTAGCAGGGGATTTTAGCTTTCCTGACATCAACAAAGGTTTAAATGGAGTGGTATTTTGTTATGTGCATCCAAGAAAGTATTTTGATCATCCTACTAGAGCTGGGGCTAAATTTGACCTTATCTTAGGAAATGGGCAGGTGCTGGAAGTGTTTCGAGGGGAAGTACTTAGAAAATGGTGACAGAAGTTTTACAAATTTCAAGGTAATCATGGAAAGAGATAAAGCTGGCCCTCAAGTTATAGTCTTGAACCGAGGTTATGGCTTATTTTACTAATGATTCTAGTGAGAGTAGATTGGGAACATATGCTTGTGGAGAAAATGATAGCAGGCACGTGTGAGTTACTTAAAAGAGAATTAGTAAAACTTCAGAGCCAGGATGTTTTGGAAAGAGGAAAAAGAAAATGTTAAGATTGGGGAACCTTGAATGGGTATTGAAGGCTTAATCAGGAGAAAAATAAAGAAAACATACAAACAGATGGAATCAGGAAATTTTCTTAAGGAATATACTCTACTGGATGCTTTTTGACCACCCAATAGTAACAGGGACATTGAGGAGCAGATAGGGAGACAGATTCTGGAAAGGTGTAATAATAACAGGGTTATTGTGGTGGGAGATTTTAATTTCCCTAATATTGATTGGCATGTCCCTAGAGTGAGGGGTTTAGATGGGGTGGAGTTTGTTAGGTATGTTCAAGAAGGTTTCTTGACACAATATGTAGATAAGCCTACAAGAGGAGAGGTTGTACTTGATCTCGTATTGGGAAATGAACCTGCTCAGGTGTTAGATCTTTCAATGGGAGAGCATTTTGGAGATAATGATCACAACTCTATCTCCTTTGGAAAGTGTTTAATTGGAGTAAGGGGAAATATGAGGCCCTCAGGCAGGAACTTGGAAGCATAAATTGGAAACAGATGTTCCATACACACTTTTCCACTGTCACATTTGATTGGTCCTATTCCCTTACATCTTGCTCTTAACATACTTGTAGAATGCCTTTGGGTTTTCCTTAATCATGTCCACCATGGCCCCCTCTGGCTTTCCTAATTTCTTTCTTGAGCTCCTTCTTGCTAGCCTTCTAATCTTCTAGCTCTCTACTATTATCTAGCTTTTTGAACCTTTCGTAAGCTCTTCTTTTCTTCTTGACTGGATTTACAACAGCCTTTGTACCACAGGAACTGTCTCACTGGAACTATGTCTATGTAGAACTCCACACAAATATCCCCTGAACATTTGCCACATTTCTTCCTTACATTTCCCTGAGGCATAATATGATTAGGAATAGTCAGCATGGCAGGTCATGCCTTACGAGCCTGATTGAATTTTTTGAGGATGTGACTAAACACATTAATGAAGGAAGAGCAGTAGATGTAGTGCATATGGATTTCAGCAAGGCATTTGATAAGATACCCCATGCAAGGCTTATTGAGGAAGTAAGGAGACATGGGATCCAAGGGGACATTGCTTTGTGGATCCAGAACTGTCTTGCCTACAGAAGGCAAAGAGTGATTGTAGACGGGTCATATTCTGCATGGAGGCCAGTGACCAGTGGTGTGCCTCAGGGATCTATTCTGAGACCCTTACTTTCCGTGATTTTAATAAATGACCTGGATGAGGAAGTAAAGGGATGGGTTAGTAAGTTTGCTAATGACACAAAGGTTAGGGGTGTTGTGGATAGTGTGGAGGGCTGTCAAAGGTTACAGTGTGACATTGATAGGATGCAAAAATGGGCTGAGAAGTGGCAGATGGAGATCAACCCAGATAAGTATGAGGTAGTTCATTTTGGTAGGTCAAATATGATGACAGACTATAGTATTAATGGTAAGACTCTTGGCAGTGTGGAGGATCAGAGGGATCTTGGGGTCCAAGTCCATAGGACACTCAAAGCTGCTGCACAGGTTGACTCTGTGGTTAAGAAAGCATACAGTGTATTGTCCTTCATCAATTGTGGGATTGAGTTTCGAAGCTGAGGGGTAATGTTGCAGCTGTATAGGACTCTGGTCAGACCCCACTTGGAGTACTGTGCTCAGTTCTGGTTGCCTCACTACAGGAAGGATGTGGAAACCATCAAAAAAGTGCAGAGGAGATTTACAAGAATGTTGCTTGGATTGGGGAGTGTGCCTTACGAGAATAGGTTACATGAACTCAGCCTTTTTTCGTTGGAGCGATGGAGGATGAGAGGTGACCTGACAGAGGTGTATAAGATGATGAGAGGCATTGATCGTGTGGATAGTCAGAGGCTTTTTCCCAGGGTTGAAGTGGCTAGCATGAGAGGGCACAGTTTTAAGGTGCTTGGAAGTAGGTACAGAGGAGATATCGGGGATAAGTCTTTTACACAGAGAGTGGTGAGTGCGTGGAATGGGCTGCCAGCGACGGTGGTGGAGGTGGATACGATGGGGCCTTTTAAGAGACTCCTGGACAGGTACATGGAGCTCAGAAAAATAGAAGGCTATGGGTAACCCTAGGTAATTTCTCAGTAAGGACAATTTCGGCACAGCTTTGTGGGCCGAAGGGCCTGTATTGTGCTGTAGGGTTTCTATGTTTCTGAAGTGTACAGAAAGAATGCCTTTATGGGTCAGCATATTTAATATGAGAATTGGGAGGTTATGTCAGGTTACGTAAAAACAAAACATTGGTTTAACCATATTTGGAACATTGTATTCAGTTCTGGTCACCATTGTCTAACAAATATGCGATCGTACTAGTAAGAATGAAGAGAAGTTTTATCAGGCTGTTGCCCAGATTGGAGGATGTTAGTTATGGAGAGAGAATGGATAGGCTGGGCTTGTTTTTCCTAGAGTAAAAGAGGCTGAGGAGTGACCTGACAATTATATTAAATTATAAAAAACATAGATGAGGTAGACAGAACCTTTTTGCAAGCGTAGGTTTATGGTGAAAGGAAGGATTTTTTAAGGGGATTAGAGGAGTAAGTTTTTACACAGAGGTGATATGGAGCATAAGATATAGGAGCAGAATTAGGCCATTTGGTCCATTGAGTCTGCTCCATCATTTCATCGTGGCTTGTCATTTTCCTGCTGGTGTGATCATACACTTTCTGACACTGTATTCCATCTTCCACCTCTTTGCCCATTCCCCTAATCTGTCCAAGTCCTTCTGTAGTCTCTACTTCCTCAAACTACCTGCTCCTACACCTATATTCGTAGTGTCTGTAAACTTGGCCAAAAAGCCATCAATTTCATCATCCAAGTTATTGACATATAACATGAAAAGAGATGGTAACAACACAGACCCCTGTGGAACACCACTAGTTACTGGCAGCCAACCAGAAAAGGCTCCTTTTATTTCCACTATTTGCTTCCTGCCAATCAGCCAATGCCTTATACATGCTAGTTTATTTTCTGTAATACCATGGGCTCTTAAAATGTTAAGCAGCTCCTAGTGTGATACCTTCTCAAAGACCTGAAAATCCAAGTACACAACATCTACCAATTCTCCTTTGTCTATCCTGATATTATTTCTGCAAAGAATTCCAGCAGATTTGTCAGGGAAAATTTTCCCTTGAGGAAACCATGCTGACTGTGGCCTGTTTTATCATGTGCCTCCAAGTACCCTGAAACCACATCCTTAACAATCGACTTCAACATCTTTCCAACCACTGAGATCAGACTAACTAGCCTATAATTTCCTTTCCTCTGCATCTCTCCCTTCTTGAAGAGAAGGCTGACATTCGCAATTTTCCGTTCCTTCAGAACCATTCCAAAATCTAGTGATTCTTGATAGGTCATTACCCATGTCTCCACAATCTCTTCAGCCACCTCTTTCGGAACCTTCGGGTGTATATCATCTAGTCCAGGTGTCTTATCTACCTTCATACCTTTCAGTTTCCCAAGCACCTTCTCCCTGGTAATGACAACTTCACACACTTTTGCCCTGACACACTCGAATGTCTGGCATACTGCTAGTGTCCTCCGCAGTGACGAATAATGCAAAATACTTATTCCCAAAGGATAATGCCAAGGAGGTGGTGGAATCAGTGAATCAGTTACCACCACTAGTTTCTTTGCCTCCACCACATCTGTTTCCAGGATGCGACTTTCCATTCCAGGATGTCGGAAATGTCCTCTTTCTTTAAAGAAGTGTCTCTCTCCCTGTGCTATTAATGCTGCCTTCTCCCAAATTCCTTCATTTTCCATACATTTGCACTCACCCCATCTTCATGCCGCATTAATAGTGAGTGGTCCTCTTGTCCTTACCTACCAGCCCATCAGCCTCTGTATCCAACATATTATCCTCTGACTTCTACCATCTCTAAATGGATCCTACAACTAAACATACTTTTACCTCCCCTCACCACTTTCTGCAGTGATCATTCCCTCTACGATTTCCTTGTCCATTCATCCCTCCCCACTAACCTCCCTCCCGACACTTATCCCTGCAAGTGGCCTAAGTGCCACACCTGTCCATACACTTCCTCCATCCCTTTCATTCCAACAGTCCTTCAAGGTGAAGCAACATTTCACCTGCAGATCTGCTGGGGTCATCCATTGTGTCAAGTGCTTCTGATGTGGCTTCCTCTACCTTGGTGAGACCCATCGTAAATTGAGGGCCTGCTTTGTTAAGCACCTCCGCACCACCTGCCACAATTAGGACTTCCAGGTGGCCAAACATTTTAATTCCCATTCCCATCCCTATGTGTTCCTCTTGTGCTAAGATGAGGCCACCCTCAGGATGGAGGAGCAACACCTTATATTCCGTCTGGGTACCTTACAAATTGATGGCATGAATATTGATTTATATCAATTATTCCCCACTCTGACCTTTTACTTCTTCTTTCCTGCCTATTACTTCTTCCCCCTCCCCCCTACATTCCCTCTCTCCTATGGTCCACTATCATTTCCAATCAGATTTTTTAAAATTTCCTGCCGTAGTACTTTCCCACCCACCTGGCTTCACCTATCACCTTCCACCTTTTTCTCCCCCCAGCATTTTATTTTGACATTTTCCATCTTCTTTCTCAGACTTGAAGAAGGGTCTCATTCTGAAACATGGACTGTTTATTCTTTTCCATACATGTTGTCTGACCTGCTGAGCTCCTCCAGATAGCCAGCATCTTCAGAGTTCCTTGTGGTTACAATCATTACATTTAAACAGGCAAGGTATAGAAGGATATGGTTCAAGTGTGGATTAGTGTAGATGGGCAAAATGTTGGCATGAACATGATGGGGTGAAGCTGTGCTGTGTAGGTTGATGAGTGTATAGCTACAGTTTTGTGTGTCAGTTCTGAGTTGCTTGAAGTTGTCAGAGTTCATGGCCAGTTGTCTCCACTGCCAGTCAGCAGTCCTTCACTAAGGCAGAATTTATAAGTCACTATGCCAAGCTTGCTTAGTAAATGCACAAAGTCTGTGGAGGCTCAGTCATTGAGGGAATTTATAGGGGAAGTAGATAAAATTTTAAATGATCAGGGAATTGATGGGACAAATTCCTGCCTTTTCTTAAGACAGGTCTCTATGTTGCCATAACATATCATGTTATGTGAATAATTACACCTGTGGATTCCCAGCCTTGTCCGGTACACTGCCTGCCTTCACATTGCTGTAAATATACCTTTGACCCTATCTAAAGATTTTGTTTCTTGTTCTGGTATGATGTACATCAAACTATCCTTTTTCCACTTTTTTTTTGCATCTTAATGTAACCTTCCTACATCCATTCCACCTCTCCCCCACACCATCAAATTAGGTTATGCTCTCCATTCCCCTCCACAATCTGTCATGAAGACATTGATCCTAACTTTGTTGATGTTCAATTTGTCTGACCTGTACAGGTCTCATTAGAATTACTTCCAGTAAAGTACATCCTCCTGCTGTTTCTGCATGTATTGGAAAGTGACAGAAATTAAGAGCGATTCTGCTTCTTAATGCCTCTCTTAACTCAAGTAAAATCTGTCAGCAGGTCACAAATTTCTCATTCTGCTTCACCAGAATTTTTCACAGCCACCTGGTATAATCCATGACCGGAGCACTAAGGGGGCATCATTTAAAGTGTGCTATCCATGAAACACACTGTCTCACTGATGGTGAGCAGTGATGTCAGCTTTTGTTCAAGATCAAGGGAGATCATGTCCCTTCTGCAGGCTGCTTGCCCGTGGCACAGAGTGAACATTCCATAGGTCTGAGGTGCCTTCCCATATTTCTAGATTAAAATTGTATCAATAGATATTTGTAACTATTAAAATACATATTAAATGGACATTTTTTTAATTCCCTGGCTCATTCTTCAACTTGCTAGAGCTCTGCTTTTTACCTTTTGTGGTTCCAACTGTTGCTTTTCATGCACTGTTCTGAAATCATACCATGTATGGAGTACTACTGCATGGAGAAACTGATAAGGAGTCTGATCATGATTTCAGAAATTAGGATTAATGCTTCTGGTATTTCTACATTTCACCACTCACTTCACATGCATTATACTTTGTCTTACTGATACCACGAGCAATAATATGCTTTTGTATTTTATGGTACGATGCAGTAGACAGAATTTGAAAAAGAGAAACATGAGAACACTCTTTCAATGTCTTAAATTAAGCTTTTTAAAAACTTGTTGCAGAGCTGTTTAAGCAGCTAAGAATTCTTTTATGTAAATAATAAAGAATTTTGTCTCTCCATCACAATGTCAAAAAGTAGTGCTCTTTTAAATTTTCTACAAAAACGTTTACTCAAAAAGCACTTTAGTATTTCCTTCTAATTCTATTACTTAAATCTGTCCTGCTTTGTTTCAGATGATAGGAATCATTCTAACAAGACCAAGGAATTATTTCCATGGTTTGAAGCCACAGACAGCAGTAAATCAAAGGGCAAAGACAGACTGACTGGGAGAGCCAGAAGCTTTAAGTAAGTGCAAGAGTAAAAATGGGACAACACTGTATTCTGTTGGCAACTTAACTATTGTTTTGCAGTGTAGAAATTGAGACCACAATAACAAATCTTCAAAATTTTAATTTGAGCTTATGTGAGAAAGAAGAGCCTTATCTTCTACTTTTAAATTTCTCAAATTAATCTCAATTTTTATACAGATTAAAAATTCACTGGAATCAATACATGTGACACTTTTTATAGTAGCTGCAAATTAATCTATAACTGTTTATTCTTGGGTTATTAAAGTCTGTCGTTTCTTACACCATGAGAGAAATAAGAAATAGATGTTAAATTTTATCTTCAAAATATGAATTCTTGACATCAGAGTAGCAAAGAGCTGTACAACAACCAAGGTAATTCGAAGCCAGGAGAAAAATCTGTGACTGGAGAAATACTTGGCCTATAGAAGAAAGTCATACAACATGGAAACAAAACATTCAGCCCACCAGATCCTTCAAGCAGGTTTCAATTTTACCAGTGCCTAAGAATAACGTGGTAACCTACCTCAATGACTATCACCCAGTAGCATTTACATCCTCTGTGATAAAGTGTTTTGAGAGGATGGTGATGAAACTATCACCTCCTTCCTGAAGAGTGACTTGGATCCACTCCACTTTGCTTGCTGTCACATCAGATCAATAGCAGATGCAGTTCCAATGGCTCTTCACTCAACCCTGGAATATCTGGAAAGTGAAGTGCTGGATAGACGGGATCTGATTAGAAGTAGCCAGCATGGATTTGTACGTGGAAGGTCATGTTTGATAAACCTTATTGAATTTTTTGAAGAAGTTACGAGGAATGTTGATGAGGGTAAGGCAGTGGATGTAGTCTATATGGACTTCAGCAAAGCCTTTGACAAAGTTCCACATGGAAGGTTAGTTAAGAAGGTTCAGTCGTTAGGTATTAATGCTGGAGTAATAAAATGGATTCAACAGTGGCTAGATGGGAGATGCCAGAGAGTAGTGGTGGATAATTGTTTATCGGGATGGAGGCCGGTGACTAGCGGAGTGCCTCAGGGATCTGTTTTGGGCCCAATGTTGTTTGTAATATACATAAATGATCTGGATGATGGGGTGGTAAATTGGATTAGTAAGTATGCCAATGATACTAAGGTAGGAGGTGTTGTGGATAATGAGGTGGATTTTCAAAGCTTGCAGGGAGATTTATGCCGGTTAGAAGAATGGGCTGAACGTTGGCAGATGGAGTTTAATGCTGAGAAGTGTGAGGTTCTACATTTTGGCAGGAATAATCCAAATAGAACATACAGAGTAAATGGTAGGGCATTGAGGAATGCAGAGGAACAGAGAGATCTAGGAATAACTGTGCATAGTTCCCTGAAAGTGGAGTCTCATGTAGATAGGGTGGTGAAGAGGGCTTTTGGAACGCTGGCCTTTATAAATCAAAGCATTGAGTACAGAAGTTGGGATGTAATGCTAAAGTTGTACAAGGCATTGGTAAGGCCACATTTGGCATAATGTGTGCAGTTCTGGTCACCGAATTATAGGAAAGATATCAATAAATTAGAGAGAGTGCAGAGACGATTTACTAGGATGTTACCTGGGTTTCAGCAATTAAGTTACAGAGAAAGGTTGAACAAGTTAGGTCTCTATTCATTGGAGCGTAGAAGGTTGAGGGGGGATTTGATCGAGGTATTTAAAATTTTGAGAGGGATAGATAGAGTTGACGTGAACAGGCTGTTTCCATTGAGAGTAGGGGGGATTCAAACTAGAGGACATGATTTGAGAGTTGGGGGCAGAAGTTTAAGGGAAACACGAGGGGGTATTTCTTTACTCAAAGAGTGATAGCTGTGTGGAATGAGCTTCCTGTGGAAGTAGTAGAGGCCAGTTCAGTTGTGTCATTTAAGGTAAAATTGGATAGGTATATGGACAGGAAAGGAGTGGAGGATTATGGGCTGAGTACGGGTAGGTGGGACTAGGTGAGATTAAGGGTTCGGCACGGACTAGGAGGGCCAAGGTGGCCTGTTTCCGTGCTGTGATTGTTATATGGTTATATGAAGATACACCCATCAGGATGCTCTTTCGTGGACTACAGCTCAGCATTCAATACTGTCATCCCCTCAAAATAAATCAATAAGCTCCAAGACTGAGGTCTCAATATCTCCTTGTGCAACTAGATCCTGGATTCCTCAATTGCAGAACTCGGTCAGTTCGGATTGGCAACAATAACTCCTCCATAGTTACCATTAGTACAGGTGCACCTCAAGGTTATGTGCTTAGTCTCCTGCTCTACTCGCTTTATACTTATGACTGCAAGGCTAAGCACATGCCATATTTAAGTTTGCTGATGACACCACTGTCATTGGCTGAATCAAAGGTGGTGACAAATCAGCATATAGGAAGAAGATTGTCACAATAACAACTTCTCATTCAAAGTCAGAAAGACCAAGGAGCTGATTATTGACTACAAGAGGAGGAAACCAGAGGTCCATGAGCCAGTCCTCATCACGGGATTATAACTTGAGAGGATCAGAAACTTTAAATTCCTCAATATTATCAATTCAGAGTCCTTTGTCCAGCAGTACAGTGTCAGCAGAGCAACACTTATAATTTCTTAGAAGTTTGCGACAATTTAGCATGTCATCTAAAATGTTGACAAGCTTCTATAGATATGTGGTGGAGAGAATACGGTCGGTCCATCTTATCCGTGAGGGATTAGTTCCAGGACCTCTCGCGGATACCAAAAAATGCGGATGCTCAAGTCCCTTATTCAGCCTGTCTCATTGTGGTGGACCTTAGGACCCAGTGGAACCCTAGACCTTATTTAACCTGTCTCAGTGTGGTGGACATTAAAACCCGGTGGCCGAGCTCTGAATCTGCAGTGATTCTGTTCACGAAAATAATCACGATTGAAAATAAAGGGGAAATAATAAAGCAATCTAAAAGACATGAAACACCATTGGTTATTGGAAAAGCGTTGGACTCAACAATCGGAACAATTTTAAAGGATAAAGTGAGAAAGGCCCTGCCCCGATGAAAGCTACAATTGTTACTAAGCAACACAGTGGTTTAATTACTGGGTTTTGGGTTTTTGACCCTCCACATCAACCAGGCACGGAAGGAGAGCGCACTCGGAAATGGTCTGTCACTGGATCAAACTCGGGAACTTCCTGAGCCCGGCACTGAAACATACATTCTTAAGTGTTTTATATGCATAGAAAGGTAAAATATATATTATATACTAAGACAAACGTTTGACTAACTGATGCCAAATAATACCGGATGTACCTGTTCCGACTTACATAGTAAGAGCACTTCCGATTTTTTTTCGATCCTGAACCACGGTAACCTAAGCACATCCTCCGGTATACTTTAAATCATCTCTAGATTACTTATAATACCTAATACAATGTAATTGCTATGTAAACTAGTTTTATACTGCATTGTTTAGGGAATAATGACAAGAAAAAAGTCTGTACATGCTCAAACAACAAGTGCTGGAAGAGCACTTCCAGGTTTTCGATTTGCGGTTGGTTGAATTCGCGCATGCGGAACTCGCAGATAAGGAGAGCCGACTGTATTGTCTGGTTGCATGATGTCTGGAATGAAAAAGCCTACAAAAGTAGTGGCTACAGCCCAGAACATCACAAGAAAAGCCCTCCCAACCAGAGCACATCTACAGTGCCTATAAAAAGTATTCACTCCTCTTAGAAGCTGTTTTCATGTTTTACAACATTGAATCACAGTAGATTTAGTTTGGTTTTTTGGACACTGATCAACAGAAAGAAAACTTACATATCAAAATTGGTCTAAATTTCTTACAATTATTAAACACAAAATAATTAGCCTGACATCAGTGGTTGGGAAGTTGTCGGAATCGATTTTTAGGGATGAGATTATGAGTACATGGAGGCACATGACAAGATAGGCCAAAGCCAGCATGGTTTCCTGAAAGGAAAATCCTGCCTGACTAACCTACTGCTATTTTTTGAGGAAATTACAAGCAGGGTAGACAAATGAGGTGCAGTAGACATGGTGTACTTGGATTTTCAGAAAGCCTTTGACAAGGTGCCGCACATGAGGCTGCTTAGCAAGATAAGAACCGACAAAATTACAGGGAAGTTACTGGCATGGGTGGAACATTGGCTGGTCGGCAGAAAACAGAGTGGGAATAAAGGGATCCTATTCTGGCTGGCTGCTAGTTACTAGTGGAGTTCCACAAGGGTCGGTGTTGAGACCGCTGCTTTTTACAATGTATGTCGATTTGGACTATAGTATTAATGGATTTGTGGCTAAGTTTGCCAATGATACAAAGATAGGTGGAGGAGCAGGTAGTGTTGAGGAAACAGAGAGCCTGCAGAGAGACTTAGATAGTTTGGGGGAATGGGCAAAGAAGTGGCAAATGAAATACAATGTTGGAAAGTGTATGGTCATGCACTTTGGTGGAAGAAATAAACGGGCAGACTATTATTTAGATGGGGAGAGAATTCAAGCTGCAGAGATGCAATGGGACTTGGGAGTCCTTGTGCAAAATACCCTAAAATAGTGGTCACCAACTTTTTTAAGCCCAAGATCACCTACCTCGGCCTTAGTGAAAGGCAACATCGACCTACTAAATCATTCAGTCACAGGCATGCACACAGGGCAGAAAAGACCCTGTAAATAATGAAACATTATAATGAAACATTGCGGGGTAAAACCCCGCAACCCGGAAACAACCTCTCTTTACATTAAACAGCTTTCCGTTGCACGAGTATTGCTATATTACCATTATCTTAATTAGTATTACTTATTTTTGTAACGCTCACATTACAAAACCTTTAATTCTGTGTTTCATTATTTAATTTTATTTCAACACAAAAATAAATGAATAAAAATTGACTGTTGCACTCAGTGTGATGACTGGGGCTGAATACTTTCTGCTAGTTCCCTGAAATTTGGCTCATAATGTTGCAAAAACAAGGCTGAGGATGAACCCAAGTGTAGGACACAGGCACAGAGGCAGAGTCAGGAGACGTTCTTGATGTAACCAGTGTGGAATTAGTATCCAGGAACGATGCTAGACTTAGAACTGGCAGTCCTAAGAACCATGAGACAAGGTTACTCACACCAGAGTCGACCAATGAACTGGCAGCTCCTTGTTGTGGTCAAGGGTTTTTATACTGCATTTGCTGATGGAAAGCAGGTTTGTGTAGTTAGTGGAACCTGGGAATGATTGGAAACTAAACGAGGGGGTTGAGGCCCAACTCCTGAGGTAAATAGCCAGGGTAAAACGAGGGGTTTGCCAGAAGGGACAATGACACATAACTACAGACAGCCAGTCTGAGACAGTCTGTGAGGTGTCTGTCAGTAAGACAGCTCCTGTACTTAGATTTCATAATTTTAATCTGTTGCAGTACAGTGCCCTCTCAAACCTCCTGACAGACTGAATATTTGAATGGACAGTTTCTTTTGTTAGACGGAATGTTGAATCTGCCACGTTTTTCAGGTGTTTTGTATTGGTAAGCTGTTACTGAGAAATGAGTATAACTTTCAGAGGTACACAAGATAATGACACCACTGTTTTTTTTTCCCAGTTATTTACATTTGGGGAATGTTGGAATATAAAGGGGGAGAAGTGTTGTAATGTGAACATTATAAAGATAAATTAATACAAATTAGGATAAATGAAATATAGCAATACGCCTGCTATGCGGCAATGCAAAGCTGTTTGTAAAGAGATGTTGCTGCCGGGTTGCAGGGTTTTACTTCCGGTCTTTTCTACCATGGTGCATGGCAGGGGAGCTATACACAAATGCGTACTGGGCAGAAAGAACGGAACTAAAACTCCACAACCTGGAAACAATCTCTCTCTACAAACAGCTCTCAGTAGCTGGAGTATTGCTATATTACCATTATCCTAATTAATATTACTTATTTTTATAATGCTCACATTACAACAGTATTTGCATATTTATTTATTTTTCATTTTTTTGGGGATCTACTGGGAAAGTCTCAAAGATCGACTGGTCAATTGCAATCGACCGGTTGTGACCACTACCCTAAAGGTTACCTCCAGGTTGAGTCGGTTGTGAAGAAGGCAAATGTAATGTTGGCATTCATTTCTAGAGGTGTAGAATATAAGAGCAAGAATGTGATGTTGAAGCTCTACAAGGCACTTGTGAGACCACACTTGGAGTATTGTGTGCAGTTTTGGGCTCCTTATTTTAGAAAGGATATACTGACATTGGAGAGGGTTCATTGGAGAAGATTCATAAGATTGATACCAGGAATGAAAGGGTTACTGTATGAGGAATGTCTGGCAGCTCTTGGGCTGTAGTTATTAAGTGTATTTAAGGCAGAGATGGATAGTTTCTTGATTAGCCAGGGCATCAAAGGGTATGGGGTGAAGGCAGGGGAGTGGGGATGACTGGAAGAATTGGATCAGCTCATGATTAAATGGCAGAGCAGACTCGATGGGCCAAATGGCCGTCTTAATTGATTGCATAATGATCACCCCCTTCAAGTCAATATTTAGTAAATATACTTTTGGCAGCAATTACAGCCTTGAGTCTGTGTGGATAGGTCTCTATCAGCTTTGCTATCTGGACACTGCAATTTTTCTTTATTCTTCTTTACAAAACTGGTCAGCTCTGTCAGATTGCATGGGGATTGTGAGTGAACAGCCCTTTTCAAGTCCAACCACAAATTCTCATTGTTTTGATTCTGAACTCTGAATTGGCCACTCCTGGACATTAACTTTGTTGTTTTTAAGCCATTCCTGTGCTGCTTTGGCTTTATGCTTGGTGTCATTGCCTTGCTGGAAAACAAATCTTCTCCTGAGTCACAGTTCTCTTGCAGACTGCATCAGGTTTTCCTCAAGGATTTCCTCAAGTACTTTGCTACACTCATTTCACCCTCTGCCTTCACAAGCCTTCCAGAGCCTGGTGCAGTGAAGTATCTCCATAGCGTGATGCAGCCACCACCATGCTTCATGGTAGGGATAGTGTGCTTTTGTTGTTGTAGCCAAACATAGCGTTTAGTCTGATGGCCAAAAGGCTCAATTCCAGCTGACTTCAGAGTCTCCAACATGCCTTCTGGCAAACTCCAGCTAAGATTTCATGTCAGTTTGTTTCAACAGTGGCTATCTCTTTGCCATTCTCCCATAAAGCTGTGACTGGTGAAGCACCTGGGCAACAGTTGTTGTATGTGCAGTCTCTCCCATCTCAGCCACTGAAGCTTGTAACTCCTCCAGTTGTCAAAGGTCCCTTAGTGGCTCCCTCACAAGCCCCTTCTTGCACGGTCACTTAGATCTTGAAGACAACTTGCTCTAGGCTGATTTACGGCAGTGCCATATTCTTTTCATTTTTTGATGATTGACTTAACTGTACTCAGAGACTTGAAATTTTTAGTGTATCCATCTCCTGACTTGTGCTTTTCAATAACCTTTTTGTGGAGTTACTTGGAGTGTTGTTTTGTCTTCATGGTGTAGTTTTTGCCAGGATACTGACTCACCAGGAGTTGGATCTTCCAGATACAGGTGTATTTTTACTACAGTCAATTGAAACACCTTGACTGTACACAGGTGATCTCCATTTAATTAATTACGTGACTTCTAAAACCAATTGGCTGCACCAGTGATGCTTTGGTGTGTCATATTAAAGGACATGAATAATTATACAATCAATTATT
This sequence comes from Hypanus sabinus, assembly GCF_030144855.1. Lineage (NCBI taxonomy): Eukaryota > Metazoa > Chordata > Chondrichthyes > Myliobatiformes > Dasyatidae > Hypanus > Hypanus sabinus. The sequence continues at coordinate 112,242,089 of NC_082707.1, forward strand.
TTGTGTTTCATATTTGTAATGAATTTAGATCACTTTGTAGAGGTCTATTTTCATTTTGATAAGTAAATAAGTAAATTTACTTATAAGAAAATAAGTAAAAAAGCCACTCTGATTCAATATTGTAAAACAATAAAACATGAAAACTTCTGGGGGGGGGCACTGTACATGAAAAGCTGTCACAGAAAAGAACCAGACATCATCAGGTACCCCCTTTCTGGGCTGTGCACACTTCTCACTGCTGCCATCAGGAAAGAGGTGCAGGAGCCTCAGAACCCACACCACCAGGTTCAGAAACAGTTATATATCAACCAGAGAGGATAACTTCACTCAACTTTACTCACCCCAAAATGGTGTTGTCCCTAGAACCTATGGATACATTTTCAAGGACTCTTCATTTCGTGTTCTCAATATTTGTTATTATTATTTTGCTTGTTTGTTTTTGTTTTTCTGTATATGGTGACATATATGTACTTGATAAATAAATTTACTTTGAACTTTGAGTTCCATTGCTATCCAATTAGCAGCCATTCCTATTAATCCTATTTTATAGCATTTGGTTCATGGCCTTCTATGCCTGAAATTAAAGTGAATGTCTAGATGGAACTTGTTAGTGTCTCGGTTTTCTCCACAGAAAACAGTGGGCAGTACAATCCAGATACTCACTAACTCTGGGTAAAAGGTCCTGTGCTAGATCCACTGTGATTCTCTTACTGCTCACCCAAAGTTTATGTCTTTTAATTTTATCTATCTTGATATGCAGAAAAGTTTTGTGTCATTTACTCTCTATACCCCTCCTAATTTTAACACATATTTCTTCCTGGGGCCATCCTTCCCCCATTTTTTATGCTCTGACGTCTGTTTCCATATTGTAACATGTCAAAATACTAGTAGGTACTATGTACAAACTCAATTTGTGTAAAAGAAGAAAGATATACTAAATAAGAATTATGACTGCTTTCTGCACTCTATTTCTGGAATCTCGGCTTGCTGTCAGCCACTGTCACCCTCTATTACATTTCCATAGTCATGTGATTTCTGCACATTCGTCATTTAGATTTCCACACAAATCCCATTTCAAAAAGTTGAGTGCTGAAACATTTCGAAACTCTTTGGGATAACTTGAGAATCTTCCTTTGAGGAGATACTGTAGCTGTTAAATTTTTTAACTTTAAAAAACATCCTTTGAAACTATTTCAATAAAGCTTCAATCAAAAACAAGAGAAAATCTGCAAATGCTGGAAATCCAAAATTCAACACACACAAAATCCTGGAGAAGCTCAGCAGAACAGGCAGCATCTATGAAAAAAGTGTATAGTTGTTGTGTCAGACCAAGACCCTTCATCAGGACTAGAAAAAAAGATGAAGAGTCAGAGTAAGAAAGTGGGGGGAGGGAAGGAAGGAAGAACCACAAGTTGATAGGTGAAACTGGGGAGTGGGGGTGGGTGAAGTAAAGAGCTGAGAATTTGATTGGTGAAAGATATACAGGGCTTGAGAAAAGAGAATCTGATAGGAGAAGGTCATGGAAGAAAGAAAAGAGGGAGGAGCAGCAGAGGGAGGTGATAAGCAGGGAGGGAGACAATGTGAGAGAGGGAAATGGAAATGGTGAAGTGGGGGGGGGGGCATTACCAGAAGTTGGAGATATCAGTATTCATGCTATCAGGTTGGAGGCTACCTAGACTGAATATAAGGTGTTTAATCAAATTAGTTTGGCTATCAGAAATGTTGCCTTTTCCTGCAAAAATGATCTGAAAATGGATGTTGAACTCAGGAAGTAAATGTTTTATTTGCTTCCCTTTCAGAAATTATTTGAACTAAATGTATAGTTGTATTAAATGCTCCATTGTCACACCTCTAATTTTAGGAAATGTCATTCCAAACTAGTACATTACAAATATTCATGTAAGTAACTTTATTGCATAGCCTTGTATGATACAGTAAATATTGTTACTCTTTTGTGCATTAAAAAGATTTTGTTCTTTCCTTTCAATGAAAAGTTAAAATTATCTTTGAACTTAGTAAACATGTCAGTCAAATAACTGATCGAAGCCTGAAATCTGTGATTGAGGAAGTGTTGAAATGGCAATTGAGGAAGCAATCAAAATATGACTTTCCTCCTTTAGTTCACACACTCTTGCCGGAACTCTACCCTATAACAGCTATCTCACTTCTTTATGAAACAGAAGTTGCTTACATATGTGTGGTTTCTGCCTACCTAGTACCACAAGAAAGTTGAGTTTGAGAGACTGAAATTTTACTAGGTTAACCACTCTATCTGTACCATATAGTATATCAGCCAGTCATTTGATGTTGATTTTTCTGCAAATGTTTCCCTGCAAATGGAACTGTGACAGAGAGGTCGGGGTATTCGTGTTCTCTGCAAGTCCACTTTTCTTCCCACTCAAACATCATACTGATCAATACATAGAAAGATAAAACATCATAAAAAATCTTTTTTTTAATATATGAGATGTACAGTATATTTGGAATTGTTTTTTTCTTCTTGTGGGGCAGGACAGACAATTGTAAAAATCTTCCTTAATCTCAATTGAGATCATTTTTATTGGAACCTGTATTTCATATTTCAAAACATACTTCCTTCATTTCAAAAACCTATTAGATCTTTGTGAAACAATAAATTTCACTTAATGTATGGAACATTTAACCCCTGATGCCTCCCTAACGGGATGTGGTTTGTAGACATGAACCTTCTCACTTCCAAATAGATTTGGTGTAGTTATCTTCACCAGAGCTTAACCTAGGCACTTTGCTGATAGTCTTCATTCATTTTTCAGAAGCTCCCTTAACCTAAGGGTAGATATTGTGTCAGGTGAGGATATGGGCTACTTAGTTCTGCAGCCTGTCAACACCGATGTATATCTTGCAGTGCAGGATGTGAGGAGAAATGTATGAACCCTTTTTAAAAATGACTGTAGCATCGTATAAGTATAGACAATAACAAGATAGTATTAGTAGATGCTAAGACACCATCTTAAGTGATGCCAAGGGAATGCAATGCAGAGATATGTGTTTGCTTATCTATGTGAAGATAGATGCAATGTGCCAGACACAGTGTGCAAATCTTCATGTAGATTCATTGGACTATGAACACTGGATATATGAGAAACAAGACTAAAATGACTTATTTGAAATAGTTAAATTTCAGATGCTGCACACACTATTTGAGGAAAAGATGCTATTCCTTAGCTTATGTTCAGCTTTCTTGGAGCCCAGGTTTTAGAGCTTGTTGATTAGAACTGAGGGTATGATTATGCTGAACACGGAGCTGTAGTCAATTAACAACAGCCTGACATAGGTATTCCTATTGTCCAAGTGATCCAAGGCCAAATGGAGAGCCAAAAAGATTGTATCTGCTGTAGATCTATTGTGGCAATAGGTAAATTGCAGCAGGTCCAGGTCCTTGCTGAGGCAGGAGTTGATTCTAGCCCTGACCAACCACTCAAGGCACTTCATCACAGTAGATGTGAGGGCAACTGGGTGATAGTTGTTGAGGCAGTTCATCTTGCCCTTCTTGGCCACTGGCCGCCCTTTTGAAGAAGGTGGGAATTGCTGACTGCGGCAGTGAGAGATTTAAAATGTTCTTGAACACTCACACCAGTTGTTTGCATGGTTTTCAGAGTTCTACCAGAGACACCATCAGGGTCTGATGCCTTGCAAGGATTCACCCTCTTGAAAGATGTTCTCACATCAGTCTCTGTGGCAGAGAACACTGGATCAGCAGATGCTGTGTGGATTTGTACCAATGTAGTTTAATTCTCCCTTTCAAAGCATGCATAAAAGGCATTGAGCTCATCTGGGAGTGAAGCATCACAGCCATTCATGATCTTAGGTTTTTCTTTGTTGGAACTAATGGCCTGCAGACTCTGCTACAGCTGACATGCACAATTCCTTCTCTAATCTCAATCAGAATTGTTTTTTACACTCTTAAGATGGCCTTCCGTAGGTCACCTGGACTTATTGTATAGTTCTAGATCACTGGTCTTGAATGCCACAGGTCTAGCCCTCAGCAGACTATGAACCATAGTTCATCCATGGCTTTTGATTCAAGTATATTTGGTGTGTTCTCAAAGGCATATGCTCATCCACGCAAGTTTCAATGAAGTTGGTAACAATTGTGATGTATTCATTTAGACTCAAAGGTGAATCCCTGAATATTGTCCAGTCCATTGACTCAAAGTAGTCCTGTAAGCGCTGCTCTGAGTCTCTTGACCATACCTTCTTGGTCATTGCCACTGGTGTTGCAGCCTTCAGTCTTTGCCTATGCAACAGGAGTAGAAATACAGCCAAATGATCAGACTTTCCAAAGTGTGGGAGTGGCACGGTAAGCATTCTTGATGATGATATAACAGTGGTCAAGTGTGTTGGTTCCTCTAGTTCCACAGGTAGTATGTTGGTGGTAGTTGTTCAGAGACTTTTTCAATCTGGCCTGGTTGAAATCTCCTGTAATGATAGGGAAGGCTTCATGATGCGCTATTTCCTATCTGCTGATTACATTGCTCAGCTTCTTCAGAGCCTGAGATGAATGTATACCACTACCAGAATGATGGTGGAAAACTCCTTCGGCAGACATTTGACAGCTAGATGTTCCAGGCTACGTGACAGGACTGAGACAGAACCACCACATCTGTGCACAACAGTGTGTTAATCATAAATCATACTTCACTTACACTATTATTACAAGACTAAGCTGTCTTATCTTTGTGGAGAATGGTGAAGCCATCAAGCTGCAATGCTGTGTCTGAAATGGCCAGTGTGAGCCATGTTTCCATGAAGCAAAGTACAGCAGATCCTGTTGTCCCTCTGGTACAGCAATCTTGCTCTGATGTCTTCAGTTTTATTTTCCAGAGACTGTACATTCACCTGTTGGATAGTTGGGAGTAGAAGTCTGAAGCCTCTATTTCAATTGAACTTGAACACCAGTGATACATCCCTGCATCCACTTTCTTAAAGGGGAGCTGCCCTCGCAACCAGAGTCTGCTGTCCGAAGTTAGTCATTTTTGCTTATCGATATATTTTTTAAACATTTTTAAACGATGCTGCTTACTGAAGTACCCATGGCTGTGGCTGTGGGTTTCAGGTGTAGTATTCCTAAAAGGGATTATTTAATGATTCGCATCGGAACTGCACACAGTCACCGCTTAATGGTAACACACACAAAATGCTGGTGGAACACAGCAGGCCAGGCAACATCTATAAGAAGAAGCACTGTTGACGTTTCGGGTGGAGACCCTTTGTCAGGACTAACCGAAAGGAAAGATAGTAAGAGATTTGAAAGTAGTGGGGGGAGGGGGAAATGCAAAATGATAGGAGAAGACCGGAGGGGGTAGGATGAAGCTGAGAGCTGGAAAGGTGATTGGGGAAAGTGATACAGAGCTGGAGAAGGGAAAGGATAATGGGACGGGAGGCTTCGGGAGAAAGAAAGGTGGTGGGGGGGGGAACACCAGAGGGAGATGGAGAACAGGCAAACAACTAAATATGTCAGGGATGGGGTAAGAAGGGGAGGAGGGGCATTAACAGTAGTTAGAGAAGTCAATGTTCATGCCATCAGGTTGGAGGCTACCCAGCCGGTATATAAGGTGTTGTTCCTCCAACCTGAGTATGGATTCATTTTGACAGTAGAGGAGGCCGTGGATAGACATATCAGAATAGGAATGGGAAGTGGAATTAAAATGTATGGCCACTGGGAAATCCTGCTTTCTCTGGCAGACAGAGCGTAGGTGTTCAGCGAAACGGTCTTCCAGTCTGCATCGGGTCTCACCAATATATAAAAGCCCACACCGGGAGCACCGGACACAGTATACCACACCAGCCAACTCACAGATGAAGTGTCGCTTCACCTGGAAGGACTGTGTGGGGCCCTGAACGATGGTGAGGGAGGAAGTGTAAGGGCAGGTGTAGCTCTTGTTCCACTTACAAGGATAAGTGCCAGGAGGGAGATCGGTGGGAAGGGATGGGGGGGACAAGTGGACAAGGGAGGCACGTAGGGAGTGATCCCTGCGGAAAGCAGAAAGAGAGGGGAGGGAAGGATGTGCTTGGTAGTGGGATCCCGTTGGTGGTGGTGGAAGTTACAGAGAATTATACGTTGGATCTGTTATTTACCCCTTGATCATGACCCCACTAAGGATCACCAGGCCATTGTCTCCTATAGTCCAACGTATAATTCTCCGTAACTTCTGCCACCTCCAACGGGATCCCACTACCAAGCACATCTTTCCCTCCCCCTCCCTTTCTGCTTTCCGCAGGGATCACTCCCTACGTGCCTCCCTTGTCCACTTGTCCCCCCCATCCCTTCCCACCGATCTCCCTCCTGGCACTTATCCTTGCAAGTGGAACAAGTGCTACACCTGCCCTTACACTTCCTCCCTCACCACCATTCAGGGCCCCACACAGTCCTTCCAGGTGAGGCGACACTTCACCTGTGAGTCGGCTGGTGTGGTATACTGCGTCCGGTGCTCCGGGTGTGGCCTTTTATATATTGGTGAGACCCGATGCAGACTGGGAGACCATTTCGCTGAACACCTACGCTCTGTCTGCCAGAGAAAGCAGGATCTCCCAGTGGCCACACATTTTAATTCCACGTCCCATTCCCATTCTGATATGTCTATCCATGGCCTCCTCTACTGTCAAAATGAATCCAAACTCAGGTTGGAGGAACAACACCTTATATACCGGCTGGGTAGCCTCCAACCTGATGGCATGAACATTGACTTCTCTAACTTCCGTTAATGCCCTTCCTCCCCTTCTTACCCCATCCCTGACATATTTAGTTATTTGCCTGTTCTCCATCTCCCTCTGGTGTTCCCCCCCACCTTTCTTTCTCCCGAAGCCTCCCATCCCATGATCCTCTCCCTTCTCCAGCTCTGTATCACTTTTGCCAATCACCTTTCCAGCTCTTAGCTTCATCCCACCCCCTCCGGTCCTCTCCTATCATTTCGCATTTCCCCCTCCCCCCACTACTTTCAAATCTCTTACTATCTTTCCTTTCAGTTAGTCCTGACGAAGGGTCTTGGCCCAAAACGTCGACAGTGCTTCTTATAGATGCTGCCTGGCCTGCTGTGTTCCACCAGCATTTTGTGTGTGTTGTTGTTTGAATTTCCAGCATCTGCAGATTTCCTCGTGGTTACCGCTTAATGGTGCCATCTTCTTATTTTAGTCGAGTTTGACTTGCATCATGGGGCTAAAAATTTTAAGCACTTTCTGGCAAAACTGAGAAAAAACATTTAAAAAAACTGAAAACAGAGTGAATCACTCAGTAGCCACTTTATTATACCTATTCGTTAATACAAATATCTAATCAGCCAATCTGGCAGCAAATCAGTACATAAAAGCATGCAGATATGGTCAAGAGGTTCACTTGTTGTTCGGACCTAGCATCAGAATGGGTAAGTATGACTTAAGTGACTTTGCCCATGGAATGGTTGTTGGTGCCAGATGAGATGGTTTAGGTACAGAGAATGGTGCAAAAAACAAAATAAAAATCCAGTGAGTGGTAGTCCTGTGGGCAAAAACACCTTATTAATAAGGGAGGTCAGAGGAGAATGGGCTGACTGGTTCAAAATGAAAGGAAGGTAACAATAACTCAAATTACCACATGTTGCAACTGTGTTGTGCAGAAGAAAATCTCTGAATACTCAACACATCAAACCTTGGGCAACAGCAGCAGCAGGCCATGAACATACACTCAGTGGCCACTTTATTATGTGCAGGAGGTACCTAATAAAGTGGCCTCTAAGTGTAGATTGCTCGATCTATATGAAATACACTCACAATGCCTTTTAATAGAAGTATTATTTGTACGGATGATGAGTGAATATGCTGGAGATATAATTAGACTTCTGTCTCCATTGATATCCATTCTTCTCATGACATATTCTTATATGACCACAGGAGATGTTCCAATCCAACTACAAACACTTGTTCCAGGTGAAGTAGTAATCTACCTGTATTCCTTACAATTCTTTGTGAGATTTTGTCAACCACTCAACCATTTCTCTGTAGTCTGCAAGAATATCCCTGAGCTTCAGTTACCCATCCTACTCTATCCTACTCATACTCAAAATTCTGCCTTTAGCCTCTTTGAGCTCCAACAAAGCTCAATGTAAGCTTAAGGAACAGCACTTTTTCCTCTTGCAGTTTGTTGCAGCCTCTGAAATTTAACAATTTCAGGTAGTTAGTCAATTGAACTTGGTATCTTATGTTTGGAACATTCGGGGATTTTGTTTCTCATTCTTGGTATATCTGCTTTTATTCATCTTCCTGGTGGCTAACCGACCAGAGGTCTGGGTCTGTGAGTCTGTGAATCCACTGAGGAAGTCAAAGACCCAATGTCTGCAAATCCACGAGTCTATTGGAGGCTGGTGACAGCCTGTCCTGAGGTTAGAGGACTGTCTTTGTATGCACATGGGTGAGAGAAACGGGACTTGTTTTGCTGTTGATCTTTTGTTATTGTTGTTTGTGTTGTTCTGTGAACATGGTGGGTATGCTATGTTGGTGCTGAAAAGTGCGGCCACACTTGCTGGCTGCCCAGCACATCCTTAGGTTCTGATGGTTGTTAACACAAATGACACATTTCACTGTACCAATGAATCTGAACTCCCATTTAATGACGACTATCCCCACCATATGGACAGTGGTGCAGACACAGTAGATGCGTTCCTGAGCAGGTCCAGAGTGGAGATTGAAAAAGCAGCCAGTTTTCTGCAGGAGTCTTTCATTGGACAGCGGTGCAGACAGTAAGCATTCCCACGCAGATCTGGAGCGGAGCTTGAAAATCCAGTCCCCAAAGTAGGGAGGTATCATCTAGCAGATGGCCAATGTCGGAGTGGTCTGAGTCAGAGTGGTAAGGCTTTGGCAAGACCAAGCAGAGGAGAGGTAAGTAGGTAAGTTTATTTCTTACTTCTTTTTCTTATTTAATTCTTGAAAGAATAGAGGGATATCTGCAGAGCCAGTGTTCTGTTCTGGGTGTCAGATGTGAGATTTCCAGCCTCCCCAAAGGCCACATCTGCACCAGGTAGATCAAAAAGCAGCTCCTTAGAAACCCATGTCGGGGAACTGGAGCTGCAGCTCAATGAACTTCAGCTTGTTGGGGGAAGTGAGGGGGTGATAGACCAGATACAGGGAGGTAGTCACCTCAAGGCTACAGGAGACAGATAAATGGGTGATTGTCAAGAGAGGGAGGGGGAAACAGCAGATAGTGGAAAGTTCCCCTGTGGCCGTCCCCCTCAACAATAAGTAATCCATTTTGAATACTGTTGTGGGGATGGGGGTGGGGGGGGGGAGAGCCTACCTGGGGGAAGCAACAGTGGCTATGCCTCTGGCACTAAGTCTGGCCCTGTGGCTCAGAAGAGTAGGGAAATGATAAGGATGACAGTAGTAATAAGGGACACTATAGTTAGGGGGACAGATAGGTGATTCTGTGGACATGAGAAAGAAACATGGATAGTAGTTTGTTTCCCAGGTGCCAGGGTCTACGATTTTTCTGAATGCATCCACAACATCCTGATAAAAGAAAGTGAGCAGCAGAAGTCGTGGGTACATATTGGTACCAATGATATAGGTAGAAAAAGGGATGAAGTTCTGAAAACAGAATACAGGGAGTTTGGAAGGAAGTTGAGAAGCAGGACCTCAAGGGTAATAATCTTGGGATTGTTGCCTGTGCCACACGACAGTGAGGATAGGAATAGAATAAGGTGACAGATAAATGCGTGGCTGAAAAATGGGAGCAGGGGGCAGGGACCTCTTCTGGAGCAGGTGTGACCTGCACAAAAGGGACAGGTTGCACTTGACTCCAAGAAGCAGCAATATCTTTGCTGGTAGGTTTGATAGAGTTCTTGGGAGTGGTTTAAGCTAATATGGCAGGGGAATAGGTACTATGATAGACCTGAAGATGAGTCAGCAGGTTTACAAGTAAATGATGGATGTAACATGAATGTATGGAAGGACAAGCCAATGACTGGGTACAAATACAGACAGTGCAAAGAGTTAAATTGTACCACAGAAGCAAAATTCAAAAGGGTGAAGAATGCAGGACTGTAGGTAATATATTTAAATGCACATAGTATTTGAAATAAGGTGGACGAACTCATGGCACGTTTAAAGATTGGTCGGTCACCACCTTATACAATGCATTAATTCATTTAGCGCCTTTTCAGGTTATAAAATCAACTTTACTAAATCAGAGGCTATGCTTCTGGGGAATCTGCAGCAGGTACCTGACACTCAGGATGTTTCCCCCTTTAAATGGTCACAGACAGGTTTTGGCTTGGCTGAATATCCTTGCTCAAAATGAACATTCTTCCTCGTCTGCTCTACCCAATATGAATGATTCCAGTCATTTTTACCCAACAAATACTTACAAAAATAAATGGCTGGTTCATTTCTTTCACCTGGAACAAAAAAGACCCTGTATTAAAATATATAAGTTACAGCTTCCTGGTAGTCTAAGGGGTCTGGATTTTCCAGACATCAAAAAATATCAATTAAGTTCCTTTTTATCTTATGTAGTTGACTGGGTTTGCAGGGACCCCTTCTCAATTTGGCTAGACATTGAAGCTTCACAAGCAAAATGCCTTCTTATTAATTTGCTTTTCCTCAATAAGATGAAATTAGTTAAGAAGTATTGTAGCAATACAATAACAATTAATACAGTCAGGGCTTGGAGGGCGGTGCGACAAATTGAGGGCAACTCAGCGAAAATATCACTCTTCACTCCAATAACCAGTAGTCCAGATTTTCAGCCTGGCTTAATGGGTTCTGGATTTAAACTTTGGATTTCTAAGGGTATTTTCCATCTAGGAGATTTGTTTGATGAAGGAACGATGATGTCTTTTAGTCAAATAATACAGAACTTTACCATACCCAACAAGGATCTTTTTCGTTTCTTTCGGATAAGAGATTATATACAGAAAAAAACATCATTGTTAACTGACTTCTATAGTTCTGACGTAGAAAAGAGGGTGTTTTGTTCTAAGGGTGAAATCTCCTTTAGTACTTCTTACAGCATCCTGAGGGAATGTTCTTATGGAGAGGCTGAGCAGCTGGGAAGGGTCTGGGAGGAAGAGCTGGGAGTAGAAATTACATCTGTGCTAATGCAAAGATTTCAGTTTGTATTACAACTAAAGCATTGCAACTCAAATCTCTTCATAGAGCCCATCTGACTCCAGATCGTCTCTCGAAATTTAAGACGGGGGTTTCTCCAATGTGTTCTAAATGTGAAGTAAATACTGGAACTTCCACCCACTGTTTTTGGACTTGTCCCAAACTTCAGGCATACTGAAGTGATATTTTGGGCGAAATGGAAAAGATTCTGAAGATGGAGCTTGAACTGGACCCAGTGTCTTTTCTCTTAGGCTTCCCCAGCAGTCGTATTATTAATGCACATCAGAAAAACTTATTAACGTTCTGACTTTTTGTGCAAGGAAGAACATTTTACTTTGTTGAATATCCGATAAGGCCCCTGGACTTTTTGATTGGTGTGATTTAATCGTGGATTACATTCCTTTGGACTTTTTTGACATGTACACTCAAAAGCAAATAGTTTTCATAAAACATGGCAACTTTTTTTGCAGTATGTAGATGTAAACCTGTCTACTATACTAATAAGGGATTTTGTGTAGGATGTTGTGGTGATGTCTATATTTTGATGGATGTGTTCTGATATCTGTGAGGGGAAGAAATGTAAATGTATCTGGAAACTGAAAGTTTTGTTATGAGCAAAAAATATAATTAAATTTTTAAAAAGAGATTGGTCAGTATGATGTTGTGGGAATAATTGAGTTGTGGCTGAAAGAAGGCCATAGTTGGGAGCTTAACATCAAAGGATATACTTTGTATCGAAATGACAGGCAGGAGGGCATAGGCGGTGGTGTGGCTCTGTTGGTAAGAGATGGAATTACATCTTTAGAAAGGTGTGACATAGGGTCAGAGAACATCAAATCTTAGTGGGTGGAGCTAAGAAACTGCAAAGGTGAAAAAAACATTATGGGAATCATATATATGCCTCCAAATAGTAACCAAGATGTGGGTTTGAGAGTCCAAAGGGAGCTGGAAAGGGCATGTAATAAGGTAATGTCATAATTGTAATGGGGGACTTCAATATGCAAGGGGATCGGGAAATCAGGTTGGTGTCGGATCACAAGAGAGGGAATTTGTTGAATGCCTCTGAGATGGCTTTTTAGAGCAGCTTGTGCTTGAGCCTACTCGGGGAAAGGCCATCTTAGATTGGGTGTTGTGTAATAACCCAGATCTTATTAGAGAGCTTAACGTAAAGGAACCCTTAGCAGCGATTATAATATGATTGAATTCATACTGCAAATTGAGAGGGAGAAGTTTAAGTCAAATGTATCAGTATCGCAATAGAATAAGGTGAATTACAGAGGCACAAGAGAGGGGCTTGCCTAGGTGGATTAGAGAAGGATATTGGTGGGGAAGACGATACAGTAGGGATGGCTGAAGTTTTTGGGAATAGTTCACAGGCGCAGGATGTCCCACAGAAGAAGTTGTTCTCAAAATGCAGGAGTACTTTGCATCATTCTTCACTGTGGAGGGCACTAGCAGTATGCCAGAGGTCTGTGAGTGTCAGGGTGCAGGAGTGAGTGCCATTGCTATTACAAAGGAAAAAGTGCTAGGCAAACTAAGGTCTTAAGGTGGATAAGTCACCTAGACCAGATGCACTACATCCCAGATTTCTGAAAGCGGTTGCTGAGAGATAGTAGATGCATTGGTTATGATCTTTCAAGAATCACTTGATTCTGGCATGGTTTTGGAAGGCTGGAAAATTGCAAATGTCACTCCACTCTTTACGAATGGAGGAAGACAAAATAAAGGAAATTTTAACCAGTTAGCCTAACCTCAGTAGTTGGGAAAGTGTTGGAGTCCAATATTAACGATTAGGTTTCAGGGTACTTGGAGACTATTGATAAAGTCAAAGTCATCATGGTTTCTGTAAAGGAAAATCTTGCCTGAAAAATCAGTAGGAGTTCTTTGAGGAAGTAACCAGCAGGATGGACAAAGGAGAGGCAGTGGACATCATTGGAGCAGCAGAGGATGAAAGGTCACCTGATAGAGGTGTATAAGATGATGAAAGGCATTGATCTTGTGGATAGTCAGAGACTTTTTCCCAGGGCTGAAATGGCTAACATGAGGGGGCACAGTTTTAAGGTTCTTGGAAGTAGGTACAGAGGGGATGTCAGGGATAATGTTTTTACACAAAGAGAGGTGAGTGTGTGGAATGGGTTGCCAGTGACGGTGGTGGAGGCGGATATGATAGGGTCTTTTAAGAGACTCCTGGATAGGTACGTCAAGCTTAGAAAATAGAGGGCTTTGGGTAACCCTAGATAATTTCTAAAATAATTACACGTTTGACGCAGCATTGTAGACTGAAGGGCCTGTATTGTGCTGTAGGTTTTTTTTTTATTTGTTTCTATTTACTTGGATTTTCAGAAGGCATTTGATAAGGTGTCACACATGAGGCTCTTTAACAAGATAAAATCCCATGGCATTCCAGGAAAGATACTGGCATGGATAGAGAAATGGCTGACAGGCAGGAGGCAGCAAGTGGGAATAAAGGGGGCCTTTTCTAGTTGGCTGCCATTGACTAGTGTTGTTCCTCAGAGGTCAGTATTGGGACCACTGCTTTTCATATTGTTTGTCAGTAATTTAGATTATGGAATTGATGGCTTTGTGGAAAAGTTTGCAGATAATACAAAGATAGGTGGAGGGGTAGGTAGTGCTGAAGAAGCAATACAATTGCAGAAGGACTTTGACAAGTTGGAAAAGTAGGCAAAAAAGTGGCAGATGGAATAGAGTATTAGGAAATATATGACAATGCATTTTGATAAATATGAACAAAAATGCCGACTATTATTTAAATAGGGAGAAAATTAAAACATCAGAAGTGCAAAGGGATTTAGGAGTCCCCATGCAAGACTCACAGAAGGTTAATTTACAGGATGAGTATGTAGTGAAGAAAGCAAATGCATTGTTGGCATTTGTTTTAAGGGGTATAGAATATAAAAAACAAGGAGTTAATGCTGAGGCTTTAGAAGACACTGGTCAGGCTGCACTTGGAGTATTGTCAACAGTTTTGGGCCCCATATCTCAAAAGAGAATCCAGAGGAGGTTCTGGGAATGAAGGGGTTAACATATGAGGAGTGTACAGCAGCTTTAGACCTGCACTCACTGAAATTTAGAATAATGTGGGTGGGAGGAGGTGGGAATCTTATTGAAACCTAGCAAATGTTGAAAGGACTAGCTAGGGTGGATATGGAGAGGGTGTTTCCTATGGTGGGGATGTCCGGAGGTAGAGGACACAACCTCAAAATTGAGGGGTAACCCTTTAGAATAGAGGTAAGGAAGAACTTTTTTAGCCATAATAAATCTGTGGATTGCACTGCTGCAAACTGTGGTGGAGGCCAAGACTGTGGGTATATTTAAAGCAAAAATTGATAGTTTCCTGAGATTGGTCAGGGCATCCAAGGTTATGCGGAGAAGGCAGGTATGTGGGGTTGAGTGGGATCTGGGATCAGCCATGATAGAATGGCAGAGCAGACTCAATGGACTGAATGGTCTAATTCTGCTCCTATATCTTATGGTCTTCTATCAGAAACATTTCGTTATGTTTTCTACTTTACTTCTTCTGCATTTCTGTCTTTTCTCAGTTCTGTGAAATATTATCAACTGGAAGTGTTCACTCTTTTCCCACAAACATATCTCCAGCATTTTTAAAATTGCAGTTGATTTTAGTTCAGATTTCCAATGTCTGCAGTGCTTTGTATTTATTTGGTCAATGTGCATTCACTGATATCATTCTTTGTAGACCAGGCCTGTGTCTGTGCTGCATAACTCTGAATCCATGATCTTAGCATTAAAATTTTAGAAGATAGATCATGGGGTTAGTTAGTTTTATAGATTTTTATAGGAGTCCAAATATATTATAACCTCAACTTCTTCCCAATCTGTTTTGCTCTTCACAATCTCAAACAGAAAATCTTACAGATTTGTAAATCTATGTAGGTTCTGTCCAGACCTATTATTAATTTCCAGGTGTCCTCTAACCTTCTTAAAAATAAATTCTAGCATTTTTCATGCTACTGATGTCTCACTTGTTGGTCTTTGCTTTTTATATTTACTCTCTCTATCCTTTTTTTAAAAAAAAATATGGGGTTATATTTGCTACCTTCCAGTCCGTGGGAACTGTTTTAGAAGGTCACGTATTCTCACCAGTGCATTCCCATAGCTCACTCTGTCAGAAACCTTATATGCAAATCATTGGATCTTGAAGATTTATCAACTTTCAGCCTCATTAATCTCACTAATACCATTTGTTGTAGAAATGCTAATTTATTTGGGTTTCACATTAACTTGATGCCTGGACTCCTCCAATATTTCTGATAGATAGGTTTTCTCGGTCTTTCAGGAGAATAGACGTGCAATATTTATTTAAAATTTCTGCCATGTCCTTATACCTCAAGATAATTTCTCCGCTCAGTCTGCAAGGTATACATATGAATGTAAGTTAATCTTTTTCTTTTTTACATATGCAGTTGTTTATTTTTGCTTGTTTCTTGTTAGCCTGCCTTTCCTCATTAACATCTTGATTCTCCTTTGCTGCATATTGAAATGTTCCCAATCCTTAGACTTACTAGCATTTTTTTAAACCTCTTTTGTATCTTTTCATTTGATCTAATGTTTTCTTTAAATTGATAACTATGGCTGAACCATATATTCTGTCAGATTTTTTTGCTTTAAACAAATATATTTATTTATTTGTAAACTATGTATTAATTCTTCAACTGTCGGTTATTGCTTGTTCACTGTCATACTTTTAATGATGTACAAGCTTGAAGGTTATTTTATGTGCACATTTCAAGTCTGTACTCTTCAGACCTCAATACTGGCTGAACAAGAAATCATTCTAAATTGTCCCCTGCCTTTCTTTGAGCTGTATTCCAAATTAATTCAGAAATTACTTGGCCTCACTCTCAGCTGAACTAAAAATTAATTTAGAAATATTCCCAGATGTGTTCCTCAGCCCCTAGTTCAAACTGCACCTCAAATTATTTTATGAGATATCTTTCCCACACTGCTGATGCATATAGTTAACTTAAATTATCTCCCCCGCTGTATAAATTAATTTAATACACCCAGTCTGTCTCCTGATTGCTCCATAATTAATTAACTAGCACCTGCTGAGTTCATTTCATGTATGTATTAATAAGGAACCATTTGTGTCTTAAATTCGCTTGTAATTCACATTTAAGTGTCATGAGTTCCAAAAAGAGGTATGATGCAATTCTCTTCTCATATCAGTTACTTAATGCCTGAGTATTAGTCATATATACTGATATTCATTTTGAGCCTTTCAAATTGAGTTGTGTGTCCAGAGGGTTGTGCCTTTCTGGGACAGATTTTCTGGGCACAGAGCTCAGAAAACGCAACACAACAGACTTTTAACATCGTATATCAGCGAGTTGTTTGTTATGTCTCCCCTTTCGCTGTGTAACGGGGACATCTCTTTTTCCCTTAGTAGGGGGAGAGAGAGCCTGTAGTATGTCGAATTACTGGGTGAATGAGTAGTCTTTTTTGGGATACTGCAAGTCTGGGTCTTTAATGATGCATTGATACACATTTGAGTGCTCAGTGGAGGGCGCTGATGCTTTTTTGCTGGTAAGGGTCGGGGGTGGTTGTTGCCTTGCTACTACTTGTATGTGGGAGGAGGAGTGGGGGGATCTTTGGGGTTCTAATATTTAACTCATTCATTCTTTGGGGCAATCCTCTGTTTTCGTGGATGTTTGTGAAGACAAAGAGTTTCAGGATGTATATTGTATACATTTCTCAAACATTAAGTGTACCTATTGAACTTATTAAACTTTTACAGCTATTATTTATGATTTTGTGAAGTGGTTTGCATCCCTGTCAGAAAGATACATTTGTGATAGTGGGAGAGCAAAGAGTGTTGACTAGATTGACTTCTGAGATGTGCATACTGTCATATGAAAATATAATAAGCAGAGTGAGCCTGCACTCCCTAGAGTGTAGAAGAAATAAACAGTGACATCTTTGAAATGTTCAGCCCTGTAAGAATTCTGTATAAGTGAAGTGCAAAGTTATTCCCCTGCCTAGGTTGTATAGAACCAATGAATAATATCTCAAATTAAGGGCATGGTCATTTCGGACAGCCAAGAAGAAACTTCTTCATCCAGGTTAAGGGAATTCTCTGTGCAAGGGAACAATGGCCATTCATTTGCTGAGTTCATTCAAGAAAGAAACTAATACATTTTTGGGCATCAGGGAAATAAAAGACAGGAAAGTAGTACTGAGAGGAAAGATCAGCCATGATCTTATAGAATGGCAGAGCCAGTGCCAGGGTTTGCGTCTGTCTACTGGTTGTATGAATGTTCCTATGACTCTTAAGAATATGCTATTCCAGGAACCATTCAAGGTGCAGGTAGTTATATAATATTCATAATTGTGAACTAATTTGCTACTGTGAGAAGGCTGGAGATTTCAAGAGAAAATTGGAATACATTATCAATGAGGGTTGAGAAGTAGTTTTGCTTCCTCCGAGGCCCCCAATAAATAGCCCGCTCTGTCACAGGTAAGGTTCCCCCCCCCACAATGAGCACAAACAAGAGAAGGTGTCACAGGAAAGCAACATCCATCATGTAGGACCCCCACCATCCAGGCCATGCTCTCTTCTTGCTGCTGCCATCAGAAAGGAGATACAGGAGCCTTAGGTCCCACAGCACCAGTTCAGAAACAGTTATTAGCACTCAACTATCAGGCTCATGAACTAGCATGAATAATTTCATGCACCCCAACACAGAACTGATTCCACAATCTTCTATGGACTCCAAGCACTCTACAACTCGTATTTTCAATATTTATTACTTAGTTATTTATTATTATTTATTGTGTTTTTTTCTTTTGTATTTGCACAGTTTTGTATCTTTTGCACATTGGTTGTTTGTCTATCTTTTTGTGTAATTTTTCATTGATCCTGTTGTGTTTCTGAGTATGCCCGCAAGAAGATAAATCTCAGGGTAGTGTATGGTTACGTATATGTATTTTGATAAATTTACTTTGAACTTTGAAGTGCTAGATCTGGCAGATCCTGTCTTCCTTTGATGCAAGTGGCTGCCAATACTGGGAATTGTAACTCCTTAGGAAGATGACTCTGTTGGTTTTTCTATCATATTGGTGTCACTTGAACTCCCCAAATTCACCACAGTTTAAACAGAAGTCTGCATACTCACAGCAGATCATGGAATTGTGAGAACGGAGGGACAGCATAGGTCAGCTTTCTAAGTTTGCTGGCTTAATACATCTGAATTTTTTCTATCTGAAGTTTAAGCCCCACCTTCTCCAGTACCAGTGGATTTGAAAAATAAATGTAAATATCTGTGAGCATACAAAACATTTTGTCTAATTTCAGAACAAATAGAATTGCTTCTTGGAAAATGGGAAATTAATCTTTTTCATTTATTTTTGTCTGCCAAACAGATATATTTATCATTGTTTGTGGAAAATAATTTCTCAGGTGGTAAGGTCATCTATTTTTACACACATCCATATGATTTTACAGTTTTTTCTACCATTTACTGCATAAAATCAGATTTTAAAGCAGTACAAGCAATTAAGAAAATATAAAATGCTCTGATTGGAAATATAATGGAAGAAAGAAGGGAGAAACAATAACATAACCAAACAAAGCAGCCTTGGCCAATCAGAAACAATGTTACCTACAGATTAATTTTGTTAGTTTATACCAGATCACCAAGTAAGAGAATAGTAGTTGAACTGGAATCTAAGAATCAAAGAGCTGTAAATAATATTATAGATTCAGGTACTGAATGACCTTAGGGTATTAAGAGAAGTAAGGAACATGAAATGGGCAAGAAAAAGGATCTGATGTGAATTTGTGAAATGGCCTTGGGGCCAAAGAATCATCTCCCACTCTTGTTCAATAATTTCTACTGAAAATCTTAAACGTGTGAAGTACATTTGGTGGAATGATCAGTTACATGTTTGTAAACCGAAACATGAAGTTGCATTTTATAAATGACAAATAGTAGCAATAATGTAACTAGATTTTTAAATAGTGTGTTGGAAAGCTTATTGTATAAGAAGCTAATGGGAATATCATTTATTGTATATAACAGGATGGATAATAAAGCGAAGACTGAAATACAGAGAAATGCTGCAGGACAAGTATGTATGAGATTCTGCTAATCTAAAACTGTTCTAAGAACATTGGACATATTTCCTGTTTGCTCATCACTTAATTTCTAGTAAAATATGAACATTTTTAACAAGCCAGAGTGAGAAAGAAAACGTATTCTATAAATGAAAACAAAAATGGTGTCAAGTGAAAACTCCCTCCTCCCAAGCAGTATTGATTTTTGGAATGCTGCCTGTACTAGCTATCACATGCAAATCGGGATCTGTCGTTACTACAATGGTAACAAAATGTGCACGGTAATGTTTATTTCACGTGGAAAATGTATGTTAACCTTTAGTTTGTAGTTATTAAGTCAACAGTCTTAACTCCCGCCCCAATAATCGTTGCTCAGTGTAAGTTTGAAAAGCTTGAAAACAGAATTTTGTTTCCACAGACATACTCAAATTCAATTTTGTAACAGAAAGATGGGAAAAAAAGACTAAGACATTCACTTTACTAGCATAGTATGATCTCTGAATGTGTCAAAGCAAATGACATACATTTTGAAGTAGAGCTGAAAACATGGGAAACATACAGGGCATTGGCTTGTTCACAAAGGCTCATTGCTATAAAATCTCTGTAAAACCAGAAGAGCCAAAGAAGTTGTTAGCATCAGCTTAAAAGAATGAGAAGAATGGGGGTCAAAAATGCTGAAGATCTAGGTAGCTGTAGAAAACAACACTCACATACAGTACATTCCCATGGGCCGTGGTATTGGTATTATCTATATGCGGAATTGTGGCTAGTTGTGTAATTTTCTGTGGCATTCTTCTGAGCCATTTTAGTGGAGACTCCTGGATTTCCTCACTAGTTACACTAAACGTGCTTGATAACTGACATGATTCAATGATTCCGTTTAAGAGCACATTGCAGCTATGGCTTTTGGTGGTCTCTGGAACAGATGCCGCAAAAGTAGAAGGACTAAATAGAGCATAAACCTACTGAAGCTTCCTTTCATTTTCAGTGACAACTCACTTGAAGTTATGTTGAGAAATTTCCTGTTGTCAGCATCAAGAAAGCATGATTGAAGGTAGCCACATGAATGAGTAACAGAAGTGCTGAATTTAATGTCGTACTAGTTTAACAACTTTTATTCAGAAAAGGGTAGCACAAAGCATATTTAATGTGTCCATCTCAAACTGGACTCAACTCAATTCCAGTGAATCTTCCTCACATCAACTCACCTTGCATTCTAATTCTGCCTATGAACTTCACTTCAGTGACGAGTAGTGTTGTTTGTCATCTATATTAATGACTTAGGTGATAATGTGATAAAACGGATCAGCAAATTTGCAGATGACACCAAGACTGGGATGCAGTTGACAGTGAGAAAGGCTTGCAGCAGGATCTGGACTAGTTGAAAAAATAAGCTGAAAAATAGCAAACATGAGGAAATCTGCAGATGCTGGAAATTCAAGCAACACACACACAGGTTGTTCCTCCAACCTGAGTGTGGCTTCATCTTGACAGTAGAAGAGGCCATGGATAGACATATCAGAATGGGAATGGGATGTGGAATTAAAATGTGTGGCCACTGGGTGATCCTGCTTTCTCTGGCGGACAGAGCCAGATGGAAAATAAGAGATGGAATTTAATTCAATCGAGTGTGAGGGGTTGCACTTTGAGAGGATAAATCAGCATAGGACTTAAACAGTGATCACTGAGGAGTGCATTAGAATAAAGATCTGTAATTAAGATCTATACATGGGAATACAGATCCATAATTCCTTAAAGGTGGTGTCACAGGGTTGCAAAGAGAGCTTTTGGATGTTGGCCTTCATAAATCAGAGCATTCAGTACAGCGGTTAGAATGTTATGTTGAAATTGTATAAAACATTGGTGAGGCCAAATTTGGAGCATTGTGTGCAGTTGTGTTCACCCATCTACAGGAAAGATATCAATAAGATTGAAAGAGTACAGAGAAATTTTACAATGAAATTCTGGGGACTTTGTGCTCTACAGGCTTTGTAAAGAACAAACATAGGCTAAGGGTGCTGAGTTGTTTGGAATCGTTTAGTTGATTGTAGATCTTAAGTTTAAGAAGTTAGAGCCGAAGGCATAACAAGTGTAGTCAAGATGATAGTTAATGTTCCTCCTGGAAGATGTGGGGTTACAGGGTACCTAATAATCTCCCTGATGACTACATCTGCAGGAAGTGCACCCAACTTCAGCTCCTGACTGACAAGGTCTAGGAGCTGGAGCTGGATGTATTCAAGACGATCCCAGAGGATGAAAATCCCATAGATGAGACATTTACTGAGGTGGTCACACCCAGAATGCAGACCTCAGACAGTAGATGGGTGACCACCAGGAGAAGTAAGGGGAGTAAGCAGTCGGTGCAGGGTTTCCCAGTGGCCATTCCCCTCAGCAACAAGTATATCCCTTTGGATACTGCAGGGGGTGGGGGTAGGGGCAGGAGATAACTTATCGGGGCACAGCAACAGCTGGCACTGTGGCTGGCCCTAAGGCTCAACAGGGAAGCGTAAGGTCAGGTAGAGCGATAGGAGTAGGAGACCTGATAGTTAAGGGGGTGGACAGGGGATTCTTTAGCCATGAAAGAGATGCCAGGTTGGTGAATTGTCTTCCAGGTAGAGAATCAAGGATGTCTTAGAGCAGCTGCAGAAAATTCTGAAGAGGGAGGGTGAGCAGCTAGAGATCATAGTGCATATTGGCACCAATGAAAGAGGTAGAAAAAGGGAAGAGGTCTTGCTCACTGTATTAGGGAAGAGGCTGAAGAGCATAGCCTCCAAGATAGTAATCTCTAGATTACTCCCAGTAGAATGTGGTTATTAGAACAGGACTAGGATGTTAGTACAGATGAATGAGTGGCTGAGTAACTCGTACAGGAAGCAGGGGCTCAGATTTCTGGATCATTGAGATCTCTTCTGGGGAAGGTATGACCTGTACAAGAAGAGTGGGTTACACCTGAACCCAAGGAGAATCAATCTCTTTGCAAGCACTTTGCTAAAACTGTTAAGGAGGGTTTAAACTAATTTGACAAGGTGTGATAGGGCTGAGGATGGGGCAGTTGATTTACAATTGGATGAAGTATGTAGTGAGACTTTGAGGAAGGAGAAGCACATGACTGGGTAAATTAGCAGTCAGTGGGATGAATTCAAGTGTAGCGCGGGGGTAAAGTCGAAAAGGGTGACGAATACGGGACTTGAAGGTGTTATATTTGAATGCATGCAGTGTACAGAATAAGGTAGATGATCTTGTAGCACAGTCAGAGACTGTCAGGTATGACATTGTGGGCATCACTGAGTCATAGCAGAAAGAAGATCATAGTTAGGAGCTTAACATCCAAGGATATCTTTATCAAAAGGACAGACAGGAAGGCAGAGGTGATGGTGTGATTCTGTAGGTCAAAGATGAAATCAAGTGGTCAGAAAGAGGTGACATAGGATTGGAAAATGTAGAATCTTGGCGGGTAGAGTTGAGAGACTGCAAGGGTAAAAAGACTCTGAAAGAAGTTATATACAGGCTTCCATACAATAGCCAGGAAGTGGGATATAAATTACAATGGGAGATAGAAAAGATATGCAAAAAAGATGTTACAATAGTCATGGGGGATTTCAATATGCAGGTAGATTGGGAAAATCTGGTTGGTGCTTGATTCCAAGAGACAGAATTTGTAGAATGCCAACAAGATAGCTTTTTAGAGCAGCTTGTGGTTGAGCCCACTAAGGGAAAGGGAATTCTGGATTAGGAATTGTGTAGTGAACCAAATTTTATTAGGGAGCTTAAGGTAAAGGAACCCTGAGGAGGCAGTGATCATAATATGATAGAATTCACCTTGCAGTTTGAGAAGGGGAAGATAAAGTCAGATGTAACAGTACTACAGTGGAGTAAATGGAATAACAGAGGTACGAGAGGGGAACTGGCCAAAGTTGATTGCAGGGACATTAGCAGGGATGATGGCAGAACAGCATTGACTGGAGTTTCTGGGGCACTTCAGATGTCCCAAAGATGAAAAAAGTATTCTGAAGGGAGGATAAGACAACCGTGGCTGCCAAGGGAAGTCAAATCAGCATAAAAGGGAATGAGAGGGCATATAATACGTATAGCAAAACTTAAAGGGAAGTTAGAAGATTGGGAAGCCTTTAAAAACTAACACAAGACAACTACAAAAGCCATAAGGAGAGAAAAGATGAACTATGAAGATAAAATAGCCAATAATATAAGAGGATACCAACATTTTTACAGATATGTAAAGAGTAAAAGAGAGGCGAAAATGGGTATTGGACCACTGGAAAATGATACTGGAGAAGTATTAATGGAGGACAAAGAAATTGAGGACCAACTTAATAAGTGTTTTGCATCTATCTTCACTATAGAAAATACCTAGCAATTTGACAGAAATTCAAGAATGTCAGTGGGGAAGAAGTAAGGAGAAGGTGCTTGGGAAGCTGAAAGGTCTGAAGGTAGATAAGTCACTGGGATCAGATGGACTACACCATAGTGTTCGGAAAGGGTAGCTGAAGAGATTGTGAAGACAGTAGTAATTATCTTTCAAGAATCACTAAACTCTGGGATAGTTCCAGAGGACTGGAAAATTGCAAATGTCACTCCACTCTTTAAGAAGGAAGAGAGGCAGAAGAAAGGAAATTATAGGCCAGTTAGCCTGAATTCAGTAGTTGAGAAGATGTTGGAGTCCATTATTAAAGATGGGGTTTTGGGATACTTGGAGGCACATGATAAAATAGGCTGAAGTCAGCATGGTTTCCTTAAGGGAAAACCTTGCCTGACAAATCTGTTGGAATTCTTTGAGGAAATTCTAAGACAGGATATTCAAAGGAGAATCAGTGGATGGTGTTTGCTTGGATTTTCAGGAGGCCTTTGACAAGGTGCCATTGATGAGGCTGCTTAACAAGATAAGAGCCCGGTATATTACAAGAAAGATGAAGAGTGGAAATAAAGAGAGCTATTTCTGGTTGACTGCTGATTACTATTGGTGTTCATAGTGGTCTGTGTTGAGACCACTTCACATTATATGTCAATGATTTTGATGACAGAATTGATGGCTTTTTTTGGTTAAGTTTTCAGACAACATGAAGATGGGTGGGGGGGCTAGAAATGTTGAGAAAGCAAAGAGCCTTCAGAAGGACTTAGATAGATTAAGATAATAGTCAAAGAAGTGGCAGATGGAATATAGTGTAGGAAATATATGGTCATGCACTTTGGTAGAAGGAATAAAGACATCTAGATTATTTTCTAAACAGGGAGAAAATACAAAAATCAGAGGTGTAAAGGGACTTAGTAGTTTGTGCAGGATTCCCTAAAGGTAAACTTGCAGATTGAGTCGGTGGTAAAGTAGGCAAATGCAATATAAGCATTCATTTTGAAAGGACTAAAATATAACAGGAAGGATGTGATGCCGAGTCTTTTTAAGGCATTGGAGAGGGTCCAGCAGAGGTTACAAAGAATTAATAAATAGTGCAAAAAAAAAGGAATAACAAGATGGTCTTCATGGACTGATCAGAAATCTGATGGTGGAGAGAAACAGATATTCCTGAATCACTGATTGTGGATCTTCAGGCTCTTGTTCCTCCTCCTCAACAGTAGTAGTGAAAAGATGGTATGTCCCGGATATTGAGGGTCCTTAGTGATCTTGAGGGCACTGAATCTTGAAGATGTGATCAATGGTTGGGAGGGTTGTGCCCGTCATTAAGCTGGCTGAGTCTACAACTCACTGCAACTTCTTGCAAACCTGTGCATTGGAGCTGCCACACCAGGTGATGAAGTAACCCAGTCAGTATGCTCTGATAGGCCATACCGTTAATACCTTCACTCAGAGGGCTTTGAACTTGGTCCAGAGGTTCCCAAGCTTTCTTTATGCCTTGGACTGCTACCATTAACTAAGTGGTCTGTGGACCCCAGTTTGGGAACTCCTGATGTGGCCAATTCTCTACCACAGAGGGCAGTACAAGCCAAGGCATTCATTACTAAAAAATGAGTTAGATATGACTTCTAATGCCTGAGGAATTTAATGTATATGGGGAGAAAGTGGAAACAAGGTGCTGAAGTGGTTGACCTACATGATCATGGTCGATGCTGGAATAAGCCTAAATCAGAATCAGAATCAAGTTTAATATTACCAGCATATGTCATGAAATTCACAAAAATAGTATTTAAATTTAAAAAATGAAATTTAAAAAAGTAGGGAGGTAGTGTTCATGGGTTCAATCTCCATTTAGGAATCAGATGGGAGAGGGGAAGAAGCTGTTCCTAAATCACTGAGTGGGTGCCTTCATGCTTCTGTACCTCCTTCCTGATGGTATCATTGAGAACAAGGAATGATCTAGGTGATGGGGATCCTTAATGATGGACACCACCTTCTTGAGACATTGCTCCTTGAAGATGGCCTGGATACTATGGAGGCTAGTGCTTATAATGGAGCTGGCTAAGTTTACAACTCTCTGCAGCTTACTTCGGTTCTATGTAGTAGACACCCTCATACCAGATGGTTAAAATAGTCTCCACGGTACATCTGTAGAAATTTTCATCTGTCTTTGGTGACATACAAAATCTTCTCTAACTCCTAATGAAATATAGCCAACGTCATGCCTTCTTTGTAGCTGCATCAACATGTTGGGTCCAGGTTAGATACTCAGAGATGTTGACACCCAGGAACTTGAAATTGCTCACTCTCTGCACTTCTGATCTCTCTATGTGTTTCCTCATCTTAACCTTTTTGAAGTCACCAATCAATTATTTGGCCTAAAGGGACAGATGGCTTCCTCTTGCAAGTTTCTATGTTATGGAGGGATATTGAAAGGCTCGATCTTGTGAAGGAGAGGTGGAGATACTGGCGTCATGTAATGTGAAGGTTATTGGGAAGGCGGGCTTGAAGTGATTGGAGGTTGATATAGAAGTCTGCCGACAGATTGGGAATAGCAGAGTAGCTGGCATCAGATTATTCAACCCAGTGCTGGCAACTTTTCTCTGAACTTATGCTTCAACATGTGGTCCAGTTAGAGTTACCCTGTAATGGATAGACATTATTTTGGTTTGTGCTTGCTAAAAGAATCATAGGTTTGTAGAAAGTGAATTAGAGGCCTGACCTGCAGTGGATAGAGAGGAGGAGAGATCTGCTGAAGGTCAGAAGGCTACTAAACCCCAGAGGGAGAGCTAGCTGTAGCAGCCAGTGCCAGGAGTTCAAGACCTAAGGATATTAATCCCACACAGAAAGCTGGAGGAACTCAGCAAGTCAGGCAGTGTCTGTGGAGGAAAATAAACAGTCGACCTTTGGGCCAAGACCTTTCTTCAGGAGTACTGAATAAGGAACTCGACCTGAAACATACACTGTTCATTCCCTTCCATAGATACTGCTTGACCTGATAAATTCCTCCAACATTTTATGTGACATTCTCAAGATTTCCAGCATCAACAGAGTCTGTTGTGTCATTAATCCTGAGAAGTTAAAGGTAACAGAAGGTATCATCAAATCTCATCCAACAAATTGCACCATTAATTGTAGGGCAGACTGAAAAACTGTAGCTATGGTTTAAGATTGGGTAGGATCAGAAAGAATAAAGGAGACTGAAGGGGAAATTAATTAAGATGCATGAATAGATGAGGTACCTAGATAGAATAAACAAGGGAACCAATATCTAGAGAGGTCAAAAATCAGAGGGCAAAAACTTAAAATAATTGGAAGATTCGAGGATAGATGAAGCCTTTTTGTTCACCTTGGGGTTATTGGGTATTCTGGAACTCTTTGGTAGAAAGAGTATTTGAGGGTATCTACCTCAAATACCCTAATTATTCTTAAATCCTACTTGGATGTGTGACCTGTAAGACTAGCATCCTGGTGCTGGAAGGGGAGAGCTGAAAGTTCTTTTGCAGCCAGCATAGACATGATGGGCTGAACTGTGACTACTGTGCCATCACTTTTCAATGGTTCTAATCTTTGATGTTGCTCAATGTATCATACTCCCTCACAGCAATCAATGGTATTTATCAGACGACTCCCATATTTAACATTCATCACACTCTTGCGGAGCATTCATTTCATGTCTTCAAGCTGTTCAGTGTTACAGGGTACAGTCTAGCTGGAGCTGTCTAAAAGGATTGGAACATCCTTTACTGTTCCAAAGTAAAAGAAATTGAAGGATTCCACCATTAATCATGGACAGGATTTTGAGCTTATCCTTCCCTGACTGGACATTGGTCAACTGAACTTTATGGAGTGGCTGATGGCCAATATTTCGGCTTCCATTCCAAAATAAACTGCAGCCAACTAATGGCTGGGTACCAGTCAGAGCATGTGTGATTGAACTCAGACATTCTCCAAGTTTCAGACACAGCGTCTCTCCTTGTCAAACTTAGTCCTAGGGTACCCTTATAATCAGCGGTTCCCAGGTTTGATAAGGAGTTAAATCTTATTTTCAAGTCCCATCTTCCCACTCTCCTTCAATGAGATAGTTCCACATTGATTGTCTGTTTAAGTCTGATCCATTTTATTTATCTTTGTCCTCGACTATCTGTTGTTGCAATATTACCTCCACTTCTTGCTTCATCAAATGTATAGCACCCTAGTTATTGGTGCTAGGCCAATCAGACACAGGGAGCATGGACCTCACTCTCTATGTGGGTCTGATGATCAAAGCTCTTCACTAAAGTGCTATTCTGCCTTAACCTAGGACTCTAGTTATCTCTTATTACTGTAGACCTGAGACCTCGAATCTTCACAAATAAGCCAGGTTACAAATTCATTACTGCTGCTTTGTGAAGTTGGGGGAACATTGTCCCCTATTCCATGTAGGGTAGTTCCAGCCTACAGTCAATCATTTCCAGAGTTTCCCTCCTTCAGTTAGGCCATTATCATCTCCTTCTATTTACTTAATATTCCTGGAGATCTTCTCAGACTATTAACCATCATTGCTCAAATTGTTGGTTCAGACTGAAAACACTGTTCATTTTTCTGTCTTATGGTTGTTTTTAACTCTCCATCTTTCACACTTACAACATGGACAAAGCATGGCGAGTGTAGTCATGAGCTTTCAATCCTCATTGAAACGTGCTGACTAAAATTTTGTTTCTGGCAAGAGCAAATGAAATGTAAATGTAAATCTAGCTGTTTAAGAAAAAAATCTGTTATCAGCTGTTAGCTGTAGAGGTTGGCAAACTACAGTATGTTCAAAATTACTCCACTTCAAGCTTGGAAGGAATCCAAAATACAATCCCCCTGCCCCCCCCCACCTCATTGCTATTCCAGATGTCACTAGTTGGAAAATGATGGAATATTTTTATAAAGGATGTGATATTAAGTTAGTTATAAAATAATAATATGGTTGAGCTGAGTTAACGTGAATGATGAAAGTGAAATTGTGTTTGACCAATTTTTTAGATTTCGTTGAGAATGGTTTGAGGAAGTAGAGTAACTAAGAGATACCAGTGGATGTGGTGTATTTCAAGTGCAAGCTTATTGTCATAGGTGTATATATACCCAGAGTATAAATGTCATGAAAAAAGCTTTTTGTAGTAGCAGCATAGTATGTTACAAACTTGATTAAGGTCCCACAGGTAACATACTTTGTTACAGTCCTGCACTTTATCGTTTATTTTTACTACACTCTTTTGATGGCTTTTACATGTATTTGGCATTGTTTTTGTTGTACCTTATTCTAGCTCAATGCACTATGTAATGGTCTGATCTGTACAAACAGTATGCAAAACAAGTCAACTGTATTCTTTTCCATCGATACTGCTTGGCCTGCTGAATTCCTCCAGCATTTTGTGTGTAAAACTTTTCATTGTATCTTTGTACATGTGACAATAATAAACCAATGCCAATACACAGGAGGTTACTGATTAAGTTTGGAGCACATGAGACTGGGGGCAACATGTGAGTTGATTAACAGATAGAAAATAAAGACTGGGCATGGGTCGACAGGTTGTGACTGGAGAGTTACAATGAGGATCAGTATTTGAACCCCACTGTTCACATTAAATATCGACAATTTGGCTGAGGGATCGGATGTAATACTTCAGAGTTTACTGATAACATGAAACTACAAGGGAATATGAGTAGTGATGAGGAAGTAGAGAGCTTCTAAGGGGATATAAACAAATTGAATAAATGGGAAGCATCATCATAGATGGATTACAATGTGGAAAAACTGAGGTCTGAGATCAAACTCCTTAGGCACTCAGCACATGACTTTAGCGAGATTTAAGATTCGAGAAAGCATCAACTCATCAAAGTAACACTCAGTAGGAAATACTCCACGTAAAACACATGATCTCTTTACCATTCGAATTATTAGAGTTGGAGAATATTATGCTGTTATTAACTGGAGCCATTAGTTCTCATTTGAGAATGGTAGGCTGGTTGGTATCAAGATCTATCAGCTCTGTATGATTTCAGCTAATGTTAGTGTTGCATATTAACAATTCTTCTGAAATGATGGCTAATGTCAATACATGTTGCTAAGGCTGTTATATATTCAATACTGGACAATTTTAGCTAACCTCCCTTTCTTCTCACAGATATGGCTGTGCCTTTGTATCAATTTGTTTCTCCTTTTCTGTCTCTATCTGCCAGGTTTTCTTTAGTGTTTATTCCCCTGACCATTTTGATGTGCATCCTATCACAGACCTTGCTAGAGTTCTCTCTCTCCTCTCCTCCCCAATTCCATAACTTCTCAGGTTTCCAGTTTTGCTGCTGGATCTTTGACCCAAGCAATCAACTGTTTCTCTCCCCTTAGATGCTACCCTGGCCTGCTGAATGCTTCCAGCATTCTGACTTTTACATACAGTCTTGTACTCCAATGTAATAAGAAATCTAGTTATCATTTTTTGCTATATAGTCGGGAAATGTTAGAGACAGTTCAGGGCAATAGGTTTTGTTTTGTAGTGTGGACTGTTGCTCATTGCAGAGACTGATAGAATGGAGGCAGATGTTCAGATGAGGAAACCTGTTCCACTGGTAGAACTATAAGTCATCTTCTGTAGGACTGGCACAGTGACACAACTGTTAGAGCTGCTGCCTCACTTCTCTCCCAACTGATGCTAAATCAGGCACTCTGTGTGGAGTTGCACATTTCTCACTGTGACCACAGTTTTCTTGCTGTGTACCAGTTTCTTGCCTCATCCAAAAGGTGTGCAGATTGATGGGTTAATTAGCCACTGTAAATAGTGTAGAAAAGAGTGAAGGAGATGATAGAAATGAAGGAGAATCAAAAAGGAATAAATTGGATCTGTGCTGTGGAGTCAGTGAGTGGAAGAAACTCTTTCAATGCTGTATCACTTCCCTTTAGTTGCTGGATTTTCTGATCTGTGCCATTGCTGAGAGTATTGAAAATATATTGGGCTTGTACTAGCACTACCGAAGCTTAATATAAATATTGCAATGCTTATTGTAATATTTACAATAATAGAGGTTAATATAATTGATACATATTGCATTTTCTCATTACAGCATAAATAAGGCCTTTTATGGAAGACTATTTTTTTTAAATACAGTCAGCAACATCTGTTGAAATGTCTGCAAAATAATAGTTTCTTAATAACTTAAGTTTTTGTTTTCTTGGTTCAGTTGTGTTCAATATCTTGGTTCTGCTGCACATTTTTTGTTTTCTTTTTCGGGTTTTCCTCATTAAAACGGGTTTCATTTCGGCAACATTTTATCGGTTTGTGTAAAAACGGTCAGCTCCATTATTACATTAGTAGATTAATTTATAGTTCACTCATCTTTTATTTCAGCATGAGTTCTGTTTTAAACAAAGCATTCTCTAGCTATCAACATACATCAAAATGTATGTTGCTGTAGTGCAAGTTGAGGGATGAAAGATGCCTCAAACTCTAGCAAGGTCTGTGATAGGGTGCATGATGCACCATCAATAACTCACTCTGAGACGTAAAGGCGAGATATTGGCTTTTATTGACTGGAAGAAGGAACCAGCAGTGAGTGACCATCATATTACATCCTGGAGAATGAGGCCGAGCATCAGGCCTCCATCGCCTTTATACAGGGGCCTGTGGGAGGAGCCACAGGAGCAGTCAGCAGGGGGCGTGTCCAGACAGGCACACGTAGTTCACCACAGTGCACATCAAAATTCTTCCAGAAAATGTCTTCATAACTTTATCTTATATTCTGAATCACCACTTAGAACCTAACCCTTTAATTGCTTTGTTTGGTTTTTTGGGTGAGACAGATTTATGTTTGAGTTCGACTAAGTGTCGAATATTATCTTTTGCTTCTCTCCTGGCTAGATGTTTAATCCTCCTTAGATGGAGAGATGTTGCCCTGCCCACACATGCTCAATGGCTTAATGATATTATGTCCTGCTTAGACCTTGAAAAAATTCATTATTCAGTTCTTAATTCTGATATCAAGTTCCATAAGGTCTGGGGACCTTTTATCGAGTACTTTCATAACCTTCCTCTTAACTAAGGTTTTTTTTTTCGGTCCCTTGCTTTCAGCTCTTTTTTTTGGTAGTAGGCATTATTATCTTCTGTTTTTAAGTGTATTTACAGTTTTGGGGGTTTGAATGTCCTTATTTATATTCTCTATATTGTGTTGTGGTTGGTCTGGAGTTTTTTTTTGTTGTGGGGCTTGGGGGGACACTACTTTTACATGTCTTCAATTTGGGTGCTTTCTCAATGAACTTTTTTGTATTATATTATTATTGTATGTTTATTTTGCACTGTATTAATGTTCTTCATTTTGATTTGGGGTGTTTTTTCTATCTGTAGCGATGTAGAAAATGCATTAAAAAAACTAATTTAAAATTTTTTTTTAATTCTTCCAGGACTCTTTTGAGCACCTGTTTAACTTCTAGGATTATCTAACCCTTTTCTCATAGTCATGCTAGCTGAAGAGTAGGGTTCATTGTCAAAGATTTGGATAATATGCATTTGAGGTGAATTTTGTATTGATTCAGAAAGCTTTAGGATCATGCAAGCTTTTTGAGCAACAATTGGCCCAGCAGCACACAGGCTATCACAACAGTTAAAAGTTGCAGATCTGTATCCCCTTGCTTCAGGAATATTTTCTATCAGAGCTTCAAATCACCAACCACAGCTGACATTACTAAATTTGGCACGACTTCTACAAAACTGTGACAGCAGAACAAGAAATGCTGTTTTTTTTTTAAATTGGACTACACATTCTTCTGATCATAAAGCCAAGATGTACTGGACTGTAAATTATTCCTGATTCTTTGGGATCTACTAGAACACCATTTTCATTGCATTCCCTGTGTGGCAGCAGATATGAATTTTTAAAGTGTAGTACACCAGTAATTTTTTTTATTAACTTTGTCTGATAAATGCTCATTAGGCAGAGTGTTGATGAAGGGTGATTAAACTGAAACGTTAATTCAGTTTCTTTAGCTTAACTGCTTAGTAATTTCAATGCTTCTGTTTTACACTTTATCCTCTGAAGATTGACTTCAGGGCTTCAGCTATTAAAGAGCCTCATGCATTGCCAACATAACACTTCTGCCCTTTGTTCGAACTGATATGTATGCTTATTTCAGAAGATAGAAGAGACCAAAGGTAGCAAGTTAAATATCCTAGTGAGAATGACAGTTTGAATCCTTGCAATACTGAAATGAGGCAATATAGAGAAGAGGTGACAGAAGTCAGCATCATGGGTGGCTCTTTTCAATGCTACCTCTTTCATGTCTTTACAAGATGGTGGATCCTGATGTTCATGGAAATGGGCTTGATCTGAAGTATCCTTGACTGAAGGTATGCCAGTAGTTAATCTTTCATTTCAGATATCTCCTTCTGCCATTTCGCTGTATACCCTGCCTCTGCCTATGTTAACATCTACCAAGCACTCCAGTTACTAGTGCCATCCCCATCACCATTCCATGTGCACTTGGCATTGTCATTGCAGATTTACTTGGGCATGCCCCAGCTGCACAACTCTCCTCACTATCCTATTTTCCTTGCTTCCCCCAGCAGCCTTAACCCCAAGGAAGAAGACAGTAATATAGTATTTGATGCCTTAAATATAATCTCAGGTCTTGGAGTGAAATAAGGTGTTGAGAGAGACTCTCCAGTCCTTCAAAGGGCTTTCTGTGGAGCCACAAGGCTGATCCCTTGCTCAAAAAGTGCTGAGTATCTCACTGCCAGTGGGCATTGGCATATCCATGTTCAAATCAAGTCACTTTTTATTGTCATTTCAACCATAACTGCTGGTACAGTACATAGTAAAAATGAGACAACATTTTTTCGGGACCATGGTGTTACATGACACAGTACAAAAACTAGACTGAACTACGTAAAAAAAACACAGAGAAAAAAACTACACTGGACTACAGACCTACCCAGAACTGCATAAAGTGCACAAAACAGTGCAGATTACAATAAATAATAAACAAGACAATTGGGCAGTAAGGTGTCGGTCCAAGCTTTGGGTATTGAGGAGTCTGATAGCCTGGGGGAAGAAACTGTTACATAGTCTGGTCGTGAGAGCCCGAATGCTTCAGTGCCTTTTCCCAGACGGCAGGAGGGAGAAGAGTTTGTATGTTGGAGCTATTGATAGAAGAGATGTTGTTGTCCAGGACAGCCCAGACAGAGACCACCCGGAATATACAGCCTATTGTCTATTAAAGTCTGCTTGCTGCCAGTTTGATATAGATCTCTGGCAGCCACATGCAAACTTTTGCCATCAGGGCAGCTGTTGACACAAATCTGGAGACATCAAAAGCAACATGCAATCTGGTCTTCACTGAAGAGCAAGGCCAGCACCTGTCCAGTCTAAGGAGAGAGCCTGCTTTAAGGCAGCCAGCAAACCAGTAGTGCGTTGGCTTGTAGATACAACTGGCTGATCCCCATGCTGCAATGACAGTCAGGTCACAAGGCTCATGGTTGATCAATGCATCATTTGTGCCTGCACCCTCTGAGACAGGGCTGCATGGCTGCAGCGGTAAGTAAGCACAATAAACCAATAATCCACTGGAAGAATTCAGCTGGTCGAGCATCTTCTGTGGAGGTGGAATTGTCAACACTTCGAGTCCTGATGCAGGGATTCCTTTCACCTACGAATGCTGCCCAACTGTTGAGTTCCTCCAGCAGGTTGCTTGTTGCTCCAGATTCTCTTGTGTGTTCAATCAACTTAGAATGGTGTGGCTAAATAGACTGCATAAGATACTGTCATCTTGAAACATTACCGATTCCAATCATTATTTTGTCACTACGATTTCCAATCTATTATCCTTGATGGAATTTGTTTCAGAGATGACAAAAGTTATCTCTAAAGGGCAGGGCACATAGCATGATTAGTCAAATCCAATTTGACCCAACACATTAACTTTGTTTGTCTTTCCACAGATGCCACCTGACCTGCTGGGGGTTTCCAGCACTTTCTGTTTTTATTTCAGGTTTCCATCATCTGCCATTGCATGATTTTCTTGGTAATTTAGTAATAGTTTGCATTGTTTGGTTTGTTATTTCAGCCTTGTGTTTGGCTGCATTGGAGAGGTGAACATGGTATGATTATATAAAAATTAGATGATGTCTTTATTAGTCCATTCTACAATATATTGATATTTGTGCAAAGTAAGATAGCATTAGCTAATCATAATTTTGCCATATAGTTATGTGGGTTCCAAGGAGGAATTAACTCATTTTGTTGTGAAAACTGTGTAACCTGAAGTGTATATTCAGCAAACACGAGGAAATCAACAGATGCTGGAAATTCACGCAACACACACAAAATGCTGGTGGAACGCAGCAGGCCAGGCAGCATCTATAGGGAGAAGCACTGTTGATATTTCAGGCTGAGACCCTGACAAAGAAATTGAGAAATAAAAACATCATTGGCTTTGGAAATGGTGGAACATACAGGACACTGAGGGAACTAAGCTACTGAATGGAATATCTCCTAATGAATCCACTGACAATGTCAAATTCCCATGAACATAACAGAACATTTGTACAGTGGAGATGGGAGAGTTCAATGCAACTGAAGACTGGAAGCAGTGGGAATTCAGTGAGCCATAAGACACATTATTGCATGAAGCTTGGTATCCATGATTTTACTGAATCATTAATTGAGCTATACACAAGCACATTTCTCAACAAATGACTAACACAATACAAGGGCAAAGGGACATAACACCGAGGCTTTGGCACCCATATTTATTGTCCATCCCTAATTGTCCTCGAGATGGTAGTAGTGAACCTCCTTCTTGAACCACAATAATCTTTTTAGCAAAGGTATTTCTGCAGTGCTGCTGGGTAGAGGATTGTAGGATTTAATTCTAGTGACAATGAAGGATCAGTGAAATATCTCCGAGGTTGTGTTGTGCATTTTATAGGGTAGCATGCAGCTGCTAATGTTCCTGTGCATCTGCTATACTTGTCCTTCTTGGTAGTAGAAGTTTTAGAGTAGCCTGGGCAAGTAACTGCTGTACACCATTTAAACAGCATTCACTGCAGCCACTGTACACCAGTAATGGACACAATAAATCTTAGGGGTGGTGAGTGGGCTGCTTTTCCCTAGATAATGCAAATTTCTTGAGAGTTGTTCGCACTGCACTCATCCAGGCAAATAGAAAGTGTTCCATCAGGCTCCTAATTTGTGCTTTGCAAATAACAGGAAGACCTTGGAGTGTCAGGAATGGAAAAGTGTTTGGTATCACAGGGTGAATCTTTTGTCACTGAATAGTCATCTTCTGACCTACGCGTATTTACTGTATTTATGTAGCTGATATAGCTTGGCTAAATGTTCAGCTAATCCTAGAGCAGGTGTGTTTTCAGGCCCCAAGCCAGTTGCTCTACTTGGTGCTATTAGCCATTCCTTGGTATTATATGCAATGAATTGAGTTGCCTGGACACTGACTTTTGTGATGACGTGAGTCTCAGAAAGAAGCTGAGATTGATCATCCACCACCACTTCTGGCCGAATGTAGTTGTGAATGATGCAGCTGATAAGATGTATATCCTTGAATATTCATTTCCCAGGCCCTGTCTGCTTGAAGCCATGTCTCAGTTATTCCCACAACATCGTACTTGCCAATTTCCAACTGAGCCTCAAGCTCATCTACTTTATTCCTTATGCTTCGTGCATTCATATATAATACTTTTAATTCGGTACTCCCCTCTCCTTTCATATCAATTCCTATTTCACTTGGCCATACTGTATGATCTCTTCTTGAGCTTTCTACTCCATTGATTCTGTTGTCCTTTTTAACTTTTCTTAATTTCACTTTCTCTTTAACTCCATCCTTGTATTTCCAGTTCATCCCCTCCCCCCCACTACTTAGTTTAAACACATCCGTGTTGCAGTGGCAAACCTGTCTGCCAGAATGCTGGTCCCCCGCCTATTAAGGTGCAACCCGTCCCTTTTGTACAATTCATCCCTACCCCAAAACAGATCCCAGTGGTCCAAGAATGTAAATCCTTGCTTCCTGCACCAGTTCCTCAGCCACAGATTCAGATCCATTATCTCCCTGTTCCTGCCCTCTCCAGCACAAGGAACTGGAAGCAAACCACAGATAACCACCCTGGAAGTCCTACTTTTCAGCCTTCTTCCGAGTTCTCTGAAGTCCCGATGCAGAATGTCCTTCCTCTTCTTCCCGATGTCATTTGTGCCGACATGCACTACCACTTCCGGCTGTTCACTTTCACCCTTGAGGATTCCCTGCAATCGGTCCGTGATGTCCTGGATCCTAGCACCAGGGAGGCAACACACCATCCTTAAATCTCGCCTGTTGCCGCAGAAACCCCTTTCCATACCTCTTACAATGGAGTCCCCTACTACCACGGCTCTTCCTGATGTCTGACTCCTCAGCTCTGCTTCTGCACCAATTTTCGGCTCGCAGACCTGTCCGCCTCTCAGACTGGCAATATCTTCTGTCCTGACAGCTTCCAAGAAGGTGAACCTGTTTATGAGAGGTACATCCCCTCCAAGATGGGTTCACTTATAAACCAGTACTTTAAAATGCACGTTATTCTCCTGAGCCTATGTTTTATTGAGATTGCACAGTTCTTGCAATGAAGGGAATTTATTATTAGGGAATGCACACTAGGTTTAGTTTGGTTCAGGAAGATTATACGAGTAGTTATTAAGGAGCTGACCCTGCTTTGAAGGATAGGTGATATCACTGAAACATACGAATTCATATGGAATTTGACAGGGTAGGTATGGTGTTGGTTTTTCTCCTGGCTGCATGTATGAAATTGGATTTTTCGCAAAATGGGTGGTTAGCCAATCAGAGCAGAGATGACAAGTCTTTACACATAAATTGGTAAATATTTTAAATTCTGTGCCCAAGAGGATTGTGGAAGCATAGCTATGAGTATTTTCAAGATTGGCGTTGATAGATTTCTAGATATTAGAAATTAAAGATCTGAAGTTAGGACAGAAAAATAGCACTGAGGGAAAGGATTATTTCTGATCTGGTTGAATGGTAGATTATGTAGTCCTGCTTCTATTTGTTATTTTCCTGTGAGGCAGAAGTTGAGCCCTTATGAGGCCACATAGAGGAGGATGCAGTAATACATGTATTTACTCATATCTGGGAGTACAGTAGAGCACCTGCTGATTGTTCCCACACTGAAATCTCTTGAGGGCCTTGATGGCCTCACAACTGTCGTTATTCAGCAGGGTCCTGGAGAGTGGGAGGAGTCAAAGGGAATTGCCATTGTTGGCCAACTGTCAAGTCTCTGTGAGCTGTAGCCAAAATAATGCCAACAACAGAGGATTATGTGAGGCTAAAATTATCATACAAGCATCTTGAAAGATTGCAGTGACAGGCAGAAATTTATCTTGTGATCACCTACAGTTTGGAAACTTGGGGTAATGAATTTGTGTAGCTCCATGATCCATGCTGGTCTGCGCCACTAAAGATGCTGAAACAACTATTCCTTGAACAGCGAGCATTAATGATATCCCTAATTCATTGCTGAATAACAAACTGGCATAGGCCAGCCACCACATGATGATCTGGTGGTGATTCACCCCATATACAGTACTGCAGAAACAGAGACTCTGCTGGTAGAAAGTTACAGATCGCCATCAACACTAATTCAGAAACAGCCTCTCAACGCATAGTTCCCTGATATAATAATTATTGATGCATTTAGTATTAGTGACTGCAATTATGTTAATAATGCACTTTCATATGAAATTTTAGATGTGTTCTCACTTAAAGTGGATAGAGATAGGCACATAAGAACATAAGCAAAGGGTTCATGAAAATAGAAGATATTGGAGGAATGTTGATTTTAGTTGTGGTTGTGTTTGACAGGATGCTGGAGAAGATACAGATGATTCAATGAATGTGGAGTGGGACACTGCTGAACCACGAAACTGCCAGGCAAGTTCTTTAGGTACCAAAGAAGTGCAAAGAGCTGTGATGGACAATGAAGAGACCGTAAACAAGCTAATGCAAAGCAGCAGCAGAAAATTGGGTAATCTATCATTAGCTGAGGAGTTGATGGAGATCAATCCTGTATTGTGCCATAATATTTCAGGCAAATCCAATTCTGGTTCCCCTTCAAAAAATGGGATTTCTGATCACTCTGTTCTATCAGGGTGTGATTTGCA
Source organism: Hypanus sabinus (assembly GCF_030144855.1). Classification (NCBI taxonomy): domain Eukaryota; kingdom Metazoa; phylum Chordata; class Chondrichthyes; order Myliobatiformes; family Dasyatidae; genus Hypanus; species Hypanus sabinus. Next base: position 112,280,839 of record NC_082707.1, read on the forward strand.
GGATCATGAAGAGACAAGAAATGTGTTAAATCATTGTTCCTCTAAAGACACAAGTAAACAGAGTGAGAAATCAGTATTGGTTGCCTCTGATACAAAGTCAGACCAAAGCATTGCCACAGAGAAACACGTGCCATTAAAAGATGGAGTTCCACATGCATTTGAGTTGTCTTCTTGTCCTGATGCTCCTGATGATAATTCTGCAGTTCTGCAGACAAGTCTTCCAGTTGCTATTTCTGTTGAAGAAAGAATGATATTCTCTTCAGCTGTTGATGTTTCAACGGAGTATTTGGCAGCTTGTGTGAAACTGGAGAATCAGACTGCAGAGGAAACCACTAGGAAGTTGCAGCCTGCACTGAAAACCGATGCCCCAGACATTTTGCATGATAACCAGGAAATAAGTGCTTCTGATCACATAGGTGGAAATGGTCGTGAGAACCAGAACCCAGAGAATTATCACGAGGAACAATCCGGAGAAAATAAACAAAAATACACTGATTTCATGGATGGTAATGGTATGCATTTTAACATTTTTAACACTGTAAACAATTCTTCATAACATCTTCACCTTTATTTTGAAAACTTGATCTATAGTGTTTTCATCACTCATTAGTGCAGATTCCATTTGTTTTAGTTACTGGAAAACAAAGCTTTTTTTTGTAAAAGAATCTTTTTTCTAAAGCTATTCTAAGGTGTACTTCTAAAACTTAGAACTACAATGCATAGATTCATTCCTGATGCAATTGGACATACAGGGCTGGAGTTTTCACTTTAGTTGCAGGTGACATCCTGAATGTAAGCTGCATTAGAGGTTTCCCTATTTTTCCAAAATGGTTCCATTATGGGCCATTCAGCCCTTTGAGTCTGCACCACAATTCTTCAAGACTGTACCTCAGCACCATTTTACAATACCTTTTCCATACCCTGTGATTTCTTTAATGCCCAAAAATCAATTGATTGCTGGATTCACTGAAAGAGGCACAACTGGTTGCCTACCTGAGCTAGTTTCATTTGCTTGCATTTGCCCCAAATCCTTCTAAACCTTTTCTACCCCTGGTACCTGTCCAAATGTCTTCTAAGTGTAATTGTACCTGCCTCTATAGCTTCTTCTGGCACATATCCACCATCCTGTGTGTGAAAATGTTGCCTCTCAGGTCCCCTTTAAATCCCCTCTCATCTTAAATCAATAACCTCGTCTTAGACTCCCATACTCTGGGGGAAAAACTGTGACCCTGCTTTGAAGGATAGGTGATGTCACTGAAGCATACAGAATTCATAAGGAATTTGACAGGGTAGATATGGAGTTGGTCTTTCTCCTGGCTGCATGTATGAAATTGGATTGATTGCAAAATGGGTGGTTAGCCAATCGGAGCGGAGAGAAAATGCAAATTTCAGTTGCATCTCCTTCATTCTTATAAACTCTAATCATTCTCCCCTCGGATGGCAAACCCCCAGTACCGGTAACCTGTCTAATGAATACATTATGCACTCCCTCCTTGGCAAGTATGTCCTTTCTTGGATAAAGAGACATAAACTGCATACAGTCTAATTGTGGTCTGACCAGCAGTCTATATAGTTGTCGTAAAATTTCCTTACTCCTGTAATCAAACCCTCTCACAATAAAAGATGACTTACCACTTGTTCTGCTAGGTGCTTGCGGACCTTGTATGTATGTTTTCATGGAGTTTTTGAAAAAGTAAGGCAACTAAATGCCAAAAACACAAAGTTCAGAGTGATAGAAAGATACAGCATAGAACTAGGCTCTAATGCCCACTGAGTCCATGTCGACCACTTACATTTTCATCCTCCTCACATTCCTATCAGTTCTCCTAGATTCTACCATTCAGCCACACACTAGGAGCAATTTACACCAGTTGCTTAACTGATCAACTTGCTTATCTTTGGGATGTGGGAGGAATTGGTGTACCCAGAGAAAACCTAAGTGACCTCAGGAAGAATGTTCTAACTCCACATAGACAGCACCTAAGGTCAGACTTGAACCTGACTCTGTGGCACTGAAATAGTGGCTGTACTAGCTGTGCCACTGTGCTAGTGTCTCACAATTTATGAAATACTCAGCTTAGAATATAATTGTCTAGTTCCTGCTCCCCGAACTATGATCATTGGGAATGACTTTTAAAACAACTTCACTCAATCATCAACACACACAAAATGCTGGCAGAACACAGCAGGCCAGGCAGCATCTATAGGAGAAGCACTGTCAACGTTTCAGGCTGAGACCCTTCGTCAGGAAGGGTTCCACCAGCATTTTGTGTGTGTTGTTATTTGAATTTCCAGCGTCTGCAGATTTCCTCGTGTTCACTCAATCATTACCAGTTTCACTTTCATTTGTATACCGTAGTCAGTTTTTTTGGCAAATTAAATATTTAATGTAAAAAAAAATTAGAAAAGCCTTCTAACCTATCCCTTAATAAGTTCAATAAAAAGATCCTTTACAGCTTCCATCCTTATTACCTTGCTTTGGGATGCTGGCAAGTTTGCAACCAGATTCAGATTCATGAAACATGTAAACTACCTTTAAAAATTATTTATTCTTAACGTGGCTTGTAGTCAAAAATATTTAGTCTTTTGCACTGGTCTATTTGATTTAATTTCCCTTGTACTGATAATAGAAGAGAAAGATCTAGCCCATGATTTATTTCCAAAAATCATAAAGTACTGCAGGATGCTACATAATGATCTTTGAATTTGGAAGTTATCTATGAAAATAAACAGTTTGAAAACTGATTTAAGATTTGATTGTTTAAAATTTAAGAGAAATACAATAGAAATCGTCACTAGAGGCTTTACAATGCATTGTTTAACAGGTTTTCTTCAGCCCTAAAGCTCATCACAGAGTATTAGCTATATCACATTGAGAAATTACTTGGAATTGCTGAAAAAGATTTGCACCCAGTCAATATGCCACCCAGCTTAAGGAGTTTACAATGAAGGAAAGTGGATGAAATTTGGAGAGGATATATCCTTCTTATGTCAGTGACCTGCAACATGATTGTTTTTTTCTTATTTACCTCTTCAAAATAGAGTGGAATTTTTTTGTGTTGAGATTAGGTAAAAACCATGCTAATTCAGAGAACTCAGTTCTGTTTGTATGAGGTGCCAGCAATTCAGAATTTATTGCCCATCCCTTGTTGCTGTTCACTTATTCCTTGGTAGGACTTGCTTATTTGAAGCTGGGTAGTTTAAGATGTCCACATAGTTTACATAACATTGGCAGGTTTCACTTTGTGATGTAGCCCAGAAGTTAACAGAACTGATAAATCCTGTTTAATAACTTTTTGCTGTTATAAATCACAGCCAGGACACATCACAGCACATCACAGTTGGAGACAGAATGTGCAGTCAGATATAACAATTTGTAAACATTTTGTTTTAACTACATACAATTCTGAATCACTGGCCGGTATTTTATAAAAGACCAGAGAAAGCGGTGATGTTAAATTGTTCTGTTCCTTTCATAAATGTTATATGATGACTGATATAACAAAATATTAGGCATATTTTGAACTCATCTTACCTGAGTGAGGTGATTCTTATACCAGCGGTAACCTCTGATTATTAAGCAGTTTTGCTAGCATTCAGCAAGACATGGATAACTAGCAGGTGTGGGTGAAAAACAACAAGTAACACTTGAAGCACAGAAGCCCCAATTGGTGGCTACCTCCAATAAAAGAGAGCAAATCACCATCAGTTGATTGATTAGCAGGAGAAAGGGATGGGAAAAAAATCTGTCACATTTGAATGGGCTAAATAGCCTAATTCTGCTGCCACATCTTGTGTTTAGTGACATTACTAATGGCAAGTTTTCAACCATCAATATTCTAAGCTCAACATTAACCAGAAACTTAATGGAAACAGCAAATGAATACTGTGGCTGGAAGAGCAAGTCAACAACTGTAAATTTTACAGCAAATCTCTCTTTTGATTCCCAAAGACTTTCCACATCTACAAGCCTCAGGTCAGAAGTTTGCTGAAAAACTCTTCTTTTTGCCAAGCTGAGTGAGAACAGCTCAACATTGTCCAAAACAAAGTGGCTCACATGATTGATATCATGCCCACAAAGTTCAGCATTCACTCTCACCACTATCAGCACTCTGTGAAATCTACAAAATCCTTACAAGAAATCACCATGGGTTTTTTTAACAGCACTCCCAGATCTGAGAGCTCTGCCCATCGTAGATTATCCTCCCAAGTCACACACCTTGCTGACAAAGTATTTCACTGCTGGAATAGTTTTACTGGATAGATGCAGTTGTTTAAGAAGGTGGCTCCCACCATTTTCTCAAAGACAGGCTGGAGTGTTGGCTTTGCCACAGCTGCTTACACCCCAGGAAAGAAAAAAAAAGCTTGATTTAGTCTTTCAGTCATATTCTAATTGGTTCATCTCTGCGAGGTTATTTTGGAAAAGTATCACCATCAGTTCACGTTATATTTACATGCTACTTTGTCTTTCTTTAGAAATGCCGAGCATTTCAGCAGCTGCTTTGAAGCCAAGTACAAAGATTCCACATGATGCTGCTGCTTTAGAAATTATCAAGACTATGATTGGAATAATGGTATGATTAAGCAAAATACTTTTGCAGGGAGTTGTACTAAAATCTAACTGCTATGTAGTTCTAATTTATTGTGTGTGTTCTCTTGTATGCTTCTTTAGCCTTGACTGACTAGTTAGATACTATGATAGCAATCCTAGCTACAAAACCATTCTCCTTTAGATACAGAACTGAAAACTAGTTATTAGATATATTTTGGCCTGGTTCGCAAAGTTTATCAAGCCAATACACTTACAGGTTGACACCTACCTACACATTTGTGTGTTTCAAGGAGAGTATCTCATTCTTCTAAACTCAAGACAGCATTGGCACAGCATATATCAACAAGACCCAGGAAATATCTGGGCTTGGGTTGTTACGTGATGACTTTCATGCCGCAGAACTGTCTAATGGTAATCTTCTCCAATGAGAGAGAGAGAGGGTCTAACTACCTAACCTTGATATTCATTGGTGTTGGCATCACCCGCCTACGATGACCAGAGATTCAATTAGAGCTGAATACTGTGGCTACAAGAGCAGATCTGAGCCTGGGTATCTAGTAAAGAGTACTCACCTCCTGAGACCTCTAAGCCTTTCCAGCATTTACAAGACACAAGTCAAGAGTATGATGAAATACTGTCTACATGGGTGTGGCACCAACAGCTCTCACTCAGATCAACACAATCCAGGATAAAACAGCCAACTTGATTGGCATCCCATCAACCACAATAAATATTCATTCCATCCACCACTAGTTGATGGAGCATGTGCCTTCTGTAAGATGCATTGTACCTCCTCGCCCAGGCTACTTTGACAGACCTTGCCAAATCCATACCTTCAGCCACAAAGTAGACAAGGTCAAAGGTGCATGGGCACATCACCACCTTTATGTTCTCATACAACTGTATATCATTATAACTTATAAATATGTCACAGTCCTTTGTTGTCACTGCATCTAAATCCCGACTATCCCTTTACCAAAACAACTGCTGGAGTGTAAGAAGACGGCTCACCACCACCTTCTCAAGGACTGTTGGGGATGGGCAATGAATACTGTCCTTGTCAGTGACACTAGCTCACCAAACTAAATTAATCCCTCTTCATACAGCAGAGTTGTTATCCTGGGAATCAATCTTGTAAACCTTTTGCAGCAATCCCTATATGCTAAATGTATTCTTAGGTGGAGAGCCCAGACTAAAACCCAGCATTTTAATATGGCCTCAAATTGGTCCTGTGTAATTGTTTAGAAGAGGTCTTAATTGGATTCCGATCCCCTCATAATAAAGGCCAATACACCATTTGTCTTCCCATTTGCTTGCATCAATTTTTAACATTTCTCAATCTTTCACCATTTAATAAATATCCTGCCTTTCATTTTTTTAAACAAGGAAATGACCCCACATGTTTCTAAATGCCAGCTGCCTTAAGTTTATGATAAGGAAATCCATTGATTTATGTTGTGAATGAACCTAAGAATTGGGCCTACTCAGTTGAGCCAAGGAAAGAAATTTCTTCTATTCTGTGACCAAAATAGCCTACTCCTTATTCTAAAACAGTTCCTAGACAAATCAGATAGAGAAAACATTCTCTTTGACAAGCTGTTCAAGAATTTTTAAGTTTTCGACGTGATCTGCTCTCCTAAATTCCAAAGTTTAGTATAGAATCCCAGACTACTTACCCTCTCCTCATATAGCAAACTCATTATCTTGAATCTTTGCTGTATCTCTGCATGGAAAATGCATCTTTTCTTTGGTAGAGAGATCAAAACTGCACACAGTAATTGAGGGCTGGCCTGACCAGGGTGCTAAACAACACCACCCTTTTATTCATAAACCAGTTGTTCCTTTAATAACTTGCTGCACCTATACATTAGCCTTCAGTGACTTGTCAAATGCAAACCTAGGATTCTTTATAGTCCATTTGTCACCATGTGACAAATATTCTGCATTTTTTTTCTGTTCTGTGCATTGAATTTTTTGACACTGAATGCCACTTGCCATATTCTTATCCACACAGCTGGCTTGTCTATATCTTAGCATTCCCCCCCTCCCCCCACATATGTACTGTCTAGTTTAGAATTGTCAGCAAACTTGAAAATCTGGCATGTCCCTAAGTCAAATCGCTGAAGTAGCTAATGAAAAGTTGGAGCACAGGTACCAATCCCCAATGTATCCCACCTGCCAAACTAGGGACATGTCTCCATAAAAAAAAACAATCTTCCACTTTCCTGTAGCTGGTGGTACACATCAGAAATTCCAACTCAGTATTTATTCTGGTCCTGAGAGAATCACACAGTCGTGTGGCATGGAATTAGGTCCTTCAGCACACTAAGTCCACATCAACTACCATGCACCGATTTACACTAAACCCGACACCAGTCCCATATTCTTTTATTCTTTCCACAGTCCCATCAACTTCCCTGATTCTACCACTCACTGATACACTAGCACTGGGGCTACACAATAAAATTTAAGTCAGAACTGCAAAGAGAATATGAAAAATCTTTTCTACATAAAAAGGAGATCTGAAATTGAATCTTCTACTTCCTCAATGGGTGCTGGAAACAATCAGTCAGTAATCAATTTGGGAAGCTGTTTATCAACAGAGGTACTGGAAGGGCAACCCAATGATTTGATCAGTCTTGGGAATAGTTAAAAGTAGCAGTATTGGTAGAAGAATGATTATCAATTTGTGTGAATTCTGACAAAATCATTCTTAATGCAACATACAGTAAGAAGTTAAACTTGAAGCTTTACCTACTGCTATCTGTGTTTCCTACACATTGCAAGAGAGAAAACAGAGCAGCTCACTTTCATAAGAACATAGAAGTCTACAGCATATTACAGGCTCTTCAGCCCACACTAGAAACTGCCAAACAAGAGAAAATCTGCAGATGCTGGAAATTCAAGCAACACACACACAATGCTGGAGGAACTGGCAGCATTTATGGAAAAGAGTATAGTTGACATTTGGGGCCAAGACCCCCTCATCAGTACTGGAGAAAAAAAGATGATCAGAGTTAGAAGGTTGGGGGGAGGGAAGCAAGAAACATAGGTGATAGGTGAAACTGGGAGAGGGGTGAGGAGTGATCCAAAGAGCTGGGAAGATTAGTGAAAGAGATACAGGGTTGGAGAAGGGGGAATCTGATAGGAGAGGACAGAAGGCCATGGAAGAAAGCAAAAGGAAAGGAACACCAGACGGAAGTGAGGGGCAGGCAAGGAGATAAGGTGAGAGAGGGAAATGGGAATGGGAAATGGGCATTACTGGAAGTTCGAGAGATTGATGGCCATGCCTTCAGGTTGGAGGATATCCAAATGGATTCTGTGGCCTCATTACAACAGTAGAAGCAGCCATGGACTGACATGTCCAAATGGGAATGGGAAGTGGAATTAAAATGGGTGGCCACTAGGAGATCCCACTTTTCTAGGTGGACAGAGCATAGGTGCTCAGCAAAGTGGTCTTCCAATCTGCGTCAGGTCTCACCATTTTTCATTGATGTAGATGTTTAGTTTAATTTATTATCAAGTCAAATCCTTAAGATGTTGCAAATGATCATAGATGTTCATGGGCTTCACTGGTTTGGGCACCATTCAAGGCTTTGCACAAAGCCACTAAAGGACCAATTGTAGTGTAGGAATTAAACCATTGTTTCACTAGCAAAATTTAACAAGGCCTACTGGAATTTACAATCCTTCTTCATGAATGGGGAAAAAAGTGCCTGTTACAACCCCAACAGGAAAAGCAGAAACAGAAACTGGTGTAGCAAGATTGGCCAGAGAGCATGGAATGAAGTGTTCAGAAAGTACTTTTACATCCTCCTCTCACCACTGCCTTTTCTATTACTTCAAAGCCTGGTATTTTGTGTACTACAAGCATCAACTAAAATGATGAAAAGCAAAATTATTGGACTTGGCTATTTTAGTGCAATCTATGAATGGAACAGAAATTGACAGCTTCCCTGCAGGTAGGAGGCTTTGATTTGATTGCACACATCATCAGGCTGAATGGCAGCACTCCAGTGCTTGAACTGCTTATACAGCACACCTTTTTATACAAAACTTTCAAGTCGAAGGAAAAATTATACCGCTTGAGTTAATGCCATTTTTCTTTAGTGGCTTTGCTAGCTTCTGTAAAACTATTAATCAATCCCTTCCTGCCAATTAATAAATTGCTGTATCATAAAATGATCTCCTCAAGTCCCCTGTGGTTCTTCTCCTAATTACCTCAAGTATTTCTAATATTTTCTCCTCATCCATGATATCAAATTCTCAAAACTTTGAGCACCAAAAGAATAAACACATATTCTTTGCTCTACATTGAAAAGTTCTAGCTTCTCTTGACTAGATATATCATTGAAAATAGGTGAATGGAAACAAGAGTCCAGGTACTAACTGTTAAACCTCTTTTTTGATGAGATGTTCCACTTAAGTTGCATCATTTCTTATAATAGAATAAATCTTCCACTGATGTTCTTACAATATTGTAAGAATTGCCAATAATAGTGACAAGCATGAAATGTTTTAATTATATGTTTTTACAGTATTGTGCCTCTCTATACCACACTTTGTCATCTTTAAATCTGCTGAGGCCAGATTGCTTTATTATGAATTAATGTTTTATGTATGGTTCGATATTACAGGCAATGTTATACTTACTGGTTGTTTCTTATCTGGTGCTCTTAATACTAAGTTGCAGATGTTTTTTTCAATTACAACTTCTATATAACTGTTACAGCACAGAAAACGAGCCTTTTGGCCCTTCTTGGCTGAGCCGAACCATTTTTCTGCCTAGTCCCACTGACCTGCACCTGGGCCATATCCCTCCAAACCCCTCATTCATACACCTGTCCATGTTTTTCTTAAATGTCGAATACCACTTAAATACCACTTCATCTGGCAGCTCATTCCACATTCCCACCACTCTCTGTGTGAAGAAGCCCCCCACAATGTTCCGTTTAAACTTTTCCCCCTTCACCCTTAACCCATGACCTCTGTTTTTTTTTCTCCCCTGGCCTCTGGTTTTGCTTCTGGTAAAAAACACTTTCTAAAGCTGTTGTGTTACACAAGTTCAGCATACTTCCTTTGATTAAGTAATAAAATTCATTAAATTGTTTTGTTTAAAGTGATGCTTCTGTCACTAAGGGTACCCTACCCCTTTAGATGGGGAGAGTGTGCTGCAGGCTGCTCAGTATCATGGATAGGTGATGTAATCATATGATTTGCAGTAACTAGTCTAACTCAATATTTGTGAACCTGCAAATTAATGTCATTCTTCCTGTTCTTTTACTTTTCAGGATGAAGAAAAATGAAATAAATCCCTTGCTGACAGTATTATATAATCAATAATTCAATATTCTCCACCTCCTTGGTCCATTTTCACATCAATAAGTTATTGACAGTATCTGTATTGCAGTGTATCACCAGATTTCAATGCACAATTAGAGGCCTTGTGCCAGCTAAGGCCCAAACATTAGGAAACCACATTTCAATATTAACTTCACTTGCTTTTCTATCTTTTATTTATATTTCTATAATTTTATTTCTTACAATTATTACAACTTAAGCAATTAATCTGTTTTATAGCTAATTTTATTTGGATTTTGTGAAAACATGATACTTGAAAATGGCTGCAGGGTGGAAGCTTTTAGCACAGTGTTAGGATAGCAAAGGTCTGTATGAATAGAATTAGGACATTGAATTTAACAGGTATATTTTTAAATCACTGGCCTCATGGTTTCAACCAAATATTTTGGGATAATATTGATATGAATAGTGATTGATATATTCTTTCATCAACAAAATTGTTTTGGAATACTTCTGATTGGTGCAGAAAAACATTTAATGTAAATTGATTTGACAAGCATAAGAAGTGAATATTTTGCAGGTAGAAAGCAATTAAACTGGATCTTAAAGAATTACAAAATGAGTTTGGGCTTATCTGAATTCTGTCCTGTAGAAACTGACATACCTTAAACGCTGTTTTAGAAAAACTTCCTCACCTAAAAAGTCTTCGGGAGATAGGGCTAGTGTGGGCCTGGAAAATGAGTCTGAACGGATTGCTGTGCTGATTGTTCTCTGTTACCTTAATTATACCTCATCCTCTATTTATACCACATTGAATGTTCCCTTTACTTGCCTTTTCATGTGGTAGCCACCACTTACATATTCCTCCCCATTTTAGTAGTTCAATTTAATATCAGAGAATGTTTACAGTATACAACCTGAAATTCTTACTCTTCATAGATGTCTGCAAGTCAGAAGAAAAACCCCAAAGAATGAATGACCGAAAACATTAGAACCCCAAAGTTATATTTTGATATAAAAATATATCGAAGTTATGTTTTGATATAACTTTTCAATCGTTGTGCTATGTTTAATATATTCATTTGCTTCTTGATGACCAGCAGCATTACCATCAGACAGTACAATATATTTTAAGTCCAAAGGTAAAATAGAGATTTTTTAATGATAGCTAATCACGACAAGTTTGGAACAAAACAGTGCAAATTAAGATGTGAAGTAAGAAGTAGAAGTTAAATGTCTTGCTATGGGAACCTGGAAGTTTTCACTTGGCTGGTAAAAGCATGCCTCTGGTTACGGAGTAGAAAGCTGAAAATTGGCATTATAAGTACCTCCTGAGTGAGCATTCCTCATTCGTAATTCTGAGGGAATTACACTGAGGCCAGGGCATAACGTCTCAAAACAAATGGCTCTTAGACTTCCAAGATCCAAGGTAAGGACAAAATTGAAACGATGGCATTCTCACCATTTTGTTCCTTGTGATAAGCAAAATGCACATTATTTTATTCATGGCTTTTCTGTGACAACTGCATTGGTGAAGGGATTTAGGGACTGTAACCATGCAGAATTTCTAGTTTTCATCCATAATTACAATTCTTCAAGACATAAAGACCAAGTTTACTGTGTGATCTTAGTCAATACTGAAAATTGGTTTGAAAGAGGGACAATTAATGCAGCACAGAGGAGGCAGGAAGATGATGTTTCTAAATTTGGTAATGGACTAAGATGTCACTGTGATTTTATGCTTGACACATTTTGTCATTTCAATTATTTGAAATTTACAATTGATTGAATAAAGTTGACATTTTATTACTCTTGTCCAAGCAACAGTGAGGATAAAAAATCCAGGGAAACTGATTACTGATGTATTTGCTGAAGCATGGTTTGGAGTTTACATATTTAAGCAATTACTATCTGTGCCAGCTTTAGACTGGATTGAAAGTTCAATTTTGTGGTTATTAAAACTCAGTTGTTTTCAGTTTAAGGGTGATTCTGGGAGTTTTTCTTTGAAATAGTGAATGCTTTACACAGATCTATATAACTCAATAAAACTATTTATAAAACTTTGAGCCATTAGCTGTCAATTGCATTGGCAATCCAAATGCAGTATGATGGATCACAGATTTATGTTCATTCCTTTGAGGCATGGGAATTCATATGCATAAAGCAAAAAATATCACAATTCTTGGAGAAAGAATAATTGTATAGCACACCCTCTTCATTTGTTAGCCTTACCTAAAGAGATCTGGGACCTGATATATGCTAAAGAGGATTTTAAAACAGAAGTTATTAAAGTTAACTAAAGATCAGTTGAAATAATATTTTTCTCATTGATTCAACTTTTGCTGGCTTTGTACTCTGTTACATTAAGAATTTATTAAGCATTTGAGTGCTAGATGAGAAATGTTACTATACATGCTACTTAATGTTGCAGTTTAATAGAAGATGCATTTTGTGAAGTGTGTGTATCTCACATTAGGAATGTTTAATAAATATAACTCTGAATCTTTGAAGTGCTTAATAATGTGAATTATTCTTCCATTAATATTTACAAAGGCCATGGGTTTCTGTGGGTTGCTAATTCCCCCAGCAAACAACATAATAAAATGCACAGCATTTCATTGCTTTCCGAATTAATCCATGCTTCCATTTCCAGGCAGAACACCAAGATATCTAATGCTGATCAAAGCACAAAATATTTCAGTCTTCCCATTGAAGAATTATTAGCAGCATCATATTCTTTTGGTACATGCTGAGCAAGAAAGGTCAAATACTAATAATTGACAGTTCATTATAAATTGGCTAATGTTTTGGTAATGCAATTAAATGCAAGGCCAGCAAGTGAATTTCAGTTTTCAGTTTAACATGGCAGAGCTGATGCTTCAGTACTTGATATCAATGCTGGAAGTGACCACTACACCAATGTGGAGGCAAAAGTTTGGTTTCACACCTTCCATTTGGTTTTGTGGCACCATAATCTTGATAAATGGCCCAGGCTCAGGACAAATCTGGCAACTGAAAGTGCAGAAAGGTTGCCGAAGAAGGTGAATGGCATGCTGAGTACAAGATTTGAGTCATGTTACACTTGTGCAAGACATTGCTGAGACTGCATTTCTGAGAGTGAAGTTCTGGTTGCCATACTGTAGAAAGAACAGATTAAGATAGGGAGGTTGCAAGAAAGATTCACAGGATGTTACCAGGACTGGAGGGCTTGAGTTGTATGAGAGACTGGCATTGTGGAGGTTTATAAAATCATGGGACGGCATTGATATGGTGAATGGTCACAGTTCTTCTCGGGGTAGGGGAGTCTAAAACTAGAGTGCATAGATTCAAGATGAGAGGGCAGAAATTTAAAGGGGATTTGAGAGGGATGTTTCCAACCAGAAGGTGGTGGGTATATGGAAAGAACTGCCAGAGGAAATGGTAGAGATGGGAATGTTTAAAATTTATTTAGACAGGTACATAGATAGGAAAGGTTTAGAGGGATACGGGTCACACATGAGCAAGTGGTACTAGCTCATATAGGCACCTTGGTTAACATGGATGAATTGGGCTGAAGGGCCTGTTTCTGTGCCTTTTTGATTCTAGAAATATTCACCATCATAGTGTGAAAGCTGATGACCGGGTATATCTCTCACACCATCATTACTCAAGCCAGGGGAAATCAACCTGGATCTTTGAGTACAGAAAGCAAAAGTTGTATGAAAATGTAAGTTGCTATCATGTGAAACTATAAAACAAGATACATCCACACTAAACAGCAAAATCATCTGGACAGTCTCACAACTCACTCTGCGTCATACCACACCCTTAGTGCTGATGGAAGTTTAAACAACTTACTGGGACATCAGCCTCCTCGATCATGCAGCTTGACACATGAGAGCTCATGATACAACATATTCATAACAATCATTAAAAGAACTGCAGATGCTGGAAATCTGAAATATAAATTTAAAAATTCTGGAAATACTCCGCAAGCCACGTAGAATCTGTGGAGAACAAAACTGGGTTAATGTTTTAATCAAAGAAATAGGAGAAGTTAGGAATTAAATAGGTTTTAACGTGCAGAAAAAGAACAAAGCCAATACTTGTGATAGGGAGAGGACACAAGTGGTGGCGATACAGGCGTTGAAAGTCCAGATGCAATTTAAGTTGAAAATGAACAAATACAGAGGAAAGAGGAAAGAAGTATACTCAAAGAGATAACAGTAGTAGATGCTGTAAATCTTTCACCACACTTACACAGTGAATAGTAGGGCTCTGAGGTGTGACCTAGCAATACAGATTCATAATTTCTTAAAAGTAGCAACAGAAATAGATAGGGTTGTAAAGGGAGCTTTGGTACCTTGGCCTTCATTAATCAGGGGATTTGGGTATAGGAACTGTGATGTTATGTTGAAGTTATATAACAGGTTGGAGTATTGTGTGCATCTCAGGTCACTTATCTACAGAAAAGTTATCAATAATCTTGAAAGTGCAATTTACATTGTAACATTTACAAAGAGCTTGTAAGATTTACAAAGATGTTGCTGGGAATTGAGGACCTGAATTACAGGAGCAGGTTGAATAGGTTAAGACTTTATTCAAGCAGTGCTACAATATTATTACAGCTCTGGGCATCAGAGTCTGGAGTTCAGTCGCAGTGTCCTCTAAGAAGAGTCTCTCCCTCTCTCTCTGTACATACTTTCCGTGGAATGTCTGGGGTTTCCCCAACTACTCCAGTTTCCTCCCACATTACAAAGACATATGGATTAGAATCTCCCACGGAACTACATCTGTGCACCCATTGCAGCTCCTTGTTAAGGATCTGGAGCAGCAACTGAATGACCATCAGCTTGTACGGGAGAATGAGGAGATAATTAATTAGAGTTACAGGGAAGTAGTCACCCCTAAGTTGCAGGAGATGAGTACCTGGATGACTGTCAGGAGAAAATGTGAAAAGGCAGTTAGCTCAGAGCACCCATGTCCATGCCCCTCAAAAATAAGTATACCGCTTTGGATACTGTTGTGGGGGATGACCTCGCAGAGGAACGCCACAGAGACCGGATTACTAACATTGAGTATGGGTCTGTGGTGCAGAAGGGAAAGGGAGAGAAGAAGGAAGCAGTAATGATAGGGGACTCACTAGTCTTAGGAACAGACTGGAGGTTCTGTGGACGTGAACGGGACACCGGAATGGTATGCTGCCTCCCAGGTATCAGGGTCAGGGATGTCTCAGATCATGTCCACAGTATCTTAGAGGAAGAGCAGGGCAGCCAGATATCTTGGTGTATATTGGTGCCAATGACATAGGAAGGAATATCAAAGAGTTCCTGGAGAGCTAGGCTTAAAGTTGAGAAGCAGGACCTCCTGGGTAGTAATTTCTGGATTGCTATCCGTGCATGTGCCAATGAGGGTAGAAACAGGTTGATTTGGCAGATAAATGCATGGCTGAGAAGCTGATACGGGGGCAGGGCTTCAGGTTCTTGGATCTTTGGGATCTCTTCTGGGGAGTTATGACCTGTACAAAAGTGATGGGTTGCACCTGAACCCGAGGGGGATCAATATTCTCACAGGCAGGTTTGTTAGAGCTGTTGGTGAGGGTTTCAACTAATTTGGAAGTGGGGTGGGAACTGGCTTAGGATAGAATGGATGGTTAAAAAAAAGACAAAAATAGCAAACAGTCAGACTGTCAGGAAGAGCAGGCAGATGATGTTACAAAATTGACGCCAGCAGGGTGAGAATCAAAAAGGGTAGCAAAACAGTTATACCTCAATGCATGGAGTATAAGAAATAAGGTGGATGATCTTGTTGCACAATTACAGATTGTGAGGTATGATGTTGTGGCCATCACTAAATCATGGCTGAAGGATGGTTGTATTTGGGAACTGTAAGTCCAAGGTTACATGTTGTATTGGAGGGATAGGAAGGTCGGCAGAGGGGGTGGTGTGGCTCTGCTGGTAAAGAATGGCAGTAGGAAGATGTGACATAGGATTGGAAAATATTGAATCCTTGGTTGAGATAAGAAACTGCAAGGGTAAAAGGACCCTTATGGCAGTTATATATAGGTCTCCCAATAGTAGTTGGGACATGGACCACAAATTACAACAGGAAATTGGAAAGGTGTGTCAAAAGGGCAATGTTATGATAGTAATAGGAGATTTTAGCCTGCAGGTCAATTAGGAAAATCAGGTTGGAAGTGGATCTCGAGAGTGAATTTGCTTGTGAGATTGCTTTTTAGAGCAGTTTGTTTTCAGGATGAAGGGTCTCAGCCCGAAACGTCAACAGTGCTTCTCCCTATAGATGCCGCCTGGCCTGCTGTGTTCTACTAGCATTTTGTGTGTGTTGTTTAAGGTAGAAGAACCCTTCGAGGCAGTGATGACAATATGATTGAGTTCAACTTGAAATTTGATAAGTAGAAAGTAAAGTCTGACATAGCAGTATTTTAGTAGAGTAAAGGAAATTACACTGCTATGAGAGAGGACTTGACCAAAACAAATCGGCAGGGATGACAGCAGAACAGCAATGGCTTGAGTTTCTGGGAAATATGAGGAAGGTACAGGTATATGTTTCAAAAACAAAGTAATACTCAAATGGCAAAACAGTACAACCATGGCTAACAAGGGAAGTCAAATTTAATGTAAAAGCAAAGAGAGGGCATACAACAAAGGAAAAATTAGTGGGAAGATGGCGGATTGGGAAGCTTTCAAAAACCTACAGAGAGCAACTAAAAGAATCATAAGGAGGGAAAAGAATGAAATATGAAAGCAAGCTAGCAAATAACATCAAAGTCGACAGTGAAAACTTTTTCAAGTAAAAAATAAAACAGAGATGAGAGCAGATGTAGGACTGCCAGAAAATGAAGCCAGAGAAATAATAATGGGGAACAGAGATGGCAAATAAACTAAATGAGTATTTTGCATCAATCTTCACTGTGGAAGACACTAGCAGTATGCCAGATGTTGAAGGGTGTGAGGGAAGAGGACTGAGTGCAGTTACTATAACAAGGGAGAAGCTGCTCAAAAAGCTGAAAGATCTAAAGGTACATAAGTCACCCAAATAGATGAACTGCACCCTGGGGATCTGAAAGAGGTAGCAATAGAGATTGTGGAGGCATTAGTAATGATCTTTCAAAAATCATTGGACTCTGACATAGTGCCAGAGGACTGGAAAATTGCAACAGTCACTCCACATTTTAAGAAAGGAGGAAGACAGCTGAAAGGAAATTATAGACAAGTGGTTGGGAAGATGTTGGAGTCAATTGTTAAGGATAAGATTATGGAGTAGTTGGTGACACAGGGCATGATTGGACAATGTCAGCATGGTTTCCTAAAAGGAAAATCTTACCTGACAAACCTAGTGGAATTCTTTGAGGAGATTACAAGTAGGATAGATAAAGGGGATGCAATGGATGTTGTATATTTGGACTTCCAGAAGGCCTTTGATAAGGTGCCACACATGAGACTGCTTATCAACAGTCCATGGTATTACAGAAAGTTACTGGCATGGTTAGAGTATTGGCTGATTGGTAGGCGGCAGTGAGTGGGAATAAAAGAATCCTTTCTTGGTCGGCTGCCAATGACTAGTGGTGTTCCGTAGGGGTCGGTGTTGGGACCACTTCTTTTTATGCTGTATTTCAATGATTTAGTTGATGGAATAGATGGCTTTGTTTCCAAGTTTGAAGATGATGTGAAGATTGGTGGAGGTGCAGGTAGTGTTGAGGAAACAGGTAGGGTGCAGAAGGACTTAGACAGATTAGGAGATTGGACAAGAAAGTAGCAAATTAAATACAATGTTGGAAAGTGCATGGCCATGCACTTGGGTAGTAGGAATAACTGCAGATTACTTTCCAAATGGGGAGAAAATCCAAAAATCTGAGATGCAAAGGGACTCTGGAGTCCTTGTGCAGAACACCCTAAAGATTACCTTACAGGTAGAGTTGTTGGTGAGTAAAGCAAATGCAATGTTAGAATTTATTTCAAGAGGTCTAGAATACAAGAGGAGGGATATGATGCTGAAGCGTTATAAGGCACTGGTGAGGCCTCACCTTGAGTATTGTGAACAATTGTGGGTTCTTTCTCTAAGAAACGATGTGCTGGCATTGGAGAGGATTGGGAGGAGGTTCACAAGGATGATTCCGGGAATGAAAGGGTTATCACTTGAGCAATGTTTGATGGCTCTGGGTCTGTACTCACTGGAATTTAGAATGAGGAAGGATCCATTTAAAACAGAGATGCAGAGAAATTTCTTTAGCCAGAGGGTGGTGAATTTGTGGAATTTGGAGGCAGCTGTGGAGGCCAGGTCATTGGGTGTATTTAAGGCAAAGCTTCATAGATCCTTGATTGGACACGGCATCAAAGGTTACTGGGAGAAGGCTGGGAAGTGGGGCTGAGGAGGGGAAAAAAGGATCAGCCATGATTGAATGGCAGAGCAGACTCAATGGACCAAATAGCCTAATTATTCTACTATGTATTAAGGTCTTATGAATTAGTGGGTTAATTGGTCATTGTAAATTGTCCCATGAATAGGCTAGGGTTAAATCAGATGTTGCTGGGTGGTGTGGCTCAGAGGGCCTGATCTCTGCTGTATAGCTAAATAAATAAATAACAGGAGAATGAGGGCAGTTGTTATTGAGGTATGGTGTAGATAGGGTCCTCTTAGGTTTGGTGAGACTAGAGCTAGAGGTCATGCAGCACTATGCAAAAGTATTAGGGATATCTATATAGTGAGGGTGCCTAAGACTTTTGCACAGTACTGTAGAAAATTTATGTATTGCACTCTACTGCTACCACAAAAAATAACATTTCATGACATACGTGAATGATGATAAACCCATTTCTGAAATGGGTCTCTATTGTGGAAAGGGCAGGAAAAGAGGAATCATGGTTGGGAAAAGGGGGAGAGAATCATAAGCACCAGAGATACATTCTGTAATGATCAGTAAACCAATTGTTGAGAATCAAATAACCTTACCTAGTGTCTCAGGGCTAGTGTGTCTGTACCCACGCCACCTCTGCCCCTGGCAACCCTTCTCTACCACCTGTCCACACCCTCGCCATTCCCAGCATCCTTTGATCCTGCCAGATTTACAAACTTGACGTACAAAAAAGCTGGATGAACTCAGCAGGTCGGGCAGCATCTGTTGAAAGGAGCAGTCAACGTTTCAGACTGAGACCCTTCGTCAGGCCTGAAGAGGGAGGGGCCAGGGACCCTATAAAGAAGGTGAGGGGAGGGTGGAAGGTGCCAGGTGAAAAACCAATCAGAGGAAAGATCAAGGGGTGGTAAAGGGGAAGCAGGGAGGGGATAGGCAGGAGAGGTGAAGAAGGAATCTAAGGGGAAAGCACTATGGGTAGTAGAAGGCAGAATCATGAGAGAGGTGATAGGCAGAGTGAAAGTGGGATGGGGGAAGGGAGAGGAAGGGAATTACCGGAAGTTGGAGAATTCGATGTTCAATTCTGCCTTCTTCTACTACCCATAGTGCTTTCCCCTTACATTCCTTCTTCACCTCTCCTGCCTATCCCCTCCCTGCTTCCCCTCTCCCACCCCTTGATCTTTCCTCTGATTGGTTTTCCACCCTCCCCCCACCTTCTTTATAGGGTCCCTGCCCCCTCCTTCTTTAGCCCTGACGAAGGGTCTCTGCCCAAAACGTTGACTGTTCCTTTCAACAGATGCTGCCCGACCTGCTGAGTTCATCCAGCTTTTTTGTACATCTTGATTTGACCACAGCATCTGCAGTGTACTTTGTGTTTAGATTTACAAACTTCTTGTCTGCTCAATGTTGACAAATAGAATACAGAGCAAAAGTCTTGGGCATCCTAGTTATATATATATATATGTCCCTAAGACTTTTGCACACTACTGCAGTTTTATGGTGAAAGATGAAATATTTATGGGGAATCTGAGAGAGAAGTGATTCACCCAGAGGGTAGTGCAAGTGTGGAATGAGCTGTGGGTACAATTGTAACATGTAAGAGAAGTTTGAACAGGTATATGGAAGAGAGGGGTGTGGAGGGATATATTCTGAGTGCAAATAGAAGAGATTAGACAGAAGATTGAGTTAGCATGAATTGGATAGGTCAAAAGGGCCTGTTTTGTGCTGTAGTACTCAGGAAATGCTGGAAGTATTTGGGAGGCTAGGCAGTGCCTGTGAACAGAGGAAAGTGGATTCAATGTCAGAGGTTGAACATCTTTCATCAGACTGATTGGTCTGGTATAAACGGGAGAGGTTGGTTACCTGAAATTGTTCAATTCAGTGTTGAGACTTGAGGGCTATAATGTGCCCAGACAGATCAAGTGGCCAAGATACTAAATGAGCTCTTTGCATTGATATTTACTGAGAAGGGTTTAGAGGACAGTAAGGGCAGAAAGCGGCATGCTAATATGCTATGACATACTGAGATTAAGGAGGTAGTGCTGGTGAACCTTACCCTGAAGAAGTTTAAATCTTCTCTTTGATGGGAGTTCAATAAGACCCTCTCTCACTGATCCCCATGATCTCTGCTGCCCTCTAACTCTATTCTAGCTCTTTTCACGTTTTCTAGCTTGTCCTCCTTTCCCTCCCTCCACCTTCTTATTCTGGCCTCTTCCCCCTTACTTTCCAGTGCAAATGATGGTGTTGGCCCAAAACAATGACTGCTGATTCATTTCCATGGACATTCCCAGACCTGCTGAGTCCCTCCAGAATGTGTGTATTACTCCGGATTGCCAGCAGCTGCAGAATCTCCTGTGTTTGTTTTAGGTGACAAGGATGCTTGATGAGGGTAAGGCAGTAGACTCTATCTGCAGGGACTTTAGTAAGGCATTTGATAAGGTCCTACATGTCAGATCAATTCAGAAAATAAAGATGCTAGTGTTCCTCTTCAACCATTATTTCTGGAAATTCATTCCAAATATTCATCACCCTTTCTGTGAAGAAGCTGCCCCAGATTGTCTTTTAAATCTCTCAGCTCTAATCTATGCTGCCTGATGTCAGCATTCCCTCTCTGTGAAAAAGACTAAGTGCTTTGGCCTGTTCTATCCTTCTCTTGATCAGGTCACCCCTCTGTCTCCTACTTTCCAGGGAATAAAGTCCCAGTCTACACAACTTTCCCTGTAATTCAGACTCCCAAGTCCAGGCAACATCCTGGTAAATCTTTCTACACTCTTTCTAGTTTAATAACATCATTTCTGTAACAGGGTGGCCTAAACTGCACTCCGATTGCAGCCTCACCAATGTTGTACATAACTGCACTGTCCTCTTTACAGTAACATATCTTCCCAGTTCCTATACCCAGTGGCCTGATTGACATCCACATCCAAATCATTTACTAACGGATCCAAATTACTAACAAGGAAGATCCCAGCACATCCTCCAGTGTGAAATAACCCTCAACAATCACCCCCCACTGCCTACCACTGAGCCATCATGAATTCATTCAGCAGTCTCCTCCTGGATCCTATGTGATCCAATCTTACAAACTAGCCTGTCATGAGGGACATTGTCAAAGGCCTCACTAAAGCCCATATAGACAACATCCATTGTTCTACCCTCTTGGTTACCTCCTCAAAGAATTCCTAGAAATTTCGGCCACAGCTTGTAAAAGGCCATACTGACCATCTCAAATCAGATCCTGTCCCTCCAAATATTGGTGAATCTTGTACCTCTGAATCCCGTCCAGCAGTTTAATCACCAATGTCAGACTCACTAGCCTGTACTTTCCTGGCTTATTTTTGCCACCCTTTTTAAACGACCACACTATTACTAGTCACTCTCCAGTCCTCTGCCTGTGGGGCGGAGATGAAGCAAATATCTTTGCAAGGGCAAAGGCATTTCTTCTTTAGCTTTCCACAAGGCCCAAGAACACACCTGGTCTGACCCTGGGGTCTTATCCATCTTAGTGCACTTTAAGGCCTCCTTGCTAATTCTTATCTGGTCCAAGACACCACCCATTTCCCTCATTTCTGTAGCTGCCACAGTGAAAACTGAAGAGAAGTATTCATTAAAAGTTTCATCCATTTCCCGCTTGGATCCATACACAGGTGGCCATGCTGATTTTTAAGGGGACTTATTCTCTTCCTAGCCACCCTTTTTCACCTAGCATGCCTATAGACTCTTGAATGCCTGCCAGACCCTTTTATGATTTCCTTTTGGCCTCCCAAACATTCTCTTAAGTGCAATCCCACACTTCCAGTAATTATCAAGAGACTCATTAGATTCCAATTGCTTACATACAGGGCATGTCTTCCACTCTTTCTTAACCAGAGCCTCAATATCTTCCATCAACCAGGCTTCCCCAAACCTGCTATCCTTCACAGTAACTGGAAGATGCTGAGCATTTTGTAGAAAACCACAACTATTGTCTTTAATAACACTGGTAAATGTGACATTACAGTGGAGTGAGAAGTTTGCTAACCAAACTCAGTTTAGGTGAGAGGCTGAGGTTGGAGTACATTGGTACTGAGTATAATGTCCCTTATTTCCCAATGTATCTGGTTGTCTGGTTTCTGTATAACAAAGTGGCTGCAGAGAGTACCAACCATAAATTGCTAGCAAAAGCACACAGGTGCCAACTGAGAGAGGGTGGAAAAAGGCATGCTAACCTCAGCTGATCTGGGGAAGGTGTAAATACAGGGAAACAAAAGGAGATAGAGAAATTCCTGGAATGCTGGGATATAGTTGGAAATCTGGAAAAAAGAGAATGCAGAAAATATCCAACATTCCTAGGAGCATCTGTGGGAAAATTAACAGTACTTGTATGTCATCATACACCACCTTCAGATTAATTTTCTTGCAGGCATTTACAGGAATATAAAGGAACACAATAGGATTTATGATCAACTGTGGATAAACAAGTGATAAATTAATGTGCAAAAGAGTGTGCAAATAAAAAAAATAATTCTGAGGACACAAGCTGTAGAATTTGTAGGTTGTGAAGTCAATCCAGAGCTGAGATGACTGAAGTTATCCACGCGGTTCAGAATCTGTTAATGACTTTTCGTCAGACACTGGAAAGGGTAAATTATCTGAAATAGTGGTATTTAATGTTGAAGTCTGTAATGTGCCCCTGGGGACGGTGAGCTGCTGTTCCTGGCACTTGCTTTCCCTTTTGTTAGGATGATGCAAGAAGCTAAAGACAGAGCAGATAGAAATAGAATGATAGAGAGTGATAGAGAGAATAGTAGAGTGATAGAAATAACTAAAAGCCATTACTACAGAGAAAGGTACTGTTACACTAAAGACAGAGCAGCAGGGAGTGCAATAGAAATGGCTAAAAGCCACTACACACAGTGTTAGGTACTGATGTTACACAGGAGGGAACAAAAACCCAGATGATTGCAGGGAACTGATAAAGAAGCCATCAAGAAATTTAAATTTTAGAGCAGTAGGTCAACTGCACAAACACAAGACTTGTAGCTACTGAGGCCAGTGGAAAGGGCAAACCAGTTGTGTTTATAGGGACCCCCAGCACTTCATCCACTTTCATCTCCTGCTGAAGATGATCTGCCTATCCATACCTACAACTAAACTGAAAATCAAATTACTGCAGGTGCTGCAAATCTGAAATAAGGACAGAAAAAATCTGAAATCAAGACAGTTCTGCTTGATAGATTACAGTCATAATTTAATTACCTACATTAATGGTCATGTTCATTCACCCTATTACTCACTCCCACCTGTTTCTGCCCCCATTCCTCTGTTTACATTATCTGGCATTTATTTGTTGTAAAATAGCTTTCTGATTAGGGAATTAATTATTTTATGATTTCATTGAGTATTCAAGGAAGTCATTTCTTTTTTTAAAACCTTTAATAATTTCAAATGTCTTTTAAAAACATTGAATTTGTTTTGATCACACTGAGGCAGTATATTCCAGATGGTAACTATTTTTCCCCGTTTCCATAGATTCTTGAGCCAAATTCAGCTTATTGACAGTTAGGTAGTGGAAGTGGTTTTTGATAGGAACCTCAATGTTTGGTGTGCAAGTTGACAGGTTGGGCTTGCTGGCAGAGGTGAGGAGCCAGAGGGATAGTGGCCATAAGCAGGCAAATGGGACTAGCTTGGATAGACAACCTGGTTGGCAAGGAATGATTTGGGCCAAAGAACCTGCTTTTGTCCTGTATAGTTCTATTGTTTATGGTTTCAACCTCATTGGGATGGGTCTTTGCCCAGCTAATGACTAACAATCTCACAATAAAGAGATAAATTACTCAGATGTTTCTCCTTGAGGTGGTAACCAGAACGAGGAGGAGACAGATTCTGAATAATTACCCATTTAAAAATGAAGATGCAGACTACCTCTCAGGGGACTGTGAATCTTTGGGCTTTGTTACACCAAAAAGTCATTGTATATATTCAAGGTGGGAATTGACAGATTGGGGAGTCAGTGGGAAAGTGGCATTGAGGCCAATACTGGATCAGATGTGATGTTATTGATGACTTTATCACAGACCTAACTAGCCTGCTTGCATTACTGTTTCATGCATAAATTTCTTCACCTGAAGCACAGCAAGTGTTCATAATTCTCTACCGCAGAGGGCAATCATCCACCACTGAATTCAGAGATAGAAAGATTTCTGGCTACTAAAGGAATGAAGGCATGTGGGAATATGACAGCAAGGCAACGTTGAAGTGGAATACCCACTGTGGTCTGGTTGAACAACAGAACTGGAAGAACAAACGGGCTTCTCCATTTCTCTTGTTCTTTCATCGTTTTGATCAGACATCATGGTAGACCCCTCTCCCAGTGGAACTATACTGGCAGGGGCACGTTGTACTTTGCCTCAGCTACACAGCTTGAGATTCAGAATTAAATAATCTCTGTTGGAGGAACTCAGCAGCTCATCTGTGAAGTGGGTAGGAATTGTCTGCGTTGGATGTTTAATTCAGTCAGTTCTTTTCCTCCCAGAGATACCGTTCCACCTGCTGAAATACTCAAGGAGATTGTTTGTTACTCCAAATTAGTGTCTGCAGTCCCTTGTGTCTCAAGATTCAAATTATTAACCACTTGATTAACTTGTCCTTCCAACTCCAAATATCTTTGCAAGCATAATGAGCTATATAGTCTCATATATAGACCATTCGGCCCTTCGAGCCTGCACCACCATTCTGAGATCATGGCTGATCATCTATCAATACCCGGTTCCTGCCTTGTCCCCATATCCCTTGATTCCCCTATCCATAAGATACCTATCTAGCTCCTTCTTGAAAGCATCCAGAGAATTGGCCTCCACTACCTTCTGAGGCAGTGCATTCCAGACCCCCACAACTCTCTGGGAGAAGAAGTTTTTCCTTAACTCTGTCCAAAATGACCTACCCCTTATTCTCAAACCATGCCCTCTGGTACTGGACTCTCCCAGCATCTGGAACATATTTCCTGCCTCTATCTTGTCCAATCCCTTAATAATCTTATATGTTGCGATCAGATCCCCTGTCAATCTCCTTAATTCCAGCGAGTACAAGCCCAGTCTCTCTAACCTCTCTGTGTAAGACAGTCTGGACATCCCAGGAATTAACCTTATGAATCTACGCTGCACTTCCTCTACAGCCAGGATGTCCTTCCTTAACCCTGGAGACCAAAACTGTACTAATTATATCTCCTCACTCTTTGCACTAAAGTGATTCACCAAACATTTCCACAGACCCATTATTTTCTGAAATCCTTTCACTCCTGATTGCAGTTCACTCCACCTACCATGCTAGATACAAAGCTGAACCCTAGGGAACTAACAGGCCTCATACCTAGTCCTCCATCAAACACCAACTGTTGCTGTGATTAAAATCATCCTGGACTTTAGAACAGGGAACAGATGAGCACAGGATCGGGCCCTAAGGCCATAAATAAATCATTAAATGCCTAATCCCTTCTCACACAAGGTCCATATCCCTCCATCGTCTTCATGTCCATCCGCCTGTCTGCGAGCCTGAGAACCATCTATTATTTCTGTTTCCACCACCACCCCAGGAGCACATTTCAGGCACCTACCTCGGTCCAAGAGAAAACTTGCACTGCTGTTCTCCTTTGAACTTGCCCCCCCCCCCCTTCACAGGGAAGGAAGGGAGAGGCAGACAGTGACGCGTCGTGTGTTGTGGTACTTAACTGGAGCGCAGACACTCTAGTCTAACTTTGCCCTGAAGTTGGTGAGAACAGACTAGTCACTGCAGATCCAAGGCTGCTCTCAGGTGGACTGGTACAAGCTCCTTCGGCCAGACACACTGTGGGACCCAAGAGCCTGACCGCTGCTCAGAGATCCGCCAGGACCCCAGGACATCATTTTGTTCCCCGCCCAATCCTCCCAGGTGCCACATGATCAAGTTCACAGCTGGGATACAGCATGAGCTGTGGAGAATCTATCTTCTGGTAAAGTGAGCTGGTCACTGGACACTTCCTCACCCCATTGAGTGAGACTGCATGCCCGGCGGGGGAGACACCTCCCTCCTTTCGGAGTTCTATATGACATAGGAGCAGAACCAGAGCCTGCTCCCCCATTCCATCACAGCTGATTTATTATCCCTCTCAACCCATTCTCTTGCTTTTACCCGCAATATTTTAGTAACCTTACTGGAACCCATCAATCTGTTTTAAATATACCTAACAGCTTGCCCTACACAGCCGTCTGTAGCAATGAATTCCACAGATTCACCACCATCTGCTAAAGAAATTCATCCATATGTTTGTCCTTCTGAAGCATGCCATGTTGGTCTACACTGCCCCACCACAGGAAAGACCCTCCCTCTGTCCACTGCATCCAGGCCTTTCAATATGTTTCAATGAGATTCTCACCCCCCCCCCCCACTTGGTTTTCTAGGCTCCAGTGAGTACAGACACAGAGATATCAAACACTGCTCATACATTAACCCTCTCATTCCTGGAATCATTCTAATAAACCTCCTCTGGACCCTCTCCAATGCCAGCACATCTTTTCTAAAAGGGCCCAAAACTACTCACACTACCCCATGTACAGTTTGACCAATGCCATACGAAGTCTGAGCATTACATTCCTGCTTTTAGCTTTGCCTTCATAAATCAAAATAAAGTGCAGGAGTTGGGATGGTATGATTTAGTTGATAATAATATTTGTAATACCCTGGTTCCTATTTTTTCTCTGGTATGCTGTTCTATTCTGTGTACACTGCTTGTTTGGTTACTGTTGAAGATGAGATAAGAGAATTGAATCCCATCCAGTTAGGATGGCCAAATGTTTGTCTGGTGAGGGACACTAAGGCTGGGCTTGTATCTTTGTTGGGGAAGAGAGAAGAGGTTGTTGGACTCTACCTGGAGCGGGGCCATGATTCAATGAAGCCCGAGGAGATTGGAGGCGAATTGGCAAAAGGGGAAACCGTGAGCTCCAAATTCACTTCTGCTTTTCTAACCCTGTAGTCAAATTAAGAATTATAAAGCTAAATCATTTAATTGCATGCAGTGTACTGTCATGGTACTCATTTGTAACAGTAACAAATCATGCAGTGCCCACACAGACAAGGGCCTTGTGCTTCAATCTCCCACGCGTAGTGGGGCCAAAGATAGTTTTCCCTCGACTTGTGCAGCCGACAGAACCAAAGCATTTCACATCGGTGAGGCCCGATTTGCAGTGTTACGTAGTTCTGATTTCCTACTTACAAGGAAGACATCAATAAGATTGAAGCAACAGAGGAAATGTACAAGGATGTCGCTGGGTCTTGAGGACCTGAATTATAGACAAAACTTGAATAGATTAGGACTTATTCCCTGGACCATAGAAGGAGGAGGGGAGATTTGATTGAGCTGTACAAAATTATAATGGCTAGAGACAGGGTAAAAGTGAACAGGGTTTCTCCACTGAAATTAGATGAGACTAAAACTAGAGGTCATGGATGAAGAGTGAAAGGTGAAATGTTAAAGGGGAACCGCCTCACTCAGAGGGTGGAGAGAGCAAGGAACCAGCTACCAGCACAAGTGATGGATGTGGGTTTGGACAAGTACATGGGTAGGAGGGGCACAGAGGGGTAAGTTGATGGGACGAGGCAGAACAATAGTTTGGCATGGACTAGATGGGCCAAAGGGCCTCTGTGCTGTAGTGCACTATAGAGAACATAATCTAGTCCTCTCAAAATTAATGCTAACATTGCACTTGCCTTTCTTACCTGCATTAGCATTTAGGGAATCCTGCAGGCAGCTTTCTAAGTTCCGTACACCTCTTATTTCTGAACCGGTTCCCCGTTTAGAAAATATTCCATAGCTTTATTCTTTCTACCAAAGTGTAAACTGTATTCCATCTGTCGCTTCATTGCCCATTCCCCAGACTCCCCACTTCCTCGACACTAGCTGCCCCTTAAACTATCTTCGTATCGTCAACAAACTCGGCCACAAAGCTATTGATCCAAATCACTGACGTACAGTATAACTACCTTGCGCCCAGCTGTGAAGAACCCCAGTACCCACATTTCAATGTGAAATACTATCACCAGGGGCAGGGTAATTCGTTATACGAAACACACACGGTGCTACTGTCGTCGCCACCCCCCATCCCTGTTTAAATCGATTCTGGGAAACAAGTCGTACCCGATTACAATAGAGGATTTCAACCCAGTGTCACCGGCGCTCCGCAGCACTTACTCCGACCTTCCACATAAAACTCCACCGATTCAGCTCTTGGAACATTTATTACTCCTTAAAAATATACGAACGATTACTAAAGCTCCCGGGATACGTTGCACTATTGTACAACAGTAGATACATTTTACAGCTCTAGATGTACCTGAGGTTGATCATATCCTGTGCATTAGGCATGTAAAGTTATCCTTTAAATACACTACATGAGGTACGTAGGAATAATATGAATATTACAACCCGTGCTAGACAAATCATCGTCGAAACAGAACGATCCTCAGCCCATATTTTAACATTAACCGGTGCTAGAAATATATTAAAAGAGTGGTTGTGCCTTCTATCACGGCGCGGAGTCCTTGCACGCCGTTACATAAAGTTCTATCACGGCGCGGTGTTGAGTGAAGCGGCGGTGGCTGCCCCAGACCCGGTTCACTGGCTCGGCGGCACCGTGGCGTTCAGTCTCGGCCCCGTGAGCTGGGCCTGCTCGGCGGTCTGCGGGCTGCTCCCCGGCGGCGTCAGCACCCCAGTCTGGCCGCCGCCGCCGCCGCCGCCGCCGCCCCAGCTCTGGGTCTGGCTCTGGCTCTGGCTCTGGCCGCCGGGCACGGTGATCTGCAGCGCCCGGTTGTCGGGGGGCGGGGAGCCGGTCGCGGGGCTGCTGTCGGCTTCGGCCGGCAGCTTCACCGGCTTCCAGATGAGGCTGTAATAGACGGCCAAGATGATGGCGGCCAGCGAGACGGAGAGCACGTAAGCCAGCACCGTGGCCAGCCTCACCCACTTCTTGTCGCTCTTCGCCGCCATCTTCGCCTTGTCGCCCGTGAAGGTGGCCGGCTTGCCTTTATCCCCGCCGGGTTTGAAGTCCTTGTCCCTCATCGCTGCCTCCTCCTTTGTTGTTGTCGTCGGGTGGAAACTAGCGTGTGATGCGGGCGCTCCGGTCCGCCCGGAGCATGACAGAGCCGAGGGCTGATGCTCCTCTTCCAGGCACCGGCTGCAAACCCCGGGGCTCTGTCCGCTGCCTCAGCTCTCCCTTCTCATTGTCGCCAACTGGAGCGTCTCTTTGTAACAAGGAGGGGAGGGGAGGAATCTCTGAAGGAGGCAGTGGGCGTGGACAAGTCGTAAGCTGGAGCGTGTGGGCAGAGGGAACTGCCTCTCCCCCGCCCCTGTGTGCACCGTTACAGCGGTCAAAGACCTTGTTTCAGACAGTTTTGGTTTTACGGGCTACGCACGTCAAGATGCGCACACAGCCGTACGATAACGGCGTGTGCCGAGGGGCCGTTGTCCTCAGGACAAGTCCGGAGCTCTTAAAGACTCTGCCCTGGTACCTTAGATGAGCCGTTGTGAGAAAGTTGAGTTCAGGATATGGCCTTCTCTGAAGAGGGGGCTAAATTTAAAGTAACAGCTCGGGGCCTTTAGACAATCCCTGAAAAATCACGGATTTTTCTCCTGGTTACTGCATTTCCAGTATCCTGGACGCATGGTTTTAACATCATAAAATGCTGGAAACAGCCGTTGAGCCACAACAATGCGAGCTGCAACAATTCATGTTTGTTGTATTTGTTGAGCAAACACGAGGAAATCTGCAGGTGCTGGAAATTCAAGCAACACACACAAAATGCTGGCGGAACACAGCAGGCCAGGCAGCATCTATAGGGAGAAGCACTGTCGACGTTTCAGGCCGAGACCCTTCGAAGGGTCTGGGCCCAAAACGTCCACAGTGCTTCTCTTTATAGATGTTTTTCTGTGAGTTGTATTTGTTGATGTCTCAGGCTAAGCTAGTCCAGTTGTCCTGAGGGGGCCCTACGTTGGTCTGGTCAAATACCAATGTTGTGACCCAGCTGCCTGCATGATAAGCAAGCCTGGGCAGTACGATATGAAGAGGAAGGTGTTGCCCCTGTAACAGGCTCCCCTTCTCCACGCAGCTGACAAACCCAAAGGAACGGCGAAGACCGATGCAGTTCAGTGTCTCAGGATTTGCCAGCTAGTCAGCGTTAAAGTCGACATAGGCATGCGTTAGGGACACCAGCTCCGGACTTTGCTCGGGGCTTATTCTCGAAACCTTCCCCATGAGTGGGCATAGCCGCAAGGCAGTGGAGGTTTGAGATCAAAGTGTTGCTTCTCCTGGATGGGATGCCAGAAGATACTGGTTTTAAGGAGCCCCTTCTCCTGTCAGTAAATTGGTTCCATTGCGAGAAGGCCAGGATCTGGACTTGGTTATCAGAGGCTCTTTGAGACACTCGCCATTGGGGTATTTAAAGGGCAGTGGGAGCGTGGTCCCAGTATCTCCCGCGGCTGTAACAACCTCAAGCTCCCTCAACTGGACCATTTCAGGAAAATGGCAGTCTTGTCAATTCAGCATAAAGGGATGGAGAACAGGACAACGTTGTAATGACAGACATGAGAACAAAAATTTCAGAAGTTATTTGATTATTGATCTTTTTATTTTTCTCGAAATGATTTGTGTAATGCCCCATTTGTCTGTGGGAAGTTCAGAAAAGGAATGTTCTATAGTATAGGAACTCTCTAACTCACTTAAGGAATACTTTACAAGAATTATTTGGCTGAATGCCATTCATACAATATCCAGGCAAACCTGAGCACTTGTCTAGCACCTCATCCACTGCCCCAGACGTTCAGTCCCTCTGCTGCTTGAGCACAACGATTACAATATGTACCACCACAAGCTGCACCTCGCCAGCTCCTTGTTCACAAAGTCGTAGCATCGAGTTGGCAACTGCAGCATGTGAACGTAGAACAATATCACACTGGAATACGCCATTTGGCCCAAAAAGTATTCCTGAATGTGATGCCAAATTTAACCAAATCCCATCATACTGTACACGATCCATATCCTTCCATTTCCTCCGTATTCATGTGTCTGTCAAAGAGCTTCTTAAAGTTTCCACCACTACCCCTGGCAGAGAGCCCCAGACACCAACCACGTATCGATCTCCATCACTACCCCTGGCAGAGAACCCCAGACACCAACCACGTATCAATCTCCATCACTACCCCTGACAGAGAGCCCCAGACACCAACCACGTATCGATCTCCATCACTACCCCTGGCAGAGAACCCCAGACACCAACCACGTATCGATCTCCATCACTACCCCTGGCAGAGAACCCCAGACACCAACCACGTATCGATCTCCATCACTACCCCTGGCAGAGAACCCCAGACACCAACCACGTATCGATCTCCATCACTACCCCTGGCAGAGAACCCCAGACACCAACCACGTATCGATCTCCATCACTACCCCTGGCAGAGAACCCCAGACACCAACCACGTATCGATCTCCATCACTACCCCTGGCACAGAACCCCAGACACCAACCACGTATCGATCTCCATCACTACCCCTGGCAGAGAACCCCAGACACCAACCACATATCGATGTCCATCACTACCCCTGGCAGAGAACCCCAGACACCAACCACGTATCAATCTCCATCACTACCCCTGGCAGAGAACCCCAGACACCAACCACGTATCGATCTCCATCACTACCCCTGGCAGAGAACCCCAGACACCAACCACATATCGATCTCCATCACTACCCCTGGCAGAGAACCCCAGACACCAACCACGTATCAATCTCCATCACTACCCCTGGCAGAGAACCCCAGACACCAGCCACGTATCGATCTCCATCACTACCCCTGGCAGAGAACCCCAGACACCAACCACGTATCGATCTCCATCACTACCCCTGGCAGAGAGCCCCAGACACCAACCACGTATCGATCTCCATCACTACCCCTGACAGAGAGCCCCAGATACCAACCACGTATCGATCTCCATCACTACCCCTGGCAGAGAGCCCCAGACACCAACCACGTATCGATCTCCATCACTACCCCTGGCAGAGAACCCCAGACACCAACCACGTATCGATCTCCATCACTACCCCTGGCAGAGAACCCCAGACACCAACCACGTATCGATCTCCATCACTACCCCTGGCAGAGAACCCCAGACACCAACCACGTATCGATCTCCATCACTACCCCTGGCAGAGAGCCCCAGACACCAACCACGTATCGATCTCCATCACTACCCCTGACAGAGAACCCCAGACACCAACCACGTATCGATCTCCATCACTACCCCTGGCAGAGAACCCCAGACACCAACCACGTATCGATCTCCATCACTACCCCTGGCAGAGAGCCCCAGACACCAACCACGTATCGATCTCCATCACTACCCCTGGCAGAGAACCCCAGACACCAACCACGTATCGATCTCCATCACTACCCCTGACAGAGAGCCCCCGACACCAACCACGTATCGATCTCCATCACTACCCCTGGCAGAGAACCCCAGACACCAACCACGTATCGATCTCCATCACTACCCCTGGCAGAGAACCCCAGACACCAACCACGTATCGATCTCCATCACTACCCCTGGCAGAAAGCCCCAGACACCAAACACGTATCAATCTCCATCACTACCCCTGACAGAGAGCCCCAGACACCAACCACGTATCGATCTCCATCACTACCCCTGGCAGAGAACCCCAGACACCAACCACGTATCGATCTCCATCACTACCCCTGGCAGAGAACCCCAGACACCAACCACGTATCGATCTCCATCACTACCCCTGGCAGAGAACCCCAGACACCAACCACGTATCGATCTCCATCACTACCCCTGGCAGAGAACCCCAGACACCAACCACGTATCGATCTCCATCACTACCCCTGGCAGAGAACCCCAGACACCAACCACGTATCGATCTCCATCACTACCCCTGGCAGAGAACCCCAGACACCAGCCACGTATCGATCTCCATCACTACCCCTGGCAGAGAACCCCAGACACCAGCCACGTATCGATCTCCATCACTACCCCTGGCAGAGAACCCCAGACACCAACCACGTATCGATCTCCATCACTACCCCTGGCAGAGAGCCCCAGACACCAACCACGTATCGATCTCCATCACTACCCCTGGCAGAGAACCCCAGACACCAACCACGTATCGATCTCCATCACTACCCCTGGCAGAGAACCCCAGACACCAACCACGTATCGATCTCCATCACTACCCCTGGCAGAGAGCCCCAGACACCAACCACGTATCGATCTCCATCACTACCCCTGGCAGAGAGCCCCAGACACCAACCACGTATCGATCTCCATCACTACCCCTGGCAGAGAACCCCAGACACCAACCACGTATCGATCTCCATCACTACCCCTGGCAGAGAACCCCAGACACCAACCACGTATTGATCTCCATCACTACCCCTGGCAGAGAACCCCAGACACCAACCACGTATCGATCTCCATCACTACCCCTGGCAGAGAGCCCCAGACACCAACCACGTATCGATCTCCATCACCACCCCTGGCAGAGAACCCCAGACACCAACCACGTATCGATCTCCATCACTACCCCTGGCAGAGAACCCCAGACACCAACCACGTATCGATCTCCATCACTACCCCTGGCAGAGAGCCCCAGACACCAACCACGTATCGATCTCCATCACTACCCCTGGCAGAGAGCCCCAGACACCAACCACGTATTGATCTCCATCACTACCCCTGGCAGAGAACCCCAGACACCAGCCACGTATCGATCTCCATCACTACCCCTGGCAGAGAACCCCAGACACCAACCACGTATCGATCTCCATCACTACCCCTGGCAGAGAGCCCCAGACACCAACCACGTATCGATCTCCATCACTACCCCTGGCAGAGAGCCCCAGACACCAACCACGTATCGATCTCCATCACTACCCCTGGCAGAGAACCCCAGACACCAACCACGTATCGATCTCCATCACTACCCCTGGCAGAGAACCCCAGACACCAACCACGTATCGATCTCCATCACTACCCCGGCAGAGAACCCCAGACACCAACCACGTATTGATCTCCATCACTACCCCGGCAGAGAGCCCCAGACACCAACCACGTATCGATCTCCATCACTACCCCGGCAGAGAACCCCAGACACCAACCACGTATTGATCTCCATCACTACCCCTGGCAGAGAACCCCAGACACCAACCACGTATTGATCTCCATCACTACCCCTGGCAGAGAGCCCCAGACACCAACCACGTATCGATCTCCATCACTACCCCTGGCAGAGAACCCCAGACACCAACCACGTATCGATCTCCATCACTACCCCTGGCAGAGAACCCCAGACACCAACCACGTATCAATCTCCATCACTACCCCTGACAGAGAGCCCCAGACACCAACCACGTATCGATCTCCATCACTACCCCTGGCAGAGAACCCCAGACACCAACCACGTATCGATCTCCATCACTACCCCTGGCAGAGAGCCCCAGACACCAACCACGTATCGATCTCCATCACTACCCCTGGCAGAGAACCCCAGACACCAACCACGTATCGACCTCCATCACTAACCCTGGCAGAGAACCCCAGACACCAGCCACGTATCGATCTCCATCACTACCCCTGGCAGAGAACCCCAGACACCAGCCACGTATCGATCTCCATCACTACCCCTGGCAGAGAACCCCAGACACCAACCACGTATCGATCTCCATCACTACCCCTGGCAGAGAACCCCAGACACCAACCACGTATCGATCTCCATCACTACCCCTGGCAGAGAGCCCCAGACACCAACCACGTATCGATCTCCATCACAACCCCTGGCAGAGAGCCCCAGACACCAACCACGTATTGATCTCCATCACTACCCCTGGCAGAGAACCCCAGACACCAGCCACGTATCGATCTCCATCACTACCACTGGCAGAGAACCCCAGACACCAACCACGTATCGATCTCCATCACTACCCCTGGCAGAGAGCCCCAGACACCAACCACGTATCGATCTCCATCACTACCCCTGGCAGAGAGCCCCAGACACCAACCACGTATCGATCTCCATCACTACCCCTGGCAGAGAACCCCAGACACCAACCACGTATCGATCTCCATCACTACCCCTGGCAGAGAACCCCAGACACCAACCACGTATCGATCTCCATCACTACCCCGGCAGAGAACCCCAGACACCAACCACGTATTGATCTCCATCACTACCCCGGCAGAGAGCCCCAGACACCAACCACGTATCGATCTCCATCACTACCCCGGCAGAGAACCCCAGACACCAACCACGTATTGATCTCCATCACTACCCCTGGCAGAGAACCCCAGACACCAGCCACGTATCGATCTCCATCACTACCCCTGGCAGAGAACCCCAGACACCAACCACGTATCGATCTCCATCACTACCCCTGGCAGAGAACCCCAGACACCAACCACGTATCGATCTCCATCACTACCCCTGGCAGAGAACCCCAGACACCAACCACGTATCGATCTCCATCACTACCCCTGGCAGAGAACCCCAGACACCAACCACGTATCGATCTCCATCACTACCCCTGGCAGAGAACCCCAGACACCAGCCACGTATCGATCTCCATCACTACCCCTGGCAGAGAACCCCAGACACCAGCCACGTATCGATCTCCATCACTACCCCTGGCAGAGAACCCCAGACACCAACCACGTATCGATCTCCATCACTACCCCTGGCAGAGAACCCCAGACACCAACCACGTATCGATCTCCATCACTACCCCTGGCAGAGAACCCCAGACACCAACCACGTATTGATCTCCATCACTACCCCTGGCAGAGAGCCCCAGACACCAACCACGTATCGATCTCCATCACTACCCCTGGCAGAGAGCCCCAGACACCAACCACGTATCGATCTCCATCACTACCCCTGGCAGAGAACCCCAGACACCAACCACGTATCGATCTCCATCACTACCCCTGGCAGAGAGCCCCAGACACCAACCACGTATTGATCTCCATCAATACCCCTGGCAGAGAACCCCAGACACCAACCACGTATCGATCTCCATCACTACCCCGGCAGAGAACCCCAGACACCAACCACGTATTGATCTCCATCACTACCCCGGCAGAGAGCCCCAGACACCAACCACGTATTGATCTCCATCACTACCCCGGCAGAGAACCCCAGACACCAACCACGTATTGATCTCCATCACTACCCCTGGCAGAGAGCCCCAGACACCAGCCACGTATCGATCTCCATCACTACCCCTGGCAGAGAGCCCCAGACAACAACCACGTATCGATCTCCATCACTACCCCTGGCAGAGAGCCCCAGACACCAACCACGTATCGATCTCCATCACTACCCCTGGCAGAGAACCCCAGACACCAACCACGTATCGATCTCCATCACTACCCCTGGCAGAGAACCCCAGACACCAACCACGTATCGATCTCCATCACTACCCCTGGCAGAGAGCCCCAGACACCAACCACGTATCGATCTCCATCACTACCCCTGGCAGAGAGCCCCAGACACCAACCACGTATTGATCTCCATCACTACCCCTGGCAGAGAACCCCAGACACCAGCCACGTATCGATCTCCATCACTACCACTGGCAGAGAACCCCAGACACCAACCACGTATCGATCTCCATCACTACCCCTGGCAGAGAGCCCCAGACACCAACCACGTATCGATCTCCATCACTACCCCTGGCAGAGAGCCCCAGACACCAACCACGTATCGATCTCCATCACTACCCCTGGCAGAGAACCCCAGACACCAACCACGTATCGATCTCCATCACTACCCCTGGCAGAGAACCCCAGACACCAACCACGTATCGATCTCCATCACTACCCCGGCAGAGAACCCCAGACACCAACCACGTATTGATCTCCATCACTACCCCGGCAGAGAGCCCCAGACACCAACCACGTATCGATCTCCATCACTACCCCGGCAGAGAACCCCAGACACCAACCACGTATTGATCTCCATCACTACCCCTGGCAGAGAACCCCAGACACCAGCCACGTATCGATCTCCATCACTACCCCTGGCAGAGAACCCCAGACACCAACCACGTATCGATCTCCATCACTACCCCTGGCAGAGAACCCCAGACACCAACCACGTATTGATCTCCATCACTACCCCGGCAGAGAACCCCAGACACCAACCACGTATTGATCTCCATCACTACCCCGGCAGAGAGCCCCAGACACCAACCACGTATCGATCTCCATCACTACCCCGGCAGAGAACCCCAGACACCAACCACGTATTGATCTCCATCACTACCCCTGGCAGAGAACCCCAGACACCAGCCACGTATCGATCTCCATCACTACCCCTGGCAGAGAACCCCAGACACCAACCACGTATCGATCTCCATCACTACCCCTGGCAGAGAACCCCAGACACCAACCACGTATCGATCTCCATCACTACCCCTGGCAGAGAGCCCCAGACACCAACCACGTATCGATCTCCATCACTACCCCTGGCAGAGAACCCCAGACACCAACCACGTATCGATCTCCATCACTACCCCTGGCAGAGAACCCCAGACACCAACCACGTATCAATCTCCATCACTACCCCTGACAGAGAGCCCCAGACACCAACCACGTATCGATCTCCATCACTACCCCTGGCAGAGAACCCCAGACACCAACCACGTATCGATCTCCATCACTACCCCTGGCAGAGAACCCCAGACACCAACCACGTATCGATCTCCATCACTACCCCTGGCAGAGAACCCCAGACACCAACCACGTATCGATCTCCATCACTACCCCTGGCAGAGAGCCCCAGACACCAACCACGTATCGATCTCCATCACTACCCCTGGCAAAGAACCCCAGACACCAACCACGTATCGATCTCCATCACTACCCCTGGCAGAGAACCCCAGACACCAACCACGTATCGATCTCCATCACTACCCCTGGCAGAGAACCCCAGACACCAACCACGTATCGATCTCCATCACTACCCCTGGCAGAGAACCCCAGACACCAACCATGTATCGATCTCCATCACTACCCCTGGCAGAGAACCCCAGACACCAACCACGTATCGATCTCCATCACTAACCCTGGCAGAGAACCCCAGACACCAGCCACGTATCGATCTCCATCACTACCCCTGGCAGAGAACCCCAGACACCCGCCACGTATCGATCTCCATCACTACCACTGGCAGAGAACCCCAGACACCAACCACGTATCGATCTCCATCACTACCCCTGGCAGAGAGCCCCAGACACCAACCACGTATCGATCTCCATCACTACCCCTGGCAGAGAACCCCAGACACCAACCACGTATCGATCTCCATCACTACCCCTGGCAGAGAACCCCAGACACCAACCACGTATTGATCTCCATCACTACCCCTGGCAGAGAGCCCCAGACACCAACCACGTATCGATCTCCATCACTACCCCTGGCAGAGAGCCCCAGACACCAACCACGTATCGATCTCCATCACTACCCCGGCAGAAAACCCCAGACACCAACCACGTATCGATCTCCATCACTACCCCTGGCAGAGAACCCCAGACACCAACCACGTATCGATCTCCATCACTACCCCTGGCAGAGAGCCCCAGACACCAACCACGTATTGATCTCCATCACTACCCCTGGCAGAGAACCCCAGACACCAACCACGTATTGATCTCCATCACTACCCCTGGCAGAGAGCCCCAGACACCAGCCACGTATCGATCTCCATCACTACCCCTGGCAGAGAGCCCCAGACACCAACCACGTATCGATCTCCATCACTATCCCTGGCAGAGAACCCCAGACACCAACCACGTATCGATCTCCATCACTACCCCTGGCAGAGAGCCCCAGACACCAACCACGTATTGATCTCCATCACTACCCCTGGCAGAGAGCCCCAGACACCAACCACGTATTGATCTCCATCACTACCCCCGGCAGAGAACCCCAGACACCAACCACGTATCGATCTCCATCACTACCCTTGGCAGAGAGCCCCAGACACCAACCACGTATCGATCTCCATCACTACCCCTGGCAGAAAGCCCCAGACACCAACCACGTATCGATCTCCATCACTATCCCTGGCAGAGAGCCCCAGACACCAACCACGTATCGATCTCCATCACTGCCCCTGGCAGAGAGCCCCAGACACCAACCACGTATCGATCTCCATCACTACCCCGGCAGAGAACCCCAGACACCAACCACGTATCGATCTCCATCACTACCCCTGGCAGAGAACCCCAGACACCAACCACGTATCGATCTCCATCACTACCCCTGGCAGAGAACCCCAGACACCAACCACGTATCGATCTCCATCACTACCCCTGGCAGAGAGCCCCAGACACCAACCACATATCGATCTCCATCACTACCCCTGGCAGAGAACCCCAGACACCAACCACGTATCGATCTCCATCACTACCCCTGGCAGAGAACCCCAGACACCAACCACGTATTGATCTCCATCACTACCCCTGGCAGAGAACCCCAGACACCAGCCACGTATCGATCTCCATCACTACCCCTGGCAGAGAGCCCCAGACACCAACCACGTATCGATCTCCATCACTACCCCGGCAGAGAACCCCAGACACCAACCACGTATTGATCTCCATCACTACCCCTGGCAGAGAACCCCAGACACCAACCACGTATCGATCTCCATCACTACCCCGGCAGAGAACCCCAGACACCAACCACGTATTGATCTCCATCACTACCCCGGCAGAGAACCCCAGACACCAACCACGTATCGATCTCCATCACTACCCCTGGCAGAGAACCCCAGACACCAACCACGTATCGATCTCCATCACTACCCCTGGCAGAGAGCCCCAGACACCAACCACGTATCGATCTCCATCACTACCCCTGGCAGAGAACCCCAGACACCAACCACGTATCGATCTCCATCACTACCCCTGGCAGAGAACCTCAGACACCAACCACGTATTGATCTCCATCACTACCCCGGCAGAGAACCCGAGACACCAACCACGTATTGATCTCCATCACTACCCCGGCAGAGAACCCCAGACACCAACCACGTATCGATCTCCATCACTACCCCTGGCAGAGAACCCCAGACACCAACCACGTATTGATCTCCATCACTACCCCTGGCAGAGAGCCCCAGACACCAACCACATATCGATCTCCATCACTACCCCTGGCAGAGAACCCCAGACACCAACCACGTATCAATCTCCATCACTACCCCTGACAGAGAGCCCCAGACACCAACCACGTATCGATCTCCATCACTACCCCTGGCAGAGAGCCCCAGACACCAACCACGTATCGATCTCCATCACTACCCCGGCAGAGAACCCCAGACACCAACCAAGTATCGATCTCCATCACTACCCCTGGCAAAGAACCCCAGACACCAACCACGTATTGATCTCCATCACTACCCCTGGCAGAGAACCCCAGACACCAACCACGTATCGATCTCCATCACTACCCCTGGCAGAGAACCCCAGACACCAACCACGTATCGATCTCCATCACTACCCCTGGCAGAGAGCCCCAGACACCAACCACGTATCGATCTCCATCACTACCCCTGACAGAGAACCCCAGACACCAACCACGTATCGATCTCCATCACTACCCCTGGCAGAGAACCCCAGACACCAACCACGTATCGATCTCCATCACTACCCCTGGCAGAGAGCCCCAGACACCAACCACGTATCGATCTCCATCACTACCCCTGGCAAAGAACCCCAGACACCAACCACGTATCGATCTCCATCACTACCCCTGGCAGAGAGCCCCAGACACCAACCACGTATCGATCTCCATCACTACCCCTGGCAAAGAACCCCAGACACCAACCACGTATCGATCTCCATCACTACCCCTGGCAGAGAACCCCAGACACCAACCACGTATTGATCTCCATCAATACCCCTGGCAGAGAGCCCCAGACACCAACCACGTATCGATCTCCATC
Organism: Hypanus sabinus; assembly: GCF_030144855.1. Lineage (NCBI taxonomy): Eukaryota > Metazoa > Chordata > Chondrichthyes > Myliobatiformes > Dasyatidae > Hypanus > Hypanus sabinus. Next base: position 112,322,062 of record NC_082707.1, read on the forward strand.
ACTACCCCTGGCAGAGAACCCCAGACACCAACCACGTATCGATCTCCATCACTACCCCTGGCAGAGAACCCCAGACACCAACCACGTATCAATCTCCATCACTACCCCTGACAGAGAGCCCCAGACACCAACCACGTATCGATCTCCATCACTACCCCTGGCAGAGAAACCCAGACACCAACCACGTATCGATCTCCATCACTACCCCTGGCAGAGAACCCCAGACACCAACCACGTATCGATCTCCATCACTACCCCTGGCAGAAAGCCCCAGACACCAAACACGTATCAATCTCCATCACTACCCCTGACAGAGAGCCCCAGACACCAACCACGTATCGATCTCCATCACTACCCCTGGCAGAGAACCCCAGACACCAACCACGTATCGATCTCCATCACTACCCCTGGCAGAGAACCCCAGACACCAACCACGTATCGATCTCCATCACTACCCCTGGCAGAGAACCCCAGACACCAACCACGTATCGATCTCCATCACTACCCCTGGCAGAGAACCCCAGACACCAACCACGTATCGATCTCCATCACTACCCCTGGCAGAGAACCCCAGACACCAACCACGTATCGATCTCCATCACTACCCCTGGCAGAGAACCCCAGACACCAGCCACGTATCGATCTCCATCACTACCCCTGGCAGAGAACCCCAGACACCAGCCACGTATCGATCTCCATCACTACCCCTGGCAGAGAACCCCAGACACCAACCACGTATCGATCTCCATCACTACCCCTGGCAGAGAGCCCCAGACACCAACCACGTATCGATCTCCATCACTACCCCTGGCAGAGAACCCCAGACACCAACCACGTATCGATCTCCATCACTACCCCTGGCAGAGAACCCCAGACACCAACCACGTATCGATCTCCATCACTACCCCTGGCAGAGAGCCCCAGACACCAACCACGTATCGATCTCCATCACTACCCCTGGCAGAGAGCCCCAGACACCAACCACGTATCGATCTCCATCACTACCCCTGGCAGAGAACCCCAGACACCAACCACGTATCGATCTCCATCACTACCCCTGGCAGAGAACCCCAGACACCAACCACGTATTGATCTCCATCACTACCCCTGGCAGAGAACCCCAGACACCAACCACGTATCGATCTCCATCACTACCCCTGGCAGAGAGCCCCAGACACCAACCACGTATCGATCTCCATCACTACCCCTGGCAGAGAACCCCAGACACCAACCACGTATCGATCTCCATCACTACCCCTGGCAGAGAACCCCAGACACCAACCACGTATCGATCTCCATCACTACCCCTGGCAGAGAGCCCCAGACACCAACCACGTATCGATCTCCATCACTACCCCTGGCAGAGAGCCCCAGACACCAACCACGTATTGATCTCCATCACTACCCCTGGCAGAGAACCCCAGACACCAGCCACGTATCGATCTCCATCACTACCCCTGGCAGAGAACCCCAGACACCAACCACGTATCGATCTCCATCACTACCCCTGGCAGAGAGCCCCAGACACCAACCACGTATCGATCTCCATCACTACCCCTGGCAGAGAGCCCCAGACACCAACCACGTATCGATCTCCATCACTACCCCTGGCAGAGAACCCCAGACACCAACCACGTATCGATCTCCATCACTACCCCTGGCAGAGAACCCCAGACACCAACCACGTATCGATCTCCATCACTACCCCGGCAGAGAACCCCAGACACCAACCACGTATCGATCTCCATCACTACCCCGGCAGAGAGCCCCAGACACCAACCACGTATCGATCTCCATCACTACCCCGGCAGAGAACCCCAGACACCAACCACGTATTGATCTCCATCACTACCCCTGGCAGAGAACCCCAGACACCAACCACGTATTGATCTCCATCACTACCCCTGGCAGAGAGCCCCAGACACCAACCACGTATCGATCTCCATCACTACCCCTGGCAGAGAACCCCAGACACCAACCACGTATCGATCTCCATCACTACCCCTGGCAGAGAACCCCAGACACCAACCACGTATCAATCTCCATCACTACCCCTGACAGAGAGCCCCAGACACCAACCACGTATCGATCTCCATCACTACCCCTGGCAGAGAACCCCAGACACCAACCACGTATCGATCTCCATCACTACCCCTGGCAGAGAACCCCAGACACCAACCACGTATCGATCTCCATCACTACCCCTGGCAGAGAACCCCAGACACCAACCACGTATCGATCTCCATCACTACCCCTGGCAGAGAGCCCCAGACACCAACCACGTATCGATCTCCATCACTACCCCTGGCAAAGAACCCCAGACACCAACCACGTATCGATCTCCATCACTACCCCTGGCAGAGAACCCCAGACACCAACCACGTATCGATCTCCATCACTACCCCTGGCAGAGAACCCCAGACACCAACCACGTATCGATCTCCATCACTACCCCGGCAGAGAACCCCAGACACCAACCACGTATTGATCTCCATCACTACCCCTGGCAGAGAACCCCAGACACCAACCACGTATTGATCTCCATCACTACCCCTGGCAGAGAGCCCCAGACACCAACCACGTATCGATCTCCATCACTACCCCTGGCAGAGAACCCCAGACACCAACCACGTATCGATCTCCATCACTACCCCTGGCAGAGAACCCCAGACACCAACCACGTATCAATCTCCATCACTACCCCTGACAGAGAGCCCCAGACACCAACCACGTATCGATCTCCATCACTACCCCTGGCAGAGAACCCCAGACACCAACCACGTATCGATCTCCATCACTACCCCTGGCAGAGAACCCCAGACACCAACCACGTATCGATCTCCATCACTACCCCTGGCAGAGAACCCCAGACACCAACCACGTATCGATCTCCATCACTACCCCTGGCAGAGAGCCCCAGACACCAACCACGTATCGATCTCCATCACTACCCCTGGCAAAGAACCCCAGACACCAACCACGTATCGATCTCCATCACTACCCCTGGCAGAGAACCCCAGACACCAACCACGTATCGATCTCCATCACTACCCCTGGCAGAGAACCCCAGACACCAACCACGTATCGATCTCCATCACTACCCCTGGCAGAGAACCCCAGACACCAACCATGTATCGATCTCCATCACTACCCCTGGCAGAGAACCCCAGACACCAACCACGTATCGACCTCCATCACTAACCCTGGCAGAGAACCCCAGACACCAGCCACGTATCGATCTCCATCACTACCCCTGGCAGAGAACCCCAGACACCAGCCACGTATCGATCTCCATCACTACCCCTGGCAGAGAACCCCAGACACCAACCACGTATCGATCTCCATCACTACCCCTGGCAGAGAACCCCAGACACCAACCACGTATCGATCTCCATCACTACCCCTGGCAGAGAGCCCCAGACACCAACCACGTATCGATCTCCATCACTACCCCTGGCAGAGAACCCCAGACACCAACCACGTATCGATCTCCATCACTACCCCTGGCAGAGAGCCCCAGACACCAACCACGTATTGATCTCCATCAATACCCCTGGCAGAGAACCCCAGACACCAACCACGTATCGATCTCCATCACTACCCCGGCAGAGAACCCCAGACACCAACCACGTATTGATCTCCATCACTACCCCTGGCAGAGAACCCCAGACACCAACCACGTATTGATCTCCATCACTACCCCTGGCAGAGAGCCCCAGACACCAGCCACGTATCGATCTCCATCACTACCCCTGGCAGAGAGCCCCAGACAACAACCACGTATCGATCTCCATCACTACCCCTGGCAGAGAGCCCCAGACACCAACCACGTATCGATCTCCATCACTACCCCTGGCAGAGAACCCCAGACACCAACCACGTATCGATCTCCATCACTACCCCTGGCCGAGAACCCCAGACACCAACCACGTATCGATCTCCATCACTACCCCTGGCAGAGAGCCCCAGACACCAACCACGTATCGATCTCCATCACTACCCCTGGCAGAGAGCCCCAGACACCAACCACGTATTGATCTCCATCACTACCCCTGGCAGAGAACCCCAGACACCAGCCACGTATCGATCTCCATCACTACCACTGGCAGAGAACCCCAGACACCAACCACGTATCGATCTCCATCACTACCCCTGGCAGAGAGCCCCAGACACCAACCACGTATCGATCTCCATCACTACCCCTGGCAGAGAACCCCAGACACCAACCACGTATCGATCTCCATCACTACCCCTGGCAGAGAACCCCAGACACCAACCACGTATCGATCTCCATCACTACCCCGGCAGAGAACCCCAGACACCAACCACGTATTGATCTCCATCACTACCCCGGCAGAGAGCCCCAGACACCAACCACGTATCGATCTCCATCACTACCCCGGCAGAGAACCCCAGACACCAACCACGTATTGATCTCCATCACTACCCCTGGCAGAGAACCCCAGACACCAGCCACGTATCGATCTCCATCACTACCCCTGGCAGAGAACCCCAGACACCAACCACGTATCGATCTCCATCACTACCCCTGGCAGAGAACCCCAGACACCAACCACGTATCGATCTCCATCACTACCCCTGGCAGAGAACCCCAGACACCAACCACGTATCGATCTCCATCACTACCCCTGGCAGAGAACCCCAGACACCAACCACGTATCGATCTCCATCACTACCCCTGGCAGAGAACCCCAGACACCAGCCACGTATCGATCTCCATCACTACCCCTGGCAGAGAACCCCAGACACCAGCCACGTATCGATCTCCATCACTACCCCTGGCAGAGAACCCCAGACACCAACCACGTATCGATCTCCATCACTACCCCTGGCAGAGAACCCCAGACACCAACCACGTATCGATCTCCATCACTACCCCTGGCAGAGAACCCCAGACACCAACCACGTATTGATCTCCATCACTACCCCTGGCAGAGAGCCCCAGACACCAACCACGTATCGATCTCCATCACTACCCCTGGCAGAGAGCCCCAGACACCAACCACGTATCGATCTCCATCACTACCCCTGGCAGAGAACCCCAGACACCAACCACGTATCGATCTCCATCACTACCCCTGGCAGAGAGCCCCAGACACCAACCACGTATGGATCTCCATCAATACCCCTGGCAGAGAACCCCAGACACCAACCACGTATCGATCTCCATCACTACCCCGGCAGAGAACCCCAGACACCAACCACGTATTGATCTCCATCACTACCCCGGCAGAGAGCCCCAGACACCAACCACGTATTGATCTCCATCACTACCCCGGCAGAGAACCCCAGACACCAACCACGTATTGATCTCCATCACTACCCCTGGCAGAGAGCCCCAGACACCAGCCACGTATCGATCTCCATCACTACCCCTGGCAGAGAGCCCCAGACAACAACCACGTATCGATCTCCATCACTACCCCTGGCAGAGAGCCCCAGACACCAACCACGTATCGATCTCCATCACTACCCCTGGCAGAGAACCCCAGACACCAACCACGTATCGATCTCCATCACTACCCCTGGCAGAGAACCCCAGACACCAACCACGTATCGATCTCCATCACTACCCCTGGCAGAGAGCCCCAGACACCAACCACGTATCGATCTCCATCACTACCCCTGGCAGAGAGCCCCAGACACCAACCACGTATTGATCTCCATCACTACCCCTGGCAGAGAACCCCAGACACCAGCCACGTATCGATCTCCATCACTACCACTGGCAGAGAACCCCAGACACCAACCACGTATCGATCTCCATCACTACCCCTGGCAGAGTGCCCCAGACACCAACCACGTATCGATCTCCATCACTACCCCTGGCAGAGAGCCCCAGACACCAACCACGTATCGATCTCCATCACTACCCCTGGCAGAGAACCCCAGACACCAACCACGTATCGATCTCCATCACTACCCCTGGCAGAGAACCCCAGACACCAACCACGTATCGATCTCCATCACTACCCCGGCAGAGAACCCCAGACACCAACCACGTATTGATCTCCATCACTACCCCGGCAGAGAGCCCCAGACACCAACCACGTATCGATCTCCATCACTACCCCGGCAGAGAACCCCAGACACCAACCACGTATTGATCTCCATCACTACCCCTGGCAGAGAACCCCAGACACCAGCCACGTATCGATCTCCATCACTACCCCTGGCAGAGAACCCCAGACACCAACCACGTATCGATCTCCATCACTACCCCTGGCAGAGAACCCCAGACACCAACCACGTATTGATCTCCATCACTACCCCGGCAGAGAACCCCAGACACCAACCACGTATTGATCTCCATCACTACCCCGTCAGAGAGCCCCAGACACCAACCACGTATCGATCTCCATCACTACCCCGGCAGAGAACCCCAGACACCAACCACGTATTGATCTCCATCACTACCCCTGGCAGAGAACCCCAGACACCAGCCACGTATCGATCTCCATCACTACCCCTGGCAGAGAACCCCAGACACCAACCACGTATCGATCTCCATCACTACCCCTGGCAGAGAACCCCACACACCAACCACGTATCGATCTCCATCACTACCCCTGGCAGAGAGCCCCAGACACCAACCACGTATCGATCTCCATCACTACCCCTGGCAGAGAACCCCAGACACCAACCACGTATCGATCTCCATCACTACCCCTGGCAGAGAACCCCAGACACCAACCACGTATCAATCTCCATCACTAACCCTGGCAGAGAACCCCAGACACCAGCCACGTATCGATCTCCATCACTACCCCTGGCAGAGAACCCCAGACACCCGCCACGTATCGATCTCCATCACTACCCCTGGCAGAGAACCCCAGACACCAACCACGTATCGATCTCCATCACTACCCCTGGCAGAGAGCCCCAGACACCAACCACGTATCGATCTCCATCACTACCCCTGGCAGAGAACCCCAGACACCAACCACGTATCGATCTCCATCACTACCCCTGGCAGAGAACCCCAGACACCAACCACGTATTGATCTCCATCACTACCCCTGGCAGAGAGCCCCAGACACCAACCACGTATCGATCTCCATCACTACCCCTGGCAGAGAGCCCCAGACACCAACCACGTATCGATCTCCATCACTACCCCGGCAGAAAACCCCAGACACCAACCACGTATCGATCTCCATCACTACCCCTGGCAGAGAACCCCAGACACCAACCACGTATCGATCTCCATCACTACCCCTGGCAGAGAGCCCCAGACACCAACCACGTATTGATCTCCATCACTACCCCTGGCAGAGAACCCCAGACACCAACCACGTATTGATCTCCATCACTACCCCTGGCAGAGAGCCCCAGACACCAGCCACGTATCGATCTCCATCACTACCCCTGGCAGAGAGCCCCAGACACCAACCACGTATCGATCTCCATCACTATCCCTGGCAGAGAACCCCAGACACCAACCACGTATCGATCTCCATCACTACCCCTGGCAGAGAGCCCCAGGCACCAACCACGTATTGATCTCCATCACTACCCCTGGCAGAGAGCCCCAGACACCAACCACGTATTGATCTCCATCACTACCCCCGGCAGAGAACCCCAGACACCAACCACGTATCGATCTCCATCACTACCCTTGGCAGAGAGCCCCAGACACCAACCACGTATCGATCTCCATCACTACCCCTGGCAGAAAGCCCCAGACACCAACCACGTATCGATCTCCATCACTATCCCTGGCAGAGAGCCCCAGACACCAACCACGTATCGATCTCCATCACTGCCCCTGGCAGAGAGCCCCAGACACCAACCACGTATCGATCTCCATCACTACCCCGGCAGAGAACCCCAGACACCAACCACGTATCGATCTCCATCACTACCCCTGGCAGAGAACCCCAGACACCAACCACGTATCGATCTCCATCACTACCCCTGGCAGAGAACCCCAGACACCAACCACGTATCGATCTCCATCACTACCCCTGGCAGAGAGCCCCAGACACCAACCACATATCGATCTCCATCACTACCCCTGGCAGAGAACCCCAGACACCAACCACGTATCGATCTCCATCACTACCCCTGGCAGAGAACCCCAGACACCAACCACGTATTGATCTCCATCACTACCCCTGGCAGAGAACCCCAGACACCAGCCACGTATCGATCTCCATCACTACCCCTGGCAGAGAGCCCCAGACACCAACCACGTATCGATCTCCATCACTACCCCGGCAGAGAACCCCAGACACCAACCACGTATTGATCTCCATCACTACCCCTGGCAGAGAACCCCAGACACCAACCACGTATCGATCTCCATCACTACCCCGGCAGAGAACCCCAGACACCAACCACGTATTGATCTCCATCACTACCCCGGCAGAGAACCCCAGACACCAACCACGTATCGATCTCCATCACTACCCCTGGCAGAGAACCCCAGACACCAACCACGTATCGATCTCCATCACTACCCCTGGCAGAGAGCCCCAGACACCAACCACGTATCGATCTCCATCACTACCCCTGGCAGAGAACCCCAGACACCAACCACGTATCGATCTCCATCACTACCCCTGGCAGAGAACCTCAGACACCAACCACGTATTGATCTCCATCACTACCCCGGCAGAGAACCCCAGACACCAACCACGTATTGATCTCCATCACTACCCCGGCAGAGAACCCCAGACACCAACCACGTATTGATCTCCATCACTACCCCGGCAGAGAACCCCAGACACCAACCACGTATCGATCTCCATCACTACCCCTGGCAGAGAACCCCAGACACCAACCACGTATTGATCTCCATCACTACCCCTGGCAGAGAACCCCAGACACCAACCACGTATTGATCTCCATCACTACCCCGGCAGAGAACCCCAGACACCAACCACGTATCGATCTCCATCACTACCCCTGGCAGAGAACCCCAGACACCAACCACGTATTGATCTCCATCACTACCCCTGGCAGAGAGCCCCAGACACCAACCACATATCGATCTCCATCACTACCCCTGGCAGAGAACCCCAGACACCAACCACGTATCAATCTCCATCACTACCCCTGACAGAGAGCCCCAGACACCAACCACGTATCGATCTCCATCACTACCCCTGGCAGAGAGCCCCAGACACCAACCACGTATCGATCTCCATCACTACCCCGGCAGAGAACCCCAGACACCAACCACGTATCGATCTCCATCACTACCCCTGGCAAAGAACCCCAGACACCAACCACGTATTGATCTCCATCACTACCCCTGGCAGAGAACCCCAGACACCAACCACGTATCGATCTCCATCACTACCCCTGGCAGAGAACCCCAGACACCAACCACGTATCGATCTCCATCACTACCCCTGGCAGAGAGCCCCAGACACCAACCACGTATCGATCTCCATCACTACCCCTGGCAGAGAACCCCAGAATGTGGAATGGGCTGCCGGAGGAGGAAACGACTGGGTATTTTAAGAGACTCCTGGATGGGTACATGCTTAGAAAAATAGATGGCTATGGGCAAAGGCATAGCTTTGTGGGTCAAAGGGCCTGTATTGCGCTGTAGGTTTTCTATGTTTCTGATTTATTGATTTCTGTAGATACTTCCTGACCTGCTGAGTTCCTCCAGCAGTTTTGTGTGTCACTCTGGATTCTGACTGTCCATTCCTCTCGTAATTCTATCGGGTCACCTCTCATCCTCCAACAGTCGAGAGAGAACTACCCAAGTCCAGCCTCTCCTTCTAGCTCACAGCCTGTAGTCCAGGCAACATCCTGATAAACCTCTTCTGCACCCGCTCCAAAGCTTCCTTTCTTTCTATTAATGGGCAACCAGAACTGCACACAATTCTCCAAGTGCAGCCTAACCGAAGTTTTATACAGCTGCAACACTTGCTCTGCACTGGAACGTCACAAAGAGGGAACACAGAAAGAGGAAAATGAGATTCCCGCTTCCCTGGCTCAGGTTGGTCCACACTGACAATCAGCATGGCGGGGACTGGAACATTATAGTGGGACACGGAAAGAATTTCTAGAGGCTACAACAAGGCCAATGATGAGGTTGTTGTTGGGACAAGGCCAGTAATTATTACAATGGAATGCAAACAAAATGCTGGAGGAACTCTGCAGAATTCTGGCATCTTCCCCCTTCTCTTCCAGTCTTGAAGAAGGGTCTCAGCCAAAAACATTTCCATAGATGCTGCCTGGCCTGCTGAGTTCCTCCAGCATTTGTGTGTGTGTTGCTCTGGATTTCCAGCATCTGCAGAATTTGTGTGTGTGTTGCTCTGGATTTCCAGCATCTGCAGAATTTGTGTGTGTGTTGCTCTGGATTTCCAGCATCTGCAGAATTTGTGTGTGTGTTGTTCTGGATTTTCAGCATCTGCAGAATTTGTGTGTGTGTTGCTCTGGATTTCCAGCATCTGCAGAATTTGTGTGTGTGTTGCTCTGGATTTCCAGCATCTGCAGAATTTGTGTGTGTGTTGTTCTGGATTTCCAGCATCTGCAGAATTTGTGTGTGTGTTGTTCTGGATTTCCAGCATCTGCAGAATTTGTGTGTGTGTTGTTCTGGATTTTCAGCATCTGCAGAATTTGTGTATGTGTTGTTCTGGATTTCCAGCATCTGCAGAATTTGTGTATGTGTTGTTCTGGATTTCCAGCATCTGCAGAATTTGTGTATGTGTTGTTCTGGATTTCCAGCATCTGCAGAATTTGTGTGTGTGTTGTTCTGGATTTCCAGCATCTGCAGAATTTGTGTGTGTGTTGCTCTGGATTTCCAGCATCTGCAGAATTTGTGTGCGTGTTGTTCTGGATTTCCAGCATCTGCAGAATTTGTGTGTGTGTTGCTGTGGATTTCCAGCATCTGCAGAATTTGTGTGTGTGTTGCTCTGGATTTCCAGCATCTGCAGAATTTGTGTGTGTGTTGCTCTGGATTTCCAGCATCTGCAGAATTTGTGTGTGTGTTGTTCTGGATTTCCAGCATCTGCAGAATTTGTGTGTGTGTTGTTCTGGATTTCCAGCATCTGCAGAATTTGTGTGTGTGTTGTTCTGGATTTTCAGCATCTGCAGAATTTGTGTATGTGTTGTTCTGGATTTCCAGCATCTGCAGAATTTGTGTATGTGTTGTTCTGGATTTCCAGCATCTGCAGAATTTGTGTATGTGTTGTTCTGGATTTCCAGCATCTGCAGAATTTGTGTGTGTGTTGTTCTGGATTTCCAGCATCTGCAGAATTTGTGTGTGTGTTGCTCTGGATTTCCAGCATCTGCAGAATTTGTGTGCGTGTTGTTCTGGATTTCCAGCATCTGCAGAATTTGTGTGTGTGTTGCTGTGGATTTCCAGCATCTGCAGAATATCTCATGGTTTTATTAATTGCAATGATCTAACGGTTCATGACTAGGCTGCAGTGGGTGCCTTTGAGTACCTCAGTCCTCGGGGTGAAGATATGTCAGTGCAATTGGGAAGGAATTCCAGGACTTTGACCTAGTGATGATGAAGGGTTATATTCCTAGGGCAGGGATAGTTGTCACCTTTGCTCTGAAGTACAAAATATAATCTCTTGTTTCCACTAGGTCTAAATCCTGAAATCCCTACAGCCCTCTGTCTGTCCATCAGCATTGTGTGTCAGCCATGGCTTGAGAAATGACAGCGAAGCTTGTATATCAATGACCATTCAGATGATAGAGAATGGCATTTTTCAGAACAGAGATGTCCATTCCTATTGCTGCTGGTTTCTACCTTGCTCATGATGCGCATCTAACTCTTCCCTACCACAGACGTTCCCTCTCTGTTCATCTCAGAGGATAGATTTATGACAAACATCAGTGGATTACCATGCTCTTCCTCCCATCCTGCCTCCCTGCATCTATTCCATACTCCCAATTCCTCCATTATCAGTTCTACTCCAATGTTGAGACTCTCTGTAGAGCTTCCTCTGAAATGTCTTTTGTTCCTGAACTATGCCTTGCCTTCTTCCTTTGGCCACATCTCATCCATTTCTCACATCACTTGTCTCACTGGGGGAACAGGTATAGAGATCCCCTGGTCCCAGCCTTCCAGACCAGCAGTCTCCACTTTCAGCACATCATCCTTTGCAATTCAATGAATTCCAATAAAATTCCAGTACAGACACATCTTCCCCTCTCTTCAGCTTTTCAGACAGCAGACCCTCTGTGCCTCCCTGGCCGACTCCTCTGTTCCTACCAAACACCCCACATCTCACAACAGGGGCAATACAGAGCTTCACCTTTCACTCTTTCACCTCGCAGTGCCCACTTTATTAGGTACACTTGTACACTCAATAATACAAACATCTAATCAGCCAATCAAGTGTCAGCAGCTCAGTGTGTTAAAGCATGCAGACATGGTCAAGACGTTCATTTGTTGTTCAGGCTAAAGATCAGAATGGGGAAGAATTGTGATCTAACTGACTTTGACTGTGGAATGATTGTTGGTGCCAGACAGGGTGGTTTGAGTATCTCAGAAGCTGCTGATCTAGAGTTTACAGAGAAAGGTCCAAAAAACAAACAAAATAAAATCCAGTGAGTGGCAGTTCAATACACCTTCAACATGAAAGAGGTTAGAGGAGAATGGCCCAACTGACAGGAAGGTGACAGAAACTCAAATAACCTCACACTACAATAGTGATGTACAGAAAAGCATCTCTGAATGCACAACACGTCAAACCTTGAAGTGGATGCCTCAGCAGATGGCCACGAGCATTCACTCACTGGCCACCTTGTTAGGTGCAGGGAGTACCGAATAAAGTGGCCAATGTGTGTAAGTCCCTTCTTTTAGATGATGTCTCTTCAACTTCACTCAATAATTAAGAATCGTGAGATCTATTGGTATTGCGACAGCAGTACAACACAATACATAATAATAAAAACTGAGAATTACAGTTCATTATGTTTAAAATTACAGTACATTATATTATTAAAAAGTTAAATAATTATTGCAAAAAGAGAGAAAAAAGTGATTTTATCGCCATCTCGTCCCTATGATAAACCTGGCCACCTGATCTCCCCCTACCAGAGATGCTCCCTTTGCCCAATACATTCCACCCCTCTCCCCCTCCCCCCAACAGTTTCTCTGCACTATAAAACTTGCAACTATTCTCTCTTTCCCAATTCTGACACAGAATCTTTAATTTGAAACATTAACCCTGTTTCTCTCTCCAGAAATGCTGGTACGTAACGCCTGATGTGCTTCTGTAGGTCACTGACGGACCAATGTTAGTAAGTCATAAACAATTTCTCAGTATGAACTCTGAGTAGGGCATGAATGCTATTTGTTGGGTACTATCCCATGGTGACGGCATATCTTTGTGGACTATCTTGGCCCAGGGGAAGAGCTGGTATCACATGATCTCCTGGCCCAGCTCCAGGGAGCAGATCTCTGCATCCTCGGATAACTGGCTTCCACTAAAAGCAACTTTCACATCTCCAACCCAGCTTAAACTGTTTCCCGGACACTGTTTCACGGGACAGTTTACAATGACCAGTTAACCTACGTCTTTGCACCATTGGAGGAAACCCAAACAGTCACAGGGTGAAGATACAAACTGCATAATCACTCTCCCGTCTTTCCCCTCCTGTCAATAGTCAGTGACCCTATCCACACGAATCACTCCCCGTTCTTTCCCCTCCTGGCAATATTCACTGCCTCCCTCCATACTAATCATCCCCCTTCTTTCCCCTCCTGTCAATATTCACTGCCTCCCTCCATACTAATCATCCCCCTTCTTTCCCCTCCTGTCAATATTCACTGCCTCCCTCCATACTAATCATCCCCCTTCTTTCCCCTCCTGTCAATATTCACTGCCTCCCTCCATACTAATCATCCCCCTTCTTTCCCCTCCTGTCAATATTCACTGCCTCCCTCCATACTAATCATCCCCCTTCTTTCCCCTCCTGTCAATATTCACTGCCTCCCTCCATACTAATCATCCCCCTTCTTTCCCCTCCTGTCAATATTCACTGCCTCTCTCCATACTAATCATCCCCCTTCTTTCCCCTCCTGTCAATATTCACTGCCTCCCTCCATACAAATCATCCCCCTTCTTTCCCCTCCTGTCAATATTCACTGCCTCCCTCCGTACTAATCATCCCCCTTCTTTCCCCTCCTGTCAATATTCACTGCCTCTCTCCATACTAATCATCCCCCTTCTTTCCCCTCCTGTCAATATTCACTGCCTCCCTCCATACTAATCATCCCCCTTCTTTCCCCTCCTGTCAATATTCACTACCTCTCTCCATACTAATCATCCCCCTTCTTTCCCCTCCTGTCAATATTCACTGCCTCTCTCCATACTAATCATCCCCCTTCTTTCCCCTCCTGTCAATATTCACTGCCTCTCTCCATACGAATCATCCCCCTTCTTTCCCCTCCTGTCAATATTCACTGCCTCCCTCCATACTAATCATCCCCCTTCTTTCCCCTCCTGTCAATATTCACTGCCTCTCTCCATACTAATCATCCCCCTTCTTTCCCCTGCTGTCAATATTCACTGCCTCTCTCCATACTAATCATCCCCCTTCTTTCCCCTGCTGTCAATATTCACTGCCTCTCTCCATACTAATCATCCCCCTTCTTTCCCCTGCTGTCAATATTCACTGCCTCCCTCCATACTAATCATCCCCCTTCTTTCCCCTCCTGTCAATATTCACTGCCTCCCTCCATACTAATCATCCCCCTTCTTTCCCCTGCTGTCAATATTCACTGCCTCTCTCCATACTAATCATCCCCCTTCTTTCCCCTGCTGTCAATATTCACTGCCTCCCTCCATACTAATCATCCCCCTTCTTTCCCCTCCTGTCAATATTCACTGCCTCCCTCCATACTAATCATCCCCCTTCTTTCCCCTGCTGTCAATATTCACTGCCTCTCTCCATACTAATCATCCCCCTTCTTTCCCCTGCTGTCACTCATCAGTGCCTCTATCCATACTAATCACTCCCCCATCTTTGCCCTCCAGTCAATAATCAGAGACACAACCCTTACCAATAACTCCCCCGTCTTTCCCCTCCTTTCCTCATCTGTGACCCTATCCACACGAATCACTCCCCGTTCTTTCCCCTCCTGTCAATAGTCAGTGACCCTCTCCATAATAATCATGCCCCTTCTTACCCCTCCTGTCAATATTCACTGCCTCTCTCCATACTAATCATCCCCCTTCTTTCCCCTCCTGTCAGTATTCACTGCCTCTATCCATACGAATCATCCCCCTTCTTTCCCCACCTGTCAGTATTCACTGCCTCTCTCCATACTAATCATCCCCCTTCTTTCCCCTCCTGTCAATAGTCAGTGACCCTTTCCATACTAATCATCCCCCTTCTTTCCCCTCCTGTCAATATTCACTGCCTCCCTCCATACTAATCATCCCCCTTCTTTCCCCTGCTGTCAATATTCACTGCCTCTCTCCATACTAATCATCCCCCTTCTTTCCCCTGCTGTCACTCATCAGTGCCTCTATCCATACTAATCACTCCCCCATCTTTGCCCTCCAGTCAATAATCAGACACAACCCTTACCAATAACTCCCCCGTCTTTCCCCTCCTTTCCTCATCTGTGACCCTATCCACACGAATCACTCCCCGTTCTTTCCCCTCCTGTCAATAGTCAGTGACCCTCTCCATAATAATCATGCCCCTTCTTACCCCTCCTGTCAATATTCACTGCCTCTCTCCATACTAATCATCCCCCTTCTTTCCCCTCCTGTCAGTATTCACTGCCTCTATCCATACGAATCATCCCCCTTCTTTCCCCACCTGTCAGTATTCACTGCCTCTCTCCATACTAATCATCCCCCTTCTTTCCCCTCCTGTCAATAGTCAGTGACCCTTTCCATACTAATCATCCCCCTTCTTTCCCCTCCTGTCAGTATTCACTGCCTCCTTCCATACTAATCATCCCCCTTCTTTCCCCTCCTGTCAGTATTCACTGCCTCCCTCCATACTAATCATCCCCCTTCTTTCCCCTCCTGTCACTCATCAGTGCCTCTATCCATACTAATCACTCCCCCATCTTTGCCCTCCAGTCAATAATCAGTGACACAACCCTTACCAATAACTCCCCCGTCTTTCCCCTCCTTTCCTCATCTGTGACCCTATCCACACGAATCACTCCCCGTTCTTTCCCCTCCTGGCAATAATCAGTGACCCTACCCCTACTAATCATCCCACTTCTTTCCCCTCCTGTCAATAATCAGTGACTCTATCCAAACTAATCACATGCCCTTCTTTCCCCTGCTATCAATAATCTTCTTTCACCTCCTGTCCTCAATCTGTGACACTATCCACACGAATCACTCCCCGTTCTTTCCCCTCCTGGCAATAATCAGTGACGCTACCCATACTAATCGTGCCCCTTCTTACCCCTCCTGTCAATAACCAGTGACCCTATCCATACTAATCACTCCCACTAATTTCCCCTCCGGTCAATAAATAGTGACTCTATACAGACTAATCAGTCCGCCATCTTTCCCCTCCTGTAAATAATCAGTGCCTCTATCCTTACTAATCATCCCCCTTGATTCCCCTCCTGTCAGTCATCAGTGACTCTATCCAAACTAATCACTCCGCCTTCTTTCCCCTCCTGTCAGCAGTGACTCTATCCAAACTAATCACTCCGCCTTCTTTCCCCTCCTGTCAGCAATCAGTGTCGCTACCCATACTAATTATGCCCCTTCTTACCCCTCCTGTCAATAACCAGTGACCCTATCCATACTAATCACCCCCTTCTTTCCGATCCTGTTAATAATCTGCGACCATATCCACACGAATCTCTCCCCCTTCTTTCCCCTCCCATCAATAATCAGTGACCCTATCCATACTAATCTTCCCTCTTCTTACCCCTCCTGTCAATAATCAATGACTCTATCCAGACTAATCACATGCCCTTCTTTCCCCTGCTGTCAATAATCAGTGCTTTTATCCACACGATTCCCTCCCCCTCCTTTCCCCTCCTGTCAGTCATCAGTGACTCTATCCAAACTAATCACTCCCCGTTCTTTCCCCTCCTGTCAGCAATCAGTGACGCTACCCATACTAATCATGCCCCTTCTTACCCCTCCTGTCAATAACCAGTGACCCTATCCATACTAATCACTCCCACTACTTTCCTCTCCAGTCAATAAATAGTGACTCTGTACAAACTAATCATCCCCCTTGATTCCCCTCCTGTCAATAATCAGTGACCCTCCCCATACTAATCCCTCTCCCTTCTTTCCCCTCCTGTCCTCAATCTGTGACCCTACCCACATGAATCACTTGCCCTTCTTTCCCCTCCTCTCAATAATCAGTGCCTCTATCCGTACTGATCATCCCTCTCCTTTCCCCTCCTGTCAATAATCAATGACTCTATCCATACTAATCATCCCCCTTCTTTCCCCTGCTGTCAATAATCAATGACTCTATCCAGACTAATCACATGCCCTTCTTTCCCCTGCTGTCAATAATCAATGACTCTATCCAGACTAATCACATGCCCTTCTTTCCCCTGCTGTCAATAATCAATGACTCTATCCAGACTAATCACATGCCCTTCTTTCCCCTGCTGTCAATAATCAATGACTCTATCCAGACTAATCACATGCCCTTCTTTCCCCTGCTGTCAATAATCAGTGGCCTGCAGAGGGAATTTAACTGCTGCTGACTGCAGCACACCACAGCCGCTATGGTCGTGGAAAGTCGGCAGATGATTAAGGCTGCGGTGTAAATGAATGTGGAAAACTGTCTGGAACACACCTGGTGTACTGTGCAGAATTCAAGGTCGCAGTTGTTGTTACCATAGATACCCATACCCAGGATACAAATGCCATGAAGAGGAATTTTTATGCAGCAGCAACACAGTCCATTACAGGACGAGGCCAAGCAGAGGTTAACATGATCTCCAACATAACTTACACATACGCTATCGAAACAAAATGGAATGACTGTGGTGCAGGAGTGTGAGAGAGAGGAATCAAAATATAATCGCAGGAAGTGTTAGGGTTTGAGAACCTGATGGCAGTGGAGAAGAAGCTGTGGTTGAACCTTGAGATGTGGGTCTTCATGCCCCTGGATCTCCTGCCTGATGGCAGCATTGAGAAGAGAGCATGGCCTGGCTGGTTGGGGTCCCTGTTGTAAGCTAGGGTCAGACTACGCTATAATGTATCATCCAAAACTTTGTAACCCAACCACTGCACATCATTGGCTGTCCTTCTCTCAGCATGACACAGTTCACCCTCACAGCAGGGCAGAGGGAATCAGACCACCCAGTGCAGAGCGGAGAAGGATCAATAGAAGCAGCCATGGGAAAGCACAAAGGTGCAGGCATGGCAGTGACCCAATGGTCTTGGGGTATCCTCAGTCCTGGCTTGTGTGTTTTGGTGCAGAAGGAGGGACTGAGGGATGCAGAAACCCGGGCCTGTGACCGGGAGTGGGCATCTGTTGTCAATTGGGTGCTGATGCTGCAGGTTTTGCGTTAAGGCAGCTCGCCTCTGCTGTTGCTTGAACAGAGGGCAGTGGGACAGCCATTAAGAACCAAGAGAGACGTGGTGAGCTTTGTACCTGGTGGAGGTGACTGATTACTGTGTTGTTGTGCCCCATCATGAAGATGTCACGCACAGAGGGGCGTAGTGCTTGTGATGAGATCCTGTGACATTTACCCCGGGGTGCAGGGGTATGGGAAGCTCCCTCTGCCACCTTCCTCCCCCAAGATCACCAGATCTCACATCAGACACCATAAGCACAAAGCCGTCTACAGCCAGATCCTGGCTACAGGGGAGCTTTCATCCCATTGAGGTCAATGGCAGGCCACTGGCCTCTGGTGGTCCCATGGTCACTGCTATAGTCTCCAATGTGACTGGAAGCAAATTGGGAGTAAGGAGCAAAAGGAGGGTTTGGTCCAAGTTCCATCGAGTGTGGTTGAGGGTGGTTTGGGGAGTAAGGTGGCATTGGCCATCTACAGCAAATTCTGCTGTTTGTGTACACATAAGTGACGGGTGAAAACAAGCATGGGTCGGTTAGTAAGTTCACAGACAATACAAAGATTGGTGGCATTGATAGCATAGAAGATTGTCAAAGGATACAGCGGGAAATAGACCAGCTGTAGAAATGGGTAGAGAACTGGCAGATAGAGTGTAATTCAGACAAATGTGAGCTGTTGTGTTTTAGGAGACCAAATGTAAAGGGGAAGTACATAGTTAATGCTTGGACTCTTAACAACATTGGTATACAGAAGGATCTTGTCCATAGTGGGTGCACAAAGCAATGGGGTGGTAACGAAGGCAAATGTCACTCTTGTCTCTATCGGTTGAGGCACGGAGCTCACGAATCAGTGTAGATTTATAATCAGTGTCCCTACGCATACTAATCATCGCCCTTCTTTCCCCTCCTGTCAATAATCAGTGACCCTACCCATACTAATCACTCTCCCTTCTTTCCCCTCCTGTCAATAATCAGTGACCCTACCCATACTAATCACTCCCCCTTCTTTCCCCTCCTGTCAATAATCAGTGACCATGTCCATACTAATCTCTCCCCCTTCTTTCCCCTCCTGTCAATATCAGTGACCATGTCCATACTAATCTCTCCCCCTTCTTTCCCCTCCTGTCAATAATCAGTGACCCTACCCATACTAATCTCTCCCCCTTCTTTCCCCTCCTGTCAATAATCAGTGACCATGTCCATACTAATCTCTCCCCCTTCTTTCCCCTCCTGTCAATAATCAGTGACGCTATTCATACTAATCTCTCCCCTTTCTTTCCCCTCCTGTCAATAATCAGTGACCCTCCCCATACTAATCATCCCCTTCTTTCTGATCCTGTTAATAATCTGTGACCATATCCACACGAATCTCTCCCCCTTCTTTCCCCTCCTGTCAATATCAGTAACCCTGTCCATACTAGTCAATGTAGGCCACACCTCCTCTACATCAGCGAGACCCGATGCAGATTGGGGGACCGCTTCGTCGAGCACCTACACTCGGTCCACCACAACAGACAGGATCTCCTGGTTGCCACTCACTTCAACTCTCCTTCACATTCCCATTTGGATATGTCCATACATGGCCTCCTCTACTGCCATGATGAGGCCAAACTCAGGTTGGAGAAACAACATCTCATCTCCCATCTGGGTAGTCTCTAGCCCCTTGGTATGACATCGAATTCTCCAACTTCTGGTAATTCCCTCCCTCTCCCTTCCCCCATCCCACCTTTACTCTGTCTCCTCTTCCAGCTGCCTATCACCTCTCTCATGACTCTGCCTTCTGCTACTACCCATAGTGCTTTCCCCTTAGGTTCCTTCTTCACCTCTCCTGCCTATCCTCTCCCTGCTTCCCCTCCCCCACCCCTTGATCTTTCCTCTGATTGGTTTTCCACCCTCCCCCCACCTTCTTTACAGGGCCCCTGCCCCCTCCTCCTTTAGTCCTGACGAAGGGTCTCGGCCCGAAACGTTGAGGTTTGTGAGCTTGATTACATAAAAGACAGGGTTAGCCTATGAGGAAAGATTGAGTTACCTGGGACTATACTCAGAAGAATGAGTGGGGATCTTATGAAAGGAATAGATAGGATAGAGAGTTGTTTCCACTGGTCTGTCAGATGAGAACTAGAGGACAACCTCCATTCAGGGGAATTAATTTATGATGAAGATGATGAAAAACTGCTTTCCCCAGAGAGTAGTGAATCCGTGGAACTCTCTCCCCAGCAAAGCAGTAGAGGCTACTCATTAGGTACATTTAAGACCCAATCAGATAGAGCTTTACATAACGGGGGAATTAAGGGTTCTGGGGAAAAGGGAAGTAGATGGAGCTCAGTCCATGCCGAGATCAGCCATGATCTTACTGAATGGTGGAGAAGGCTCGAAGGGCCAGATGGCCAACTCCTGCATCTACCCAAAATTCAAAGTAAGTTCATTATCAAACTACACAGTGTATGTCACCGTAGTCTACCCTGAGATTCACTTTCTTGCAAACATACTCAATAGATCCAGTATCCATAATAGAATCCATGAAAGGCCGCACCAACAGGGTGGACAACCAGCACGTAAGCGACAACAAACTGTGCAAATACAAAAGAAAAAAGAATCATAATAATTTGATTTAGAGTCCGAGTCTGACAATTTATATTACGACCAATCTATTATTACAGATAGGACAATCCATAATAACAGACCAGATACAACATTACAAAAAAACAAGCAGGAACAACTTACTTAATAGATAAAACCACTCCAAACACACACAACGTACAGAAATCAGTAAGTGAAAAACACCAGGAATATGCTGAATTAAAAGAGGACATGGAACATGAATAGGGCATCCATTGTCCAAAGTCACTACTCAATAACATTAAACAATTAGGCCTACATAGCAATATCTATGTAAATCTCCAGACAGCCACAATACTAAGCACCACCAGAATAGTCCAGAAGTTCCTAGCACTAGAGAAATGAGTATACTTGGCTACACCCGTGCCTCAGGTTTTACCAGCTTGAGCTGAGAAAAAAATAATTATAGGTAAGCAATAAATATTGAAAACATGAGATGGAGAGTCCTTGAAAGTGATGAAACCTTGACAGTTCAGTGACAGGGCAAGTGTAGATGACGGAAGTTATCCCCTCTGTTTCAAGAGCCTGATAGTTGAGGCAAAATAACTGTTCCTGAACCTGGTGATGTGAGTCCTGAGGCTCCTGTACTTTCTACCTGATGGCAGCAATGAGAAGAGAGCTTGACCTGGGTGGTGAGTGTCCCTGCATCAACACGCCATGTAGCGGAGAGGGCTTTACCCGTGATGGGCTGGATCATATCCACTATTTTTTTAGGATTTTCTCTCCAAGTGTTTCCATACCAGCAGCTGGTCAATATACTCCCCACCACACATCTTTAGAAGTTAGTCAAAGTTTTAGACATGCCAAATCTTTGCAAACCCCTAAGGAAGTAGAGGCATTGCTGTGCTTTCTTTGTAATTGCACTTGCATGTTGGGTCCAGGACAGGGTCTTAAAGTTGCTGATCTTCTCAGAGAGGGTCTATTTCTTATGTTCTTATCAGGGAGGATCCTGGGAGAACTGTGCAGTTAGAACCCCCTGTCCTCTCCTCCTCCATCCTTCTGCTCCCAATACTGACATTCTTAAACCACTCACCTTTAAAAGCCCTCAAGTCCTGCCAACATCTTTATCTGGCCTCAGCTCCTCCTTGGACAGATGAGCTCTTTGTAATCTGTACAGGGAGAAACTGCTGATTAATCAGCACTATCACCATTACGTTCTGACCATGCTACGTTTGCATTGTAGCAGGTGTATAGCAGTTATTAGCCCTGCACAGTATTTCCATTGAGACATCCACATAATGTCTAGACATAGTGCTGGGATAAATTAATCATAATCATAGAGAATTTAGCTCAGAAACAAATCCAATGGGCCATTGAATCTGCATTTACCACCAAAAGCCCAATTGTGACACTCTTCACTGATTGTTCAAAACAATCAATCAATGCTGTACGAGTGTAGTCACAACGATGTGTGACTGGGTTTTGATTAGTCTCTTAAAGGGGTACGTTATTCCAGTGTTTGCCCTGTTAGTGATTTTGATGACGTATCCCTGAAATATTGTCAGTAGAATGACATGCTAACCAGCTGCATTCATTTTCTCTTCCAGGTGAGTTAGCAGTGACATAGTACACGCAACACAGTGTGTCCCAGGCAACAAGCCGTCCAATCAGCAATCAGACCACACCCATTGCACTCTGTCTGCCACAAGACCACAGCCTCTGAAATGCAAGAGTTACAATTACACCTCCAAGAAGTAGATGCCTCTATTTATTCAAGTGTGCTGCACCATATTAATGACTAACATGTGAACAATGTGCTCATTTCACTTGGGAACCTTGTTGACACAATGGCAAGATACGTACCTTATTTGTACTCAGTGAAATCACGGACAAGATAAATAAGTGATTGCACAGGGATTATCACTACCAGTTACCTTCACAGGAAATCTGTTCCTCTGAAAAGAGCAAATTCCTGCTGCTTTCGCTGGTCTGATTCTGCACAAGGGAGCCTGTGTTGTCCGCACCACATGCCAGAAATGCTGCTGTAAGCAGGATTTCTGTTGTACTACTACCTCTCTGTAATGAATATGACAATAAACTTCATATCCACTCTTCGAGCAGGATCATGCATTGAAGTCAAGAGCATGAAGCCTTGCTGAATTTTCCTGGCTCATGCTTCAGCCCTTGCTACCCCAGCTGAGAGCAAACAATTCGGTGCCAAGCATCAAATGTTGCCCTTTCCTATCTCAGCCATACTGTGGGGAATGGATTCCCGGTGTAGGAGAAACTGCTAGTTCCATTCTAGTTTGAAAAATCAGGAACTTTTTGAAAACTTGTGTGGAAATGCAATTTTTCTCTTAAAAATATCACTCAGTAAAGTGAGATAACCCAAGCTTGTCCACTGAGATCAGGACACCAATGACGGGAAATCTTGCTGTTATTCAAATCAAAATCACAGTCTCGTTTTTTATCTTCGATAATAATCAGTTTGCGGGACACAGTCCCAAGAAGTCACCGGATTGCGAGAAGGAAAGAGAGTTCAAAAGAGTAGGGGAGTCGGCACATTTTGCTTGCCACAGTTCCCGAGGAGATGTCCGACAGCACAGCACAGGGACGTGGAGTATAAAAGAAGCAAGCGGGGTAGTCAGCATTTATACACAAGCAGACATTGGATTGTGTGTAATTTGGCACGGCAAAGAACAATAAAAAAGAAGTTAGGCCTTGTCAGAGTGGGCAGTTGAGGCATTGGTTTATCAAAGTTTCAGTAACAAGAGGCACAGGCCGTAGGTCGATTTTTTCCAGTATTTATTCCTTCTTTCTTAAAGCACATTTAAAACAGTGGGGATGCCAGGCAGGGTTATGGAACGTCCTTCTGGAACGTGGGAAGGCAGACAGACCTCCAGTGTCCTGATCACCACACCTGCAAGATGTGGAAAATTGACAGACAGACAGACAGATGTACTTTATTGATCCCGAGGGAGATTGGGTTTTGTTACAGTCGCACCAACCAAGAATAGTGTAGAAATATAGCAATATAAAACCATAAGTAATTAAATAATAATAAGTAACTTATGCCAAGTGGAAATTAGTCCAGGACCAGCCTATTGGCTCAGGGTGTCTGACACTCCGAGGGAGGAGTTGTAAAGTTTGATGGCCACAGGTAGGAATTATTTCCTATGATGCTCAGTGTTACATCTCGGTTGAATGTACTCCTGTGCCTAACCAGTTGATGCACCATCAATAACTCACTCTGAGACGTAAAGGCGAGATATCGGCTTTTATTGACTGGAAGAAGGAACAAGCAGTGGTTGACCACCACGCTACATCCTGGAGACTGAGAGGCCGGGCCCAGGCTAAGATCGCCTTTACACAGGGGTCTGTGGGAGGAGCCGCAGGAGCAGTCAGCAGGGGGCGTGTCCAGACAGGTATATGTAGTTCACCACACCAGTACATTATGGAGTGGATGGGAGACATTGTCCAAGATGGCGTGCATCTTGGATTGCATCCTCTTTTCAGACACCACCGTCAGAGAGTCCAGTTCCACCCCTGTTGGTGTCTGCTACCCTCAGCCTACTGCCCCAGCACACAACAGCAAACATGATAGCACTGGCCATCACAGACTTGTAGAACATCCTCAGCATCGTCTGGCAGATGTTAAAGGACCTCAGTCTCCTCAGGAAGTAGAGACGGCTCTGACCCTTCGTGTAGACAGCCTCAGTGTTCTTTGACCAGTCAGTTTATTGTCAATTCATATCCCCAGGTATTTGTAATCCTCCACCATGTCCTCACTGACCCCTTGGATGGATACAGGGGTCACTGGTACCTTAGCCCTCCTCAGGTCCACCACCAGCTCCTTAGTCTTTTTCACATTAAGCTGCAGATGATTCTGCTCACACCATGTGACAAAGTTTCCCACCATAGCCCTGTAC
The DNA here is from genome assembly GCF_030144855.1 of Hypanus sabinus. Classification (NCBI taxonomy): domain Eukaryota; kingdom Metazoa; phylum Chordata; class Chondrichthyes; order Myliobatiformes; family Dasyatidae; genus Hypanus; species Hypanus sabinus. Next base: position 112,347,027 of record NC_082707.1, read on the forward strand.
TCTGCCTCATCTCCCTTGCTGATGCATCCAACTATGGCAGAGTCATCAGAAAACTTCTGAAGATGGCAAGACTCTGTGCAGTAGTTGAAGTCAGAGATGTAGATGGTGAAGAGAGAGGGAGACAGGACAGTCCGCTGTGGAGCCCCAGTGCTGCTGACCACTCTGTCTGACACACAGTGTTGCAAGCGCACGTACTGTGGTCTGCCAGTCAGGTCAAGTGTCACTCCACTCTTTAAGAAGGGACAGAGGCAGAAAAAAGGAAACTATAGACTTCGGTGGTTGTGAAGACATTGGAGTTGATTATTAAGGATGAGCTCTCAGGGTACTTGGAGGTACATGATAAAATAGGCCATAGTCTGCATGGTTTCCGCAAGGGAAAATCTTGCCTGACAAATCTGTTGGAATTCTTTGAAGAAATAACAATCAGGATAGACAAAGGAGAATTGGATGAGGTTGTGTATTTGGATTTTCAGAAGGCCTTTGACAAGGTGCCACACATGAGGCTGCTTAACAAACTACAAGTCCATGGCATTACAGGAAAGATTCTAGTATGGATAAAGCAGTGGCAGAGGCAGAGAGTGGGAATAAAGGGAGCCTTTTCTGGTTGGCTGCACCTGACTGGTGGTATTCCACAGGGGTCTGTGTTGGGGCCAGTTCTATTTACATTATGTGTCAATGATTTGGATGATGGAATTACTGGCTTTGTTGAAAAGTTTGAAGATGATATAAAGATAGGTGGAGGGGCAGGTAGTTTTGAAGAAGTAGAGAGGCTACAGAAGGACTTACACAGATTAGGAGAATGGCAAAAAATGACAGATGGAATACTGTATTGAGAAGCTATGATCATGCACTATGGTAGAAGAAATTAAAGGGTTAACTATTTTCTAACTGGAGAGAAAATACAAAATACTGAGGTGCAAAGGGACTTGGGAGTCCTTGTGCAGGATTCCCTAAAGGTTAATTTGCAGATTGAGTCAGTGGTGAGGAAGGCAAATGCAATGTTAGCATTCATTTCAAGAGGACTAGAATATAAAAGCAAGGATCTAATGTTGCGATTTTATGAAGCATTGGTGATGTTTCACTTGGAGTATTGTGAACATTTTTGGGCCCCTTATCTCAGAGGTTGTGCTGAAACTGGAGAAGGTTCAAAAGGTGGGTCACAAAAATTATTCCTGGATTGAATGAAGAGCTTTTGATTGCTCTAGCCCTGTATTCCCTGGATTTCAGAAGAATGAGGGGTGATCTCATCAAAAACTATTGAATGGTGAAAGGGCTTGACAGAATAGAGTGGAGAAGATGTTTCCTATGGTGGGAGAGTCTAAGACCAGAGAACGTCCTTTTAGAATGGAGATGAGAAGGAATTTCTTTAGCCAGAGAGAAGTGAATCTGTGGAATTATTTGGAGGCCGAGTCTGCGTGTATGTTTACGGCAGTGGTTAATGGATTCTTGACTGGTCACGGCATGAAGGGATACGGGAAGAGGGCAGGAGATTGAGGTTGAGAGAAAAATTGGATCAGCCATGATAAAATGGTAGAGCAGACTCAATGGGCCAAATGGCCATGTCTGCTCCTATATCTTCTGACTTTTTGTCTAATTGCATCCAGCTGCAGTTTCTAACAGACAGGGTTAAAGAGTTGGAGCTGGAACTGGATGAACTCCGGATCATTCGGGAGGCTGAGTGAATGACAGACAGTTACACCCAAGGTGCAGGACACATGTAACTGGAGGACTGCCAGGAGGGGAGAGGGGATGGGCAACCAGTGCAGAGTACCCTTATGGCCATTCCCCTCAACAACTGAATACCACTTTGGGAGGATAGCTTAGCAGAGGAAAGCCACAACAATCAGGTCTCTGGCACGGAGTATGCTTTGTTGCTCTTAAAGGAAGGTGGGAGGAAAGGTGAGCTGTAGTGATGGAAGATTCACAGGTTAGGGGGACAGACAGCAGGAGGTTCTGTGGATGAGAGCAAGATTCCTGGATTTGTTGTCTCCCAAATGCCGAGGTCAGGGACACATCAGATCTTCCACAGCATTCTTCAGTGTGAGGGTGATCAGCCAGAGGATGTGGTCCACACCGGTACCAATGACAGGTGATGAAGCCCTGCAAAGTGAGTTCAAGGAGTTAAGTGCCAAGTTAAAGGACAAAACTTCCAGGGTTGTGATCCCAGGATTGCTACCCATGCCACATGCTAGTGAGGTCAGAATAGGAAGATAGAGGTCAGGTGGGACCTGTACAGAAGAGACGGGTTGCACTGAATTGGAAGAAGACTAATATCCTAGTGGGAAAGTGTTGCACAGGGCTGGGGGTGGGGTGAAGTGGGGTTAAACCATAGTTGCAGGAGGATGGGATCCAGAGCAGCAGAACACATAGTGGAGAGGTTGTGGAAACAGATGTTGTTAAATTCTCAGCCAGAGTCAGGAATCAAAAGGTTGGACATGGTGGGACTAATGTTCTGTGTTGTGTGTATTTCAATGCAAGAAGTCTCGTGGGAAAGGCAGATGAGCTTAGGGCATGGATCAACACCTGGAATTATGACATTGCGTCCATTAGTGAGCCTTGGTTGCAGGAGGTTCTGTTGCTTTAGACATGATGGAGCAGGGGGGATGGTGTTACTCATCGGGGAGAATGTCATGGTAGTGCTCGGCCAGGATAGACTGGAGAACTCGTCTACTGAGGCTTTCTGGCTGGAAATGAGGAATAGGAAAAGTGTGACCATGTAAATGTGATCATATTACAGAACGCCTAACCATCCACCATTACAAGGACGTGGCAGTGGAAATGAACCCACGTGCAGAACACAGGTTTGGAGGCAGAGTCGGGAGGCGTTATTAACATAACGAGCATGGAGTCGGTATTCAGGAGCGATGCTTGACCTAGGACTGGTAGTCCTAAGAACCATGAAGCGAGATTACTCACATCAGAGTCGACCAACAAACTGGCAGCTCCTTGTTGTGATCACAGGGTTTTTATGGAAGGTAGGTGTTTGTAGTTAGTGGAACCTGGGAATGATTGGAACTAAATGAGAGGATTGAGGCCCAGTTCCTGAGGTAAATAGCCAGGTGGGGGATTGCCAGAAGGGACCATGACATCCGCAGGATTTAGAAGAGCAAAGTTGTAGAGATCAGAGTCTGTTGCAAAAATCATAAGGTGCTGATAGTACAAACACAAGAAAGTCTGCAGATGCTGGAAATCCAAAGCAATGCACACAAAATGCTATGTCCAATGTTCATAAATCCTGCCTCTCAGGATCTTCTCCATCAACTTACCAACCACTGAAATAAGACTCACTGGTCTATAATTTCCTGGGCTATCTCTACTCTACTCCCTTTCTTGAATAAAGGAACAACTTCCGCAACCCTCCAATCCTCTGGAACCTCTCCTGTCCCCATTGATGATGCAAAGATCATAGCCAGAGGCTCAGCAATCTCCTCCCTCACCTTCCACAATAGCCTAGGGTATATCTAGTCCAGTTCCGGTGACTTATTCAACTTGATGCTTTCCAAAAGCTCCAGCACATCCTCTTTCCTAATGTCTGTATGCTCAAGCTTTTCAGTCCACTGTAAGTCATCCCTACAATTGCCAAGGTATTTTCTATAGTGAATACTCCCGCTAGCTCCTCTGGTTCCATACACACTTCTCCTCTGTCGCACTTCATTCTTATTTGCTCACATCTTATCCTCTTGCTCTTCACATACTTGTAGAATGCCTTGGGATTTTCCTTAATCCTGCTTGCCAAAGCCATCTCATGGCCCCTTCTGGTTCTCCTAATTTCATTCTTAGCCCCTTCCTGCTAGCCTTATTATCTTCTAACCCCTCATTATTACCTAGTTTTTTGAACCTTTCATAAGCTCTTCTTTTCTTCTTGACGAGATTTTCTGCAGCCTTTGTACACCACGGTTCCTGTACCGTACCATCCTTTCCCTGTCTCATTGGAATATACCTATGTAGAACGCCACACAAATATCCCCTGAACATTTGCCACATTTCTGCTGTACATTTCCCTGAGAACATCTGTTCCCAATTTATGCTTCCAAGTTCCAGCCTGATAGCTTCATATTTTCTCTTACTCCAATTAAACATTTTCCTGACTTGTCTGCTCCTACCCCTTTCCCCTTTCCAATGTGAAGGAGATAGAATTCTCCAAAATGCTCTCCCACTGAGAGACCTGACACCTGACCAGGTTCATTTCCCAATAGCAGATCAAGTACAGCCTCTCCTCTTGTAGGCTTATCTACATATTGTGTCAAGAAACATTCCTGAACACACCTAACAAGCTCCACCCCAAATAAACCCCTTGCTCTAGGGAGGTGCCAATCAATATTGGGGAAATTAAAATCTCACATCATGACAACCCTGTTATTACTGCTCCATTCCAGAATCTGTCTCCCTATCTGCTCCTCGGTGTCTGTGTTACTATTGGGTGGTCTATAAAAAACACCCAGTAGAGTTATTGACCCCTTCCTGTTCCTAACTTCCACCCACAGAGACTCAGTAGACAATCCCTGCATAACTTCCTCCTTTTCTGCAACCATGACACTATCTCTGATCAGCAGTGCCATACGCCGACTTCTTCTCCACCACTCCCCATCCTAAAGCCTGGCACTCTAAGTAGCCATTCCTGCCCTTGAGCCATCCAAGTCTCTGTAACGGCCACAACATCACAGTTCCAAGTACTGATCTACGCTCTGAGCTCATCCACTTTGTTCATGATGCTTCTCGCATTAAAATAGACACATCTCAAACCATCGGTCTGAGAGTATCCCATCTCTATCACCTGCCTATCCTCCCCCTCACACTGTCTACAAGCTTTCTCTATTTGTGAGCCAACTGCCCCTTCCTCCATCACTTCAGTTCGGTTTCAGCCCCCCAGCAATTCTGTTTTAAACTCTCCCCAATAGCCTTAACAAACCTCCCTGCCAAGATATTGGTCCCCTTCGGATTCAAGTGCAACCCACCCTTACTGTACAGGTCATGCCTGCTGCAAAAGAGATCCCAATGACGAAGAAAACTGACCTCCTCTACTGCCACGATGAGGCCAAACTCAGGTTGGAGGAGCAACACCTCATCTACCATCTGGGTATCCTCCAGCCTGGTGGTATGAACATTGAATTCTCCAATTTCCGGTAATTCCCTCCCCCTCCCCCTTCCCCTATCCTAGGTCCCTCTCTGTCTCTCTCCCCTTTCGACTTTCTGCTTCTTTATCTCTACAGCTCTTTCATGCTTATCCCCTCCCCCCTTTATCCTTCCTCTGATTGGTTCTCCAGCTGGCGCCTATGGCCCTTCCCCCTCCCCTATCTCTATTACTGAGCTTTGGCCCTCTCTTCCCCCCCATTCCTAATGAAGGGTCTCGGCCCGAAACGTTGGCTACTCTTTTCTCACGGATGCTGCCTGACCTGCTGAGTTCTTCCAGCTTCGTATACGTATTCTCTGAAGAAAACTGAATCCCTGTCCCCTGCTCCAATCCCTCAGCCACGTATTTATCGTTCACTTCACTCTATTCCTATACTCACTGTCACGTGGCACAGGCAGCAATCCCGAGATTACTACCTTTGATGTCCTCAGCTTCTTCCCTAACTCCCTGTAGTCTGTTTTCAGGACCTCCTCCCTTTTCCTACCCGTGTCGTTAGTACCAATGTGTACCATGACCTCTGGCTGTTCACCTTCCCACTTCAGGATAATGGGGACACAATCAGAAACATCCTGGACCCTGGCACCTGGGAGGCAAACTACCACCCGGGTTCCTTTCCTACATCCACAGAATTACCTGTCTGACCCCCTAACTATAGAGACCCCTATCACTGCTGCCATCCTCTTCTTTTCCCTACCCTTCTGACCCCAGGTAGGCCGTCCCCCCCAATAGTACTCAAACAGGAGTACTTACTGTTACCAGGGACAGCCACAGGGGTACTCGCTAGTATCTGACTCTTGCCCTTCCCTCTCCTGACTGTTACCCACTTATCTGTCTCCCAAGTGACTACCTGCCTATAGCTCCTCTCTGTCACCTCCTAACCCGGTCCCCAAGGAGCCGCAGCTCGACACACCTGGTGCGGATGTGGCCGTCCAGGGTGCTTATGTGGTAAACTGGATCAGTGAATTTCCAGATGAAACCAAGACTGGAGGTGCAGTGGACAGCAAGGAAGTCTATCAAACCTCGTAGTGGGATCTGGACCAGTTGGAAAAAGGGCAGATGGAGTTTTATGCAGACTGGTGTGAGGTGTTGCACTTTGGGAGGACCAGCCAGGATAGGTCTTCCATGTAGAGTGATAAAGAACTGAGGAGTGTGGTACAACAGAGATTTGAGAATACTAATCTATAATTCCTTGAAAGTAGTATTACAGGTAGATAGTGTTATAAAGAAAGCTTTTGGTGCATCAGCCTTAATAATTCAATGTATTGGGTTTAGGAGTTGGGAAGTTATGTTGAAATTGTATAAGACATTGGTGAGGCCTAATTTGGAGTACCGTGTCTACTTCTGGTCAACTGTCTACAGGAAAGATGTAAATAAGGTTGAAAGAGTGCAGAGACCATTTACAAGAATTTTGCCAGGACTTGAGGACCTGAGTTATAGGGCAAGGTTGAATAGGACTTTATTCCCTAGAAAGTAGAAGATTGAGGGATGGTTTGATAGAGGTACACAAAATTATGAGGTGTATAGACTGGGTAAATGAAAGCAGGCATTTACCACTGAGGTTGGGTGGGATTACAACCAGACGTCATGCGTTAAGTGTGAAAGGTGAAATACTTAAGGGGAAGATGAGGGGAATCTTCACTCAGAAGGTGGTGGGAATTTGGAAGGAGCTGCTAGTGCAAGTGGTGGATGTGGAGTCGATTTCAACACAAGAGCAATTTGGATGGGTCTATGGATGGAGGGGTATGGAGGGCAATGGTCTAGAGCCGGTTGATGGGACTAGGCAGATTAATAGATGGCATGATGGGCCTTTTTCTGTGCTACAATGTCCTATGACTGTGATTTACATGACAGTTTGCAGCAGTACAGCACAGGCATAAAATTACCATCAATTACAATTAAATAAATTGGGCAAAGATAGGAATAATAAGGTAATGCTCATGGATTAATGGACTGTCCAGAAATCTGCTGGTGGTAGGCAAGAAGCTGTTCCTGAATCATTGAGTGTGGGTCTTGGAGGCTCCTGTACCTCCTTCCTGACAGTCACAATGAGAAGATGGCATGTCCCAGTGGTGAGGCTACTTCATGATTGATGCTGCCTTCTTGACTGTTCGATGACGTGTTTGTAACCCAGTTGCTTTTAATTCACTCCCCTTAATCGACAACCAACAATAAATGCTTTCTATTGGACTTTAAGGTACTTGGTCCAGACTTCAGCTACTGCTTCTGGAAAATTACTGAGGATGTTGTTCAGAGAGTTCTGACCCAGCACAACTGAAGCTTAAGTCTCCATGTCTGAATCTGAAATGAAAGAGCTGTAACCAGTATCATTGGTTGCTTGTTTTCGTGTGATCACTCCAAAGGATTGTTAAAACGCAGTCTTTAATTCACTGAGACTCATTAGACACAGTAAGGTAACGGTTTCTGGAGGAGAAATTGCTTTCTGAGTCAATTCTTGGTTATTTGTTGGTCCAGGGTTTCTATTGGTAATTGGAATGCCATGTGTCTCCAGTGACATCAAACAAAACAAAAGGGGAAGTTTTTAATAAAGAACAAATATAACTGAATTATGAATTGTTTCCAGGCCTTTGACGTTGCATCCCCACCTGAGCCCTTGCTCCACCCTATGGCCTCTGGAAAAGGTCCTTGCTTCAATCCACTTTAACGACCAGAGTTCATCAGAACAGTCAGATAAAGTCCAGCCTATCACCCCACTTCACCTGCAAGGACAGGGAAGTTCTGCTGAACTTGTATAAAACAGCTTTGTTCCCTCAGTCCCTGTAGTTCCCTGTAGTCCATGAACATTTACTCATGATATTTTTTATTCTATTTGTTTACCTTGTAATTTATAGCAATTTTATTTATTTGCAGTGTACTACTGCTGTGAAAAAAAAATTTCATGTCATAAAAATTAGTGTTAAAAAAATACTCAGATTCTGACTCTGGTTTTGAACCCTGGTTGGGCCACATCTGGAGTTCTGTATGTTAATCTGCGGATCCAAAGTTAGAGAGCAAAGACGAAAACATTTGATGTGATATTTCCAGCAACACAAGTTAATTTGGATTGGCCAGAACCATTCTCCTTGGAGCAAGCAGTTTGGAGAGGAGATTTAATGAGGGAGTACAAGGTCACGTCCATAAGATCATAAGATATAGGAGCCATTCGGCCCATCAAGTCTGCATCGCCATTCAATCATGACTGATTCTTTCCCTCTTCCTCAGCCCCACACCCCGACCTTCTGTCCGTAACCTTTGATGCCGTATCCAGTCAAGAACCTATCAAGGTCTGCCTTAAATATACCCAATGACCTAGCCTTGACAGCTGCCTGTTGTAATAAATTCCGCAAACTCACCACCCTCTGGCAAAAGAAATTTCTCCGCATCTCTGTTTTAAATGGACGCCCCTCTATCCTCAGGCCATGCTCCCCAGTCCTATACTCCCCCACCATGTGAAACATCCTTTCCACATCTACTCTGTCTAGGCCTTTCAACATTCAAAAGATTTCAATAAGATCCTCCCCTCATCTTTCTAATTTCCAGTAAGTACAGACCCAGGACCATCAAATGTTCCTCGTGTGATAACCCTTTCATTCCCAGAATCATCCTTGTGAACCTCCTCTGACCCCTCTCCAATGCCAGTACATCTTTTTTCAGATGAGGAGCCTGAAAATATTCATAATACTCAAGGCGAGGCCTCACCAGGGCCTTATAAAGCCTCAGCATCACATCCTTGCTCTTGTATTCTAGATCTCTTGAAATGAATGCTAACATGGCATTTACCTCCCTCACCACCGACTCAACCTGCAAGTTAACCTATAGGCGGTTCTGCACAAGGATTCCTAAATCCATCTGCATTTCAGATTTTTGGATTTTCTCCATTTAGAAAATAGTCTGTATATTTATTTCTACTACCAAAGTGCATGACCATACATTTCCCAGCATTGTATTTCATTTGCCACTTGTCCATACTTCTAATCTGTCTAAATCCTTCTGCAGCCTACCTGTTTCCTCAACACTACCTGCCCCTCCACCAATCTTCATATCATCTGTAATCTTGCCAGAAAAGCCATCTATTGCATAATCTAAATCATTGAAATACAGCATAAAAAGAAGTGGTCCCAACACCGACCCCTGCGGAACACCACTAGTCATTGGCAGCCAAGCAGAAAAGGATCCTTTTATTCCCTCCTACCAATCAGCCAATGCTCTAACTTCCCTATGGGCTGTTAACTTGTGTGGCACCTTGTCAAAGGCCTTCTGGAAGTCCAAATGTCAACATACACTCCATCCCCCTTGTCTAACCTATATATGTGTAATCTCCTCAAAGAATTCCAACAGGTTTGTCAGGCAAGATTTTCCCTTAATGAGACCATGCTGACTTTGTCCTGTCTTGTCTTGTGTCACCAGAAACTCCATGATCTCATCCTTAACAATTGTCTCCAACATCTTCCCAACCACTGAGATCAGGCTAACAGGTCTACAATTTCCTTTCAGCTGCCTTCCTCCCTTCTTAAAGAGTGGAGTGACATTTGCAATTTCCCAGTCCTCTGGCACTATGTCAGAGTCCAATGATTTTTGAAAGATCATTACTAATACCACCACAATCTCCAATGGTACCTCTTTCAGAAACCTAGGGTGCAGTTCATCTGGTCCGGGTGACTTATGTACCCTTAAGTCTTTCAGCTTTTTGAGCACCTTCTCCCTTGTAATAGTAACTGTACCCTCTTCTCTTCCCTCACACGTTACAGCATCAGGCACACTGCTAGTGTCTTCCATAGTAAAAACAGACACAAAACAGTCATTTAGTTCATTCAGCCCCATTGTTATTTCTCCATCTCATTTTCTAGCAGTCCATATCCACTCTCATCTCTCTTTATTTTTTACATAGTTGAAAAGCTTTTACTATCCACTTTGATATTGTTTGCCAGCTTGCTTTTATATTTCATCTTTTCTCTCCTAATGATTCTTTTACTTGCTCACTGTAGGGTTTTAATTTTAATTTTATTTATTTATTGCTCAGCATACCAAAACTTTCAGTTTCCAGATACATTTACATTTCTTCCCCTCACAGATATCAGAACACATCCATCAAAATATAGACATCACCACAACATCCTACACAAAATCCCTTATTAGTATAGTAGACAGGTTTACATCTACATACTGCAGAAAAAGTTGCCATGTTTTATGAAAACTATTTGTTTTTGAGTGTACCCTACATATATTCCATGATTAATTTACACCAACTAAAAAGTCCAGGGGCCTAATCGGATATCCAACAAAGTAAAATGTTCTTCCTGACATGAAAAGTCAGGATGTTAAGAAGTTACTTCTGATGTGCATTAATAATACAACTGCTGGGAAAAGACACTGGGTCCAGTTCAAGCTCCATCTTCAGAATCTTTTCCATTTCGCCCAAAATATCACTCCAGTATGCCTGAAGTTTGGGACAAGTCCAAAAACAGTGGGTGGAAGTTCCAGTATTTACTTCACATTTAGAACACATTGGAGAAACCCCCGTCTTAAATTTCGAGAGACGATCTGGAGTCAGATGGGCTCTATGAAGAGATTTGAGTTGCAATGCTTTAGTTGTAATACAAACTGAAATCTTTGCGTTAGCACAGATGTAATTTCTACTCCCAGCTCTTCCTCCCAGACCCTTCCCAGCTGCTCAGCCTCTCCATAAGAACATTCCCTCAGGATGCTGTAAGAAGTACTAAAGGAGATTTCACCCTTAGAACAAAACACCCTCTTTTCTACGTCAGAGCTATGGAAATCAGTTAACAATGATGTTTTTTATGTATATAATCTCTTATCTGAAAGAAACAAAAAAGTTCCTTTTTGGTATGTTAAAGTTCTGTACTATTTGACTAAAAGACATCATCGTTCCTTCATCAAACAAATCTCCGAGATGGAAAATACCCTTAGAAATCCAAAGTTTAAATCCAGAACCCATTAAGCCAGGCTGAAAATCTGGACTACTGGTTATTGGAGTGAAGAGTGATATTTTCGCTGCGTTGCCCTCAATTTGTCGCACCGCCCTCCAAGCCCCGACTGTATTAATTGTTATTGTATTGTGACAATATTCCTTAACTAGTCTCATCTTATTGAGGAAAAGCAAATTAAAAAGAAGGCATTTTGCTTGTGAAGCTTCAATGTCTAGCCAAATTGAGAAGGGGTCCCTGCAAACCCAGACAACTACATAAGATAAAAAGGAACTTAATTGATATTTTTTGATGTCTGGAAAATCCAGACCCCTTAGACTACCAGGAAGCTGTAACTTAGATATTTTAATACAGGGTCTTTTTTGTTCCAGGTGAAAGAAACAAACCAGCCATTTATTTTTGTAAGTATTTGTTGGGTAAAAATGACTGGAATCATTCATATTGGGTAGAGCAGACGAGGAAGAATGTTCATTTTGAGCAAGGATATTCAGCCAAGCCAAGAGATGGGAAGAATGCTCCATTGCTTAAGATCCTGTTTGATTTTGTCAAATAACTGTGTAAAGTTAGCTTTCAACAATTGATCAAACGTAGGTTTGATAACTATGCCTGAGTAAACAAAACCTGTGTGTGACAATTTAAAGGGGAAAACACCCTGAGTGTCAGGTACCTGCAGCAGATTCCCCAGAGGCATAGTCTCTGATTCAGTAAAGTTGATTTTATAACCTGAAAAGGCGCTAAATGAATTGATGAATTGTATAAGATGGTGCAGTGACATAGCAGGGTTTGATAGGAAAATTTACTAAAAAAATTTAGTAAAGTTGATTTTATACCCTGAAAAGGCGCTAAATGAATTGATGCAGTATATAAGGTGGTGTAGTGATATAGCAGGGTTTGATAAGAAGATTAGAACATCATCCACATACAATGTAATTTCATGTGACTTTAGTCCTATATCTGGAGAGATATTTTGGAGTCTTGCCGAATAGCCTCTGCTAATGGCTCGATCACTAGTGTGAAAAGTAGTGGTGATAAAGGGCAGCCCTGCCGGCTGCCCCTCAGAATACTAAAATTATCCGACCTAATACCATTAGTGAGAATTGCAGCCAAAGGGTCATTATAAAGAACCTTCACCCACTTAATAAAATTATTGCCCAAACCAAATTGTTCTAAAGTGAAAAAAAGATACGGCCATTCAACATGATCAAAGGCCTTTTCTGTATCTAAGGAAACCACCAAACCGTCGACTGCCTGTTGCTGACATGCCTGATTCACATTAAGTAATCTTCTGATATTGTGAGATGATCTATGGCCTTTTACAAAACCCGTTTGATCCTCTTTTATAATAAAAGGTAACAGTTTCTAATCACAATGCTAAGATTTTAAAGTCAACGTTTAACAATGAAATAGGCCTGTAGGAGGCACAGTCTTCAGGGCTCTTTACTTTTTTAATAATTAGGGAGCTATTAGCTTCTCTCAATGATGCTGGGAGGAGACCACAATTAAATGCATGATTGAACATGTTTAGCATAGGCTCTGATAATAACCCTGTGAACTTTTTATAGAATTCACTAGTGAGTCCATCAGGACCAGGGGCATTCCCACTTTGGAGCTGTCTCACAGCTTCCTGTATCTCATGTATAGATAACGGAGCCTTGAGGAGGGACTCTTGTTCATAAGAAATGCCTAGGAGATCTAAATTCCTGAAAAAGGACTCCATCCTAGATTGCCCATCATTACATTGCTCAGATTGATACAATTTAAAATAAAAATTATTAAACAGAACATCAGTCATTTTAGAATTACTGGTGAGGGCTCCTGTCCCATCCCTAACTGAAGCAATAGTCTGAGAGGCATTTTTCTTTCTAGCTAAGTAAGCCAAATACCTACCTGGTTTTTCACCATGTTCAAACAATCGTTGTTTAGCAAATGTCAATTTTCTTTTGGCTGCTTGTGTAAGTAAAGAGTTTATGGTACAGTGTAGGGCTGTGATATTCTGTAACTTGGTTGCAGAAAGCTTATTAATATAATCCTTTTCAGCTGCCGCCAGTCTTGCTTCCACTAGGTGCTGCTATTCCGCAGCTTGTCACTTCTTACTAGCAGAGTATTAATCTCCTTGCATAGGCCTTAGCAGTTTCCCAGAGCATCGATGGACTACTAGCTGATTTGGAATTAATAGATAGGAAAGTTTTGAGTTCAGAAGTAAAGCGGTCTATAAATGAATTATCTTTTATAATAAAAGGGTTCAGCCTCCAATGTCTAGATCATGCTGAATTACCTTTGGGCTTGATATTTAAATATACTGCTGCGTGGTCAGAAATAGTGATATTTCCAGTTGTGCAGGATACAACTAAGTCTAGGAGCATTTTGGGGGTTAGAAAAAGATCAATTCTGGTGTAACACTTGTGTGGATTAGAAAAAAATGTGAAGTCTTTGTCTGAGGGATGTAACAACCTCCAGACATCCACAAGTCCTAGTTTTCCACATAAGCTCATGATTTGTTTGGACTGTGAGGAGAGAAATGGGGGACCACTAGGCACTCTGTCCATCAATGGGTCCATGAGACAATTAAAATCTCCACCTACAATAATGCTCTGTATTGAAAAGCTGGTAAGTTTGGGAAAAGCATCTGTTAGGAATTTGAGAGGATGAGCTGGAGGGCAGTAAACACTGAGAATACCATATTCCTCTCCATATATTGAAGCCTTAACAATCACAAATCTCCCATATTTATCCTTAATGCAGTCTAATAACTTAAAAGATAAGTTGTTCCTAATTAAAATGCCCCCCCCCCCCACTCCTGGTATTAAAGGATAAAAAATAGACTTGATCAAATCCACTCTGTTGCAGTTTCAGATGTTCTTTATCATTTAAATGTGTCTCCTGCAGTAAGGCGACATCCACCCTTTCCTTTCTCAGGTTTAGTAGGATTTTCTTTCTCTTGATTGGTGAATGACTCACCTTAATGTTCCAAGTGCACAATTTTAATATATTACTGGCCATAACCCTTTATAACAATGATTTGACTCCGGAGGAGAAGAAACCTAACTTAAGATCAGCTGAGCAGCAGTAAGTAAATAAAAAACACACAAAAAAGAACAAAGGGCCAACAGCGCTGAACAGGAGGACTTACCCCACACTTAAAGGGGATATCTGAACCTTCTAGCACCCCATATTCTGCCCCACTGCCCATATTTAACAGTCAAAAATGCAAACAGGGCATAATTTATCAATCCACCGATTTGTTACCGTCGTGTTTAAGCTCCTTCAGGCTGGAGCAGAACCACTAACTTAAACAAATAATGAAGCTGTATTAATGAAAACAAACACGTTACCCATCCTATAAGATATCTTGCCATTGAGTAATGAAAAGGTAAACTAAAGCGACCATTGTGTAGCCCTGGTCATGTTATCGTCCATAACCAGGGCTACACAATATACTGTATACATTCTTCAGCCCAACATGTCCACAAAAGTTTTAGCTTTGTCAGGACAGTCAAATGTCTTGGTGGTCCCATTGTTGGTGAATTTCAGCGCTGCTGGGTATAGCATAAAGTACTGGATTCCGGATTCTCTCAGCCACATCTTTACCCGGTTGAATTCCTTGCACTTCCGAACAACAGCTGCCCAAAAATGTTGAAAAAACTCAAGCCCGGATCCCTCATATATCAAAGCCTGGGCATCAGGCCCACGGTGTCTTGAAGCCTCCATCACTCTTTGCTTATCACCAAAATTATGGAACTGCACGAGGACAGGTCGAGGGCATTGGCCTGGGCCTGGTTTTGGAGCCAGCATACGATGAGCTCTTTCCACTGTAATGCATCCACCCTTGGTTTCCAAATCAAGGAGGCTTTGGGTTTGATCAGTTACAGCCTCTACTGCGGAGACTTGGCCCTCAGCCTCGGTCGTTCTTGTATCAAGATTTTTAAGCTCCGACGTGTGGTTCTGGAGTGTTAGAGAGAGCGGACCCAGCTTCTCGTCCATCATTTTGGGTATGTTCTCCGTAACTTCCTGAATTACTTGATGAAAAGCAGGGTCCAACGTGTTAACAGAGCTAGCAGGAGCTAGCTCCCCAGCCCCGGATGAGCGCTCTGTGCAATCCATCTTGGCCGCCTTTTTAGTACTTTTCGATGGCATGGGTGTTGAAGCAGCTCAAAAAAAATAGTGATCAGTGTTCCTGTTATTAAATCTGACACTTGGGCATTTAAAAAGAAAGTTGAAATGGATAGGTTTATATGTGAAGTTATCAGTGTTGTGGTGCTGAGCTCAGCAAAGCAGGCCTTTCACTGTGCCGCCATCTTGAAAACCTCACTGTAGGGTTTTAAAAGCCTCCCAATTCTCTGTTTTCCCACTGATTTTTGCTTTTACAATAGCTTTGCCTTCCCTGGCCAGCCATGGCTGTACTAATTTGCCATTTGAGTATTTCTTCATTTTTGGAATCCATCTATCCTGCACCTTCCTCATTTTCCCAGAAACTCACACCGTTGCTGCCCTGCTGATATCCCTGCCAGCAGCTCCTTCTGATTTACTTTGGCCAACCCCTCTCTCCTACACCGTAATGTACTTTCCTCCAATGAAATACTGATACCATGGAGCTTACTCTCTCCCTATCAGATTTCAAGTTGAATTCAATCATATTGTGATCACCACCTCCTAAGGGTTCTTTTACCTTAAGCTTCCAAATCACCTCTGGTTCATTACATAACACCTGATCCAGCATAGCTGATCCCCTGGTAGGCTCAATGACAAATTGCTCTAAAAAGCCATCTCCTAAGCATTCAACAGACTCACTCTCTTGGGGTCCATTTCAAATCTAATTTTCCCAATTGACCTGCATATTGAAATCTGCCATGACTATCAAAACATTATCCTTTTGACATGCCTTTTCCATTTCCCGTTATACTCTGCAGTCCAACTCCCAGCTACTGCTGGGAGGCCTGTCTATGACTCCTTTTACTCTTGCAGTTTCTTAACTCACCCCACAAGGATCCAACATCTTCTGATCCTATGTAACATCTTTCTGCTGATTTGATGCCATTCTTTACCAGCAGAGCCACACCACCCCCTCTGCCGACCTTCCTATCCCTCTGATACAACACGCAACCTTGGACATTCAGCTCCTACAACAACCATCCTTCAGCCACGATTCAGTGATGGCCACAACATCACACCTCACCATCTGTAATAGTGCAACAAGATCATCCACCGTATTTCTTATACTGCATGCATTGCAATATAACCACTTGAGTGCTGTATTTGCTACCCTTTTTGATTCTGCATCTCTAATGCCCAGTTGGCTGCAATTGTGTCCTATCATCTGCCTGTCCTTCCTGACAGTCTGACTGCATGCTATCTTTACTTTTGTACCATCCGTCCTATCCTGAGTCCCTTCACTCCGGTTCTCAACCCCCTGCCAAATTAGTCTAAGCTCCTCCCAACAGCACTAACAAACCTGCCCAGAAGAATATTAGTTCCCCTCGGATTCAGGTGCAACCCGTCACTTTTGAACGGGTCATACCTCCCCCGGAGGAGATTCCAATGATCCAAAAATCTGAAGCCCTGCCCCCTGCACCTGCTCCTCAGCCACACATTCATTTGCTAAATCATCCTGTTTCTACCCTCACTGGCATGTGACACAGGCAGCAATCCAGAAATTACTGCCCTGGAGGTCCGGCTTCTCAGTTTTCTGCCCAGCTCCCTGAATTCACTTTTCAGGACCTCTTTGCTTTTCCTTCCAACATCATTGGTACCAATATGTACCAAGACATCTGGCTGATCCCCCCTCCACCTCCAAAATGCCTGACCTTGACACCTGGGAGGCAACATACCATCTGGGTGCCCTGTTCATGTCCACAAATCTCCTGTCTATTCCCCTCACTACTGAGTCCCCTATCACCACCGTTCCCTCCTGCAGCATGGACCCATGCTCAGAGTCAGTAACCGGGTCTCCGTGGCATTCCCCTGGGAGATCATCCCCCACAACAGTATATTTATGATTGGGGGGAGTGGCCACGGAGTTGCTGTGCGCTAACTGCCAGTTCACATTTCCATTCCTCCTGACACTCACCTCCTGCAGCTTCGGGGTGACTACTTCCCTGTGACTCTGATCGATGATCCCCTCACTCTCCCGTACAAGCCGAAGGTCATCCAGCTGTTACTCCAGATCCCTAACACGGTCTTCAAGGAGCTGCAGCCAGATGCACTTCACCCAGATGTGGTTTCCTGGGAGACTCTGGGTCTCCCAGTTCTCCAACATCCGGCATGAAGAATACACAACAGCCATTTACTACACTCGGTACAGTGAGAGAAAAGAAATGAACCTGAACAGAAGTTTGCCAAGAGCCAACACGTTTTTGAGCCGAAGCCTGACTCTCCTACTCTCACCATTGGTCCACCCCTAGCAATGGCCACCCCGCTTGTCCTCTCTGTACTTTTAAGCAAGTGTCTCCATCCTGTGAGAAACCTCATCATTGTGGCCTGTTCCTGCCACTCATTGGACCAACAGAATAAGCCTGAACGCCCGCAAGGCTCTCCTTTTAAACAAATGTTGCCGACCTGCAAGAAACCTCATCGTTGTGGCCTGCTCCTGCTGCTGACTGGACCGTCAGAATTCCTAGAAGTCTGATTCCCAGAGATTCCCATTACCTCAGGGTTCAAGGACAAGGGTAGTGCATTCAAATTCAGACATTCAAGAAGAGCTCAAAGGGAAACATGATTTTATGGATAAAATAATGGTCAGAATCAGGTTTGTTATCACCAGCAGGTGTCATGAAATTTGTTAACCTAGCAGCAGTAGTGCAATGCTATACTTAATATAGAAGAAAAAAATAAGGAGAATAAATAAATAAGTAAATCAATCACAGTATACATATAACGAATAGATTAAAATCATGCAAAAGCAGAAATAATATGTATTAAAAAGTGAGGTAGTGTCCAAGGGTTCAATGTTCATTTAGGAATCGGATGGCAGAGGGGAAGAAGCTGTTCCTGAATCACTGAGTGTGTGCCTTCAGGCTCCTGTACCTCCTACCTGATGGAAACAGTGAGAAGAGGGCATGTCCTGGGTGCTGGAGGTCCTTAATAATGGATGCTGCCTTTTTGAGACACTGCTCCTTGAAGATGTCCCAGGTACTTTGTAGGCTAGTACCCAAGATGGAGCTGACTAAATTTATGACCCTCTGCAGCTTCTTTTGGTCCTGTGCAGTAGCCCCCCCATACCAGACCGTGATGCAGCCTGTCAGGATGCTCTTCACGGTGCATCTATAGAAGTTTTTGAGTGTACTTGTTGGCATACCAAATCTCTTCAATGTAGGACTTGCTGCCTTGAGGTTGGTGGAAGCAGAACCTGTCATGGATTTCAGGGAGTGATTGGAGAAAATAAATTACAAAGCTGTGGGTAAAGTGCTGGAGGATTGTGTTTGAAAGAGCAGGTGGAACAAACGTATAAAACACTTAAAAGGTACAGTGAGCAGAGACAGATTCCTCTATTCTGTACAGTTCTCTCATGTCAAGGTTGGAAGTGCATCAATGCTTGCAAAGGTGCTAAACGGCCTTAAGGAATTGGAGATGGAGGTGAATTGGAAGGATTCTATCATTGGGCAATGGTCAGCATGGGTAATCTCAGTGTGGAACTGGAGAAAGGATGTTGGTGTGATTGAACAGTAATCTCAGTGTGGAACGGGAGAAAGGGTGTTGGTGTGATTGAACAGTAATCTCAGTGTGAAATGGGAGAAAGGGTGTTGGTGTGATTGAACAGTAATCTCAGTGTGAAATGGGAGAAAGGGTGTTGGTGTGATTGAACAGTAATCTCAGTGTGAAATGGGAGAAAGGGTGTTGGTGTGATTGAACAGTAATCTCAGTGTGGAACGGGAGAAAGGGTGTTGGTGTGATTGAACAGTAATCTCAGTGTGAAATGGGAGAAAGGGTGTTGGTGTGATTGAACAGTAATCTCAGTGTGGAACGGGAGAAAGGGTGTAGGTGTGATTGAACAGTAATCTCAGTGTGGAACTGGAGAAAGGGTGTTGGTGTGATTGAACAGTAATCTCAGTGTGGAACTGGAGAAAGGGTGTCGGTGTGATTGAACAGTAATCTCAGTGTGGAACGGGAGAAAGGGTGTCGGTGTGATTGAACAGTAATCTCAGTGTGAAATGGGAGAAAGGGTGTTGGTGTGATTGAACAGTAATCTCAGTGTGGAACGGGAGAAAGGGTGTTGGTGTGATTGAACAGTAATCTCAGTGTGGAACGGGAGAAAGGGTGTTGGTGTGATTGAACAGTAATCTCAGTGTGGAACGGGAGAAAGGGTGTTGGTGTGATTGAACAGTAATCTCAGTGTGGAACGGGAGAAAGGGTGTCGGTGTGATTGAACAGTAATCTCAGTGTGGAACGGGAGAAAGGGTGTTGGTGTGATTGAACAGTAATCTCAGTGTGAAATGGGAGAAAGGGTGTTGGTGTGATTGAACAGTAATCTCAGTGTGGAACGGGAGAAAGGGTGTTGGTGTGATTGAACAGTAATCTCAGTGTGAAATGGGAGAAAGGGTGTTGGTGTGATTGAACAGTAATCTCAGTGTGGAACGGGAGAAAGGGTGTTGGTGTGATTGAACAGTAATCTCAGTGTGGAACGGGAGAAAGGGTGTTGGTGTGATTGAACAGTAATAGTGTGAAATGGGAGAAAGGGTGTTGGTGTGATTGAACAGTAATCTCAGTGTGGAACGGGAGAAAGGGTGTTGGTGTGATTGAACAGTAATCTCAGTGTGGAACGGGAGAAAGGGTGTTGGTGTGATTGAACAGTAATCTCAGTGTGAAATGGGAGAAAGGGTGTTGGTGTGATTGAACAGTAATCTCAGTGTGGAACGGGAGAAAGGGTGTTGGTGTGATTGAACAGTAATCTCACTCACACTGCACCACAGCCTGGAGCACTAAACTCAAGCTCCCTCTGCTGTCTTTAGCCACCTGTGAGTGGATATGACTTAATTTTCTCCCAGGGCACACTGGTCTTGTTATTCAAACCTGTATCTCCCACTGAGGAAGATGCTCCACACTAATAAACAGATCTGGTCATTCTGGGAGTAGCTTTAAGTTTCCTGTAGGCTGTGTCTACCAGGAATAACTGTGTAATAACTGTTCCTTAGCAAGAGGAGAAGTTCTGTCCCTTTCACACTGGGAGGCTGTTAGTTCCTGCTGTATCACACCTCTACCCTGTTTCCAGACAGAGGGCCTCATGGTAAGTTGTACACATGGAGATCCTTTGTTCAGTCATGTGGTATCAATGCTTCACTAGAATTGTGGTATTAGTCCCACATGGTCTGACTATGTGAGATCCTGTAAAATTCCTCCTATTTTGAACGTATCCAATTTCTTCTGAGCAATGTTACCATGTTGGCCTTTGTCACTCTGTCATCAGTAACTAATTGAACGTTCCCTGTTGCTGCCCATTCCCTGATGCCGTGCCCTGTACTCCATTCATTCAACATTTCCCCTCCTGGGATACCACAACTAGGGTTGACATACACTCCAACTCATCATCTGCTCCAGAACCAGATTCAGGTTTATTATCACTGGCAGATGTGGTGAAAAGTATTGTTTTGTAATGGCAGTACCATGCAAGACAAAAAATAAACTAGTGTGTAACAATATAGTGAAAATAGCAAGGAGCTTCCCATGGCGCCCAGGTCTCTCCGCCACTCCAGGATGTGGCATTCCCACATTCCTGGTGCCATTTTGGCCGATTTATCCCATAACCTGGCATATCAACTAAAAATATCATTCCACATATCAAGGTGATACAAAAGAGAGCAAAAGCAGGAAACGAAACAGCATTACAGTTCCAGAGAGAGTACAGCGCAGCAGAATACAGGGCAAGAGAGAGTACAGCGCAGGACAATACAGGACAAGAGAGAGTACAGCGCAGGACAATACAGGACAAGAGAGAGAACAGCACAGGACAATACAGGACAACAGATAGTACAGCGCAGGACAATACAGGAAAAGAGAGAGTACAGCGCAGGAGAATACAGGACAAGAGAGAGTACAGCGCAGGACAATACAGGAAAAGAGAGAGTACAGCGCAGGACAATACAGGACAAGAGAGAGAACAGCACAGGACAATACAGGACAACAGATAGTACAGCGCAGGACAATACAGGACAAGAGAGAGTACAGCGCAGGAGAATACAGGACAAGAGAACAGCGCAGGACAATACAGGACAAGAGCGAGTACAGCGCAGGACAATACAGGACAAGAGAGGGTACAGCGCAGGACAATACAGGACAAGAGAGAGTACAGTGCAGGATAATACAGGAGAAGAGAGAGTACAACGCAGGACAATACAGGACGAGAGAGTACAGCGAAGGACAATACAGGACAAGAGAGACTACAGCGCAGGACAATACAGGACAAGAGAGAGTACAGCACAGGAGAATACAGGACAAGAGAGAGTACAGCACAGGACAAGAGAACAGCGCAGGACAATACAGGACAAGAGCGAGTACAGCGCAGGACAATACAGGACAAGAGAGAGTACAGCGCAGGACAATACAGGACAAGAGAGAGTACAGCGCAGGATAATACAGGAGAAGAGAGAGTACAATGCAGGACAATACAGGACGAGAGAGTACAGCGCAGGACAATACAGGACAAGAGAGACTACAGCGCAGGACAATACAGGACAAGAGAGAGTACAGCGCAGGACAATACAGGACAAGAGAGAGTACAGCACAGGACAATACAGTTCCAGAGAGAGTACAGCGTAGGACAGTACAGTTCCAGAGAGAGTACAGCGCAGGACAATACAGGACAAGAGAGAGTACAGCGCAGGACAATACAGTTCCAGAGAGAGTACAGCGTAGGACAGTACAGTTCCAGAGAGAGTACAGCGCAGCACAATGCAGGACAACAGAGAGTACAGCACAGGACAATACAGGACAAGAGAGAGTACAGCGCGGGACAATACAGGACAACAGAGAGTACAGCGCAGGACAATACAGGACAACAGAGAGTACAGCACAGGACAATACAGTCCCAGAGAGAGTACAGCGTAGGACAGTACAGTTCCAGAGAAAGTACAGTGCAGGACAATACATGAAAAGAGAGAGTACAGCGCAGGACAATACAGGACAAGAGAGAGTAGAGCACAGGACAATACAGGACAAGAGAGAGTACAGCACAGGACAATACAGTTCCAGAGAGAGTAGAGCACAGGACAATACAGGACAAGAGAGAGTACAGTGCAGGACAATACAGGACAAGAGAGAGTACAGCGCAGGACAATACATGGCAAGAGAGAATACAGCGCAGGACAATACAGTTCCAGAGAGAGTACAGCACAGGACAATACAGGACAAGAGAGAGTGCAACACTGGACAATACAGTTCCAGAGAGAGTACGGCACAGGACAGTACAGGACAAGAGAGAGTACAGCACAGGACAATACAGTTCCAGAGAGAGTACAACACAGGACAATACAGGACAAGAGAGAGTACAGCACACGACAATACAGGACAAGAGAGAGTACAGCGCAAGAAAATACAGTTCCAGAGAGAGTACAGCACAGGACAATACAGGACAAGAGAGAGTACAGCGCAAGGCAATACACAACAAGAGAGATTACAGCGCAAGACAATACAGTTCCAGAGGGAGTACAGCACAGGACAATACAGGACAACAGATAGTATAGCGCATGACAATAGAGGACAAGAGAGAATACAGCGCAGGACAATACAGGACAACCGATAGTACAGCGCAGGACAATAGAGGACAAGACATAGTACAGCACAGGACAATGGAGGACAAGAGAGAGTACTGCGCAGGACAATACAGGACAAGAGAGAGTAGAGCACAGGACAATACAGGACAAGAGAGAGTACAGCACAGGACAATACAGTTCCAGAGAGAGTACAACACAGGACAATACAGGACAAGAGAGAGTACAGCGCACGACAATACAGGACAAGAGAGAGTACAGCGCAAGACAATACAGTTCCAGAGAGAGTACAGCACAGGACAATACAGGACAAGAGAGAGTACTGCGCAAGACAATACAGTTCCAGAGAGCGTATAGCACACGACAATACAGGACAAGAGAGAGTACAGCGCAAGACAATACAGTTCCAGAGAGAGTACAGCACAGGACAATACAGGACAACAGATAGTATAGCGCATGACAATAGAGGACAAGAGAGAATACAGCGCAGGACAATACAGGACAACCGATAGTACAGCGCAGGACAATAGAGGACAAGACATAGTACAGCACAGGACAATGGAGGACAAGAGAGAGTACTGCGCAGGACAATACAGGACAACAGATAATACAGCGCATTACAATACAGGACAAGAGAGAGTACAGCGCAGGACAATACAGGACAAGAGAGAGTGCAACGCAGGACAATACAGTTCCAGAGAGAGTATGGCACAGGACAATACAGGACAAGAGGGAGTACAGCACAGGACAATACAGTTCCAGAGACAGTTCAACACAGGACAATAGAGGAAAAGAGAGAGTACAGCGCAGGACAATACAGTTCCAGAGAGAGTACAGCACAGGACAATACAGGACAAGAGAGAGTACAACGCAAGACAATACAGTTCCAGAGAGCGTATAGCACAGGACAATACAGGACAAGAGAGAGTACAGTGCAGTACAATACAAGACAAGAGAGAGTACAGCGCAGGACAATACAGGACATGAGAGAGTACAGCGCAGGACAATACTGTTCCAGAGAGAGTACTGCGCAAGACAATACAGTTCCAGAGAGAGTACAGCACAGGACAATACAGGACTAGAGAGAGGACAGGGCAGGACAATACAGGACAAGAGAGAGTAGAGCGCAGGACAAAACAGGACAACAGATAGTACAGCGCAGGACAATAAAGGAGAAGAGAGAGTACAGCGCAGGACAATACAGGGCAAGAGAGAGTACAGCGCAGGACAATACAGTTCCAGAGAGAGTACAGCACAGGACAATACAGGACAAGAGAGAGTACAGCACAGGACAATACAGTTCCAGAGAGAGTACAGCACAGGACAATAAAGGAAAAGAGAGAGTACAGCGCAGGACAATACAGGACAAGAGAGAATACAGCAGAGGAGAATACAGTTCCAGAGATAGTACAGCGCAGGACAATACAGTTCCAGAGAGAGTACAGCACAGGACAATACAGGACAAGAGAGAGTACAGCGCAGGACAATACAGGACAAGAGAGAGTACAGGACAGGACAATACAGGACAAGAGAGAGTAGAGCACAGGACAATACAGGACAACAAATAGTACAGCGCAGGACAATAGAGGACAAGAGAGAGTACAGCGCAGGACAATACAGAACAACAGATAGTACAGCACACGACAATAGAGGAGAAGAGAGAATACAGCGCAGGACAATAGAGGACAAGAGAGAGTACAGCGCAAGGCAATACACAACAAGAGAGATTACAGCGCAAGACAATACAGTTCCAGAGAGAGTACAGCACAGGACAATACAGGACAAGAGAGAGTACAGCGCACGACAATACAGGACAAGAGAGAGTACAGCGCAAGACAATACAGTTCCAGAGAGCGTATAGCACAGGACAATACAGGACAAGAGAGAGTACTGTGCACGACAATACAAGACAAGAGAGAGTACAGCGCAGGACAATACAGGACACGAGAGAGTACAGCACAGGACAAAACAGTTCCAGAGAGAGTACAGCAGAGGACATTACAGGACAAGAGAGAGTACAGCGCAGGACAATACAGGACAAGAGAGAGTACAGTGCCGGACAATACAAGACAAGAGAGAGTGCAGCGCAGGACAATACAGGACAAGAGAGAGTACAGCGCAGGACAATACAGTTCCAGAGAAAGTACAGCACAGTACAATACAGGGCAAGAGAGAGTACAGCACAGGACAATACAGGACAACAGAGAGTACAGCGCAGGACAATACAGTTCCAGAGAGAGTACAGCACAGGACAATACAGGATAAGAGAGAGTAAAGCGCAGGACAATACAGGACAAGAGTGAGTACAGCACAGGACAATACAGGACAAGAGAGAGTGCAACGCAGGACAATACAGTTCCAGAGAGAGTACGGCACAGGACAATACAGGACAAGAGAGAGTACAGCACAGGACAATACAGTTCCAGAGACAGTTCAACACAGGACAATACAGGACAAGAGAGAGTACAACGCAAGACAATACAGTTCCAGAGAGCGTATAGCACAGGACAATACAGGACAAGAGAGAGTACAGTGCAGCACAATACAAGACAAGAGAGAGTACAGCGCAGGACAATACAGGACATGAGAGAGTACAGCGCAGGACAATACAGTTCCAGAGAGAGTACAGCACTGGACTTTACAGGACAAGTGAGAGTACAGCGCAGGACAATACAGGACAAGAGAGAGTACAGTGCCGGACAATACAAGACAAGAGAGTGTGCAGCGCAGGACAATACAGGACAAGAGAGAGTACAGCGCAGGACAATACAGTTCTAGAGAAAGTACAGCAGAGGACAATACAGGACAAGAGAGAGTACAGCGCAGGACAATACAGGACAACAGAGAGTACAGCGCAGGACAATACAGTTCCAGAGAGAGTACAGCACAGGACAATACAGGATAAGAGAGAGTAAAGCGCAGGACAATACAGGACAAGAGAGAGTACAGCACAGGACAATACAGTTCCAGAGAGAGTACAGCACAGGACAATAAAGGAAAAGAGAGAGTACAACGCAGGACAATACAGGACAAGAGAGAGTACAGCACAGGGCAATACAGTTCCAGAGAGAGTACAGCACAGGACAATAAAGGAAAAGAGAGAGTACAACGCAGGACAATACAGGACAACAGATAGTATAGCGCATGACAATAGAGGACAAGAGAGAATACAGCGCAGGACAATACAGGACAACTGATAGTACAGCGCAGGACAATAGAGGACAAGACATAGTACAGCACAGGACAATGGAGGACAAGAGAGAGTACTGCGCAGGACAATACAGGACAACAGATAATACAGCGCATTACAATACAGGACAAGAGAGAGTACAGCGCAGGACAATACAGGACAAGACAGAGTACGGCACAGGACAATACAGGACAAGAGAGAGTGCAACGCAGGACAATACAGTTCCAGAGAGAGTACGGCACAGGACAATACAGGACAAGAGAGAGTACAGCACCGGACAATACAGTTCCAGAGACAGTTCAACACAGGACAATACAGGACAAGAGAGAGTACAACGCAAGACAATACAGTTCCAGAGAGCGTATAGCACAGGACAATACAGGACAAGAGAGAGTACAGTGCAGGACAATACAAGACAAGAGAGAGTACAGCACAGGACAATACAGGACATGAGAGAGTACAGCGCAGGACAATACAGTTCCAGAGAGAGTACAGCACAGGACTTTACAGGACAAGTGAGAGTACAGCGCAGGACAATACAGGACAAGAGAGAGTACAGTGCCGGACAATACAGTTCCAGAGAAAGTACAGCAGAGGACAATACAGGACAAGAGTGAGTACAGCGCAGGACAATACAGGACAACAGAGAGTACAGCGCAGGACAATACAGTTCCAGAGAGAGTACAGCACAGGACAATACAGGATAAGAGAGAGTAAAGCGCAGGACAATACAGGACAAGAGAGAGTACAGCACAGGACAATACAGTTCCAGAGAGAGTACAGCACAGGACAATAAAGGAAAAGAGAGAGTACAACGCAGGACAATACAGGACAAGAGAGAGTACAGCACAGGACAATACAGTTCCAGAGAGAGTACAGCACAGGACAATAAAGGAAAAGAGAGAGTACAACGCAGGACAATACAGGACAAGAGAGAATACAGCAGAGGAGAATACAGTTCCAGAGAGAGTAAAGCGCAGGACAATACAGTTCCAGAGAGAGTACAGCACAGGACAATACAGGACAAGAGAGAGTACAGCGCAGGACAATAATGGACAACAGATAGTACAGCGCAGGACAATACAGGACAAGAGAGAGTACGGCACAGGACAATACAGGACAAGACAGAGTACAGCACAGGACAATACAGTTCCAGAGACAGTTCAACACAGGACAATACAGGACAAGAGAGAGTACAACGCAAGACAATACAGTTCCAGAGAGCGTATAGCACAGGACAATACAGGACAAGAGAGAGTACAGTGCAGGACAATACAAGACAAGAGAGAGTACAGCACAGGACAATACAGGACATGAGAGAGTACAGCGCAGGACAATACAGTTCCAGAGAGAGTACAGCACAGGACTTTACAGGACAAGTGAGAGTACAGCGCAGGACAATACAGGACAAGAGAGAGTACAGTGCCGGACAATACAGTTCCAGAGAAAGTACAGCAGAGGACAATACAGGAAAAGAGTGAGTACAGCGCAGGACAATACAGGACAACAGAGAGTACAGCGCAGGACAATACAGTTCCAGAGAGAGTACAGAACAGGACAATACAGGATAAGAGAGAGTAAAGCGCAGGACAATACAGGACAAGAGAGAGTACAGCACAGGACAATACAGTTCCAGAGAGAGTACAGCACAGGACAATAAAGGAAAAGAGAGAGTACAACGCAGGACAATACAAGACAAGAGAGAGTACAGCACAGGACAATACAGTTCCAGAGAGAGTACAGCACAGGACAATAAAGGAAAAGAGAGAGTACAACGCAGGACAATACAGGACAAGAGAGAATACAGCAGAGGAGAATACAGTTCCAGAGAGAGTACAGCGCAGGACAATACAGTTCCAGAGAGAGTACAGCACAGGACAATACAGGACAAGAGAGAGTACAGCGCAGGACAATAATGGACAACAGATAGTACAGCGCAGGACAATACAGGACAAGAGAGAGTACAGCACAGGACAATACAGGACAAGACAGAGTACACCGCAGGACAATACAGGACAACAGATAGTACAGCGCAGGACAATACAGGACAAGAGAGAGTACAGCGCAGGACAATACAGGACAAGAGAGAGTACTGCGCAAGACAATACAGTTCCAGAGAGGGTCCAGCACAGGACAATGCAGGACAAGAGAGAGTACAGGACAGGACAATACAGGACAAGAGAGAGTAGAACCAGGACAATACAGGACAACAGATAGTACAGCGCAGGACAATACAGGACAAGAGAGAGTACAGCGCAGGACAATACAGGACAAGAGAGAGTACTGCGCAAGACAATACAGTTCCAGAGAGAGTACAGCACAGGACAATACAGGACAAGAGAGAGTACAGGACAGGACAATACAGGACAAGAGAGAGTAGAGCACAGGACAATACAGGACAACAGATAGTACAGCGCAGGACAATAGAGGACAAGAGAGAGTACAGCGCAGGACAAGACAGAACAACAGATAGCACAGCAGAGGACAATAGAGGAGAAGAGAGAATACAGCGCAGGACAATAGAGGACAAGAGAGAGTACAGCGCAGGACAATACAGGCCAACAGATAGTACAGCGCATTACAATACAGGACAAGAGAGAGTACAGCGCAGGAGAATACAGGACAAGAGAGAGTACAGCACAGGACAATACAGTTCCAGAGAATGTACAGCACAGGACAATACAGTTCCAGAGAGAGTACAGCGCAAGACAATACAGGACAAGAGTGAGTACAGCACAGGACAATACAGGACAACAGATAGTATAACGCATGACAATAGAGGAGAAGAGAGAATACAGCGCAGAACAATACAGGACAACTGATAGTACAGCGCAGGACAATAGAGGACAAGACATAGTACAGCACAGGACAATGGAGGACAAGAGAGAGTACTGCGCAGGACAATACAGGACAACAGATAATACAGCGCATTACAATACAGGACAAGAGAGAGTACAGCGCAGGACAATACAGGACAAGACAGAGTACAGCACAGGACAATACAGTTCCAGAGACAGTTCAAAACAGGACAATAGAGGAAAAGAGAGAGTACAGCGCACGACAATACAGTTCCAGAGAGAGTACAGCACAGGACAATACAGGACAAGAGAGAGTACAACGCAAGACAATACAGTTCCAGAGAGCGTATAGCACAGGACAATACAGGACAAGAGAGAGTACAGTGCAGGACAATACAGGACATGAGAGAGTACAGCGAAGGACAATACAGTTCCAGAGAGAGTACAGCACAGGACTTTACAGGACAAGTGAGAGTACAGCGCAGGACAATACAGGACAAGGGAGAGTGCAGCGCAGGACAATACAGGACAAGAGAGAGTACAGCGCAGGACAATACAGTTCCAGAGAGAGTACAGCACAGGACAATAAAGGAAAAGAGAGAGTACAACGCAGGACAATACAGGACAAGAGAGAGTACTGCGCAAGACAATACAGTTCCAGAGAGAGTACAGCACAGGACAATAAAGGAAAAGAGAGAGTACAGCGCAGGACAATACAGGACAAGAGAGAGTACAGCACAGGACAATACAGGACAAGAGAGAGTACAGCGCAGGACAATACAGGACTAGAGAGAGTACAGTGCAGGACAATACAGGACAACAGATAGTACAGCGCAGGACAATACGGGACAAGAGAGAGTACAGCGCAGGACAATACAGGACAAGAGAGAGTACTGCGCAAGACAATACAGTTCCAGAGAGGGTACAGCACAGGACAATGCAGGACAAGAGAGAGTACAGGACATGACAATACAGGAGAAGAGCGAGTAGAGCCAGGACAATACAGGACAAGAGAGAGTACAGTACCGGACAATACAAGACAAGAGAGAGTGCAGCGCAGGACAATACAGTTCCAGAGAAAGTACAGCACAGGACAATACAGGACAAGAGAGAGTACAGCGCAAGACAATACAGGACAACAGAGAGTACAGCGCAGGACAATACAGTTCCAGAGAGAGTACAGCACAGGACAATAAAGGAAAAGAGAGAGTACAGCGCAGGACAATACAGGACAAGAGAGAATACAGCAGAGGAGAATACAGTTCCAGAGAGAGTACAGCGCAGGACAATACAGTTCCAGAGAGAGTACAGCACAGGACAATACAGGACAAGAGAGAGTACAGCGCAGGACAATAATGGACAACAGATAGTACAGCGCAGGACAGTACAGGACAAGAGAGAGTACAGCACAGGACAATACAGGACAACATATAG
Source organism: Hypanus sabinus (assembly GCF_030144855.1). Lineage (NCBI taxonomy): Eukaryota > Metazoa > Chordata > Chondrichthyes > Myliobatiformes > Dasyatidae > Hypanus > Hypanus sabinus. The sequence goes on from NC_082707.1 coordinate 112,377,218, forward strand.
TACAGCGCAGGACAATACAGGACAACAGATAGTACAGCGCAGGACAATAGAGGACAAGAGAGAGTACAGCGCAGGACAATACAGGACAAGAGAGAGTACTGCGCAAGACAATACAGTTCCAGAGAGGGTACAGCATAGGACAATGCAGGACAAGAGAGAGTACAGGACATGACAATACAGGAGAAGAGAGAGTAGAGCCAGGACAATACAGGACAACAGATAGTACAGCGCAGGACAATACAGGACAAGAGAGAGTACAGCGCAGGACAATACAGGACAAGAGAGAGTACTGCGCAAGACAATACAGTTCCAGAGAGAGTACAGCACAGGACAATACAGGACAAGAGAGAGTACAGGACAGGACAATACAGGACAAGAGAGAGTAGAGCACAGGACAATACAGGACAACAAATAGTACAGCGCAGGACAATAGAGGACAAGAGAGAGTACAGCGCAGGACAATACAGAACAACAGATAGTACAGCACAGGACAATAGAGGAGAAGAGAGAATACAGCGCATTACAATACAGGACAAGAGAGAGTACAGCGCAGGAGAATACAGGACAAGAGAGAGTACAGCACAGGACAATACAGTTACAGAGAAAGTACAGCACAGGACAATACAGGACAAGAGAGAGTACAGTGCAGGACAATACAGGACAAGAGTGAGTACAGCGCAGGACAATACAGTTCCAGAGAGAGTACAGCACAGGACAATACAGGATAAGAGAGAGTACAGCGCAGGACAATACAGGACACGAGAGAGTACAGCGCAGGACAATACAGTTCCAGAGAGAGTACAGCACAGACAATAAAGGACAAGAGAGAGTACCGCAGAGGAGAATACAGTTCCAGAGAGAGTACAGCGCAGGACAATACAGTTCCAGAGAGAGTAGAGCACAGGACATTACAGGACAAGAGAGAGTACAGCGCAGGACAATACAGGACAAGAGAGAGTACAGTGCCGGAAAATACAAGACAAGAGAGAGTACAGCGCAGGACAATACAGGACAAGAGAGAGTACAGCGCAGGACAATACAGTTCCAGAGAAAGTACAGCACAGGACAATACAGGACAAGAGAGTGTACAGCGCAGGACAATACAGGACAACAGAGAGTACTGCGCAGGACAATACAGTTCCAGAGAGAGTAGAGCACAGGACACTACAGGACAAGAGAGAGTACAGCGCAGGACAATAATGGACAAGAGAGAGTACAGCGCAGGACAATACAGGACAAGAGAGAGTACTGCGCAAGACAATACAGTTCCAGAGAGAGTACAGCACAGGACAATACAGGACAAGAGAGAGTACAGGACAGGACAATACAGGACAAGAGAGAGTAGAGCCAGTACAATACAGGACAACAGATAGTACAGCGCAGGACAATACAGGACAAGAGAGAGTACAGCACAGGACAATAGAGGACAAGAGAGAGTACTGCGCAAGACAATACTGTTCCAGAGAGAGTACAGCACAGGACAATACAGGACTAGAGAGAGTACAGGACAGGACAATACAGGACAAGAGAGAGTAGAGCGCAGGACAATACAGGACAACAGATAGTACAGCGAAGGACAATAGAGGACTAGAGAGAGTACAGCGCAGGACAATACAGGGCAAGAGAGAGTACAGCGCAGGACAATACAGTTCCAGAGAGTGTGCAGCACAGGACAATACAGGACAAGAGAGAGTGCAACACTGGGCAATACAGTTCCAGAGAGAGTACGGCACAGGACAATACAGGACAAGAGAGAGTACAGCACAGGACAATACAGTTCCAGAGAGAGTACAACACAGGACAATACAGGACAAGAGAGGGTACAGCGCACGACAATACAGGACAAGAGAGAGTACAGCGCAAGACAACACAGTTCCAGAGAGAGTACAGCACAGGACAAGAGAGAGTACAGCGCAAGGCAATACACGACAAGGGAGATTACAGCGCAAGACAATACAGTTCCAGAGAGAATACAGCACAGGACAATACAGGACCAGAGAGAGTACAGCGCAGGACAATACAGGACAAGAGAGAGTACAGCGCAGGACAATACAGGACAAGAGAGAGTACAGCACAGGACAATACAGGACAAGAGAGAGTACAGCGCAGGACAATAATGGACAACACATAGTACAGCGCAGGACAATACAGGACAAGAGAGAGTACAGCACAGGACAATACAGGACAAGAGAGAGTACAGCGCAGGACAATACAGGACAACAGATAGTACAGCGCAGGACAATACAGGACAGGAGAGAGTACTGCGCAAGACAATACAGTTCCAGAGAGGGTACAGCACAGGACAATGCAGGACAAGAGAGAGTACAGGACATGACAATACGGGAGAAGAGAGAGTAGAGCCAGGACAATAAAGGACAAGAGAGAGTACAGTGCCGGACAATACAAGACAAGAGAGAGTGCAGCGCAGGACAATACAGTTACAGAGAAAGTACAGCACAGGACAATACAGGACAAGAGAGAGTACAGCGCAGGACAATACAGGACAACAGAGAGTACAGCGCAGGACAATACAGTTCCAGAGAGAGTACAGCACAGGACAATAAAGGAAAAGAGAGAGTACAGCGCAGGACAATACAGGACAAGAGAGAATACAGCAGAGGAGAATACAGTTCCAGAGAGAGTACAGCGCAGGACAATACAGTTCCAGAGAGAGTACAGCACAGGACAATACAGGACAAGAGAGAGTACAGCGCTGGACAATAATGGACAACAGATAGTACAGCGCAGGACAATACAGGACAAGAGAGAGTACAGCGCAGGACAATACAGTACAAGAGAGAGTACAGCGCAGTACAATACAGGACAAGAGAGAGTACTGCGCAAGACAATACAGTTCCAGAGAGGGTACAGCATAGGACAATGCAGGACAAGAGAGAGTACAGGACATGACAATACAGGAGAAGAGAGAGTAGAGCCAGGACAATACAGGACAACAGATAGTACAGCGCAGGACAATACAGGACAAGAGAGAGTACAGTGCAGGACAATGCAGGACAAGAGAGAGTACAGGACATGACAATACAGGAGAAGAGAGAGTAGAGCCAGGACAATACAGGACAACAGATAGTACAGCGCAGGACAATACAGGACAAGAGAGAGTACAGTGCAGGACAATACAGGACAAGAGAGAGTACAGTGCAGGACAATACAGGACAAGAGAGAGTACTGCGCAAGACAATACAGTTCCAGAGAGAGTACAGCACAGGACAATACAGGACAAGAGAGAGTAGAGCACAGGACAATACAGGACAACAAATTGTACAGCGCAGGACAATAGAAGACAAGAGAGAGTACAGCGCAGGACAATACAGAACAACAGATAGTACAGCACAGGACAATAGAGGAGAAGAGAGAATACAGCGCAGGACAATAGAGGACAAGAGAGAGTACAGCGCAGGACAATACAGGCCAAAAGATAGTACAGCGCATTACAATACAGGACAAGAGCGAGTACAGCGCAGGACAATACAGTTCCAGAGAAAGTACAGCACAGGACAATACAGGACAAGAGAGAGTACAGCGCAGGACAATACAGGACAAGAGTGAGTACAGCGCAGGACAATACAGTTCCAGAGAGAGTACAGCACAGGACAATACAGGATAAGAGAGAGTACAGCGCAGGACAATACAGGACACGAGAGAGTACAGCGCAGGACATTACAGTTCCAGAGAGAGTACAGCACAGACAATAAAGGACAAGAGAGTGTACCGCAGAGGAGAATACAGTTCCAGAGAGTGTACAGCGCAGGACAATACAGTTCCAGAGAGAGTAGAGCACAGGACATTACAGGACAAGAGAGAGTACAGCGCAGGACAATACAGTTCCAGAGAGGGTACAGCACAGGACAATGCAGGACAAGAGAGAGTACAGGACATGACAATACGGGAGAAGAGAGAGTAGAGCCAGGACAATAAAGGACAAGAGAGAGTACAGTGCCGGACAATACAAGACAAGAGAGAGTGCAGCGCAGGACAATACAGTTACAGAGAAAGTACAGCACAGGACAATACAGGACAAGAGAGAGTACAGCGCAGGACAATACAGGACAACAGAGAGTACAGCGCAGGACAATACAGTTCCAGAGAGAGTACAGCACAGGACAATAAAGGAAAAGAGAGAGTACAGCGCAGGACAATACAGGACAAGAGAGAATACAGCAGAGGAGAATACAGTTCCAGAGAGAGTACAGCGCAGGACAATACAGTTCCAGAGAGAGTACAGCACAGGACAATACAGGACAAGAGAGAGTACAGCGCTGGACAATAATGGACAACAGATAGTACAGCGCAGGACAATACAGGACAAGAGAGAGTACAGCGCAGGACAATACAGTACAAGAGAGAGTACAGCGCAGGACAATACAGGACAAGAGAGAGTACTGCGCAAGACAATACAGTTCCAGAGAGGGTACAGCATAGGACAATGCAGGACAAGAGAGAGTACAGGACATGACAATACAGGAGAAGAGAGAGTAGAGCACAGGACAATACAGGATAACAAATTGTACAGCGCAGGACAATAGAAGACAAGAGAGAGTACAGCGCAGGACAATACAGAACAACAGATAGTACAGCACAGGACAATAGAGGAGAAGAGAGAATACAGCGCAGGATAATAGAGGACAAGAGAGAGTACAGCGCAGGACAATACAGGCCAAAAGATAGTACAGCGCATTACAATACAGGACAAGAGCGAGTACAGCGCAGGACAATACAGTTCCAGAGAAAGTACAGCACAGGACAATACAGGACAAGAGAGAGTACAGCGCAGGACAATACAGGACAAGAGTGAGTACAGCGCAGGACAATACAGGACAAGAGAGAGTACAGCGCAGGACAATACAGGACAAGAGTGAGTACAGCGCAGGACAATACAGGACAAGAGAGAGTACAGCACAGACAATAAAGGACAAGAGAGAGTACCGCAGAGGAGAATACAGTTCCAGAGAGAGTACAGCGCAGGACAATACAGTTCCAGAGAGAGTAGAGCACAGGACATTACAGGACAAGAGAGAGTACAGCGCAGGACAATACAGGACAAGAGAGAGTACAGTGCCGGAAAATACAAGACAAGAGAGAGTACAGCGCAGGACAATACAGGACAAGAGAGAGTACAGCGCAGGACAATACAGTTCCAGAGAAAGTACAGCACAGGACAATACAGGACAAGAGAGTGTACAGCGCAGGACAATACAGGACAACAGAGAGTACTGCGCAGGACAATACAGTTCCAGAGAGAGTAGAGCACAGGACACTACAGGACAAGAGAGAGTACAGCGCAGGACAATAATGGACAAGAGAGAGTACAGCGCAGGACAATACAGGACAAGAGAGAGTACTGCGCAAGACAATACAGTTCCAGAGAGAGTACAGCACAGGACAATACAGGACAAGAGAGAGTACAGGACAGGACAATACAGGACAAGAGAGAGTAGAGCCAGTACAATACAGGACAACAGATAGTACAGCGAAGGACAATAGAGGACTAGAGAGAGTACAGCGCAGGACAATACAGGGCAAGAGAGAGTACAGCGCAGGACAATACAGTTCCAGAGAGTGTGCAGCACAGGACAATACAGGACAAGAGAGAGTGCAACACTGGGCAATACAGTTCCAGAGAGAGTACGGCACAGGACAATACAGGACAAGAGAGAGTACAGCACAGGACAATACAGTTCCAGAGAGAGTACAACACAGGACAATACAGGACAAGAGAGGGTACAGCGCACGACAATACAGGACAAGAGAGAGTACAGCGCAAGACAACACAGTTCCAGAGAGAGTACAGCACAGGACAAGAGAGAGTACAGCGCAAGGCAATACACGACAAGGGAGATTACAGCGCAAGACAATACAGTTCCAGAGAGAATACAGCACAGGACAATACAGGACCAGAGAGAGTACAGCGCAGGACAATACAGGACAAGAGAGAGTACAGCGCAGGACAATACAGGACAAGAGAGAGTACAGCACAGGACAATACAGGACAAGAGAGAGTACAGCGCAGGACAATAATGGACAACACATAGTACAGCGCAGGACAATACAGGACAAGAGAGAGTACAGCACAGGACAATACAGGACAAGAGAGAGTACAGCGCAGGACAATACAGGACAACAGATAGTACAGCGCAGGACAATACAGGACAGGAGAGAGTACTGCGCAAGACAATACAGTTCCAGAGAGGGTACAGCACAGGACAATGCAGGACAAGAGAGAGTACAGGACATGACAATACGGGAGAAGAGAGAGTAGAGCCAGGACAATAAAGGACAAGAGAGAGTACAGTGCCGGACAATACAAGACAAGAGAGAGTGCAGCGCAGGACAATACAGTTACAGAGAAAGTACAGCACAGGACAATACAGGACAAGAGAGAGTACAGCGCAGGACAATACAGGACAACAGAGAGTACAGCGCAGGACAATACAGTTCCAGAGAGAGTACAGCACAGGACAATAAAGGAAAAGAGAGAGTACAGCGCAGGACAATACAGGACAAGAGAGAATACAGCAGAGGAGAATACAGTTCCAGAGAGAGTACAGCGCAGGACAATACAGTTCCAGAGAGAGTACAGCACAGGACAATACAGGACAAGAGAGAGTACAGCGCTGGACAATAATGGACAACAGATAGTACAGCGCAGGACAATACAGGACAAGAGAGAGTACAGCGCAGGACAATACAGTACAAGAGAGAGTACAGCGCAGTACAATACAGGACAAGAGAGAGTACTGCGCAAGACAATACAGTTCCAGAGAGGGTACAGCATAGGACAATGCAGGACAAGAGAGAGTACAGGACATGACAATACAGGAGAAGAGAGAGTAGAGCCAGGACAATACAGGACAACAGATAGTACAGCGCAGGACAATACAGGACAAGAGAGAGTACAGTGCAGGACAATACAGGACAAGAGAGAGTACTGCGCAAGACAATACAGTTCCAGAGAGAGTACAGCACAGGACAATACAGGACAAGAGAGAGTAGAGCACAGGACAATACAGGACAACAAATTGTACAGCGCAGGACAATAGAAGACAAGAGAGAGTACAGCGCAGGACAATACAGAACAACAGATAGTACAGCACAGGACAATAGAGGAGAAGAGAGAATACAGCGCAGGACAATAGAGGACAAGAGAGAGTACAGCGCAGGACAATACAGGCCAAAAGATAGTACAGCGCATTACAATACAGGACAAGAGCGAGTACAGCGCAGGACAATACAGTTCCAGAGAAAGTACAGCACAGGACAATACAGGACAAGAGAGAGTACAGCGCAGGACAATACAGGACAAGAGTGAGTACAGCGCAGGACAATACAGTTCCAGAGAGAGTACAGCACAGGACAATACAGGATAAGAGAGAGTACAGCGCAGGACAATACAGGACACGAGAGAGTACAGCGCAGGACATTACAGTTCCAGAGAGAGTACAGCACAGACAATAAAGGACAAGAGAGTGTACCGCAGAGGAGAATACAGTTCCAGAGAGTGTACAGCGCAGGACAATACAGTTCCAGAGAGAGTAGAGCACAGGACATTACAGGACAAGAGAGAGTACAGCGCAGGACAATACAGTTCCAGAGAGGGTACAGCACAGGACAATGCAGGACAAGAGAGAGTACAGGACATGACAATACGGGAGAAGAGAGAGTAGAGCCAGGACAATAAAGGACAAGAGAGAGTACAGTGCCGGACAATACAAGACAAGAGAGAGTGCAGCGCAGGACAATACAGTTACAGAGAAAGTACAGCACAGGACAATACAGGACAAGAGAGAGTACAGCGCAGGACAATACAGGACAACAGAGAGTACAGCGCAGGACAATACAGTTCCAGAGAGAGTACAGCACAGGACAATAAAGGAAAAGAGAGAGTACAGCGCAGGACAATACAGGACAAGAGAGAATACAGCAGAGGAGAATACAGTTCCAGAGAGAGTACAGCGCAGGACAATACAGTTCCAGAGAGAGTACAGCACAGGACAATACAGGACAAGAGAGAGTACAGCGCTGGACAATAATGGACAACAGATAGTACAGCGCAGGACAATACAGGACAAGAGAGAGTACAGCGCAGGACAATACAGTACAAGAGAGAGTACAGCGCAGGACAATACAGGACAAGAGAGAGTACTGCGCAAGACAATACAGTTCCAGAGAGGGTACAGCATAGGACAATGCAGGACAAGAGAGAGTACAGGACATGACAATACAGGAGAAGAGAGAGTAGAGCACAGGACAATACAGGATAACAAATTGTACAGCGCAGGACAATAGAAGACAAGAGAGAGTACAGCGCAGGACAATACAGAACAACAGATAGTACAGCACAGGACAATAGAGGAGAAGAGAGAATACAGCGCAGGATAATAGAGGACAAGAGAGAGTACAGCGCAGGACAATACAGGCCAAAAGATAGTACAGCGCATTACAATACAGGACAAGAGCGAGTACAGCGCAGGACAATACAGTTCCAGAGAAAGTACAGCACAGGACAATACAGGACAAGAGAGAGTACAGCGCAGGACAATACAGGACAAGAGTGAGTACAGCGCAGGACAATACAGTTCCAGAGAGAGTACAGCACAGGACAATACAGGATAAGAGAGAGTACAGCGCAGGACAATACAGGACACGAGAGAGTACAGCGCAGGACAATACAGTTCCAGAGAGAGTACAGCACAGACAATAAAGGACAAGAGAGTGTACCGCAGAGGAGAATACAGTTCCAGAGAGTGTACAGCGCAGGACAATACAGTTCCAGAGAGAGTAGAGCACAGGACATTACAGGACAAGAGAGAGTACAGCGCAGGACAATACAGGACAAGAGAGAGTACAGTGCCGGACAATACAAGACAAGAGAGAGTACAGCGCAGGACAATACAGGACAAGAGAGAGTACAGCGCAGGACAATACAGTTCCAGAGAAAGTACAGCACAGGACAATACAGGACAAGAGAGTGTACAGCGCAGGACAATACAGGACAACAGAGAGTACAGCACAGGACAATAAAGGAAAAGAGAGAGTACAGCGCAGGACAATACAGGACAAGAGTGAGTACAGCAGAGGAGAATACAGTTCCAGAGAGAGTACAGCGCAGGACAATACAGTTCCAGAGAGAGTACAGCACAGGACAGTATAGGACAAGAGAGAATACAGCGCAGGACAATAATGGACAAGAGAGAGTACAGCGCAGGACAATACAGTTCCAGAGAGAGTACAGCACAGGACACTACAGGACAAGAGAGAGTACAGCGCAGGACAATAATGGACAAGAGAGAGTACAGCGCAGGACAATACAGGACAAGAGAGAGTACTGCGCAAGACAATACAGTTCCAGAGAGAGTACAGCACAGGACAATACAGGACAAGAGAGAGTACAGGACAGGACAATACAGGACAAGAGAGAGTAGAGCCTGTGCAATACAGGACAACAGATAGTACAGCGCAGGACAATACAGGACAAGAGAGAGTACAGCGCAGGACAATACAGGACAAGAGAGAGAACTGCGCAAGACAATACTGTTCCAGAGAGAGTACAGCACAGCACAATACAGGACTAGAGAGAGTACAGGACAGGACAATACAGGACAAGAGAGAGTCGAGCGCAGGACAATACAGGACAACAGATAGTACAGTGAAGGACAATAGAGGACAAGAGAGAGTACAGCGCAGGACAATACAGGGCAAGAGGGAGTACAGCGCAGGACAATACAGGGCAAGAGAGAGTACAGCGCAGGACAATACAGTTCCAGAGAGTGTGCAGCACAGGATAATACAGGACAAGAGAGAGTGCAACACTGGGCAATACAGTTCCAGAGAGAGTACGGCACAGGACAATACAGGACAAGAGAGAGTACAGCACAGGACAATACAGTTCCAGAGAGAGTACAACACAGGACAATACAGGACAAGAGAGGGTACAGCGCACGACAATACAGGACAAGAGAGAGTACAGCGCAAGACAATACAGTTCCAGAGAGAGTACAGCACAGGACAAGAGAGAGTACAGCGCAAGGCAATACACGACAAGGGAGATTACAGCGCAAGACAATACAGTTCCAGAGAGAATACAGCACAGGACAATACAGGACCAGAGAGAGTACAGCGCAGGACAATACAGGACAAGAGAGAGTACAGCGCAGGACAATACAGGACAAGAGAGAGTACAGCACAGGACAATACAGGACAAGAGAGAGTACAGCGCAGGACAATAATGGACAACACATAGTACAGCGCAGGACAATACAGGACAAGAGAGAGTACAGCACAGGACAATACAGGACAAGAGAGAGTACAGCGCAGGACAATACAGGACAACAGATAGTACAGCGCAGGACAATACAGGACAGGAGAGAGTACTGCGCAAGACAATACAGTTCCAGAGAGGGTACAGCACAGGACAATGCAGGACAAGAGAGAGTACAGGACATGACAATACAGGAGAAGAGAGAGTAGAGCCAGGACAATACAGGACAAGAGAGAGTACAGTGCCGGACAATACAAGACAAGAGAGAGTGCAGCGCAGGACAATACAGTTCCAGAGAAAGTACAGCACAGGACAATACAGGACAAGAGAGCGTACAGCGCAGGACAATACAGGACAACAGAGAGTACAGCGCAGGACAATACAGTTCCAGAGAGAGTACAGCACAGGACAATAAAGGAAAAGAGAGAGTACAGCTCAGGACAATACAGGACAAGAGAGAATACAACAGAGGAGAATACAGTTCCAGAGAGAGTACAGCGCAGGACAATACAGTTCCAGAGAGAGTACAGCACAGGACAATACAGGACAAGAGAGAGTACAGCGCAGGACAATAATGGACAACAGATAGTACAGCGCAGGACAATACAGGACAACAGATAGTACAGCGCAGGACAATACAGTACAAGAGAGAGTACAGCGCAGGACAAAACAGGACAAGAGAGAGTACTGCGCAAGACAATACAGTTCCAGAGAGGGTACAGCATAGGACAATGCAGGACAAGAGAGAGTACAGGACATGACAATACAGGAGAAGAGAGAGTAGAGCCAGGACAATACAGGACAACAGATAGTACAGCGCAGGACAATACAGGACAAGAGAGAGTACAGCGCAGGACAATACAGGACAAGAGAGAGTACTGCGCAAGACAATACAGTTCCAGAGAGAGTACAGCACAGGACAATACAGGACAAGAGAGAGTAGAGCACAGGACAATACAGGACAACAAATTGTACAGCGCAGGACAATAGAAGACAAGAGAGAGTACAGCGCAGGACAATACAGAACAACAGATAGTACAGCACAGGACAATAGAGGAGAAGAGAGAATACAGCGCAGGACAATAGAGGACAAGAGAGAGTACAGCGCAGGACAATACAGGCCAAAAGATAGTACAGCGCATTACAATACAGGACAAGAGAGAGTACAGCGCTGGAGAATACAGGACAAGAGAGAGTACAGCACAGGACAATACAGTTCCAGAGAAAGTACAGCACAGGACAATACAGGACAAGAGAGAGTACAGCGCAGGACAATACAGGACAAGAGTGAGAACAGCGCAGGACAATACAGTTCCAGAGAGAGTACAGCACAGGACAATACAGGATAAGAGAGAGTACAGCGCAGGACAATACAGGACACGAGAGAGTACAGCGCAGGACAATACAGTTCCAGAGAGAGTACAGCACAGACAATAAAGGACAAGAGAGTGTACCGCAGAGGAGAATACAGTTCCAGAGAGTGTACAGCGCAGGACAATACAGTTCCAGAGAGAGTAGAGCACAGGACATTACAGGACAAGAGAGAGTACAGCGCAGGACAATACAGGACAAGAGAGAGTACAGTGCCGGACAATACAAGACAAGAGAGAGTACAGCGCAGGACAATACAGGACAAGAGAGAGTACAGCGCAGGACAATACAGGACAAGAGAGTGTACAGCGCAGGACAATACAGGACAACAGAGAGTACAGCACAGGACAATAAAGGAAAAGAGAGAGTACAGCGCAGGACAATACAGGACAAGAGTGAGTACAGCAGAGGAGAATACAGTTCCAGAGAGAGTACAGCGCAGGACAATACAGTTCCAGAGAGAGTACAGCACAGGACAGTATAGGACAAGAGAGTATACAGCGCAGGACAATAATGGACAAGAGAGACTACAGCGCAGGACAATACAGTTCCAGAGAGAGTACAGCACAGGACACTACAGGACAAGAGAGAGTACAGCGCAGGACAATAATGGACAAGAGAGAGTACAGCGCAGGACAATACAGGACAAGAGAGAGTACTGCGCAAGACAATACAGTTCCAGAGAGAGTACAGCACAGGACAATACAGGACAAGAGAGAGTACAGGACAGGACAATACAGGACAAGAGAGAGTAGAGCCTGTGCAATACAGGACAACAGATAGTACAGCGAAGGACAATAGAGGACAAGAGAGAGTACAGCGCAGGACAATACAGGACAAGAGAGAGTACAGCGCAGGACAATACAGGACAAGAGAGAGTACAGCGCAGGACAATACAGGACAAGAGAGTGTACAGCGCAGGACAATACAGGACAACAGAGAGTACAGCACAGGACAATAAAGGAAAAGAGAGAGTACAGCGCAGGACAATACAGGACAAGAGTGAGTACAGCAGAGGAGAATACAGTTCCAGAGAGAGTACAGCGCAGGACAATACAGTTCCAGAGAGAGTACAGCACAGGACAGTATAGGACAAGAGAGTATACAGCGCAGGACAATAATGGACAAGAGAGAGTACAGCGCAGGACAATACAGTTCCAGAGAGAGTACAGCACAGGACACTACAGGACAAGAGAGAGTACAGCGCAGGACAATAATGGACAAGAGAGAGTACAGCGCAGGACAATACAGGACAAGAGAGAGTACTGCGCAAGACAATACAGTTCCAGAGAGAGTACAGCACAGGACAATACAGGACAAGAGAGAGTACAGGACAGGACAATACAGGACAAGAGAGAGTAGAGCCTGTGCAATACAGGACAACAGATAGTACAGCGCAGGACAATACAGGACAAGAGAGAGTACAGCGCAGGACAATACAGGACAAGAGAGAGTACTGCGCAAGACAATACTGTTCCAGAGAGAGTACAGCACAGCACAATACAGGACTAGAGAGAGTACAGGACAGGACAATACAGGACAAGAGAGAGTAGAGCGCAGGACAATACAGGACAACAGATAGTACAGCGAAGGACAATAGAGGACAAGAGAGAGTACAGCGCAGGACAATACAGGGCAAGAGAGAGTACAGCGCAGGACAATACAGGGCAAGAGAGAGTACAGCGCAGGACAATACAGTTCCAGAGAGAGTACAACACAGGACAATACAGGACAAGAGAGGGTACAGCGCACGACAATACAGGACAAGAGAGAGTACAGCGCAAGACAATACAGTTCCAGAGAGAGTACAGCACAGGACAAGAGAGAGTACAGCGCAAGGCAATACACGACAAGGGAGATTACAGCGCAAGACAATACAGTTCCAGAGAGAATACAGCACAGGACAATACAGGACCAGAGAGAGTACAGCGCAGGACAATACAGGACAAGAGAGAGTACAGCGCAGGACAATACAGGACAAGAGAGAGTACAGCACAGGACAATACAGGACAAGAGAGAGTACAGCGCAGGACAATAATGGACAACACATAGTACAGCGCAGGACAATACAGGACAAGAGAGAGTACAGCACAGGACAATACAGGACAAGAGAGAGTACAGCGCAGGACAATACAGGACAACAGATAGTACAGCGCAGGACAATACAGGACAGGAGAGAGTACTGCGCAAGACAATACAGTTCCAGAGAGGGTACAGCACAGGACAATGCAGGACAAGAGAGAGTACAGGACATGACAATACAGGAGAAGAGAGAGTAGAGCCAGGACAATACAGGACAAGAGAGAGTACAGTGCCGGACAATACAAGACAAGAGAGAGTGCAGCGCAGGACAATACAGTTCCAGAGAAAGTACAGCACAGGACAATACAGGACAAGAGAGCGTACAGCGCAGGACAATACAGGACAACAGAGAGTACAGCGCAGGACAATACAGTTCCAGAGAGAGTACAGCACAGGACAATAAAGGAAAAGAGAGAGTACAGCTCAGGACAATACAGGACAAGAGAGAATACAACAGAGGAGAATACAGTTCCAGAGAGAGTACAGCGCAGGACAATACAGTTCCAGAGAGAGTACAGCACAGGACAATACAGGACAAGAGAGAGTACAGCGCAGGACAATAATGGACAACAGATAGTACAGCGCAGGACAATACAGGACATCAGATAGTACAGCGCAGGACAATACAGTACAAGAGAGAGTACAGCACAGGACAGTATAGGACAAGAGAGAATACAGCGCAGGACAATACAGGACAAGAGAGAGTACTGCGCAAGACAATACTGTTCCAGAGAGAGTACAGCACAGGACAATACAGGACTAGAGAGAGTACAGGACAGGACAATACAGGACAAGAGAGAGTAGAGAGCAGGACAATACAGGACAACAGATAATACAGCGAAGGACAATAGAGGACAAGAGAGAGTACAGCGCAGGACCATACAGGGCAAGAGAGAGTACAGCGCAGGACAATACAGTTCCAGAGAGTGTGCAGCACAGGACAATACAGGACAAGAGAGAGTGCAACACTGGGCAATACAGTTCCAGAGAGAGTACGGCACAGGACAATACAGGACAAGAGAGAGTACAGCACAGGACAATACAGTTCCAGAGAGAGTACAACACAGAACAATACAGGACAAGAGAGAGTACAGCGCACGACAATACAGGACAAGAGAGAGTACAGCGCAAGACAATACAGTTCCAGAGAGAGTACAGCACAGGACAAGAGAGAGTACAGCGCAAGGCAATACACGACAAGAGAGATTACAGCGCAAGACAATACAGTTCCAGAGAGAATACAGCACAGGACAATACAGGACCAGAGAGAGTACAGCGCAGGACAATACAGGACAAGAGAGAGTACAGCGCAGGATAATACAGGACAACAGATAGTACAGCGCAGGACAATAGAGGTCAAGAGAGAGTACAGCGCAGGACAATACAGGACAAGAGAGAGTACAGCACAGGACAATACAGGACAACATATAGTTCAGCGCAGGACAATACAGGACAACAGATAGTACAGCGCAGGACAATACAGGACAAGAGAGAGTAAAGCGCAGCACAATACAGGAGAAGAGAGAGTACAGCACAGGACAATACAGGACAAGAGAGAGTACAGCACAGGGCAATACAGGACAACAGATAGTACAGCGCAGGACAATAGAGGACAAGAGAGAATACAGCGCAGGACAATACAGGACAACAGATAGTACAGCACAGGACAATTGAGGACAAGAGAGAGTACAGCGCAGGACAATACAGGACAACAGATAGTACAGCGCATTACAATACAGGACAAGAGAGAGTACAGCGCAGGACAATACAGTACAAGACAGAGTACAGCACAGAACAATACAGGACAAGAGAGACTGCAACACAGGACAATACAGTTCCAGAGAGAGTACGGCACAGGACAATACAGGACAAGAGAGAGTGCAGCACAGGATAAATCAGTTCCAGAGAGAGTACAACACAGGACAATACAGGACAAGAGAGAGTAGAGCGCAGGACAATACAGGACAACAGATAGTACAGCGAAGGACAATAGAGGACTAGAGAGAGTACAGCGCAGGACAATACAGGGCAAGAGAGAGTACAGCGCAGGACAATACAGTTCCAGAGAGTGTGCAGCACAGGATAATACAGGACAAGAGAGAGTGCAACACTGGGCAATACAGTTCCAGAGAGAGTACGGCACAGGACAATACAGGACAAGAGAGAGTACAGCACAGGACAATACAGTTCCAGAGAGAGTACAACACAGGACAATACAGGACAAGAGAGGGTACAGCGCACGACAATACAGGACAAGAGAGAGTACAGCGCAAGACAATACAGTTCCAGAGAGAGTACAGCACAGGACAAGAGAGAGTACAGCGCAAGGCAATACACGACAACAGAGATTACAGCGCAAGACAATACAGTTCCAGAGAGAATACAGCACAGGACAATACAGGACCAGTGAGAGTACAGCGCAGGACAATACAGGACAAGAGAGAGTACAGCACAGGACAATACAGGACAAGAGAGAGTACAGCGCAGGACAATAATGGACAACAGATAGTACAGCGCAGGACAATACAGGACAAGAGAAAGTACAGCACAGGACAATACAGGACAAGAGAGAGTACCGCACAGGACAATACAGGGCAAGAGAGAGTACAGCGCAGGACAATACAGGACAACAGATAGTACAGCGAAGGACAATAGAGGACTAGAGAGAGTACAGCGCAGGACAATACAGGGCAAGAGAGAGTACAGCGCAGGACAATACAGTTCCAGAGAGTGTGCAGCACAGGATAATACAGGACAAGAGAGAGTGCAACACTGGGCAATACAGTTCCAGAGAGAGTACGGCACAGGACAATACAGGACAAGAGAGAGTACAGCACAGGACAATACAGTTCCAGAGAGAGTACAACACAGGACAATACAGGACAAGAGAGGGTACAGCGCACGACAATACAGGACAAGAGAGAGTACAGCGCAAGACAATACAGTTCCAGAGAGAGTACAGCACAGGACAAGAGAGAGTACAGCGCAAGGCAATACACGACAAGAGAGATTATAGCGCAAGACAATACAGTTCCATAGAGAATACAGCACAGTACAATAAAGGACCAGTGAGAGTACAGCGCAGGACAATACAGTTCCAGAGAGAGTAGAGCACAGGACATTACAGGACAAGAGAGAGTACAGCGCAGGACAATACAGGACAAGAGAGAGTACAGTGCCGGACAATACAAGACAAGAGAGAGTACAGCGCAGGACAATACAGGACAAGAGAGAGTACAGCGCAGGACAATACAGTTCCAGAGAAAGTACAGCACAGGACAATACAGGACAAGAGAGTGTACAGCGCAGGACAATACAGGACAACAGAGAGTACAGCACAGGACAATAACGGAAAAGAGAGAGTACAGCGCAGGACAATACAGGACAAGTGTGAGTACAGCAGAGGAGAATACAGTTCCAGAGAGAGTACAGCGCAGGACAATACAGTTCCAGAGAGAGTACAGCACAGGACAGTATAGGACAAGAGAGAATACAGCGCAGGACAATAATGGACAAGAGAGAGTACAGCGCAGGACAATACAGGACAAGAGAGAGTACTGCGCAAGACAATACAGATCCAGAGAGAGTACAGCACAGGACAGTACAGGACAAGAGAGAGTACAGGACAGGACAATACAGGACAAGAGAGAGTAGAGCCAGGACAATACAGGACAACAAATAGTACAGCGCAGGACAATACAGGACAAGAGAGAGTACAGCGCAGGACAATACAGGACAAGAGAGAGTACTGCGCAAGACAATACTGTTCCAGAGAGAATACAGCACAGGACAATACAGGACCAGAGAGAGTACAGCGCAGGACAATACAGGACAAGAGAGAGTACAGCGCAGGACAATACAGGACAAGAGAGAGTACAGGACAGGACAATACAGGACAAGAGAGAGTACAGCGCAGGACAATAATGGACAACAGATAGTACAGCGCAGGACAATACAGGACAAGAGAATGTACAGCACAGGACAATACAGGACAAGAGAGAGTACTGCGCAAGACAATACAGTTCCAGAGAGAGTACAGCACAGGACAGTACAGGACAAGAGAGAGTACAGGACAGGACAATACAGGACAAGAGAGAGTAGAGCCAGGACAATACAGGACAACAGATAGTACAGCGCAGGACAATACAGGACAAGAGAGAGTACAGCGCAGGACAATACAGGACAAGAGAGAGTACTGCGCAAGACAATACTGTTCCAGAGAGAATACAGCACAGGACAATACAGGACCAGAGAGAGTACAGCGCAGGACAATACAGGACAAGAGAGAGTACAGCGCAGGACAATACAGGACAAGAGAGAGTACAGGACAGGACAATACAGGACAAGAGAGAGTACAGCGCAGGACAATAATGGACAACAGATAGTACAGCGCAGGACAATACAGGACAAGAGAATGTACAGCACAGGACAATACAGGACAAGAGAGTGTACAGCGCAGGACAATACAGGACAACAGAGAGTACAGCACAGGACAATAACGGAAAAGAGAGAGTACAGCGCAGGACAATACAGGACAAGTGTGAGTACAGCAGAGGAGAATACAGTTCCAGAGAGAGTACAGCGCAGGACAATACAGTTCCAGAGAGAGTACAGCACAGGACAGTATAGGATAAGAGAGAATACAGCGCAGGACAATAATGGACAAGAAAGAGTACAGCGCAGGACAATACAGGACAAGAGAGAGTACTGCGCAAGACAATACAGTTCCAGAGAGAGTACAGCACAGGACAGTACAGGACAAGAGAGAGTACAGGACAGGACAATACAGGACAAGAGAGAGTAGAGCCAGGACAATACAGGACAACAGATAGTACAGCGCAGGACAATACAGGACAAGAGAGAGTACAGCGCAGGACAATACAGGACAAGAGAGAGTACTGCGCAAGACAATACTGTTCCAGAGAGAATACAGCACAGGACAATACAGGACCAGAGAGAGTACAGCGCAGGACAATACAGGACAAGAGAGAGTACAGCGCAGGACAATACAGGACAAGAGAGAGTACAGGACAGGACAATACAGGACAAGAGAGAGTACAGCGCAGGACAATAATGGACAACAGATAGTACAGCGCAGGACAATACAGGACAAGAGAATGTACAGCACAGGACAATACAGGACAAGAGAGTGTACAGCGCAGGACAATACAGGACAAGAGAGAGTACAGCACAGGACAATACAGGACAAGAGAGAGTAGAGCACAGGACAATACAGGACAACAAATTCTACAGCGCAGGACAATAGAAGACAAGAGAGAGTACAGCGCAGGACAATACAGAACAACAGATAGTACAGCACAGGACAATAGAGGAGAAGAGAGAATACAGCGCAGGACAATAGAGGACAAGAGAGAGTACAGCGCAGGACAATACATGCCAAAAGATAGTACAGCGCATTACAATACAGGACAAGAGAGAGTACAGCGCAGGAGAATACAGGACAAGAGAGAGTACAGCACAGGACAATACAGTTCCAGAGAAAGTACAGCACAGGACAATACAGGACAAGAGAGAGTACAGCGCAGGACAATACAGGACAAGAGTGAGAACAGCGCAGGACAATACAGTTCCAGAGAGAGTACAGCACAGGACAATACAGGATAAGAGAGAGTACAGCGCAGGACAATACAGGACACGAGAGAGTACAGCGCAGGCCAATACAGTTCCAGAGAGTGTACAGCACAGACAATAAAGGACAAGAGAGAGTACCGCAGAGGAGAATACAGTTCCAGAGAGTGTACAGCGCAGGACAATACAGTTCCAGAGAGAGTAGAGCACAGGACAGTATAGGACAAGAGAGAATACAGCGCAGGACAATAATGGACAAGAGAGAGTACAGCGCAGGACAATACAGGACAAGAGAGAGTACTGCGCAAGACAATACAGTTCCAGAGAGAGTACAGCACAGGACAATACAGGACTAGAGAGAGTACAGGACAGGACAATACAGGACAAGAGAGAGTGGAGCCAGGACAATACAGGACAACAGATAGTACAGCGCAGGACAATACAGGACAAGAGAGAGTACAGCGCAGGACAATACAGGACAAGAGAGAGTACTGCGCAAGACAATACTGTTCCAGAGAGAGTACAGCACAGGACAATACAGGACTAGAGAGAGTACAGGACAGGACAATACAGGACAAGAGAGAGTAGAGCGCAGGACAATACAGGACAACAGATAGTACAGCGAAGGACAATAGAGGACAAGAGAGAGTACAGCGCAGGACAATACAGGGCAAGAGAGAGTACAGTGCAGGACAATACAGTTCCAGAGAGTGTGCAGCACAGGACAATACAGGACAAGAGAGAGTGCAACACTGGGCAATACAGTTCCAGAGAGAGTACGGCACAGGACAATACAGGACAAGAGAGAGTACAGCACAGGACAATACAGTTCCAGAGAGAGTACAACACAGAACAATACAGGACAAGAGAGAGTACAGCGCACGACAATACAGGACAAGAGAGAGTACAGCGCAAGACAATACAGTTCCAGAGAGAGTACAGCACAGGACAAGAGAGAGTACAGCGCAAGGCAATACACGACAAGAGAGATTACAGCGCAAGACAATACAGTTCCAGAGAGAATACAGCACAGGACAATACAGGACCAGAGAGAGTACAGCGCAGGACAATACAGGACAAGAGAGAGTACAGCGCAGGATAATACAGGACAACAGATAGTACAGCGCAGGACAATAGAGGTCAAGAGAGAGTACAGCGCAGGACAATACAGGACAAGAGAGAGTACAGCACAGGACAATACAGGACAACATATAGTTCAGCGCAGGACAATACAGGACAACAGATAGTACAGCGCAGGACAATACAGGACAAGAGAGAGTAAAGCGCAGCACAATACAGGAGAAGAGAGAGTACAGCACAGGACAATACAGGACAAGAGAGAGTACAGCACAGGGCAATACAGGACAACAGATAGTGCAGCGCAGGACAATAGAGGACAAGAGAGAGTCCAGCGCAGGACAATACAGGACAAGAGAGAGTGGAGCCAGGACAATACAGGACAACAGATAGTACAGCGCAGGACAATACAGGACAAGAGAGAGTACAGCGCAGGACAATACAGGACAAGAGAGAGTACTGCGCAAGACAATACTGTTCCAGAGAGAGTACAGCACAGGACAATACAGGACTAGAGAGAGTACAGGACAGGACAATACAGGACAAGAGAGAGTGGAGCCAGGACAATACAGGACAACAGATAGTACAGCGCAGGACAATACAGGACAAGAGAGAGTACAGCGCAGGACAATACAGGACAAGAGAGAGTACTGCGCAAGACAATACTGTTCCAGAGAGAGTACAGCACAGGACAATACAGGACTAGAGAGAGTACAGGACAGGACAATACAGGACAAGAGAGAGTAGAGCGCAGGACAATACAGGACAACAGATAGTACAGCGAAGGACAATAGAGGACAAGAGAGAGTACAGCGCAGGACAATACAGGGCAAGAGAGAGTACAGTGCAGGACAATACAGTTCCAGAGAGTGTGCAGCACAGGACAATACAGGACAAGAGAGAGTGCAACACTGGGCAATACAGTTCCAGAGAGAGTACGGCACAGGACAATACAGGACAAGAGAGAGTACAGCACAGGACAATACAGTTCCAGAGAGAGTACAACACAGAACAATACAGGACAAGAGAGAGTACAGCGCACGACAATACAGGACAAGAGAGAGTACAGCGCAAGACAATACAGTTCCAGAGAGAGTACAGCACAGGACAAGAGAGAGTACAGCGCAAGGCAATACACGACAAGAGAGATTACAGCGCAAGACAATACAGTTCCAGAGAGAATACAGCACAGGACAATACAGGACCAGAGAGAGTACAGCGCAGGACAATACAGGACAAGAGAGAGTACAGCGCAGGATAATACAGGACAACAGATAGTACAGCGCAGGACAATAGAGGTCAAGAGAGAGTACAGCGCAGGACAATACAGGACAAGAGAGAGTACAGCACAGGACAATACAGGACAACATATAGTTCAGCGCAGGACAATACAGGACAACAGATAGTACAGCGCAGGACAATACAGGACAAGAGAGAGTAAAGCGCAGCACAATACAGGAGAAGAGAGAGTACAGCACAGGACAATACAGGACAAGAGAGAGTACAGCACAGGGCAATACAGGACAACAGATAGTGCAGCGCAGGACAATAGAGGACAAGAGAGAGTCCAGCGCAGGACAATACAGGACAACAGATAGTACAGCGCAGGACAATAGAGGACAAGAGAGAATACAGCGCAGGACAATACAGGACAACAGATAGTACAGCACAGGACAATTGAGGACAAGAGAGAGTACAGCGCAGGACAATACAGTTCCAGAGAGTGTGCAGCACAGGACAATACAGGACAAGAGAGAGTGCAACACTGGGCAATACAGTTCCAGAGAGAGTACGGCACAGGACAATACAGGACAAGAGAGAGTACAGCACAGGACAATACAGTTCCAGAGAGAGTACAACACAGAACAATACAGGACAAGAGAGAGTACAGCGCACGACAATACAGGACAAGAGAGAGTACAGCGCAAGACAATACAGTTCCAGAGAGAGTACAGCACAGGACAAGAGAGAGTACAGCGCAAGGCAATACACGACAAGAGAGATTACAGCCCAAGACAATACAGTTCCAGAGAGAATACAGCACAGGACAATACAGGACCAGAGAGAGTACAGCGCAGGACAATACAGGACAAGAGAGAGTACAGCGCAGGATAATACAGGACAACAGATAGTACAGCGCAGGACAATAGAGGTCAAGAGAGAGTACAGCGCAGGACAATACAGGACAAGAGAGAGTACAGCACAGGACAATACAGGACAACATATAGTTCAGCGCAGGACAATACAGGACAACAGATAGTACAGCGCAGGACAATACAGGACAAGAGAGAGTAAAGCGCAGCACAATACAGGAGAAGAGAGAGTACAGCACAGGACAATACAGGACAAGAGAGAGTACAGCACAGGGCAATACAGGACAACAGATAGTACAGCGCAGGACAATAGAGGACAAGAGAGAATACAGCGCAGGACAATACAGGACAACAGATAGTACAGCACAGGACAATTGAGGACAAGAGAGAGTACAGCGCAGGACAATACAGGACAACAGATAGTACAGCGCATTACAATACAGGACAAGAGAGAGTACAGCGCAGGACAATACAGTACAAGACAGAGTACAGCACAGAACAATACAGGACAAGAGAGACTGCAACACAGGACAATACAGTTCCAGAGAGAGTACGGCACAGGACAATACAGGACAAGAGAGAGTGCAGCACAGGATAATACAGTTCCAGAGAGAGTACAACACAGGACAATACAGGACGAGAGAGAGTAGAGCGCAGGACAATACAGGACAACAGAAAGTACAGCGAAGGACAATAGAGGACTAGAGAGAGTACAGCGCAGGACAATACAGGGCAAGAGAGAGTACAGCGCAGGACAATACAGTTCCAGAGAGTGTGCAGCACAGGATAATACAGGACAAGAGAGAGTGCAACACTGGGCAATACAGTTCCAGAGAGAGTACGGCACAGGACAATACAGGACAAGAGAGAGTACAGCACAGGACAATACAGTTCCAGAGAGAGTACAACACAGGACAATACAGGACAAGAGAGGGTACAGCGCACGACAATACAGGACAAGAGAGAGTACAGCGCAAGACAATACAGTTCCAGAGAGAGTACAGCACAGGACAAGAGAGAGTACAGCGCAAGGCAATACACGACAAGAGAGATTACAGCGCAAGACAATACAGTTCCAGAGAGAATACAGCACAGTACAATACAGGACCAGTGAGAGTACAGCGCAGGACAATACAGGACAAGAGAGAGTACAGCGCAGGACAATACAGGACAAGAGAGAGTACAGCACAGGACAATACAGGACAAGAGAGAGTACAGCGCAGGACAATAATGGACAACAGATAGTACAGCGCAGGACAATACAGGACAAGAGAAAGTACAGCACAGGACAATACAGGACAAGAGAGAGTACAGCACAGGACAATACAGGACAAGAGAGAGTACAGCGCAGGACAATACAGGACAAGAGTGAGTACAGCGCAGGACAATACAGTTCCAGAGAGAGTACAGCACAGGACAATACAGGATAAGAGAGAGTACAGCGCAGGACAATACAGGACACGAGAGAGTACAGCGCAGGACAATACAGTTCCAGAAAGAGTACAGCACAGACAATAAAGGACAAGAGAGAGTACCGCAGAGGAGAATACAGTTCCAGAGAGTGTACAGCGCAGGACAATACAGTTCCAGAGAGAGTAGAGCACAGGATATTACAGGACAAGAGAGAGTACAGCGCAGGACAATACAGGACAAGAGAGAGTACAGTGCCGGACAATACAAGACAAGAGAGAGTACAGCGCAGGACAATACAGGACAAGAGAGAGTACAGCGCAGGACAATACAGTTCCAGAGAAAGTACAGCACAGGACAATACAGGACAAGAGAGTGTACAGCGCAGGACAATACAGGACAACAGAGAGTACAGCACAGGACAATAACGGAAAAGAGAGAGTACAGCGCAGGACAATACAGGACAAGAGTGAGTACAGCAGAGGAGAATACAGTTCCAGAGAGAGTACAGCGCAGGACAATACAGTTCCAGAGACAGTACAGCACAGGACAGTATAGGACAAGAGAGAATACAGCGCAGGACAATAATGGACAAGAGAGAGTACAGCGCAGGACAATACAGGACAAGAGAGAGTACTGCGCAAGACAATACATTTCCAGAGAGAGTACAGCACAGGACAGTACAGGACAAGAGAGAGTACAGGACAGGACAATACAGGACAAGAGAGAGTAGAGCCAGGACAATACAGGACAACAAATAGTACAGCGCAGGACAATACAGGACAAGAGAGAGTACAGCTCAGGACAATACAGGACAAGAGAGAGTACTGCGCAAGACAATACTGTTCCAGAGAGAATACAGCACAGGACAATACATGACCAGAGAGAGTACAGCGCAGGACAATACAGGACAAGAGAGAGTACAGCGCAGGACAATACAGGACAAGAGAGAGTACAGCGCAGGACAATACAGGACAAGAGAATGTACAGCACAGGACAATACAGGACAAGAGAGAGTGCAGCGCAGGACAATACAGGACAAGTGAGAGTACAGCGCAGGACAATACAGGACAGGAGAGAGTACTGCGCAGGACAATACAGGCCAAAAGATAGTACAGCGCATTACAATACAGGACAAGAGAGAGTACAGCGCACGGCAATACAGGACAAGAGAGAGTACAGCGCAGGACAATACAGTTCCAGAGAAAGTACAGCGCAGGACAATACAGGACAAGAGTGAGTACAGCGCAGGACAATACAGTTCCAGAGAGAGTACAGCACAGGACAATACAGGATAAGAGAGAGTACAGCGCAGGACAATACAGGACACGAGAGAGTACAGCGCAGGACAATACAGTTCCAGAAAGAGTACAGCACAGACAATAAAGGACAAGAGAGAGTACCGCAGAGGAGAATACAGTTCCAGAGAGTGTACAATGCAGGACAATACAGTTCCAGAGAGAGTAGAGCACAGGACATTACAGGACAAGAGAGAGTACAGCGCAGGACAATACAGGACAAGAGAGAGTACAGCGCAGGACAATACAGTTCCAGAGAGTGTGCAGCACAGGATAATACAGGACAAGAGAGAGTGCAACACTGGGCAATACAGTTCCAGAGAGAGTACGGCACAGGACAATACAGGACAAGAGAGAGTACAGCACAGGACAATACAGTTCCAGAGAGAGTACGACACAGGACAATACAGGACAAGAGAGGGTACAGCGCACGACAATACAGGACAAGAGAGAGTACAGCGCAAGACAATACAGTTCCAGAGAGAGTACAGCACAGGACAAGAGAGAGTACAGCGCAAGGCAATACACGACAAGAGAGATTACAGCGCAAGACAATACAGTTCCAGAGAGAATACAGCACAGTACAATACAGGACGAGTAAGAGTACAGCGCAGGACAATACAGGACAAGAGAGAGTACAGCGCAGGACAATACAGGACAAGAGAGAGTACAGCACAGGACAATACAGGACAAGAGAGAGTACAGCGCAGGACAATAATGGACAACAGATAGTACAGCGCAGGACAATACAGGACAAGAGAAAGTACAGCACAGGACAATACAGGACAAGAGAGAGTACAGCACAGGACAATACAGGACAAGAGAGAGTACAGCGCAATACAATACAGTACAAGAGTGAGTACAGCGCAGGACAATACAGTTCCAGAGAGAGTACAGCACAGGACAATACAGGATAAGAGAGAGTACAGCGCAGGACAATACAGGACACGAGAGAGTACAGCGCAGGACAATACAGTTCCAGAAAGAGTACAGCACAGACAATAAAGGACAAGAGAGAGTACAGCAGAGGAGAATACAGTTCCAGAGAGTGTACAGCGCAGGACAATACAGTTCCAAAGAGAGTAGAGCACAGGACATTACAGGACAAGAGAGAGTACAGCGCAGGGCAATACAGGACAAGAGAGAGTACAGTGCCGGACAATACAAGACAAGAGAGAGTACAGCTCAGGACAATACAGGACAAGAGAGAGTACAGCGCAGGACAATACAGTTCCAGAGAAAGTACAGCACAGGACAATACAGGACAAGAGAGTGTACAGCGCAGGACAATACAGGACAACAGAGAGTACAGCACAGGACAATAACGGAAAAGAGAGAGTACAGCGCAGGACAATACAGAACAAGAGTGAGTACAGCAGAGGAGAATACAGTTCCAGAGAGAGTACAGCGCAGGACAATACAGTTCCAGAGAGAGTACAGCACAGGACAGTATAGGACAAGAGAGAGTACAGCGCAGGACAATACAGGACAAGAGAGGGTACTGCGCAAGACAATACAGTTCCAGAGAGAGTACAGCACAGGACAGTACAGGACAAGAGACAGTACAGGACAGGACAATACAGGACAAGAGAGAGTAGAGCCAGGACAATACAGGACAACAGATAGTACAGCGCAGGACAATACAGGACAAGAGAGAGTACAGCGCAGGACAATACAGGACAAGAGAGAGTACTGCGCAAGACAATACTGTTCCAGAGAGAATACAGCACAGGACAATACAGGACCAGAGAGAGTACAGCGCAGGACAATACAGGACAAGAGAGAGTACAGCGCAGGACAATACAGGACAAGAGAGAGTACAGCACAGGACAATACAGGACAAGAGAGAGTACAGCGCAGGACAATAATGGACAACAGATAGTACAGCGCAGGACAATACAGGACAAGAGAATGTACAGCACAGGACAATACAGGACAAGAGAGAGTACAGCGCAGGACAATACAGGACAAGAGAGAGTACAGCGCAGGACAATACAGGACAGGAGAGAGTACTGCGCAGGACAATACAGGCCAAAAGATAGTACAGCGCATTACAATACAGGACAAGAGAGAGTACAGCGCACGGCAATACAGGACAAGAGAGAGTACAGCGCAGGACAATACAGTTCCAGAGAAAGTACAGCGCAGGACAATACAGGACAAGAGTGAGTACAGCGCAGGACAATACAGTTCCAGAGAGAGTACAGCACAGGACAATACAGGATAAGAGAGAGTACAGCGCAGGACAATACAGGACACGAGAGAGTACAGCGCAGGACAATACAGTTCCAGAAAGAGTACAGCACAGACAATAAAGGACAAGAGAGAGTACCGCAGAGGAGAATACAGTTCCAGAGAGTGTACAGTGCAGGACAAAACAGTTCCAGAGAGAGTAGAGCACAGGACATTACAGGACAAGAGAGAGTACAGCGCAGGACAATACAGGACAAGAGAGAGTACAGTGCCGGACAATACAAGACAAGAGAGAGTACAGCGCAGGACAATACAGGACAAGAGAGAGTACAGCGCAGGACAATACAGTTCCAGAGAAAGTACAGCACAGGACAATACAGGACAAGAGAGTGTACAGCGCAGGACAATACAGGACAACAGAGAGTACAGCACAGGACAATAAAGGAAAAGAGAGAGTACAGCACAGGACAATACAGGACAAGAGTGAGTACAGCAGAGAATACAGTTCCAGAGAGAGTACAGCGCAGGACAATACAGTTCCAGAGAGAGTACAGCACAGGACAGTATAGGACAAGAGAGAATAAAGCGCAGGACAATAATGGACAAGAGAGAGTACAGCGCAGGACAATACAGGACAAGAGAGAGTACTGCGCAAGACAATACAGTTCCAGAGAGAGTACAGCACAGGACAGTACAGGACAAGAGAGAGTACAGGACAGGACAATACAGGACAAGAGAGAGTAGAGCCAGGACAATACAGGACAACAGATAGTACAGCGCAGGACAATACAGGGCAAGAGAGAGTACAGCGCAGGACAATACAGGGCAAGGGAGAGTACAGCGCAGGACAATACAGTTCCAGAGAGTGTGCAGCACAGGACAATACAGGACAAGAGAGAGTGCAACACTGGGCAATACAGTTCCAGAGAGAGTACGGCACAGGACAATACAGGACAAGAGAGAGTACAGCACAGAACAATACAGGACAAGAGAGAGTACAGCGCACGACAATACAGGACAAGAGAGAGTACAGCGCAAGACAATACAGGACTAGAGAGAGTACAGGACAGGACAATACAGGACAAGAGAGAGTACAGCGCAGGACAATAATGGACAACAGATAGTACAGCGCAGGACAATACAGGACAAGAGAAAGTACAGCACAGGACAATACAGGACAAGAGAGAGTACAGCGCAGGACAATACAGGACAGGAGAGAGTACTGCGCAGGATAATACAGGCAAAAAGATAGTACAGTGCATTACAATACAGGACAAGAGAGAGTACAGCGCAGGAGAATACAGGACAAGAGAGAGTACAGCACAGGACAATACAGTTCCAGAGAGAGTACAGCACAGGAAAATACAGGATAAGAGAGAGTACAGCGCAGGACAATACAGGACACGAGAGAGTACAGCGCAGGACAATACAGTTCCAGAAAGAGTACAGCACAGACAATAAAGGACAAGAGAGAGTACCGCAGAGGAGAATACAGTTCCAGAGAGTGTACAGCGCAGGACAATACAGTTCCAGAGAGAGTAGAGCACAGGACATTTCAGGACAAGAGAGAGTACAGCGCAGGACAATACAGGACAATAGAGAGTACAGTGCCGGACAATACAGGACAAGAGAGAATACAGCACAGGACAATACAGGACAAGAGAGAGTACAGCGCAGGACAATACAGTTCCAGAGAAAGTACAGCACAGGACAATACAGGACAAGAGAGTGTACAGCGCAGGACAATACAGGACAACAGAGAGTACAGCACAGGACAATAAAGGAAAAGAGAGAGTACAGCGCAGGACAATACAGGACAAGAGTGAGTACAGCAGAGGAGAATACAGTTCCAGAGAGAGTACAGCGCAGGACAATACAGTTCCAGAGAGAGTACAGCACAGGACAGTATAGGACAAGAGAGAATACAGCGCAGGACAATACAGGACAAGAGAGAGTACAGCACAGGACAGTATAGGACAAGAGAGAATACAGCGCAGGACAATAATGGACAAGAGAGAGTACAGCGCAGGACAATACAGGACAAGAGAGAGTACTGCGCAAGACAATACAGTTCCAGAGAGAGTACAGCACAGGACAGTACAGGACAAGAGAGAGTACAGGACAGGACAATACAGGACAAGAGAGAGTAGAGCCAGGACAATACAGGACAACAGATAGTACAGCGCAGGACAATACAGGACAAGAGAGAGTACAGCGCAGGACAATACAGGACAAGAGAGAGTACTGCGCAAGACAATACTGTTCCAGAGAGAGTACAGCACAGGACAATACAGGACTAGAGAGAGTACAGGACAGGACAATACAGGACCAGAGAGAGTAGAGCGCAAGACAATACAGGACTAGAGAGAGTACAGGACAGGACAATACAGGACAAGAGAGAGTACAGCGCAGGACAATAATGGACAACAGATAGTACAGCGCAGGACAATACAGGACAAGAGAAAGTAGAGCACAGGACAATACAGTTCCAGAGAGTGTGCAGCACAGGACAATACAGGACAAGAGAGAGTGCAACACTGGGCAATACAGTTCCAGAGAGAGTACGGCACAGGACAATACAGGACAAGAGAGAGTACAGCACAGGACAATACAGTTCCAGAGAGAGTACAGCACAGAACAATACAGGACAAGAGAGAGTACAGCGCACGACAATACAGGACAAGAGAGAGTACAGCGCAAGACAATACAGGACTAGAGAGAGTACAGGACAGGACAATACAGGACAAGAGAGAGTACAGCGCAGGACAATAATGGACAACAGATAGTACAGCGCAGGACAATACAGGACAAGAGAAAGTACAGCACAGGACAATACAGGACAAGAGAGAGTACAGCGCAGGACAATACAGGACAAGAGAGAGTACTGCGCAGGACAATACAGGCCAAAAGATAGTACAGCGCATTACAATACAGGACAAGAGAGAGTACAGCGCAGGAGAATACAGGACAAGAGAGAGTACAGCACAGGACAATACAGTTCCAGAGAAAGTACTGCACAGGACAATACAGGACAAGAGAGAGTACAGCGCAGGACAATACAGGACAAGAGTGAGTACAGCGCAGGACAATACAGTTCCAGAGAGAGTACAGCACAGGAAAATACAGGATAAGAGAGAGTACAGCGCAGGACAATACAGGACACGAGAGAGTACAGCGCAGGACAATACAGTTCCAGAAAGAGTACAGCACAGACAATAAAGGACAAGAGAGAGTACCGCAGAGGAGAATACAGTTCCAGAGAGTGTACAGCGCAGGACAATACAGTTCCAGAGAGAGTAGAGCACAGGACATTACAGGACAAGAGAGAGTACAGCGCAGGACAATACAGGACAATAGAGAGTACAGTGCCGGACAATACAGGACAAGAGAGAATACAGCACAGGACAATACAGGACAAGAGAGAGTACAGTGCCGGACAATACAAGACAAGAGAGAGTACAGCGTAGGACAATACAGGACAAGAGAGAGTACAGCGCAGGACAATACAGTTCCAGAGAAAGTACAGCACAGGACAATACAGGACAAGAGAGTGTACAGCGCAGGACAATACAGGACAACAGAGAGTACAGCACAGGACAATAAAGGAAAAGAGAGAGTACAGCGCAGGACAATACAGGACAAGAGTGAGTACAGCAGAGGAGAATACAGTTCCAGAGAGAGTACAGCGCAGGACAATACAGTTCCAGAGAGAGTACAGCACAGGACAGTATAGGACATGAGAGAATACAGCGCAGGACAATAATGGACAAGAGAGAGTACAGCGCAGGACAATACAGGACAAGAGAGAGTACTGCGCAAGACAATACAGTTCCAGAGAGAGTACAGCACAGGACAGTACAGGACAAGAGAGAGTACAGGACAGGACAATACAGGACAAGAGAGAGTAGAGCCAGGACAATACAGGACAACAGATAGTACAGCGCAGGACAATACAGGACAAGAGAGAGTACAGCGCAGGACAATACAGGACAAGAGAGAGTACTGCGCAAGACAATACTGTTCCAGAGAGAGTACAGCACAGGACAATACAGGACTAGAGAGAGTACAGGACAGGACAATACAGGACCTGAGAGAGTAGAGCGCAGGACAATACAGGACAACAGATAGTACAGCGAAGGACAATAGAGGACAAGAGAGAGTACAGCGCAGGACAATACAGGGCAAAAGAGAGTACAGCGCAGGACAATACAGGGCAAGAGAGAGTACAGCGCAGGACAATACAGTTCCAGACAGGGTGCAGCACAGGACAATACAGGACATGAGAGAGTGCAACACTGGGCAATACAGTTCCAGAGAGAGTACGGCACAGGACAATACAGGACAAGAGAGAGTACAGCACAGGACAATACAGTTCCAGAGAGAGTACAGCACAGAACAATTCAGGACAAGAGAGAGTACAGCGCACGACAATACAGGACAAGAGAGAGTACAGCGCAAGACAATACAGGACTAGAGAGAGTACAGGACAGGACAATACAGGAGAAGAGAGAGTAGAGCGCAGGACAATACAGGACAACAGATAGTACAGCGAAGGACAATAGAGGACAAGAGAGAGTACAGCGCAGGACAATACAGGGCAAGAGAGAGTACAGCGCAGGACAATACAGTTCCAGAGAGTGTGCAGCACAGGACAATACAGGACAAGAGAGAGTGCAACACTGGGCAACACAGTTCCAGAGAGAGTACGGCACAGGACAATACAGGACAAGAGAGAGTACAGCACAGGACAATACAGTTCCAGAGAGAGTACAACGCAGAACTATACAGGACAAGAGAGAGTACAGCGCACGACAATACAGGACAAGAGAGAGTACAGCGCACGACAATACAGGACAAGAGAGAGTACAGCGCACGACAATACAGGACAAGAGAGAGTACAGCGCAAGACAATACAGGACAGGAGAGAGTACAGCACAGGACAAGAGAGAGTACAGCGCAAGGCAATACACGACAAGAGAGATTACAGCGCAAGACAATACAGTTCCAGAGAGAATACAGCACAGGACAATACAGGACCAGAGAGAGTACAGCGCAGGACAATACAGGACAAGAGAGCATACAGCGCAGAATAATACAGGACAACAGATAGTACAGCGCAGGACAATAGAGGTCAAGAGAGAGTACAGCGCAGGACAATACAGGACAAGAGAGAGTACAGCACAGGACAATACAGGACAACATATAGTTCAGCGCAGGACAATACAGGACAACAGATAGTACAGCGCAGGACAATACAGGACAAGAGAGAGTACAGCGCAGCACAATACAGGAGAAGAGAGAGTACAGCACAGGACAATACAGGACAAGAGAGAGTACAGCACAGGGCAATACAGGACAACAGATAGTGCAGCGCAGGACAATAGAGGACAAGAGAGAGTCCAGCGCAGGACAATACAGGACAACAGATAGTACAGCGCAGGACAATAGAGGACAAGAGAGAATACAGCGCAGGACAATACAGGACAACAGATAGTACAGCACAGGACAATTGAGGACAAGAGAGAGTACAGCGAAGGACAATAGAGGACAACAGATAGTACAGCGCATTACAATACAGGACAAGAGAGAGTACAGCGCAAGACAATACTGTTCCAGAGAGAGTACAGCACAGGACAAGAGAGAGTACAGCGCAAGGCAATACACGACAAGAGAGATTACAGCGCAAGACAATACAGTTCCAGAGAGAATACAGCACAGGACAATACAGGACCAGAGAGAGTACAGCGCAGGACAATACAGGACAAGAGAGAGTAAAGCGCAGGACAATACAGGACAAGAGAGAGTACAGCACAGGACAATACAGGACAAGAGAGAGTACAGCGCAGGACAATAATGGACAACAGATAGTACAGCGCAGGACAATACAGGACAAGAGAAAGTACAGCACAGGACAATACAGGACAAGAGAGAGTACAGCGCAGGACAATACAGGACAAGAGAGAGTACAGCGCAGGACAATACAGGACAGGAGAGAGTACTGCGCAGGACAATACAGGCCAAAAGATAGTACAGCGCATTACAATACAGGACAAGAGAGAGTACAGCGCAGGAGAATACAGGACAAGAGAGAGTACAGCACAGGACAATACAGTTCCAGAGAAAGTACAGCACAGGACAATACAGGACAAGAGAGAGTACAGCGCAGGACAATACAGGACAAGAGTGAGTACAGCGCAGGACAATACAGTTCCAGAGAGAGTACAGCACAGGACAATACAGGATAAGAGAGAATACAGCACAGGACAATACAGGACAAGAGAGAGTACAGCGCAGGACAATACAGGACACGAGAGAGTACAGCGCAGGACAATACAGTTCCAGAAAGAGTACAGCACAGGACAATACAGGACTAGAGAGAGTACAGGACAGGACAATACAGGACAAGAGATAGTAGAGCGCAGGACAATACAGGACAACAGATAGTACAGCGAAGGACAATAGAGGACAAGA
Organism: Hypanus sabinus; assembly: GCF_030144855.1. Taxonomy (NCBI): domain Eukaryota; kingdom Metazoa; phylum Chordata; class Chondrichthyes; order Myliobatiformes; family Dasyatidae; genus Hypanus; species Hypanus sabinus. The sequence goes on from NC_082707.1 coordinate 112,411,078, forward strand.
GAGAGTACAGCGCAGGACATTACAGGGCAAGAGAGAGTACAGCGCAGGACAATACAGTTCCGGAGAGTGTGCAGCACAGGACAATACAGGACAAGAGAGAGTGCAACACTGGGCAATACAGTTCCAGAGAGAGTACGGCACAGGACAATACAGGACAAGAGAGAGTACAGCACAGGACAATACAGTTCCAGAGAGAGTACAACACAGAACAATACAGGACAAGAGAGAGTACAGCGCACGACAATACAGGACAAGAGAGAGTACAGCGCAAGACAATACAGTTCCAGAGAGAGTACAGCACAGGACAAGAGAGAGTACAGCGCAAGGCAATACACGACAAGAGAGATTACAGCGCAAGACAATACAGTTCCAGAGAGAATACAGCACAGGACAATACAGGACCAGAGAGAGTACAGCGCAGGACAATACAGGACAAGAGAGAGTACAGCGCAGGATAATACAGGACAACAGATAGTACAGCGCAGGACAATAGAGGTCAAGAGAGAGTACAGCGCAGGACAATACAGGACAAGAGAGAGTACAGCACAGGACAATACAGGACAACATATAGTTCAGCGCAGGACAATACAGGACAACAGATAGTACAGCGCAGGACAATACAGGACAAGAGAGAGTAAAGCGCAGCACAATACAGGAGAAGAGAGAGTACAGCACAGGGCAATACAGGACAACAGATAGTGCAGCGCAGGACAATAGAGGACAAGAGAGAGTCCAGCGCAGGACAATACAGGACAACAGATAGTACAGAGCATTACAATACAGGACAAGAGAGAGTACAGCGCAGGACAATACAGTACAAGACAGAGTACAGCACAGAACAATACAGGACAAGAGAGACTGCAACACAGGACAATACAGTTCCAGAGAGAGTACGGCACAGGACAATACAGGACAAGAGAGAGTGCAGCACAGGATAATACAGTTCCAGAGAGAGTACAACACAGGACAATACAGGACAAGAGAGAGTAGAGCGCAGGACAATACAGGACAACAGATAGTACAGCGAAGGACAATAGAGGACTAGAGAGAGTACAGCGCAGGACAATACAGGGCAAGAGAGAGTACAGCGCAGGACAATACAGTTCCAGAGAGTGTGCAGCACAGGATAATACAGGACAAGAGAGAGTGCAACACTGGGCAATACAGTTCCAGAGAGAGTACGGCACAGGACAAGAGAGAGTACAGCACAGGACAATACAGTTCCAGAGAGAGTACAACACAGGACAATACAGGACAAGAGAGGGTACAGCGCACGACAATACAGGACAAGAGAGAGTACAGCGCAAGACAATACAGTTCCAGAGAGAGTACAGCACAGGACAAGAGAGAGTACAGCGCAAGGCAATACACGACAAGAGAGATTACAGCGCAAGACAATACAGTTCCAGAGAGAATACAGCACAGTACAATACAGGACCAGTGAGAGTACAGCGCAGGACAATACAGGACAAGAGAGAGTACAGCGCAGGACAATACAGGACAAGAGAGAGTACAGCACAGGACAATACAGGACAAGAGAGAGTACAGCGCAGGACAATAATGGACAACAGATAGTACAGCGCAGAACAATACAGGACAAGAGAAAGTACAGCACAGGACAATACAGGACAAGAGAGAGTACAGCACAGGACAATACAGGACAAGAGAGAGTACAGCGCAGGACAATACAGGACAAGAGTGAGTACAGCGCAGGACAATACAGTTCCAGAGAGAGTACAGCACAGGACAATACAGGATAAGAGAGAGTACAGCGCAGGACAATACAGGACATGAGAGAGTACAGCGCAGGACAATACAGTTCCAGAAAGAGTACAGCACAGACAATAAAGGACAAGAGAGAGTACCACAGAGGAGAATAGAGTTCCAGAGAGTGTACAGCGCAGGACAATACAGTTCCAGAGAGAGTAGAGCACAGTACATTACAGGACAAGAGAGAGTACAGCGCAGGACAATACAGGACAAGAGAGAGTAGAGCCAGGACAATACAGGACAAGAGAGAGTACAGCACAGGACAATACAGGACAAGAGAGAGTACAGCGCAGGACAATACAGTTCCAGAGAAAGTACAGCACAGGACAATACAGGACAAGAGAGTGTACAGCGCAGGACAATACAGGACAACAGAGAGTACAGCACAGGACAATAACGGAAAAGAGAGAGTACAGCGCAGGACAATACAGGACAAGAGTGAGTACAGCAGAGGAGAATACAGTTCCAGAGAGAGTACAGCGCAGGACAATACAGTTCCAGAGAGAGTACAGCACAGGACAGTATAGGACAAGAGAGAATACAGCGCAGGACAATAATGGACAAGAGAGAGTACAGCGCAGGACAATACAGGACAAGAGAGAGTACTGCGCAAGACAATACAGTTCCAGAGAGAGTACAGCACAGGACAGTACAGGACAAGAGAGAGTACAGGACAGGACAATACAGGACAAGAGAGAGTAGAGCCAGGACAATACAGGACAAGAGAGAGTACAGCACAGGACAATACAGGACAAGAGAGAGTACAGCGCAGGACAATAATGGACAACAGATAGTACAGCGCAGGACAATACAGGACAAGAGAATGTACAGCACAGGACAATACAGGACAAGAGAGAGTACAGCGCAGGACAATACAGGACAAGAGAGAGTACAGCACAGGACAATACAGGACAACATATAGTTCAGCGCAGGACAATACAGGACAACAGATAGTACAGCGCAGGACAATACAGGACAAGAGAGAGTACAGCGCAGCACAATACAGGAGAAGAGAGAGTACAGCACAGGACAATACAGGACAAGAGAGAGTACAGCACAGGGCAATACAGGACAACAGATAGTGCAGCGCAGGACAATAGAGGACAAGAGAGAGTCCAGCGCAGGACAATAGAGGACAACAGATAGTACAGCGCAGGACAATAGAGGACAAGAGAGAATACAGCGCAGGACAATACAGGACAACAGATAGTACAGCACAGGACAATTGAGGACAAGAGAGAGTACAGCGAAGGACAATAGAGGACTAGAGAGAGTACAGCGCAGGACAATACAGGGCAAGAGAGAGTACAGCGCAGGACAATACAGTTCCAGAGAGTGTGCAGCACAGGACAATACAGGACAAGAGAGAGTGCAACACTGGGCAATACAGTTCCAGAGGGAGTACGGCACAGGACAATACAGGACAAGAGAGAGTACAGCACAGGACAATACAGTTCCAGAGAGAGTACAACACAGGACAATACAGGACAAGAGAGGGTACAGCGCACGACAATACAGGACAAGAGAGAGTACAGCGCAAGACAATACTGTTCCAGAGAGAGTACAGCACAGGACAAGAGAGAGTACAGCGCAAGGCAATACACGACAAGAGAGATTACAGCGCAAGACAATACAGTTCCAGAGAGAATACAGCACAGGACAATACAGGACCAGAGAGAGTACAGCGCAGGACAATACAGGACAAGAGAGAGTACAGCGCAGGACAATACAGGACAAGAGAGAGTACAGCACAGGACAATACAGGACAAGAGAGAGTACAGCGCAGGACAATAATGGACAACAGATAGTACAGCGCAGGACAATACAGGACAAGAGAAAGTACAGCACAGGACAATACAGGACAAGAGAGAGTACAGCGCAGGACAATACAGGACAAGAGAGAGTACAGCGCAGGACAATACAGGACAGGAGAGAGTACTGCGCAGGACAATACAGGCCAAAAGATAGTACAGCGCATTACAATACAGGACAAGAGAGAGTACAGCGCAGGAGAATACAGGACAAGAGAGAGTACAGCACAGGACAATACAGTTCCAGAGAAAGTACAGCACAGGACAATACAGGACAAGAGAGAGTACAGCGCAGGACAATACAGGACAAGAGTGAGTACAGCGCAGGACAATACAGTTCCAGAGAGAGTACAGCACAGGACAATACAGGATAAGAGAGAGTACAGCACAGGACAATACAGGACAAGAGAGAGTACAGCGCAGGACAATACAGGACACGAGAGAGTACAGCGCAGGACAATACAGTTCCAGAAAGAGTACAGCACAGGACAATACAGGACTAGAGAGAGTACAGGACAGGACAATACAGGACAAGAGAGAGTAGAGCGCAGGACAATACAGGACAACAGATAGTACAGCGAAGGACAATAGAGGACAAGAGAGAGTACAGCGCAGGACAATACAGGGCAAGAGAGAGTACAGCGCAGGACAATACAGTTCCGGAGAGTGTGCAGCACAGGACAATACAGGACAAGAGAGAGTGCAACACTGGGCAATACAGTTCCAGAGAGAGTACGGCACAGGACAATACAGGACAAGAGAGAGTACAGCACAGGACAATACAGTTCCAGAGAGAGTACAACACAGAACAATACAGGACAAGAGAGAGTACAGCGCACGACAATACAGGACAAGAGAGAGTACAGCGCAAGACAATACAGTTCCAGAGAGAGTACAGCACAGGACAAGAGAGAGTACAGCGCAAGGCAATACACGACAAGAGAGATTACAGCGCAAGACAATACAGTTCCAGAGAGAATACAGCACAGGACAATACAGGACCAGAGAGAGTACAGCGCAGGACAATACAGGACAAGAGAGAGTACAGCGCAGGATAATACAGGACAACAGATAGTACAGCGCAGGACAATAGAGGTCAAGAGAGAGTACAGCGCAGGACAATACAGGACAAGAGAGAGTACAGCACAGGACAATACAGGACAACATATAGTTCAGCGCAGGACAATACAGGACAACAGATAGTACAGCGCAGGACAATACAGGACAAGAGAGAGTAAAGCGCAGCACAATACAGGAGAAGAGAGAGTACAGCACAGGGCAATACAGGACAACAGATAGTGCAGCGCAGGACAATAGAGGACAAGAGAGAGTCCAGCGCAGGAAAATACAGGACAACAGATAGTACAGCGCATTACAATACAGGACAAGAGAGAGTACAGCGCAGGACAATACAGTACAAGACAGAGTACAGCACAGAACAATACAGGACAAGAGAGACTGCAACACAGGACAATACAGTTCCAGAGAGAGTACGGCACAGGACAATACAGGACAAGAGAGAGTGCAGCACAGGATAATACAGTTCCAGAGAGAGTACAACACAGGACAATACAGGACAAGAGAGAGTAGAGCGCAGGACAATACAGGACAACAGATAGTACAGCGAAGGACAATAGAGGACTAGAGAGAGTACAGCGCAGGACAATACAGGGCAAGAGAGAGTACAGCGCAGGACAATACAGTTCCAGAGAGTGTGCAGCACAGGATAATACAGGACAAGAGAGAGTGCAACACTGGGCAATACAGTTCCAGAGAGAGTACGGCACAGGACAAGAGAGAGTACAGCACAGGACAATACAGTTCCAGAGAGAGTACAACACAGGACAATACAGGACAAGAGAGGGTACAGCGCACGACAATACAGGACAAGAGAGAGTACAGCGCAAGACAATACAGTTCCAGAGAGAGTACAGCACAGGACAAGAGAGAGTACAGCGCAAGGCAATACACGACAAGAGAGATTACAGCGCAAGACAATACAGTTCCAGAGAGAATACAGCACAGTACAATACAGGACCAGTGAGAGTACAGCGCAGGACAATACAGGACAAGAGAGAGTACAGCGCAGGACAATACAGGACAAGAGAGAGTACAGCACAGGACAATACAGGACAAGAGAGAGTACAGCGCAGGACAATAATGGACAACAGATAGTACAGCGCAGAACAATACAGGACAAGAGAAAGTACAGCACAGGACAATACAGGACAAGAGATAGTACAGCACAGGACAATACAGGACAAGAGAGAGTACAGCGCAGGACAATACAGGACAAGAGTGAGTACAGCGCAGGACAATACAGTTCCAGAGAGAGTACAGCACAGGACAATACAGGATAAGAGAGAGTACAGCGCAGGACAATACAGGACATGAGAGAGTACAGCGCAGGACAATACAGTTCCAGAAAGAGTACAGCACAGACAATAAAGGACAAGAGAGAGTACCACAGAGGAGAATACAGTTCCAGAGAGTGTACAGCGCAGGACAATACAGTTCCAGAGAGAGTAGAGCACAGGACATTACAGGACAAGAGAGAGTACAGCGCAGGACAATACAGGACAAGACAGAGTACAGTGCCGGACAATACAAGACAAGAGAGAGTACAGCGCAGGACAATACAGGACAAGAGAGAGTACAGCGCAGGACAATAACGGAAAAGAGAGAGTACAGCGCAGGACAATACAGGACAAGAGTGAGTACAGCAGAGGAGAATACAGTTCCAGAGAGAGTACAGCGCAGGACAATACAGTTCCAGAGAGAGTACAGCACAGGACAGTATAGGACAAGAGAGAATACAGCGCAGGACAATAATGGACAAGAGAGAGTACAGCGCAGGACAATACAGGACAAGAGAGAGTACTGCGCAAGACAATACAGTTCCAGAGAGAGTACAGCACAGGACAGTACAGGACAAGAGAGAGTACAGGACAGGACAATACAGGACAAGAGAGAGTAGAGCCAGGACAATACAGGACAAGAGAGAGTACAGCACAGGACAATACAGGACAAGAGAGAGTACAGCGCAGGACAATAATGGACAACAGATAGTACAGCGCAGGACAATACAGGACAAGAGAATGTACAGCACAGGACAATACAGGACAAGAGAGAGTACAGCGCAGGACAATACAGGACAAGAGAGAGTACAGCACAGGACAATACAGGACAAGAGAGAGTAGAGCACAGGACAATACAGGACAACAAATTGTACAGCGCAGGACAATAGAAGACAAGAGAGAGTACAGCGCAGGACAATACAGAACAACAGATAGTACAGCACAGGACAATAGAGGAGAAGAGAGAATACAGCGCAGGACAATAGAGGACAAGAGAGAGTACAGCGCAGGACAATACAGGCCAAAAGATAGTACAGCGCATTACAATACAGGACAAGAGAGAGTACAGCGCAGGAGAATACAGGACAAGAGAGAGTACAGCACAGGACAATACAGTTCCAGAGAAAGTACAGCACAGGACAATACAGGACAAGAGAGAGTACAGCGCAGGACAATACAGGACAAGAGTGAGAACAGCGCAGGACAATACAGTTCCAGAGAGAGTACAGCACAGGACAATACAGGATAAGAGAGAGTACAGCGCAGGACAATACAGGACACGAGAGAGTACAGCGCAGGACAATACAGTTCCAGAGAGAGTACAGCACAGACAATAAAGGACAAGAGAGAGTACCGCAGAGGAGAATACAGTTCCAGAGAGTGTACAGCGCAGGACAATACAGTTCCAGAGAGAGTAGAGCACAGGACAGTATAGGACAAGAGAGAATACAGCGCAGGACAATAATGGACAAGAGAGAGTACAGCGCAGGACAATACAGGACAAGAGAGAGTACAGCACAGGACAATACAGGACTAGAGAGAGTACAGGACAGGACAATACTGGACAAGAGAGAGTGGAGCCAGGACAATACAGGACAACAGATAGTACAGCGCAGGACAATACAGGACAAGAGAGAGTACTGCGCAAGACAATACTGTTCCAGAGAGAGTACAGCACAGGACAATACAGGACTAGAGAGAGTACAGGACAGGACAATACAGGACAAGAGAGAGTAGAGCGCAGGACAATACAGGACAACAGATAGTACAGCGAAGGACAATAGAGGACAAGAGAGAGTACAGCGCAGGACAATACAGGGCAAGAGAGAGTACAGCGCAGGACAATACAGTTCCAGAGAGTGTGCAGCACAGGACAATACAGGACAAGAGAGAGTGCAACACTGGGCAATACAGTTCCAGAGAGAGTACGGCACAGGACAATACAGGACAAGAGAGAGTACAGCACAGGACAATACAGTTCCAGAGAGAGTACAACACAGGACAATACAGGACAAGAGAGAGTACAGCACAGGACAATACATGACAAGAGAGAGTAGAGCACAGGAAAATACAGGATAACAAATTGTACAGCGCAGGACAATACAGTTCCAGAGAGTGTGCAGCACAGGACAATACAGGACAAGAGAGAGTGCAACACTGGGCAATACAGTTCCAGAGAGAGTACGGCACAGGACAATACAGGACAAGAGAGAGTACAGCACAGGACAATACAGTTCCAGAGAGAGTACAACACAGGACAATACAGGACAAGAGAGAGTACAGCACAGGACAATACAGGACTAGAGAGAGTACAGGACAGGACAATACTGGACAAGAGAGAGTGGAGCCAGGACAATACAGGACAAGAGAGAGTACAGCGCAGGACAATACAGGACAAGAGAGAGTACTGCGCAAGACAATACTGTTCCAGAGAGAGTACAGCACAGGACAATACAGGACTAGAGAGAGTACAGGACAGGACAATACAGGACAAGAGAGAGTAGAGCGCAGGACAATACAGGACAACAGAGAGTACAGCGCAGGACAATACAGTTCCAGAGAGAGTACAACACAGGACAATACAGGACAAGAGAGAGTACAGCACAGGACAATACAGGACAAGAGAGAGTAGAGCACAGGACAATACAGGACAACAAATTGTACAGCGCAGGACAATAGAAGACAAGAGAGAGTACAGCGCAGGACAATACAGAACAACGGATAGTACAGCACAGGACAATAGTGGAGAAGAGAGAATACAGCGCAGGACAATAGAGGACAAGAGAGAGTACAGCGCAGGACAATACAGGCCAAAAGATAGTACAGCGCATTACAATACAGGACAAGAGAGAGTACAGCGCAGGAGAATACAGGACAAGAGAGAGTACAGCACAGGACAATACAGTTCCAGAGAAAGTACAGCACAGGACAATACAGGACAAGAGAGAGTACAGCGCAGGACAATACAGGACAAGAGTGAGAACAGCGCAGGACAATACAGTTCCAGAGAGAGTACAGCACAGGACAATACAGGACAACAGATAGTACAGCGCAGGACAATACAGGACAAGAGAGAGTACAGCGCAGGACAATACAGGACAAGAGAGAGTACTGCGCAAGACAATACTGTTCCAGAGAGAGTACAGCACAGGACAATACAGGACTGTAGAGAGTACAGGACAGGACAATACAGGACAAGAGAGAGTAGAGCGCAGGACAATACAGGACAACAGATAGTACAGCGAAGGACAATAGAGGACAAGAGAGAGTACAGCGCAGGACAATACAGGGCAAGAGAGAGTACAGCGCAGGACAATACAGGACAAGAGAGACTGCAACACAGGACAATACAGTTCCAGAGAGAGTACGGCACAGGACAATACAGGACAAGAGAGAGTGCAGCACAGGATAATACAGTTCCAGAGAGAGTACAACACAGGACAATACAGGACAAGAGAGAGTAGAGCGCAGGACAATACAGGACAAGAGAGAGTGCAACACTGGGCAATACAGTTCCAGAGAGAGTACGGCACAGGACAATACAGGACAAGAGAGTGTACAGCACAGGACAATACAGTTCCAGAGAGAGTACAACACAGAACAATACAGGACAAGAGAGAGTACAGCGCACGACAATACAGGACAAGAGAGAGTACAGCGCAAGAGAATACAGTTCCAGAGAGAGTACAGCACAGGACAAGAGAGAGTACAGCGCAAGGCAATACACGACAAGAGAGATTACAGCGCAAGACAATACAGTTCCAGAGAGAATACAGCACAGGACAATACAGGACCAGAGAGAGTACAGCGCAGGACAATACAGGACAAGAGAGAGTACAGCGCAGGATAATACAGGACAACAGATAGTACAGCGCAGGACAATAGAGGTCAAGAGAGAGTACAGCGCAGGACAATACAGGACAAGAGAGAGTACAGCACAGGACAATACAGGACAACATATAGTTCAGCGCAGGACAATACAGGACAACAGATAGTACAGCGCAGGACAATACAGGACAAGAGAGAGTAAAGCGCAGCACAATACAGGAGAAGAGAGAGTACAGCACAGGACAATACAGGACAAGAGAGAGTACAGCACAGGGCAATACAGGACAACAGATAGTGCAGCGCAGGACAATAGAGGACAAGAGAGAGTCCAGCGCAGGACAATACAGGACAACAGATAGTACAGCGCAGGACAATAGAGGACAAGAGAGAATACAGCGCAGGACAATACAGGACAACAGATAGTACAGCACAGGACAATTGAGGACAAGAGAGAGTACAGCGCAGGACAATACAGTTCCAGAGAGTGTGCAGCACAGGACAATACAGGACAAGAGAGAGTGCAACACTGGGCAATACAGTTCCAGAGAGAGTACGGCACAGGACAATACAGGACAAGAGAGAGTACAGCACAGGACAATACAGTTCCAGAGAGAGTACAACACAGAACAATACAGGACAAGAGAGAGTACAGCGCACGACAATACAGGACAAGAGAGAGTACAGCGCAAGAGAATACAGTTCCAGAGAGAGTACAGCACAGGACAAGAGAGAGTACAGCGCAAGGCAATACACGACAAGAGAGATTACAGCGCAAGACAATACAGTTCCAGAGAGAATACAGCACAGGACAATACAGGACCAGAGAGAGTACAGCGCAGGACAATACAGGACAAGAGAGAGTACAGCGCAGGATAATACAGGACAACAGATAGTACAGCGCAGGACAATAGAGGTCAAGAGAGAGTACAGCGCAGGACAATACAGGACAAGAGAGAGTACAGCACAGGACAATACAGGACAACATATAGTTCAGCGCAGGACAATACAGGACAACAGATAGTACAGCGCAGGACAATACAGGACAAGAGAGAGTAAAGCGCAGCACAATACAGGAGAAGAGAGAGTACAGCACAGGACAATACTGGACAAGAGAGAGTACAGCACAGGGCAATACAGGACAACAGATAGTGCAGCGCAGGACAATAGAGGACAAGAGAGAGTCCAGCGCAGGACAATACAGGACAACAGATAGTACAGCGCAGGACAATAGAGGACAAGAGAGAATACAGCGCAGGACAATACAGGACAACAGATAGTACAGCACAGGACAATTGAGGACAAGAGAGAGTACAGCGCAGGACAATACAGGACAACAGATAGTACAGCGCATTACAATACAGGACAAGAGAGAGTACAGCGCAGGACAATACAGTACAAGACAGAGTACAGCACAGAACAATACAGGACAAGAGAGACTGCAACACAGGACAATACAGTTCCAGAGAGAGTACGGCACAGGACAATACAGGACAAGAGAGAGTGCAGCACAGGATAATACAGTTCCAGAGAGAGTACAACACAGGACAATACAGGACAAGAGAGAGTAGAGCGCAGGACAATACAGGACAAGAGAGAGTGCAACACTGGGCAATACAGTTCCAGAGAGAGTACGGCACAGGACAATACAGGACAAGAGAGAGTACAGCACAGGACAATACAGTTCCAGAGAGAGTACAACACAGAACAATACAGGACAAGAGAGAGTACAGCGCACGACAATACAGGACAAGAGAGAGTACAGCGCAAGACAATACAGTTCCAGAGAGAGTACAGCACAGGACAAGAGAGAGTACAGCGCAAGGCAATACACGACAAGAGAGATTACAGCGCAAGACAATACAGTTCCAGAGAGAATACAGCACAGGACAATACAGGACCAGAGAGAGTACAGCGCAGGACAATACAGGACAAGAGAGAGTACAGCGCAGGATAATACAGGACAACAGATAGTACAGCGCAGGACAATAGAGGTCAAGAGAGAGTACAGCGCAGGACAATACAGGACAAGAGAGAGTACAGCACAGGACAATACAGGACAACATATAGTTCAGCGCAGGACAATACAGGACAACAGATAGTACAGCGCAGGACAATACAGGACAAGAGAGAGTAAAGCGCAGCACAATACAGGAGAAGAGAGAGTACAGCACAGGACAATACAGGACAAGAGAGAGTACAGCACAGGGCAATACAGGACAACAGATAGTGCAGCGCAGGACAATAGAGGACAAGAGAGAGTCCAGCGCAGGACAATACAGGACAACAGATAGTACAGCGCAGGACAATAGAGGACAAGAGAGAATACAGCGCAGGACAATACAGGACAACAGATAGTACAGCACAGGACAATTGAGGACAAGAGAGAGTACAGCGCAGGACAATACAGTTCCAGAGAGTGTGCAGCACAGGACAATACAGGACAAGAGAGAGTGCAACACTGGGCAATACAGTTCCAGAGAGAGTACGGCACAGGACAATACAGGACAAGAGAGAGTACAGCACAGGACAATACAGTTCCAGAGAGAGTACAACACAGAACAATACAGGACAAGAGAGAGTACAGCGCACGACAATACAGGACAAGAGAGAGTACAGCGCAAGAGAATACAGTTCCAGAGAGAGTACAGCACAGGACAAGAGAGAGTACAGCGCAAGGCAATACACGACAAGAGAGATTACAGCGCAAGACAATACAGTTCCAGAGAGAATACAGCACAGGACAATACAGGACCAGAGAGAGTACAGCGCAGGACAATACAGGACAAGAGAGAGTACAGCGCAGGATAATACAGGACAACAGATAGTACAGCGCAGGACAATAGAGGTCAAGAGAGAGTACAGCGCAGGACAATACAGGACAAGAGAGAGTACAGCACAGGACAATACAGGACAACATATAGTTCAGCGCAGGACAATACAGGACAACAGATAGTACAGCGCAGGACAATACAGGACAAGAGAGAGTAAAGCGCAGCACAATACAGGAGAAGAGAGAGTACAGCACAGGACAATACAGGACAAGAGAGAGTACAGCACAGGGCAATACAGGACAAGAGAGAGTACAGCACAGGACGATACAGGACAACATATAGTGCAGCGCAGGACAATAGAGGACAAGAGAGAGTCCAGCGCAGGACAATACAGGACAACAGATAGTACAGCGCAGGACAATAGAGGACAAGAGAGAATACAGCGCAGGACAATACAGGACAACAGATAGTACAGCACAGGACAATTGAGGACAAGAGAGAGTACAGCGCAGGACAATACAGGACAACAGATAGTACAGCGCATTACAATACAGGACAAAAGAGAGTACAGCGCAGGACAATACAGTACAAGACAGAGTACAGCACAGAACAATACAGGACATGAGAGACTGCAACACAGGACAATACAGTTCCAGAGAGAGTACGGCACAGGACAATACAGGACAAGAGAGAGTGCAGCACAGGATAATACAGTTCCAGAGAGAGTACAACACAGGACAATACAGGACAAGAGAGAGTATAGCGCAGGACAATACAGGACAACAGATAGTACAGCGAAGGACAATAGAGGACTAGAGAGAGTACAGCGCAGGACAATACAGGGCAAGAGAGAGTACAGCGCAGGACAATACAGTTCCAGAGAGTGTGCAGCACAGGATAATACAGGACAAGAGAGAGTGCAACACTGGGCAATACAGTTCCAGAGAGAGTACGGCACAGGACAATACAGGACAAGAGAGAGTACAGCACAGGACAATACAGTTCCAGAGAGAGTACAACACAGGACAATACAGGACAAGAGAGGGTACAGCGCACGACAATACAGGACAAGAGAGAGTACAGCGCAAGACAATACAGTTCCAGAGAGAGTACAGCACAGGACAAGAGAGAGTACAGCGCAAGGCAATACACGACAAGAGAGAGTCCAGCGCAAGACAATACAGGACAACAGATAGTACAGCGCAGGACAATAGAGGACAAGAGAGAATACAGCGCAGGACAATACAGGACAACAGATAGTACAGCACAGGACAATTGAGGACAAGAGAGAGTACAGCGCAGGACAATACAGGACAACAGATAGTACAGCGCATTACAATACAGGACAAGAGAGAGTACAGCGCAGGACAATACAGTACAAGACAGAGTACAGCACAGAACAATACAGGACAAGAGAGACTGCAACACAGGACAATACAGTTCCAGAGAGAGTACGGCACAGGACAATACAGGACAAGAGAGAGTGCAGCACAGGATAATACAGTTCCAGAGAGAGTACAACACAGGACAATACAGGACAAGAGAGAGTAGAGCGCAGGACAATACAGGACAAGAGAGAGTGCAACACTGGGCAATACAGTTCCAGAGAGAGTACGGCACAGGACAATACAGGACAAGAGAGAGTACAGCACAGGACAATACAGTTCCAGAGAGAGTACAACACAGAACAATACAGGACAAGAGAGAGTACAGCGCACGACAATACAGGACAAGAGAGAGTACAGCGCAAGACAATACAGTTCCAGAGAGAGTACAGCACAGGACAAGAGAGAGTACAGCGCAAGGCAATACACGACAAGAGAGATTACAGCGCAAGACAATACAGTTCCAGAGAGAATACAGCACAGGACAATACAGGACCAGAGAGAGTACAGCGCAGGACAATACAGGACAAGAGAGAGTACAGCGCAGGATAATACAGGACAACAGATAGTACAGCGCAGGACAATAGAGGTCAAGAGAGAGTACAGCGCAGGACAATACAGGACAAGAGAGAGTACAGCACAGGACAATACAGGACAACATATAGTTCAGCGCAGGACAATACAGGACAACAGATAGTACAGCGCAGGACAATACAGGACAAGAGAGAGTAAAGCGCAGCACAATACAGGAGAAGAGAGAGTACAGCACAGGACAATAGAGGACAAGAGAGAGTCCAGCGCAGGACAATACAGGACAACAGATAGTACAGCGCAGGACAATAGAGGACAAGAGAGAATACAGCGCAGGACAATACAGGACAACAGATAGTACAGCACAGGACAATTGAGGACAAGAGAGAGTACAGCGCAGGACAATACAGGACAACAGATAGTACAGCGCATTACAATACAGGACAAGAGAGAGTAGAGCGCAGGACAATACAGGACAAGAGAGAGTGCAACACTGGGCAATACAGTTCCAGAGAGAGTACGGCACAGGACAATACAGGACAAGAGAGTGTACAGCACAGGACAATACAGTTCCAGAGAGAGTACAACACAGAACAATACAGGACAAGAGAGAGTACAGCGCACGACAATACAGGACAAGAGAGAGTACAGCGCAAGAGAATACAGTTCCAGAGAGAGTACAGCACAGGACAAGAGAGAGTACAGCGCAAGGCAATACACGACAAGAGAGATTACAGCGCAAGACAATACAGTTCCAGAGAGAATACAGCACAGGACAATACAGGACCAGAGAGAGTACAGCGCAGGACAATACAGGACAAGAGAGAGTACAGCGCAGGATAATACAGGACAACAGATAGTACAGCGCAGGACAATAGAGGTCAAGAGAGAGTACAGCGCAGGACAATACAGGACAAGAGAGAGTACAGCACAGGACAATACAGGACAACATATAGTTCAGCGCAGGACAATACAGGACAACAGATAGTACAGCGCAGGACAATACAGGACAAGAGAGAGTAAAGCGCAGCACAATACAGGAGAAGAGAGAGTACAGCACAGGACAATACAGGACAAGAGAGAGTACAGCACAGGGCAATACAGGACAACAGATAGTGCAGCGCAGGACAATAGAGGACAAGAGAGAGTCCAGCGCAGGACAATACAGGACAACAGATAGTACAGCGCAGGACAATAGAGGACAAGAGAGAATACAGCGCAGGACAATACAGGACAACAGATAGTACAGCACAGGACAATTGAGGACAAGAGAGAGTACAGCGCAGGACAATACAGTTCCAGAGAGTGTGCAGCACAGGACAATACAGGACAAGAGAGAGTGCAACACTGGGCAATACAGTTCCAGAGAGAGTACGGCACAGGACAATACAGGACAAGAGAGAGTACAGCACAGGACAATACAGTTCCAGAGAGAGTACAACACAGAACAATACAGGACAAGAGAGAGTACAGCGCACGACAATACAGGACAAGAGAGAGTACAGCGCAAGAGAATACAGTTCCAGAGAGAGTACAGCACAGGACAAGAGAGAGTACAGCGCAAGGCAATACACGACAAGAGAGATTACAGCGCAAGACAATACAGTTCCAGAGAGAATACAGCACAGGACAATACAGGACCAGAGAGAGTACAGCGCAGGACAATACAGGACAAGAGAGAGTACAGCGCAGGATAATACAGGACAACAGATAGTACAGCGCAGGACAATAGAGGTCAAGAGAGAGTACAGCGCAGGACAATACAGGACAAGAGAGAGTACAGCACAGGACAATACAGGACAACATATAGTTCAGCGCAGGACAATACAGGACAACAGATAGTACAGCGCAGGACAATACAGGACAAGAGAGAGTAAAGCGCAGCACAATACAGGAGAAGAGAGAGTACAGCACAGGACAATACTGGACAAGAGAGAGTACAGCACAGGGCAATACAGGACAACAGATAGTGCAGCGCAGGACAATAGAGGACAAGAGAGAGTCCAGCGCAGGACAATACAGGACAACAGATAGTACAGCGCAGGACAATAGAGGACAAGAGAGAATACAGCGCAGGACAATACAGGACAACAGATAGTACAGCACAGGACAATTGAGGACAAGAGAGAGTACAGCGCAGGACAATACAGGACAACAGATAGTACAGCGCATTACAATACAGGACAAGAGAGAGTACAGCGCAGGACAATACAGTACAAGACAGAGTACAGCACAGAACAATACAGGACAAGAGAGACTGCAACACAGGACAATACAGTTCCAGAGAGAGTACGGCACAGGTCAATACAGGACAAGAGAGAGTGCAGCACAGGATAATACAGTTCCAGAGAGAGTACAACACAGGACAATACAGGACAAGAGAGAGTAGAGCGCAGGACAATACAGGACAAGAGAGAGTGCAACACTGGGCAATACAGTTCCAGAGAGAGTACGGCACAGGACAATACAGGACAAGAGAGAGTACAGCACAGGACAATACAGTTCCAGAGAGAGTACAACACAGAACAATACAGGACAAGAGAGAGTACAGCGCACGACAATACAGGACAAGAGAGAGTACAGCGCAAGACAATACAGTTCCAGAGAGAGTACAGCACAGGACAAGAGAGAGTACAGCGCAAGGCAATACACGACAAGAGAGATTACAGCGCAAGACAATACAGTTCCAGAGAGAATACAGCACAGGACAATACAGGACCAGAGAGAGTACAGCGCAGGACAATACAGGACAAGAGAGAGTACAGCGCAGGATAATACAGGACAACAGATAGTACAGCGCAGGACAATAGAGGTCAAGAGAGAGTACAGCGCAGGACAATACAGGACAAGAGAGAGTACAGCACAGGACAATACAGGACAACATATAGTTCAGCGCAGGACAATACAGGACAACAGATAGTACAGCGCAGGACAATACAGGACAAGAGAGAGTAAAGCGCAGCACAATACAGGAGAAGAGAGAGTACAGCACAGGACAATACAGGACAAGAGAGAGTACAGCACAGGGCAATACAGGACAACAGATAGTGCAGCGCAGGACAATAGAGGACAAGAGAGAGTCCAGCGCAGGACAATACAGGACAACAGATAGTACAGCGCAGGACAATAGAGGACAAGAGAGAATACAGCGCAGGACAATACAGGACAACAGATAGTACAGCACAGGACAATTGAGGACAAGAGAGAGTACAGCGCAGGACAATACAGTTCCAGAGAGTGTGCAGCACAGGACAATACAGGACAAGAGAGAGTGCAACACTGGGCAATACAGTTCCAGAGAGAGTACGGCACAGGACAATACAGGACAAGAGAGAGTACAGCACAGGACAATACAGTTCCAGAGAGAGTACAACACAGAACAATACAGGACAAGAGAGAGTACAGCGCACGACAATACAGGACAAGAGAGAGTACAGCGCAAGAGAATACAGTTCCAGAGAGAGTACAGCACAGGACAAGAGAGAGTACAGCGCAAGGCAATACACGACAAGAGAGATTACAGCGCAAGACAATACAGTTCCAGAGAGAATACAGCACAGGACAATACAGGACCAGAGAGAGTACAGCGCAGGACAATACAGGACAAGAGAGAGTACAGCGCAGGATAATACAGGACAACAGATAGTACAGCGCAGGACAATAGAGGTCAAGAGAGAGTACAGCGCAGGACAATACAGGACAAGAGAGAGTACAGCACAGGACAATACAGGACAACATATAGTTCAGCGCAGGACAATACAGGACAACAGATAGTACAGCGCAGGACAATACAGGACAAGAGAGAGTAAAGCGCAGCACAATACAGGAGAAGAGAGAGTACAGCACAGGACAATACAGGACAAGAGAGAGTACAGCACAGGGCAATACAGGACAAGAGAGAGTACAGCACAGGACGATACAGGACAACATATAGTGCAGCGCAGGACAATAGAGGACAAGAGAGAGTCCAGCGCAGGACAATACAGGACAACAGATAGTACAGCGCAGGACAATAGAGGACAAGAGAGAATACAGCGCAGGACAATACAGGACAACAGATAGTACAGCACAGGACAATTGAGGACAAGAGAGAGTACAGCGCAGGACAATACAGGACAACAGATAGTACAGCGCATTACAATACAGGACAAAAGAGAGTACAGCGCAGGACAATACAGTACAAGACAGAGTACAGCACAGAACAATACAGGACATGAGAGACTGCAACACAGGACAATACAGTTCCAGAGAGAGTACGGCACAGGACAATACAGGACAAGAGAGAGTGCAGCACAGGATAATACAGTTCCAGAGAGAGTACAACACAGGACAATACAGGACAAGAGAGAGTATAGCGCAGGACAATACAGGACAACAGATAGTACAGCGAAGGACAATAGAGGACTAGAGAGAGTACAGCGCAGGACAATACAGGGCAAGAGAGAGTACAGCGCAGGACAATACAGTTCCAGAGAGTGTGCAGCACAGGATAATACAGGACAAGAGAGAGTGCAACACTGGGCAATACAGTTCCAGAGAGAGTACGGCACAGGACAATACAGGACAAGAGAGAGTACAGCACAGGACAATACAGTTCCAGAGAGAGTACAACACAGGACAATACAGGACAAGAGAGGGTACAGCGCACGACAATACAGGACAAGAGAGAGTACAGCGCAAGACAATACAGTTCCAGAGAGAGTACAGCACAGGACAAGAGAGAGTACAGCGCAAGGCAATACACGACAAGAGAGAGTCCAGCGCAAGACAATACAGGACAACAGATAGTACAGCGCAGGACAATAGAGGACAAGAGAGAATACAGCGCAGGACAATACAGGACAACAGATAGTACAGCACAGGACAATTGAGGACAAGAGAGAGTACAGCGCAGGACAATACAGGACAACAGATAGTACAGCGCATTACAATACAGGACAAGAGAGAGTACAGCGCAGGACAATACAGTACAAGACAGAGTACAGCACAGAACAATACAGGACAAGAGAGACTGCAACACAGGACAATACAGTTCCAGAGAGAGTACGGCACAGGACAATACAGGACAAGAGAGAGTGCAGCACAGGATAATACAGTTCCAGAGAGAGTACAACACAGGACAATACAGGACAAGAGAGAGTAGAGCGCAGGACAATACAGGACAAGAGAGAGTGCAACACTGGGCAATACAGTTCCAGAGAGAGTACGGCACAGGACAATACAGGACAAGAGAGAGTACAGCACAGGACAATACAGTTCCAGAGAGAGTACAACACAGAACAATACAGGACAAGAGAGAGTACAGCGCACGACAATACAGGACAAGAGAGAGTACAGCGCAAGACAATACAGTTCCAGAGAGAGTACAGCACAGGACAAGAGAGAGTACAGCGCAAGGCAATACACGACAAGAGAGATTACAGCGCAAGACAATACAGTTCCAGAGAGAATACAGCACAGGACAATACAGGACCAGAGAGAGTACAGCGCAGGACAATACAGGACAAGAGAGAGTACAGCGCAGGATAATACAGGACAACAGATAGTACAGCGCAGGACAATAGAGGTCAAGAGAGAGTACAGCGCAGGACAATACAGGACAAGAGAGAGTACAGCACAGGACAATACAGGACAACATATAGTTCAGCGCAGGACAATACAGGACAACAGATAGTACAGCGCAGGACAATACAGGACAAGAGAGAGTAAAGCGCAGCACAATACAGGAGAAGAGAGAGTACAGCACAGGACAATACAGGACAAGAGAGAGTACAGCACAGGGCAATACAGGACAACAGATAGTGCAGCGCAGGACAATAGAGGACAAGAGAGAGTCCAGCGCAGGACAATACAGGACAACAGATAGTACAGCGCAGGACAATAGAGGACAAGAGAGAATACAGCGCAGGACAATACAGGACAACAGATAGTACAGCACAGGACAATTGAGGACAAGAGAGAGTACAGCGCAGGACAATACAGTTCCAGAGAGTGTGCAGCACAGGACAATACAGGACAAGAGAGAGTGCAACACTGGGCAATACAGTTCCAGAGAGAGTACGGCACAGGACAATACAGGACAAGAGAGAGTACAGCACAGGACAATACAGTTCTAGAGAGAGTACAACACAGAACAATACAGGACAAGAGAGAGTACAGCGCACGACAATACAGGACAAGAGAGAGTACAGCGCAAGAGAATACAGTTCCAGAGAGAGTACAGCACAGGACAAGAGAGAGTACAGCGCAAGGCAATACACGACAAGAGAGATTACAGCGCAAGACAATACAGTTCCAGAGAGAATACAGCACAGGACAATACAGGACCAGAGAGAGTACAGCGCAGGACAATACAGGACAAGAGAGAGTACAGCGCAGGATAATACAGGACAACAGATAGTACAGCGCAGGACAATAGAGGTCAAGAGAGAGTACAGCGCAGGACAATACAGGACAAGAGAGAGTACAGCACAGGACAATACAGGACAACATATAGTTCAGCGCAGGACAATACAGGACAACAGATAGTACAGCGCAGGACAATACAGGACAAGAGAGAGTAAAGCGCAGCACAATACAGGAGAAGAGAGAGTACAGCACAGGACAATAGAGGACAAGAGAGAGTCCAGCGCAGGACAATACAGGACAACAGATAGTACAGCGCAGGACAATAGAGGACAAGAGAGAATACAGCGCAGGACAATACAGGACAACAGATAGTACAGCACAGGACAATTGAGGACAAGAGAGAGTACAGCGCAGGACAATACAGGACAACAGATAGTACAGCGCATTACAATACAGGACAAGAGAGAGTACAGCGCAGGACAATACAGTACAAGACAGAGTACAGCACAGAACAATACAGGACAAGAGAGACTGCAACACAGGACAATACAGTTCCAGAGAGAGTACGGCACAGGACAATACAGGACAAGAGAGAGTGCAGCACAGGATAATACAGTTCCAGAGAGAGTACAACACAGGACAATACAGGACAAGAGAGAGTAGAGCGCAGGACAATACAGGACAACAGATAGTACAGCGAAGGACAATAGAGGACTAGAGAGAGTACAGCGCAGGACAATACAGGGCAAGAGAGAGTACAGCGCAGGACAATACAGTTCCAGAGAGTGTGCAGCACAGGATAATACAGGACAAGAGAGAGTGCAACACTGGGCAATACAGTTCCAGAGAGAGTACGGCACAGGACAATACAGGACAAGAGAGAGTACAGCACAGGACAATACAGTTCCAGAGAGAGTACAACACAGGACAATACAGGACAAGAGAGGGTACAGCGCACGACAATACAGGACAAGAGAGAGTACAGCGCAAGACAATACAGTTCCAGAGAGAGTACAGCACAGGACAAGAGAGAGTACAGCGCAAGGCAATACACGACAAGAGAGATTACAGCGCAAGACAATACAGTTCCAGAGAGAATACAGCACAGTACAATACAGGACCAGTGAGAGTACAGCGCAGGACAATACAGGACAAGAGAGAGTACAGCGCAGGACAATACAGGACAAGAGAGAGTACAGCACAGGACAATACAGGACAAGAGAGAGTACAGCGCAGGACAATAATGGACAACAGATAGTACAGCGCAGGACAATACAGGACAAGAGAAAGTACAGCACAGGACAATACAGGACAAGAGAGAGTACAGCACAGGACAATACAGGACAAGAGAGACTGCAACACAGGACAATACAGTTCCAGAGAGAGTACGGCACAGGACAATACAGGACAAGAGAGAGTGCAGCACAGGATAATACAGTTCCAGAGAGAGTACAACACAGGACAATACAGGACAAGAGAGAGTAGAGCGCAGGACAATACAGGACAACAGATAGTACAGCGAAGGACAATAGAGGACTAGAGAGAGTACAGCGCAGGACAATACAGGGCAAGAGAGAGTACAGCGCAGGACAATACAGTTCCAGAGAGTGTGCAGCACAGGATAATACAGGACAAGAGAGAGTGCAACACTGGGCAATACAGTTCCAGAGAGAGTACGGCACAGGACAATACAGGACAAGAGAGAGTACAGCACAGGACAATACAGTTCCAGAGAGAGTACAACACAGGACAATACAGGACAAGAGAGGGTACAGCGCACGACAATACAGGACAAGAGAGAGTACAGCGCAAGACAATACAGTTCCAGAGAGAGTACAGCACAGGACAAGAGAGAGTACAGCGCAAGGCAATACACGACAAGAGAGATTACAGCGCAAGACAATACAGTACCAGAGAGAATACAGCACAGTACAATACAGGACCAGTGAGAGTACAGCGCAGGACAATACAGGACAAGAGAGAGTACAGCGCAGGACAATACAGGACAAGAGAGAGTACAGCACAGGACAATACAGGACAAGAGAGAGTACAGCGCAGGACAATAATGGACAACAGATAGTACAGCGCAGGACAATACAGGACAAGAGAAAGTACAGCACAGGACAATACAGGACAAGAGAGAGTACAGCACAGGACAATACAGGACAAGAGAGAGTACAGCGCAGGACAATACAGGACAAGAGTGAGTACAGCGCAGGACAATACAGTTCCAGAGAGAGTACAGCACAGGACAATACAGGATAAGAGAGAGTACAGCGCAGGACAATACAGGACACGAGAGAGTACAGCGCAGGACAATACAGTTCCAGAAAGAGTACAGCACAGACAATAAAGGACAAGAGAGAGTACCGCAGAGGAGAATACAGTTCCAGAGAGTGTACAGTGCAGGACAATACAGTTCCAGAGAGAGTAGAGCACAGGACATTACAGGACAAGAGAGAGTACAGCGCAGGACAATACAGGTCAAGAGAGAGTGCAGCGCAGGACAATACAGTTCCAGAGAAAGTACAGCACAGGACATTACAGGACAAGAGAGTGTACAGCGCAGGACAATACAGGACAACAGAGAGTACAGCACAGGACAATAACGGAAAAGAGAGAGTACAGCGCAGGACAATACAGGACAAGAGTGAGTACAGCAGAGGAGAATACAGTTCCAGAGAGAGTACAGCGCAGGACAATACAGTTCCAGAGAGAGTACAGCACAGGACAGTATAGGACAAGAGAGAATACAGCGCAGGACAATAATGGACAAGAGAGAGTACAGCGCAGGACAATACAGGACAAGAGAGAGTACTGCGCAAGACAATACAGTTCCAGAGAGAGTACAGCACAGGACAGTACAGGACAAGAGAGAGTACAGGACAGGACAATACAGGACAAGAGAGAGTAGAGCCAGGACAATACAGGACAACAGATAGTACAGCGCAGGACAATACAGGACAAGAGAGAGTACAGCGCAGGACAATACAGGACAAGAGAGAGTACTGCGCAAGACAATACTGTTCCAGAGAGAATACAGCACAGGACAATACAGGAACAGAGAGAGTACAGCGCAGGACAATACAGGACAAGAGAGAGTACAGCGCAGGACAATACAGGACAAGAGAGAGTACAGCACAGGACAATACAGGACAAGAGAGAGTACAGCGCAGGACAATAATGGACAACAGATAGTACAGCGCAGGACAATACAGGACAAGAGAATGTACAGCACAGGACAATACAGGACAAGAGAGAGTACAGCGCAGGACAATACAGGACAAGAGAGAGTACAGCGCAGGACAATACAGGACAGGAGAGAGTACTGCGCAGGACAATACAGGCCAAAAGATAGTACAGCGCATTACAATACAGGACAAGAGAGAGTACAGCGCACGGCAATACAGGACAAGAGAGAGTACAGCGCAGGACAATACAGTTCCAGAGAAAGTACAGCGCAGGACAATACAGGACAAGAGTGAGTACAGCGCAGGACAATACAGTTCCAGAGAGAGTACAGCACAGGACAATACAGGATAAGAGAGAGTACAGCGCAGGACAATACAGGAGACGAGAGAGTACAGCGCAGGACAATACAGTTCCAGAAAGAGTACAGCACAGACAATAAAGGACAAGAGAGAGTACCGCAGAGGAGAATACAGTTCCAGAGAGTGTACAGTGCAGGACAATACAGTTCCAGAGAGAGTAGAGCACAGGACATTACAGGACAAGAGAGAGTACAGCGCAGGACAATACAGGACAAGAGAGAGTACAGTGCCGGACAATACAAGACAAGAGAGAGTACAGCGCAGGACAATACAGGACAAGAGAGAGTACAGCGCAGGACAATACAGTTCCAGAGAAAGTACAGCAAAGGACAATACAGGACAAGAGAGTGTACAGCGCAGGACAATACAGGACAACAGAGAGTACAGCACAGGACAATAAAGGAAAAGAGAGAGTACAGCGCAGGACAATACAGGACAACAGAGAATACAGCGCAGGACAATAATGGACAAGAGAGAGTACAGCGCAGGACAATACAGGACAAGAGAGAGTACTGCTCAAGACAATACAGTTCCAGAGAGAGTACAGCACAGGACAGTACAGGACAAGAGAGAGTACAGGACAGGACAATACAGGACAAGAGAGAGTAGAGCCAGGACAATACAGGACAACAGATAGTACAGCGAAGGACAATAGAGGACAAGAGAGAGTACAGCGCAGGACAATACAGGGCAAGAGAGAGTACAGCGCAGGACAATACAGGGCAAGGGAGAGTACAGCGCAGGACAATACAGTTCCAGAGAGTGTGCAGCACAGGACAATACAGGACAAGAGAGAGTGCAACACTGGGCAATACAGTTCCAGAGAGAGTACGGCACAGGACAATACAGGACAAGAGAGAGTACAGCACAGGACAATACAGTTCCAGAGAGAGTACAGCACAGAACAATACAGGACAAGAGAGAGTACAGCGCACGACAATACAGGACAAGAGAGAGTACAGCGCAAGACAATACAGGACTAGAGAGAGTACAGGACAGGACAATACAGGACAAGAGAGAATACAGCGCAGGACAATAATGGACAACAGATAGTACAGCGCAGGACAATACAGGACAAGAGAAAGTACAGCACAGGACAATACAGGACAAGAGAGAGTACAGCGCAGGACAATACAGGACAAGAGAGAGTACAGCGCAGGACAATACAGGACAGGAGAGAGTACTGCGCAGGACAATACAGGCCAAAAGATAGTACAGCGCATTACAATACAGGACAAGAGAGAGTACAGCGCAGGAGAATACAGGACAAGAGAGAGTACAGCACAGGACAATACAGTTCCAGAGAAAGTACTGCACAGGACAATACAGGACAAGAGAGAGTACAGCGCAGGAAAATACAGGATAAGAGAGAGTACAGCGCAGGACAATACAGGACACGAGAGAGTACAGCGCAGGACAATACAGTTCCAGAAAGAGTACAGCACAGACAATAAAGGACAAGAGAGAGTACCGCAGAGGAGAATACAGTTCCAGAGAGTGTACAGCGCAGGACAATACAGTTCCAGAGAGAGTAGAGCACAGGACATTACAGGACAAGAGAGAGTACAGCGCAGGACAATACAGGACAATAGAGAGTACAGTGCCGGACAATACAGGACAAGAGAGAATACAGCACAGGACAATACAGGACAAGAGAGAGTACAGTGCCGGACAATACAAGACAAGAGAGAGTACAGCGTAGGACAATACAGGACAAGAGAGAGTACAGCGCAGGACAATACAGTTCCAGAGAAAGTACAGCACAGGACAATACAGGACAAGAGAGTGTACAGCGCAGGACAATACAGGACAACAGAGAGTACAGCACAGGACAATAAAGGAAAAGAGAGAGTACAGCGCAGGACAATACAGGACAAGAGTGAGTACAGCAGAGGAGAATACAGTTCCAGAGAGAGTACAGCGCAGGACAATACAGTTCCAGAGAGAGTACAGCACAGGACAGTATAGGACAAGAGAGAGTACAGCACAGACAATAAAGGACAAGAGAGAGTACCGCAGAGGAGAATACAGTTCCAGAGAGTGTACAGCGCAGGACAATACAGTTCCAGAGAGAGTAGAGCACAGGACATTACAGGACAAGAGAGAGTCCAGCGCAGGACAATACAGGTCAAGAGAGAGTGCAGCGCAGGACAATACAGTTCCAGAGAAAGTACAGCACAGGACAATACAGGACAAGAGAGTGTACAGCGCAGGACAATACAGGACAACAGAGAGTACAGCACAGGACAATAACGGAAAAGAGAGAGTACAGCGCAGGACAATACAGGACAAGAGTGAGTACAGCAGAGGAGAATACAGTTCCAGAGAGAGTACAGCGCAGGACAATACAGTTCCAGAGAGAGTACAGCACAGGACAGTATAGGACAAGAGAGAATACAGCGCAGGACAATAATGGACAAGAGAGAGTACAGCGCAGGACAATACAGGACAAGAGAGAGTACTGCGCAAGACAATACAGTTCCAGAGAGAGTACAGCACAGGACAGTACAGGACAAGAGAGAGTACAGGACAGGACAATACAGGACAAGAGAGAGTAGAGCCAGGACAATACAGGACAACAGATAGTACAGCGCAGGACAATACAGGACAAGAGAGAGTACAGCGCAGGACAATACAGGACAAGAGAGAGTACTGCGCAAGACAATACTGTTCCAGAGAGAATACAGCACAGGACAATACAGGAACAGAGAGAGTACAGCGCAGGACAATACAGGACAAGAGAGAGTACAGCGCAGGACAATACAGGACAAGAGAGAGTACAGCACAGGACAATACAGGACAAGAGAGAGTACAGCGCAGGACAATAATGGACAACAGATAGTACAGCGCAGGACAATACAGGACAAGAGAATGTACAGCACAGGACAATACAGGACAAGAGAGAGTACAGCGCAGGACAATACAGGACAAGAGAGTGTACAGCGCAGGACAATACAGGACAGGAGAGAGTACTGCGCAGGACAATACAGGCCAAAAGATAGTACAGCGCATTACAATACAGGACAAGAGAGAGTACAGCGCACGGCAATACAGGACAAGAGAGAGTACAGCGCAGGACAATACAGTTCCAGAGAAAGTACAGCGCAGGACAATACAGGACAAGAGTGAGTACAGCGCAGGACAATACAGTTCCAGAGAGAGTACAGCACAGGACAATACAGGATAAGAGAGAGTACAGCGCAGGACAATACAGGACACGAGAGAGTACAGCGCAGGACAATACAGTTCCAGAAAGAGTACAGCACAGACAATAAAGGACAAGAGAGAGTACCGCAGAGGAGAATACAGTTCCAGAGAGTGTACAGTGCAGGACAATACAGTTCCAGAG
Source organism: Hypanus sabinus (assembly GCF_030144855.1). Lineage (NCBI taxonomy): Eukaryota > Metazoa > Chordata > Chondrichthyes > Myliobatiformes > Dasyatidae > Hypanus > Hypanus sabinus. The sequence goes on from NC_082707.1 coordinate 112,438,779, forward strand.
AGAGTAGAGCACAGGACATTACAGGACAAGAGAGAGTACAGCGCAGGACAATACAGGACAAGAGAGAGTACAGTGCCGGACAATACAAGACAAGAGAGAGTACAGCGCAGGACAATACAGGACAAGAGAGAGTACAGCGCAGGACAATACAGTTCCAGAAAAAGTACAGCACAGGACAATACAGGACAAGAGAGTGTACAGCGCAGGACAATACAGGACAACAGAGAGTACAGCACAGGACAATAAAGGAAAAGAGAGAGTACAGCGCAGGACAATACAGGACAACAGAGAATACAGCGCAGGACAATAATGGACAAGAGAGAGTACAGCGCAGGACAATACAGGAGAAGAGAGAGTACTGCGCAAGACAATACAGTTCCAGAGAGAGTACAGCACAGGACAGTACAGGACAAGAGAGAGTACAGGACAGGACAATACAGGACAAGAGAGAGTAGAGCCAGGACAATACAGGACAACAGATAGTACAGCGAAGGACAATAGAGGACAAGAGAGAGTACAGCGCAGGACAATACAGGGCAAGAGAGAGTACAGCGCAGGACAATACAGGGCAAGGGAGAGTACAGCGCAGGACAATACAGTTCCAGAGAGTGTGCAGCACAGGACAATACAGGACAAGAGAGAGTGCAACACTGGGCAATACAGTTCCAGAGAGAGTACGGCACAGGACAATACAGGACAAGAGAGAGTACAGCACAGGACAATACAGTTCCAGAGAGAGTACAGCACAGAACAATACAGGACAAGAGAGAGTACAGCGCACGACGATACAGGACAAGAGAGAGTACAGCGCAAGACAATACAGGACTAGAGAGAGTACAGGACAGGACAATACAGGACAAGAGAGAGTACAGCGCAGGACAATAATGGACAACAGATAGTACAGCGCAGGACAATACAGGACAAGAGAAAGTACAGCACAGGACAATACAGGACAAGAGAGAGTACAGCGCAGGACAATACAGGACAAGAGAGAGTACAGCGCAGGACAATACAGGACAGGAGAGAGTACTGCGCAGGACAATACAGGCCAAAAGATAGTACAGCGCATTACAATACAGGACAAGAGAGAGTACAGCGCAGGAGAATACAGGACAAGAGAGAGTACAGCACAGGATAATACAGTTCCAGAGAAAGTACTGCACAGGACAATACAGGACAAGAGAGAGTACAGCGCAGGACAATACAGGACAAGAGTGAGTACAGCGCAGGACAATACAGTTCCAGAGAGAGTACAGCACAGGAAAATACAGGATAAGAGAGAGTACAGCGCAGGACAATACAGGACACGAGAGAGTACAGCGCAGGACAATACAGTTCCAGAAAGAGTACAGCACAGACAATAAAGGACAAGAGAGAGTACCGCAGAGGAGAATACAGTTCCAGAGAGTGTACAGCGCAGGACAATACAGTTCCAGAGAGAGTAGAGCACAGGACATTACAGGACAAGAGAGAGTACAGCGCAGGACAATACAGGACAATAGAGAGTACAGTGCCGGACAATACAGGACAAGAGAGAATACAGCACAGGACAATACAGGACAAGAGAGAGTACAGTGCCGGACAATACAAGACAAGAGAGAGTACAGCGTAGGACAATACAGGACAAGAGAGAGTACAGCGCAGGACAATACAGTTCCAGAGAAAGTACAGCACAGGACAATACAGGACAAGAGAGTGTACAGCGCAGGACAATACAGGACAACAGAGAGTACAGCACAGGACAATAAAGGAAAAGAGAGAGTACAGCGCAGGACAATACAGGACAAGAGTGAGTACAGCAGAGGAGAATACAGTTCCAGAGAGAGTACAGCGCAGGACAATACAGTTCCAGAGAGAGTACAGCACAGGACAGTATAGGACAAGAGAGAATACAGCGCAGGACAATACAGGACAAGAGAGAGTACAGCACAGGACAGTATAGGACAAGAGAGAATACAGCGCAGGACAATAATGGACAAGAGAGAGTATAGCGCAGGACAATACAGGACAAGAGAGAGTACTGCGCAAGGCAATACAGTTCCAGAGAGAGTACAGCACAGGACAGTACAGGACAAGAGAGAGTACAGGACAGGACAATACAGGACAAGAGAGAGTAGAGCCAGGACAATACAGGACAACAGATAGTACAGCGCAGTACAATACAGGACAAGAGCGAGTACAGCGCAGGACAATACAGGACAAGAGAGAGTACTGCGCAAGACAATACTGTTCCAGAGAGAGTACAGCACAGGACAATACAGGACTAGAGAGAGTACAGGACAGGACAATACAGGACCAGAGAGAGTAGAGCGCAAGACAATACAGGACTAGAGAGAGTACAGGACAGGACAATACAGGACAAGAGAGAGTACAGCGCAGGACAATAATGGACAACAGATAGTACAGCGCAGGACAATACAGGACAAGAGAAAGTACAGCACAGGACAATACAGTTCCAGAGAGTGTGCAGCACAGGACAATACAGGACAAGAGAGAGTGCAACACTGGGCAATACAGTTCCAGAGAGAGTACGGCACAGGACAATACAGGACAAGAGAGAGTACAGCACAGGACAATACAGTTCCAGAGAGAGTACAGCACAGAACAATACAGGACAAGAGAGAGTACAGCGCACGACAATACAGGACAAGAGAGAGTACAGCGCAAGACAATACAGGACTAGAGAGAGTACAGGACAGGACAATACAGGACAAGAGAGAGTACAGCGCAGGACAATAATGGACAACAGATAGTACAGCGCAGGACAATACAGGACAAGAGAAAGTACAGCACAGGACAATACAGGACAAGAGAGAGTACAGCGCAGGACAATACAGGACAAGAGAGAGTACAGCGCAGGACAATACAGGACAGGAGAGAGTACTGCGCAGGACAATACAGGCCAAAAGATAGTACAGCGCATTACAATACAGGACTAGAGAGAGTACAGCGCAGGAGAATACAGGACAAGAGAGAGTACAGCACAGGACAATACAGTTCCAGAGAAAGTACTGCACAGGACAATACAGGACAAGAGAGAGTACAGCGCAGGACAATACAGGACAAGAGTGAGTACAGCGCAGGACAATACAGTTCCAGAGAGAGTACAGCACAGGAAAATACAGGATAAGAGAGAGTACAGCGCAGGACAATACAGGACACGAGAGAGTACAGCGCAGGACAATACAGTTCCAGAAAGAGTACAGCACAGACAATAAAGGACAAGAGAGAGTACCGCAGAGGAGAATACAGTTCCAGAGAGTGTACAGCGCAGGACAATACAGTTCCAGAGAGAGTAGAGCACAGGACATTACAGGACAAGAGAGAGTACAGCGCAGGACAATACAGGACAATAGAGAGTACAGTGCCGGACAATACAGGACAAGAGAGAATACAGCACAGGACAATACAGGACAAGAGAGAGTACAGTGCCGGACAATACAAGACAAGAGAGAGTACAGCGTAGGACAATACAGGACAAGAGAGAGTACAGCGCAGGACAATACAGTTCCAGAGAAAGTACAGCACAGGACAATACAGGACAAGAGAGTGTACAGCGCAGGACAATACAGGACAACAGAGAGTACAGCACAGGACAATAAAGGAAAAGAGAGAGTACAGCGCAGGACAATACAGGACAAGAGTGAGTACAGCAGAGGAGAATACAGTTCCAGAGAGAGTACAGCGCAGGACAATACAGTTCCAGAGAGAGTACAGCACAGGACAGTATAGGACAAGAGAGAATACAGCGCAGGACAATAATGGACAAGAGAGAGTACAGCGCAGGACAATACAGGACAAGAGAGAGTACTGCGCAAGACAATACAGTTCCAGAGAGAGTACAGCACAGGACAGTACAGGACAAGAGAGAGTACAGGACAGGACAATACAGGACAAGAGAGAGTAGAGCCAGGACAATACAGGACAACAGATAGTACAGCGCAGGACAATACAGGACAAGAGAGAGTACAGCGCAGGACAATACAGGACAAGAGAGAGTACTGCGCAAGACAATACTGTTCCAGAGAGAGTACAGCACAGGACAATACAGGACTAGAGAGAGTACAGGACAGGACAATACAGGACCAGAGAGAGTAGAGCGCAGGACAATACAGGACAACAGATAGTACAGCGAAGGACAATAGAGGACAAGAGAGAGTACAGCGCAGGACAATACAGGGCAAGAGAGAGTACAGCGCAGGACAATACAGGGCAAGAGAGAGTACAGCGCAGGACAATACAGGGCAAGAGAGAGTACAGCGCAGGACAATACAGTTCCAGACAGGGTGCAGCACAGGACAATACAGGACAAGAGAGAGTGCAACACTGGGCAATACAGTTCCAGAGAGAGTACGGCACAGGACAATACAGGACAAGAGAGAGTACAGCACAGGACAATACAGTTCCAGAGAGAGTACAGCACAGAACAATACAGGACAAGAGAGAGTACAGCGCACGACAATACAGGACAAGAGAGAGTACAGCGCAAGACAATACAGGACTAGAGAGGGTACAGGACAGGACAATACAGGAGAAGAGAGAGTAGAGCGCAGGACAATACAGGACAACAGATAGTACAGCGAAGGACAATAGAGGACAAGAGAGAGTACAGCGCAGGACAATACAGGGCAAGAGAGAGTACAGCGCAGGACAATACAGTTCCAGAGAGTGTGCAGCACAGGACAATACAGGACAAGAGAGAGTGCAACACTGGGCAACACAGTTCCAGAGAGAGTACGGCACAGGACAATACAGGACAAGAGAGAGTACAGCACAGGACAATACAGTTCCAGAGAGAGTACAACACAGAACTATACAGGACAAGAGAGAGTACAGCGCACGACAATACAGGACAAGAGAGAGTACAGCGCAAGACAATACAGTTCCAGAGAGAGTACAGCACAGGACAAGAGAGAGTACAGCGCAAGGCAATACACGACAAGAGAGATTACAGCGCAAGACAATACAGTTCCAGAGAGAATACAGCACAGGACAATACAGGACCAGAGAGAGTACAGCGCAGGACAATACAGGACAAGAGAGAGTACAGCGCAGGATAATACAGGACAACAGATAGTACAGCGCAGGACAATAGAGGTCAAGAGAGAGTACAGCGCAGGACAATACAGGACAAGAGAGAGTACAGCACAGGACAATACAGGACAACATATAGTTCAGCGCAGGACAATACAGGACAACAGATAGTACAGCGCAGGACAATACAGGACAAGAGAGAGTACAGCACAGCACAATACAGGAGAAGAGAGAGTACAGCACAGGACAATACAGGACAAGAGAGAGTACAGCACAGGGCAATACAGGACAACAGATAGTGCAGCGCAGGACAATAGAGGACAAGAGAGAGTCCAGCGCAGGACAATACAGGACAACAGATAGTACAGCGCAGGACAATAGAGGACAAGAGAGAATACAGCGCAGGACAATACAGGACAACAGATAGTACAGCACAGGACAATTGAGGACAAGAGAGAGTACAGCGCAGGACAATACAGGACAACTGATAGTACAGCGCATTACAATACAGGACAAGAGAGAGTACAGCGCAGGACAATACAGTACAAGACAGAGTACAGCACAGAACAATACAGGACAAGAGAGACTGCAACACAGGACAATACAGTTCCAGAGAGAGTACAGCACAGGACAGTACAGGACAAGAGAGAGTACAGGACAGGACAATACAGGACAAGAGAGAGTAGAGCCAGGACAATACAGGACAACAGATAGTACAGCGCAGGACAATACAGGACAAGAGAGAGTACAGCGCAGGACAATACAGGACAAGAGAGAGTACTGCGCAAGACAATACTGTTCCAGAGAGAATACAGCACAGGACAATACAGGAACAGAGAGAGTACAGCGCAGGACAATACAGGACAAGAGAGAGTACAGCGCAGGACAATACAGGACAAGAGAGAGTACAGCACAGGACAATACAGGACAAGAGAGTGTACAGCGCAGGACAATAATGGACAACAGATAGTACAGCGCAGGACAATACAGGACAAGAGAATGTACAGCACAGGACAATACAGGACAAGAGAGAGTACAGCGCAGGACAATACAGGACAAGAGAGAGTACAGCGCAGGACAATACAGGACAGGAGAGAGTACTGCGCAGGACAATACAGGCCAAAAGATAGTACAGCGCATTACAATACAGGACAAGAGAGAGTACAGCGCACGGCAATACAGGACAAGAGAGAGTACAGCGCAGGACCATACAGTTCCAGAGAAAGTACAGCGCAGGACAATACAGGACAAGAGTGAGTACAGCGCAGGACAATACAGTTCCAGAGAGAGTACAGCACAGGACAATACAGGATAAGAGAGAGTACAGCGCAGGACAATACAGGACACGAGAGAGTACAGCGCAGGACAATACAGTTCCAGAAAGAGTACAGCACAGACAATAAAGGACAAGAGAGAGTACCGCAGAGGAGAATACAGTTCCAGAGAGTGTACAGTGCAGGACAATACAGTTCCAGAGAGAGTAGAGCACAGGACATTACAGGACAAGAGAGAGTACAGCGCAGGACAATACAGGGCAAGAGACAGTACAGTGCCGGACAATACAAGACAAGAGAGAGTACAGCGCAGGACAATACAGGACAAGAGAGAGTACAGCGCAGGACAATACAGTTCCAGAGAAAGTACAGCACAGGACAATACAGGACAAGAGAGTGTACAGCGCAGGACAATACAGGACAACAGAGAGTACAGCACAGGACAATAAAGGAAAAGAGAGAGTACAGCGCAGGACAATACAGGACAACAGAGAATACAGCGCAGGACAATAATGGACAAGAGAGAGTACAGCGCAGGACAATACAGGAGAAGAGAGAGTACTGCGCAAGACAATACAGTTCCAGAGAGAGTACAGCACAGGACAGTACAGGACAAGAGAGAGTACAGGACAGGACAATACAGGACAAGAGAGAGTAGAGCCAGGACAATACAGGACAACAGATAGTACAGCGAAGGACAATAGAGGACAAGAGAGAGTACAGCGCAGGACAATACAGGGCAAGAGAGAGTACAGCGCAGGACAATACAGGGCAAGGGAGAGTACAGCGCAGGACAATACAGTTCCAGAGAGTGTGCAGCACAGGACAATACAGGACAAGAGAGAGTGCAACACTGTGCAATACAGTTCCAGAGAGAGTACGGCACAGGACAATACAGGACAAGAGAGAGTACAGCACAGGACAATACAGTTCCAGAGAGAGTACAGCACAGAACAATACAGGACAAGAGAGAGTACAGCGCACGACAATACAGGACAAGAGAGAGTACAGCGCAAGACAATACAGGACTAGAGAGAGTACAGGACAGGACAATACAGGACAAGAGAGAGTACAGCGCAGGACAATAATGGACAACAGATAGTACAGCGCAGGACAATACAGGACAAGAGAAAGTACAGCACAGGACAATACAGGACAAGAGAGAGTACAGCGCAGGACAATACAGGACAAGAGAGAGTACAGCGCAGGACAATACAGGACAGGAGAGAGTACTGCGCAGGACAATACAGGCCAAAAGATAGTACAGCGCATTACAATACAGGACAAGAGAGAGTACAGCGCAGGAGAATACAGGACAAGAGAGAGTACAGCACAGGACAATACAGTTCCAGAGAAAGTACTGCACAGGACAATACAGGACAAGAGAGAGTACAGCGCAGGACAATACAGGACAAGAGTGAGTACAGCGCAGGACAATACAGTTCCAGAGAGAGTACAGCACAGGAAAATACAGGATAAGAGAGAGTACAGCGCAGGACAATACAGGACACGAGAGAGTACAGCGCAGGACAATACAGTTCCAGAAAGAGTACAGCACAGACAATAAAGGACAAGAGAGAGTACCGCAGAGGAGAATACAGTTCCAGAGAGTGTACAGCGCAGGACAATACAGTTCCAGAGAGAGTAGAGCACAGGACATTACAGGACAAGAGAGAGTACAGCGCAGGACAATACAGGACAATAGAGAGTACAGTGCCGGACAATACAGGACAAGAGAGAATACAGCACAGGACAATACAGGACAAGAGAGAGTACAGTGCCGGACAATACAAGACAAGAGAGAGTACAGCGTAGGACAATACAGGACAAGAGAGAGTACAGCGCAGGACAATACAGTTCCAGAGAAAGTACAGCACAGGACAATACAGGACAAGAGAGTGTACAGCGCAGGACAATACAGGACAACAGAGAGTACAGCACAGGACAATAAAGGAAAAGAGAGAGTACAGCGCAGGACAATACAGGACAAGAGTGAGTACAGCAGAGGAGAATACAGTTCCAGAGAGAGTACAGCGCAGGACAATACAGTTCCAGAGAGAGTACAGCACAGGACAGTATAGGACAAGAGAGAATACAGCGCAGGACAATACAGGACAAGAGAGAGTACAGCACAGGACAGTATAGGACAAGAGAGAATACAGCGCAGGACAATAATGGACAAGAGAGAGTATAGCGCAGGACAATACAGGACAAGAGAGAGTACAGCGCAGGATAATACAGGACAACAGATAGTACAGCGCAGGACAATAGAGGTCAAGAGAGAGTACAGCGCAGGACAATACAGGACAAGAGAGAGTACAGCACAGGACAATACAGGACAACATATAGTTCAGCGCAGGACAATACAGGACAACAGATAGTACAGCGCAGGACAATAGAGGACAAGAGAGAATACAGCGCAGGACAATACAGGACAACAGATAGTACAGCACAGGACAATTGAGGACAAGAGAGAGTACAGCGCAGGACAATACAGTTCCAGAGAGTGTGCAGCACAGGACAATACAGGACAAGAGAGAGTGCAACACTGGGCAATACAGTTCCAGAGAGAGTACGGCACAGGACAATACAGGACAAGAGAGAGTACAGCACAGGACAATACAGTTCTAGAGAGAGTACAACACAGAACAATACAGGACAAGAGAGAGTACAGCGCACGACAATACAGGACAAGAGAGAGTACAGCGCAAGAGAATACAGTTCCAGAGAGAGTACAGCACAGGACAAGAGAGAGTACAGCGCAAGGCAATACACGACAAGAGAGATTACAGCGCAAGACAATACAGTTCCAGAGAGAATACAGCACAGGACAATACAGGACCAGAGAGAGTACAGCGCAGGACAATACAGGACAAGAGAGAGTACAGCGCAGGATAATACAGGACAACAGATAGTACAGCGCAGGACAATAGAGGTCAAGAGAGAGTACAGCGCAGGACAATACAGGACAAGAGAGAGTACAGCACAGGACAATACAGGACAACATATAGTTCAGCGCAGGACAATACAGGACAACAGATAGTACAGCGCAGGACAATACAGGACAAGAGAGAGTAAAGCGCAGCACAATACAGGAGAAGAGAGAGTACAGCACAGGACAATACAGGACAAGAGAGAGTACAGCACAGGGCAATACAGGACAACAGATAGTGCAGCGCAGGACAATAGAGGACAAGAGAGAGTCCAGCGCAGGACAATACAGGACAACAGATAGTACAGCGCAGGACAATAGAGGACAAGAGAGAATACAGCGCAGGACAATACAGGACAACAGATAGTACAGCACAGGACAATTGAGGACAAGAGAGAGTACAGCGCAGGACAATACAGGACAACAGATAGTACAGCGCATTACAATACAGGACAAGAGAGAGTACAGCGCAGGACAATACAGTACAAGACAGAGTACAGCACAGAACAATACAGGACAAGAGAGACTGCAACACAGGACAATACAGTTCCAGAGAGAGTACGGCACAGGACAATACAGGACAAGAGAGAGTGCAGCACAGGATAATACAGTTCCAGAGAGAGTACAACACAGGACAATACAGGACAAGAGAGAGTAGAGCGCAGGACAATACAGGACAACAGATAGTACAGCGAAGGACAATAGAGGACTAGAGAGAGTACAGCGCAGGACAATACAGGGCAAGAGAGAGTACAGCGCAGGACAATACAGTTCCAGAGAGTGTGCAGCACAGGATAATACAGGACAAGAGAGAGTGCAACACTGGGCAATACAGTTCCAGAGAGAGTACGGCACAGGACAATACAGGACAAGAGAGAGTACAGCACAGGACAATACAGTTCCAGAGAGAGTACAACACAGGACAATACAGGACAAGAGAGGGTACAGCGCACGACAATACAGGACAAGAGAGAGTACAGCGCAAGACAATACAGTTCCAGAGAGAGTACAGCACAGGACAAGAGAGAGTACAGCGCAAGGCAATACACGACAAGAGAGATTACAGCGCAAGACAATACAGTTCCAGAGAGAATACAGCACAGTACAATACAGGACCAGTGAGAGTACAGCGCAGGACAATACAGGACAAGAGAGAGTACAGCGCAGGACAATACAGGACAAGAGAGAGTACAGCACAGGACAATACAGGACAAGAGAGAGTACAGCGCAGGACAATAATGGACAACAGATAGTACAGCGCAGGACAATACAGGACAAGAGAAAGTACAGCACAGGACAATACAGGACAAGAGAGAGTACAGCACAGGACAATACAGGACAAGAGAGAGTACAGCGCAGGACAATACAGGACAAGAGTGAGTACAGCGCAGGACAATACAGTTCCAGAGAGAGTACAGCACAGGACAATACAGGATAAGAGAGAGTACAGCGCAGGACAATACAGGACACGAGAGAGTACAGCGCAGGACAATACAGTTCCAGAAAGAGTACAGCACAGACAATAAAGGACAAGAGAGAGTACCACAGAGGAGAATACAGTTCCAGAGAGTGTACAGCGCAGGACAATACAGGACAAGAGAGTGTACAGCGCAGGACAATACAGGACAACAGAGAGTACAGCACAGGACAATAACGGAAAAGAGAGAGTACAGCGCAGGACAATACAGGACAAGAGTGAGTACAGCAGAGGAGAATACAGTTCCAGAGAGAGTACAGCGCAGGACAATACAGTTCCAGAGAGAGTACAGCACAGGACAGTATAGGACAAGAGAGAATACAGCGCAGGACAATAATGGACAAGAGAGAGTACAGCGCAGGACAATACAGGACAAGAGAGAGTACTGCGCAAGACAATACAGTTCCAGAGAGAGTACAGCACAGGACAGTACAGGACAAGAGAGAGTACAGGACAGGACAATACAGGACAAGAGAGAGTAGAGCCAGGACAATACAGGACAACAGATAGTACAGCGCAGGACAATACAGGACAAGAGAGAGTACAGCGCAGGACAATACAGGACAAGAGAGAGTACTGCGCAAGACAATACTGTTCCAGAGAGAATACAGCACAGGACAATACAGGAACAGAGAGAGTACAGCGCAGGACAATACAGGACAAGAGAGAGTACAGCGCAGGACAATACAGGACAAGAGAGAGTACAGCACAGGACAATACAGGACAAGAGAGAGTACAGCGCAGGACAATAATGGACAACAGATAGTACAGCGCAGGACAATACAGGACAAGAGAATGTACAGCACAGGACAATACAGGACAAGAGAGAGTACAGCGCAGGACAATACAGGACAAGAGAGAGTACAGCGCAGGACAATACAGGACAGGAGAGAGTACTGCGCAGGACAATACAGGCCAAAAGATAGTACAGCGCATTACAATACAGGACAAGAGAGAGTACAGCGCACGGCAATACAGGACAAGAGAGAGTACAGCGCAGGACAATACAGTTCCAGAGAAAGTACAGCGCAGGACAATACAGGACAAGAGTGAGTACAGCGCAGGACAATACAGTTCCAGAGAGAGTACAGCACAGGACAATACAGGATAAGAGAGAGTACAGCGCAGGACAATACAGGAGACGAGAGAGTACAGCGCAGGACAATACAGTTCCAGAAAGAGTACAGCACAGACAATAAAGGACAAGAGAGAGTACCGCAGAGGAGAATACAGTTCCAGAGAGTGTACAGTGCAGGACAATACAGTTCCAGAGAGAGTAGAGCACAGGACATTACAGGACAAGAGAGAGTACAGCGCAGGACAATACAGGACAAGAGAGAGTACAGTGCCGGACAATACAAGACAAGAGAGAGTACAGCGCAGGACAATACAGGACAAGAGAGAGTACAGCGCAGGACAATACAGTTCCAGAGAAAGTACAGCAAAGGACAATACAGGACAAGAGAGTGTACAGCGCAGGACAATACAGGACAACAGAGAGTACAGCACAGGACAATAAAGGAAAAGAGAGAGTACAGCGCAGGACAATACAGGACAACAGAGAATACAGCGCAGGACAATAATGGACAAGAGAGAGTACAGCGCAGGACAATACAGGACAAGAGAGAGTACTGCGCAAGACAATACAGTTCCAGAGAGAGTACAGCACAGGACAGTACAGGACAAGAGAGAGTACAGGACTGGACAATACAGGACAAGAGAGAGTAGAGCCAGGACAATACAGGACAACAGATAGTACAGCGAAGGACAATAGAGGACAAGAGAGAGTACAGCGCAGGACAATACAGGGCAAGAGAGAGTACAGCGCAGGACAATACAGGGCAAGGGAGAGTACAGCGCAGGACAATACAGTTCCAGAGAGTGTGCAGCACAGGACAATACAGGACAAGAGAGAGTGCAACACTGGGCAATACAGTTCCAGAGAGAGTACGGCACAGGACAATACAGGACAAGAGAGAGTACAGCACAGGACAATACAGTTCCAGAGAGAGTACAGCACAGAACAATACAGGACAAGAGAGAGTACAGCGCACGACAATACAGGACAAGAGAGAGTACAGCGCAAGACAATACAGGACTAGAGAGAGTACAGGACAGGACAATACAGGACAAGAGAGAATACAGCGCAGGACAATAATGGACAACAGATAGTACAGCGCAGGACAATACAGGACAAGAGAAAGTACAGCACAGGACAATACAGGACAAGAGAGAGTACAGCGCAGGACAATACAGGACAAGAGAGAGTACAGCGCAGGACAATACAGGACAGGAGAGAGTACTGCGCAGGACAATACAGGCCAAAAGATAGTACAGCGCATTACAATACAGGACAAGAGAGAGTACAGCGCAGGAGAATACAGGACAAGAGAGAGTACAGCACAGGACAATACAGTTCCAGAGAAAGTACTGCACAGGACAATACAGGACAAGAGAGAGTACAGCGCAGGACAATACAGGACAAGAGTGAGTACAGCGCAGGACAATACAGTTCCAGAGAGAGTACAGCACAGGAAAATACAGGATAAGAGAGAGTACAGCGCAGGACAATACAGGACACGAGAGAGTACAGCGCAGGACAATACAGTTCCAGAAAGAGTACAGCACAGACAATAAAGGACAAGAGAGAGTACCGCAGAGGAGAATACAGTTCCAGAGAGTGTACAGCGCAGGACAATACAGTTCCAGAGAGAGTAGAGCACAGGACATTACAGGACAAGAGAGAGTACAGCGCAGGACAATACAGGACAATAGAGAGTACAGTGCCGGACAATACAGGACAAGAGAGAATACAGCACAGGACAATACAGGACAAGAGAGAGTACAGTGCCGGACAATACAAGACAAGAGAGAGTACAGCGTAGGACAATACAGGACAAGAGAGAGTACAGCGCAGGACAATACAGTTCCAGAGAAAGTACAGCACAGGACAATACAGGACAAGAGAGTGTACAGCGCAGGACAATACAGGACAACAGAGAGTACAGCACAGGACAATAAAGGAAAAGAGAGAGTACAGCGCAGGACAATACAGGACAAGAGTGAGTACAGCAGAGGAGAATACAGTTCCAGAGAGAGTACAGCGCAGGACAATACAGTTCCAGAGAGAGTACAGCACAGGACAGTATAGGACAAGAGAGAATACAGCGCAGGACAATACAGGACAAGAGAGAGTACAGCGCAGGACAATAATGGACAACAGATAGTACAGCGCAGGACAATACAGGACAAGAGAAAGTACAGCACAGGACAATACAGGACAAGAGAGAGTACAGCACAGGACAATACAGGACAAGAGAGAGTACAGCGCAGGACAATACAGGACAAGAGTGAGTACAGCGCAGGACAATACAGTTCCAGAGAGAGTACAGCACAGGACAATGCAGGATAAGAGAGAGTACAGCGCAGGACAATACAGGACACGAGAGAGTACAGCACAGGACAATAAAGGAAAAGAGAGAGTACAGCGCAGGACAATACAGGACAAGAGTGAGTACAGCAGAGGAGAATACAGTTCCAGAGAGAGTACAGCGCAGGACAATACAGTTCCAGAGAGAGTACAGCACAGGACAGTATAGGACAAGAGAGAGTACAGCACAGACAATAAAGGACAAGAGAGAGTACCGCAGAGGAGAATACAGTTCCAGAGAGTGTACAGCGCAGGACAATACAGTTCCAGAGAGAGTAGAGCACAGGACATTACAGGACAAGAGAGAGTACAGCGCAGGACAATACAGGTCAAGAGAGAGTGCAGCGCAGGACAATACAGTTCCAGAGAAAGTACAGCACAGGACAATACAGGACAAGAGAGTGTACAGCGCAGGACAATACAGGACAACAGAGAGTACAGCACAGGACAATAACGGAAAAGAGAGAGTACAGCGCAGGACAATACAGGACAAGAGTGAGTACAGCAGAGGAGAATACAGTTCCAGAGAGAGTACAGCGCAGGACAATACAGTTCCAGAGAGAGTACAGCACAGGACAGTATAGGACAAGAGAGAATACAGCGCAGGACAATAATGGACAAGAGAGAGTACAGCGCAGGACAATACAGGACAAGAGAGAGTACTGCGCAAGACAATACAGTTCCAGAGAGAGTACAGCACAGGACAGTACAGGACAAGAGAGAGTACAGGACAGGACAATACAGGACAAGAGAGAGTAGAGCCAGGACAATACAGGACAACAGATAGTACAGCGCAGGACAATACAGGACAAGAGAGAGTACAGCGCAGGACAATACAGGACAAGAGAGAGTACTGCGCAAGACAATACTGTTCCAGAGAGAATACAGCACAGGACAATACAGGAACAGAGAGAGTACAGCGCAGGACAATACAGGACAAGAGAGAGTACAGCGCAGGACAATACAGGACAAGAGAGAGTACAGCACAGGACAATACAGGACAAGAGAGAGTACAGCGCAGGACAATAATGGACAACAGATAGTACAGCGCAGGACAATACAGGACAAGAGAATGTACAGCACAGGACAATACAGGACAAGAGAGAGTACAGCGCAGGACAATACAGGACAAGAGAGTGTACAGCGCAGGACAATACAGGACAGGAGAGAGTACTGCGCAGGACAATACAGGCCAAAAGATAGTACAGCGCATTACAATACAGGACAAGAGAGAGTACAGCGCACGGCAATACAGGACAAGAGAGAGTACAGCGCAGGACAATACAGTTCCAGAGAAAGTACAGCGCAGGACAATACAGGACAAGAGTGAGTACAGCGCAGGACAATACAGTTCCAGAGAGAGTACAGCACAGGACAATACAGGATAAGAGAGAGTACAGCGCAGGACAATACAGGACACGAGAGAGTACAGCGCAGGACAATACAGTTCCAGAAAGAGTACAGCACAGACAATAAAGGACAAGAGAGAGTACCGCAGAGGAGAATACAGTTCCAGAGAGTGTACAGTGCAGGACAATACAGTTCCAGAGAGAGTAGAGCACAGGACATTACAGGACAAGAGAGAGTACAGCGCAGGACAATACAGGACAAGAGAGAGTACAGTGCCGGACAATACAAGACAAGAGAGAGTACAGCGCAGGACAATACAGGACAAGAGAGAGTACAGCGCAGGACAATACAGTTCCAGAAAAAGTACAGCACAGGACAATACAGGACAAGAGAGTGTACAGCGCAGGACAATACAGGACAACAGAGAGTACAGCACAGGACAATAAAGGAAAAGAGAGAGTACAGCGCAGGACAATACAGGACAACAGAGAATACAGCGCAGGACAATAATGGACAAGAGAGAGTACAGCGCAGGACAATACAGGAGAAGAGAGAGTACTGCGCAAGACAATACAGTTCCAGAGAGAGTACAGCACAGGACAGTACAGGGCAAGAGAGAGTACAGGACAGGACAATACAGGACAAGAGAGAGTAGAGCCAGGACAATACAGGACAACAGATAGTACAGCGAAGGACAATAGAGGACAAGAGAGAGTACAGCGCAGGACAATACAGGGCAAGAGAGAGTACAGCGCAGGACAATACAGGGCAAGGGAGAGTACAGCGCAGGACAATACAGTTCCAGAGAGTGTGCAGCACAGGACAATACAGGACAAGAGAGAGTGCAACACTGGGCAATACAGTTCCAGAGAGAGTACGGCACAGGACAATACAGGACAAGAGAGAGTACAGCACAGGACAATACAGTTCCAGAGAGAGTACAGCACAGAACAATACAGGACAAGAGAGAGTACAGCGCACGACAATACAGGACAAGAGAGAGTACAGCGCAAGACAATACAGGACTAGAGAGAGTACAGGACAGGACAATACAGGACAAGAGAGAGTACAGCGCAGGACAATAATGGACAACAGATAGTACAGCGCAGGACAATACAGGACAAGAGAAAGTACAGCACAGGACAATACAGGACAAGAGAGAGTACAGCGCAGGACAATACAGGACAAGAGAGAGTACAGCGCAGGACAATACAGGACAGGAGAGAGTACTGCGCAGGACAATACAGGCCAAAAGATAGTACAGCGCATTACAATACAGGACAAGAGAGAGTACAGCGCAGGAGAATACAGGACAAGAGAGAGTACAGCACAGGATAATACAGTTCCAGAGAAAGTACTGCACAGGACAATACAGGACAAGAGAGAGTACAGCGCAGGACAATACAGGACAAGAGTGAGTACAGCGCAGGACAATACAGTTCCAGAGAGAGTACAGCACAGGAAAATACAGGATAAGAGAGAGTACAGCGCAGGACAATACAGGACACGAGAGAGTACAGCGCAGGACAATACAGTTCCAGAAAGAGTACAGCACAGACAATAAAGGACAAGAGAGAGTACCGCAGAGGAGAATACAGTTCCAGAGAGTGTACAGCGCAGGACAATACAGTTCCAGAGAGAGTAGAGCACAGGACATTACAGGACAAGAGAGAGTACAGCGCAGGACAATACAGGACAATAGAGAGTACAGTGCCGGACAATACAGGACAAGAGAGAATACAGCACAGGACAATACAGGACAAGAGAGAGTACAGTGCCGGACAATACAAGACAAGAGAGAGTACAGCGTAGGACAATACAGGACAAGAGAGAGTACAGCGCAGGACAATACAGGACAAGAGTGAGTACAGCAGAGGAGAATACAGTTCCAGAGAGAGTACAGCGCAGGACAATACAGTTCCAGAGAGAGTACAGCACAGGACAGTATAGGACAAGAGAGAATACAGCGCAGGACAATACAGGACAAGAGAGAGTACAGCACAGGACAGTATAGGACAAGAGAGAATACAGCGCAGGACAATAATGGACAAGAGAGAGTATAGCGCAGGACAATACAGGACAAGAGAGAGTACTGCGCAAGACAATACAGTTCCAGAGAGAGTACAGCACAGGACAGTACAGGACAAGAGAGAGTACAGGACAGGACAATACAGGACAAGAGAGAGTAGAGCCAGGACAATACAGGACAACAGATAGTACAGCGCAGTACAATACAGGACAAGAGAGAGTACAGCGCAGGACAATACAGGACAAGAGAGAGTACTGCGCAAGACAATACTGTTCCAGAGAGAGTACAGCACAGGACAATACAGGACTAGAGAGAGTACAGGACAGGACAATACAGGACCAGAGAGAGTAGAGCGCAAGACAATACAGGACTAGAGAGAGTACAGGACAGGACAATACAGGACAAGAGAGAGTACAGCGCAGGACAATAATGGACAACAGATAGTACAGCGCAGGACAATACAGGACAAGAGAAAGTACAGCACAGGACAATACAGTTCCAGAGAGTGTGCAGCACAGGACAATACAGGACAAGAGAGAGTGCAACACTGGGCAATACAGTTCCAGAGAGAGTACGGCACAGGACAATACAGGACAAGAGAGAGTACAGCACAGGACAATACAGTTCCAGAGAGAGTACAGCACAGAACAATACAGGACAAGAGAGAGTACAGCGCACGACAATACAGGACAAGAGAGAGTACAGCGCAAGACAATACAGGACTAGAGAGAGTACAGGACAGGACAATACAGGACAAGAGAGAGTACAGCGCAGGACAATAATGGACAACAGATAGTACAGCGCAGGACAATACAGGACAAGAGAAAGTACAGCACAGGACAATACAGGACAAGAGAGAGTACAGCGCAGGACAATACAGGACAAGAGAGAGTACAGCGCAGGACAATACAGGACAGGAGAGAGTACTGCGCAGGACAATACAGGCCAAAAGATAGTACAGCGCATTACAATACAGGACAAGAGAGAGTACAGCGCAGGAGAATACAGGACAAGAGAGAGTACAGCACAGGACAATACAGTTCCAGAGAAAGTACTGCACAGGACAATACAGGACAAGAGAGAGTACAGCGCAGGACAATACAGGACAAGAGTGAGTACAGCGCAGGACAATACAGTTCCAGAGAGAGTACAGCACAGGAAAATACAGGATAAGAGAGTGTACAGCGCAGGACAATACAGGACACGAGAGAGTACAGCGCAGGACAATACAGTTCCAGAAAGAGTACAGCACAGACAATAAAGGACAAGAGAGAGTACCGCAGAGGAGAATACAGTTCCAGAGAGTGTACAGCGCAGGACAATACAGTTCCAGAGAGAGTAGAGCACAGGACATTACAGGACAAGAGAGAGTACAGCGCAGGACAATACAGGACAATAGAGAGTACAGTGCCGGACAATACAGGACAAGAGAGAATACAGCACAGGACAATACAGGACAAGAGAGAGTACAGTGCCGGACAATACAAGACAAGAGAGAGTACAGCGTAGGACAATACAGGACAAGAGAGAGTACAGCGCAGGACAATACAGTTCCAGAGAAAGTACAGCACAGGACAATACAGGACAAGAGAGTGTACAGCGCAGGACAATACAGGACAACAGAGAGTACAGCACAGGACAATAAAGGAAAAGAGAGAGTACAGCGCAGGACAATACAGGACAAGAGTGAGTACAGCAGAGGAGAATACAGTTCCAGAGAGAGTACAGCGCAGGACAATACAGTTCCAGAGAGAGTACAGCACAGGACAGTATAGGACAAGAGAGAATACAGCGCAGGACAATAATGGACAAGAGAGAGTACAGCGCAGGACAATACAGGACAAGAGAGAGTACTGCGCAAGACAATACAGTTCCAGAGAGAGTACAGCACAGGACAGTACAGGACAAGAGAGAGTACAGGACAGGACAATACAGGACAAGAGAGAGTAGAGCCAGGACAATACAGGACAACAGATAGTACAGCGCAGGACAATACAGGACAAGAGAGAGTACAGCGCAGGACAATACAGGACAAGAGAGAGTACTGCGCAAGACAATACTGTTCCAGAGAGAGTACAGCACAGGACAATACAGGACTAGAGAGAGTACAGGACAGGACAATACAGGACCAGAGAGAGTAGAGCGCAGGACAATACAGGACAACAGATAGTACAGCGAAGGACAATAGAGGACAAGAGAGAGTACAGCGCAGGACAATACAGGGCAAGAGAGAGTACAGCGCAGGACAATACAGGGCAAGAGAGAGTACAGCGCAGGACAATACAGGGCAAGAGAGAGTACAGCGCAGGACAATACAGTTCCAGACAGGGTGCAGCACAGGACAATACAGGACAAGAGAGAGTGCAACACTGGGCAATACAGTTCCAGAGAGAGTACGGCACAGGACAATACAGGACAAGAGAGAGTACAGCACAGGACAATACAGTTCCAGAGAGAGTACAGCACAGAACAATACAGGACAAGAGAGAGTACAGCGCACGACAATACAGGACAAGAGAGAGTACAGCGCAAGACAATACAGGACTAGAGAGGGTGCAGGACAGGACAATACAGGAGAAGAGAGAGTAGAGCGCAGGACAATACAGGACAACAGATAGTACAGCGAAGGACAATAGAGGACAAGAGAGAGTACAGCGCAGGACAATACAGGGCAAGAGAGAGTACAGCGCAGGACAATACAGTTCCAGAGAGTGTGCAGCACAGGACAATACAGGACAAGAGAGAGTGCAACACTGGGCAACACAGTTCCAGAGAGAGTACGGCACAGGACAATACAGGACAAGAGAGAGTACAGCACAGGACAATACAGTTCCAGAGAGAGTACAACACAGAACTATACAGGACAAGAGAGAGTACAGCGCACGACAATACAGGACAAGAGAGAGTACAGCGCAAGACAATACAGTTCCAGAGAGAGTACAGCACAGGACAAGAGAGAGTACAGCGCAAGGCAATACACGACAAGAGAGATTACAGCGCAAGACAATACAGTTCCAGAGAGAATACAGCACAGGACAATACAGGACCAGAGAGAGTACAGCGCAGGACAATACAGGACAAGAGAGAGTACAGCGCAGGATAATACAGGACAACAGATAGTACAGCGCAGGACAATAGAGGTCAAGAGAGAGTACAGCGCAGGACAATACAGGACAAGAGAGAGTACAGCACAGGACAATACAGGACAACATATAGTTCAGCGCAGGACAATACAGGACAACAGATAGTACAGCGCAGGACAATACAGGACAAGAGAGAGTACAGCGCAGGACAATACAGTTCCAGAGAAAGTACAGCACAGGACAATACAGGACAAGAGAGTGTACAGCGCAGGACAATACAGGACAACAGAGAGTACAGCACAGGACAATAAAGGAAAAGAGAGAGTACAGCGCAGGACAATACAGGACAAGAGTGAGTACAGCAGAGGAGAATACAGTTCCAGAGAGAGTACAGCGCAGGACAATACAGTTCCAGAGAGAGTACAGCACAGGACAGTATAGGACAAGAGAGAATACAGCGCAGGACAATACAGGACAAGAGAGAGTACAGCACAGGACAGTATAGGACAAGAGAGAATACAGCGCAGGACAATAATGGACAAGAGAGAGTATAGCGCAGGACAATACAGGACAAGAGAGAGTACTGCGCAAGACAATACAGTTCCAGAGAGAGTACAGCACAGGACAGTACAGGACAAGAGAGAGTACAGGACAGGACAATACAGGACAAGAGAGAGTAGAGCCAGGACAATACAGGACAACAGATAGTACAGCGCAGTACAATACAGGACAAGAGAGAGTACAGCGCAGGACAATACAGGACAAGAGAGAGTACTGCGCAAGACAATACTGTTCCAGAGAGAGTACAGCACAGGACAATACAGGACTAGAGAGAGTACAGGACAGGACAATACAGGACCAGAGAGAGTAGAGCGCAAGACAATACAGGACTAGAGAGAGTACAGGACAGGACAATACAGGACAAGAGAGAGTACAGCGCAGGACAATAATGGACAACAGATAGTACAGCGCAGGACAATACAGGACAAGAGAAAGTACAGCACAGGACAATACAGTTCCAGAGAGTGTGCAGCACAGGACAATACAGGACAAGAGAGAGTGCAACACTGGGCAATACAGTTCCAGAGAGAGTACGGCACAGGACAATACAGGACAAGAGAGAGTACAGCACAGGACAATACAGTTCCAGAGAGAGTACAGCACAGAACAATACAGGACAAGAGAGAGTACAGCGCACGACAATACAGGACAAGAGAGAGTACAGCGCAAGACAATACAGGACTAGAGAGAGTACAGGACAGGACAATACAGGACAAGAGAGAGTACAGCGCAGGACAATAATGGACAACAGATAGTACAGCGCAGGACAATACAGGACAAGAGAAAGTACAGCACAGGACAATACAGGACAAGAGAGAGTACAGCGCAGGACAATACAGGACAAGAGAGAGTACAGCGCAGGACAATACAGGACAGGAGAGAGTACTGCGCAGGACAATACAGGCCAAAAGATAGTACAGCGCATTACAATACAGGACAAGAGAGAGTACAGCGCAGGAGAATACAGGACAAGAGAGAGTACAGCACAGGACAATACAGTTCCAGAGAAAGTACTGCACAGGACAATACAGGACAAGAGAGAGTACAGCGCAGGACAATACAGGACAAGAGTGAGTACAGCGCAGGACAATACAGTTCCAGAGAGAGTACAGCACAGGAAAATACAGGATAAGAGAGAGTACAGCGCAGGACAATACAGGACACGAGAGAGTACAGCGCAGGACAATACAGTTCCAGAAAGAGTACAGCACAGACAATAAAGGACAAGAGAGAGTACCGCAGAGGAGAATACAGTTCCAGAGAGTGTACAGCGCAGGACAATACAGTTCCAGAGAGAGTAGAGCACAGGACATTACAGGACAAGAGAGAGTACAGCGCAGGACAATACAGGACAATAGAGAGTACAGTGCCGGACAATACAGGACAAGAGAGAATACAGCACAGGACAATACAGGACAAGAGAGAGTACAGTGCCGGACAATACAAGACAAGAGAGAGTACAGCGTAGGACAATACAGGACAAGAGAGAGTACAGCGCAGGACAATACAGTTCCAGAGAAAGTACAGCACAGGACAATACAGGACAAGAGAGTGTACAGCGCAGGACAATACAGGACAACAGAGAGTACAGCACAGGACAATAAAGGAAAAGAGAGAGTACAGCGCAGGACAATACAGGACAAGAGTGAGTACAGCAGAGGAGAATACAGTTCCAGAGAGAGTACAGCGCAGGACAATACAGTTCCAGAGAGAGTACAGCACAGGACAGTATAGGACAAGAGAGAATACAGCGCAGGACAATAATGGACAAGAGAGAGTACAGCGCAGGACAATACAGGACAAGAGAGAGTACTGCGCAAGACAATACAGTTCCAGAGAGAGTACAGCACAGGACAGTACAGGACAAGAGAGAGTACAGGACAGGACAATACAGGACAAGAGAGAGTAGAGCCAGGACAATACAGGACAACAGATAGTACAGCGCAGGACAATACAGGACAAGAGAGAGTACAGCGCAGGACAATACAGGACAAGAGAGAGTACTGCGCAAGACAATACTGTTCCAGAGAGAGTACAGCACAGGACAATACAGGACTAGAGAGAGTACAGGACAGGACAATACAGGACCAGAGAGAGTAGAGCGCAGGACAATACAGGACAACAGATAGTACAGCGAAGGACAATAGAGGACAAGAGAGAGTACAGCGCAGGACAATACAGGGCAAGAGAGAGTACAGCGCAGGACAATACAGGGCAAGAGAGAGTACAGCGCAGGACAATACAGGGCAAGAGAGAGTACAGCGCAGGACAATACAGTTCCAGACAGGGTGCAGCACAGGACAATACAGGACAAGAGAGAGTGCAACACTGGGCAATACAGTTCCAGAGAGAGTACGGCACAGGACAATACAGGACAAGAGAGAGTACAGCACAGGACAATACAGTTCCAGAGAGAGTACAGCACAGAACAATACAGGACAAGAGAGAGTACAGCGCACGACAATACAGGACAAGAGAGAGTACAGCGCAAGACAATACAGGACTAGAGAGGGTACAGGACAGGACAATACAGGAGAAGAGAGAGTAGAGCGCAGGACAATACAGGACAACAGATAGTACAGCGAAGGACAATAGAGGACAAGAGAGAGTACAGCGCAGGACAATACAGGGCAAGAGAGAGTACAGCGCAGGACAATACAGTTCCAGAGAGTGTGCAGCACAGGACAATACAGGACAAGAGAGAGTGCAACACTGGGCAACACAGTTCCAGAGAGAGTACGGCACAGGACAATACAGGACAAGAGAGAGTACAGCACAGGACAATACAGTTCCAGAGAGAGTACAACACAGAACTATACAGGACAAGAGAGAGTACAGCGCACGACAATACAGGACAAGAGAGAGTACAGCGCAAGACAATACAGTTCCAGAGAGAGTACAGCACAGGACAAGAGAGAGTACAGCGCAAGGCAATACACGACAAGAGAGATTACAGCGCAAGACAATACAGTTCCAGAGAGAATACAGCACAGGACAATACAGGACCAGAGAGAGTACAGCGCAGGACAATACAGGACAAGAGAGAGTACAGCGCAGGATAATACAGGACAACAGATAGTACAGCGCAGGACAATAGAGGTCAAGAGAGAGTACAGCGCAGGACAATACAGGACAAGAGAGAGTACAGCACAGGACAATACAGGACAACATATAGTTCAGCGCAGGACAATACAGGACAACAGATAGTACAGCGCAGGACAATACAGGACAAGAGAGAGTACAGCGCAGCACAATACAGGAGAAGAGAGAGTACAGCACAGGACAATACAGGACAAGAGAGAGTACAGCACAGGGCAATACAGGACAACAGATAGTGCAGCGCAGGACAATAGAGGACAAGAGAGAGTCCAGCGCAGGACAATACAGGACAACAGATAGTACAGCGCAGGACAATAGAGGACAAGAGAGAATACAGCGCAGGACAATACAGGACAACAGATAGTACAGGACAGGACAATTGAGGACAAGAGAGAGTACAGCGCAGGACAATACAGGACAACTGATAGTACAGCGCATTACAATACAGGACAAGAGAGAGTACAGCGCAGGACAATACAGTACAAGACAGAGTACAGCACAGAACAATACAGGACAAGAGAGACTGCAACACAGGACAATACAGTTCCAGAGAGAGTACAGCACAGGACAGTACAGGACAAGAGAGAGTACAGGACAGGACAATACAGGACAAGAGAGAGTAGAGCCAGGACAATACAGGACAACAGATAGTACAGCGCAGGACAATACAGGACAAGAGAGAGTACAGCGCAGGACAATACAGGACAAGAGAGAGTACTGCGCAAGACAATACTGTTCCAGAGAGAATACAGCACAGGACAATACAGGAACAGAGAGAGTACAGCGCAGGACAATACAGGACAAGAGAGAGTACAGCGCAGGACAATACAGGACAAGAGAGAGTACAGCACAGGACAATACAGGACAAGAGAGAGTACAGCGCAGGACAATAATGGACAACAGATAGTACAGCGCAGGACAATACAGGACAAGAGAATGTACAGCACAGGACAATACAGGACAAGAGAGAGTACAGCGCAGGACAATACAGGACAAGAGAGAGTACAGCGCAGGACAATACAGGACAGGAGAGAGTACTGCGCAGGACAATACAGGCCAAAAGATAGTACAGCGCATTACAATACAGGACAAGAGAGAGTACAGCGCACGGCAATACAGGACAAGAGAGAGTACAGCGCAGGACAATACAGTTCCAGAGAAAGTACAGCGCAGGACAATACAGGACAAGAGTGAGTACAGCGCAGGACAATACAGTTCCAGAGAGAGTACAGCACAGGACAATACAGGATAAGAGAGAGTACAGCGCAGGACAATACAGGACACGAGAGAGTACAGCGCAGGACAATACAGTTCCAGAAAGAGTACAGCACAGACAATAAAGGACAAGAGAGAGTACCGCAGAGGAGAATACAGTTCCAGAGAGTGTACAGTGCAGGACAATACAGTTCCAGAGAGAGTAGAGCACAGGACATTACAGGACAAGAGAGAGTACAGCGCAGGACAATACAGGGCAAGAGAGAGTACAGTGCCGGACAATACAAGACAAGAGAGAGTACAGCGCAGGACAATACAGGACAAGAGAGAGTACAGCGCAGGACAATACAGTTCCAGAGAAAGTACAGCACAGGACAATACAGGACAAGAGAGTGTACAGCGCAGGACAATACAGGACAACAGAGAGTACAGCACAGGACAATAAAGGAAAAGAGAGAGTACAGCGCAGGACAATACAGGACAACAGAGAATACAGCGCAGGACAATAATGGACAAGAGAGAGTACAGCGCAGGACAATACAGGAGAAGAGAGAGTACTGCGCAAGACAATACAGTTCCAGAGAGAGTACAGCACAGGACAGTACAGGACAAGAGAGAGTACAGGACAGGACAATACAGGACAAGAGAGAGTAGAGCCAGGACAATACAGGACAACAGATAGTACAGCGAAGGACAATAGAGGACAAGAGAGAGTACAGCGCAGGACAATACAGGGCAAGAGAGAGTACAGCGCAGGACAATACAGGGCAAGGGAGAGTACAGCGCAGGACAATACAGTTCCAGAGAGTGTGCAGCACAGGACAATACAGGACAAGAGAGAGTGCAACACTGGGCAATACAGTTCCAGAGAGAGTACGGCACAGGACAATACAGGACAAGAGAGAGTACAGCACAGGACAATACAGTTCCAGAGAGAGTACAGCACAGAACAATACAGGACAAGAGAGAGTACAGCGCACGACAATACAGGACAAGAGAGAGTACAGCGCAAGACAATACAGGACTAGAGAGAGTACAGGACAGGACAATACAGGACAAGAGAGAGTACAGCGCAGGACAATAATGGACAACAGATAGTACAGCGCAGGACAATACAGGACAAGAGAAAGTACAGCACAGGACAATACAGGACAAGAGAGAGTACAGCGCAGGACAATACAGGACAAGAGAGAGTACAGCGCAGGACAATACAGGACAGGAGAGAGTACTGCGCAGGACAATACAGGCCAAAAGATAGTACAGCGCATTACAATACAGGACAAGAGAGAGTACAGCGCAGGAGAATACAGGACAAGAGAGAGTACAGCACAGGACAATACAGTTCCAGAGAAAGTACTGCACAGGACAATACAGGACAAGAGAGAGTACAGCGCAGGACAATACAGGACAAGAGTGAGTACAGCGCAGGACAATACAGTTCCAGAGAGAGTACAGCACAGGAAAATACAGGATAAGAGAGAGTACAGCGCAGGACAATACAGGACACGAGAGAGTACAGCGCAGGACAATACAGTTCCAGAAAGAGTACAGCACAGACAATAAAGGACAAGAGAGAGTACCGCAGAGGAGAATACAGTTCCAGAGAGTGTACAGCGCAGGACAATACAGTTCCAGAGAGAGTAGAGCACAGGACATTACAGGACAAGAGAGAGTACAGCGCAGGACAATACAGGACAATAGAGAGTACAGTGCCGGACAATACAGGACAAGAGAGAATACAGCACAGGACAATACAGGACAAGAGAGAGTACAGTGCCGGACAATACAAGACAAGAGAGAGTACAGCGTAGGACAATACAGGACAAGAGAGAGTACAGCGCAGGACAATACAGTTCCAGAGAAAGTACAGCACAGGACAATACAGGACAAGAGAGTGTACAGCGCAGGACAATACAGGACAACAGAGAGTACAGCACAGGACAATAAAGGAAAAGAGAGAGTACAGCGCAGGACAATACAGGACAAGAGTGAGTACAGCAGAGGAGAATACAGTTCCAGAGAGAGTACAGCGCAGGACAATACAGTTCCAGAGAGAGTACAGCACAGGACAGTATAGGACAAGAGAGAATACAGCGCAGGACAATACAGGACAAGAGAGAGTACAGCACAGGACAGTATAGGACAAGAGAGAATACAGCGCAGGACAATAATGGACAAGAGAGAGTATAGCGCAGGACAATACAGGACAAGAGAGAGTACTGCGCAAGACAATACAGTTCCAGAGAGAGTACAGCACAGGACAGTACAGGACAAGAGAGAGTACAGGACAGGACATTACAGGACAAGAGAGAGTAGAGCCAGGACAATACAGGACAACAGATAGTACAGCGCAGTACAATACAGGACAAGAGAGAGTACAGCGCAGGACAATACAGGACAAGAGAGAGTACTGCGCAAGACAATACTGTTCCAGAGAGAGTACAGCACAGGACAATACAGGACTAGAGAGAGTACAGGACAGGACAATACAGGACCAGAGAGAGTAGAGCGCAAGACAATACAGGACTAGAGAGAGTACAGGACAGGACAATACAGGACAAGAGAGAGTACAGCGCAGGACAATAATGGACAACAGATAGTACAGCGCAGGACAATACAGGACAAGAGAAAGTACAGCACAGGACAATACAGTTCCAGAGAGTGTGCAGCACAGGACAATACAGGACAAGAGAGAGTGCAACACTGGGCAATACAGTTCCAGAGAGAGTACGGCACAGGACAATACAGGACAAGAGAGAGTACAGCACAGGACAATACAGTTCCAGAGAGAGTACAGCACAGAACAATACAGGACAAGAGAGAGTACAGCGCACGACAATACAGGACAAGAGAGAGTACAGCGCAAGACAATACAGGACTAGAGAGAGTACAGGACAGGACAATACAGGACAAGAGAGAGTACAGCGCAGGACAATAATGGACAACAGATAGTACAGCGCAGGACAATACAGGACAAGAGAAAGTACAGCACAGGACAATACAGGACAAGAGAGAGTACAGCGCAGGACAATACAGGACAAGAGAGAGTACAGCGCAGGACAATACAGGACAGGAGAGAGTACTGCGCAGGACAATACAGGCCAAAAGATAGTACAGCGCATTACAATACAGGACAAGAGAGAGTACAGCGCAGGAGAATACAGGACAAGAGAGAGTACAGCACAGGACAATACAGTTCCAGAGAAAGTACTGCACAGGACAATACAGGACAAGAGAGAGTACAGCGCAGGACAATACAGGACAAGAGTGAGTACAGCGCAGGACAATACAGTTCCAGAGAGAGTACAGCACAGGAAAATACAGGATAAGAGAGAGTACAGCGCAGGACAATACAGGACACGAGAGAGTACAGCGCAGGACAATACAGTTCCAGAAAGAGTACAGCACAGACAATAAAGGACAAGAGAGAGTACCGCAGAGGAGAATACAGTTCCAGAGAGTGTACAGCGCAGGACAATACAGTTCCAGAGAGAGTAGAGCACAGGACATTACAGGACAAGAGAGAGTACAGCGCAGGACAATACAGGACAATAGAGAGTACAGTGCCGGACAATACAGGACAAGAGAGAATACAGCACAGGACAATACAGGACAAGAGAGAGTACAGTGCCGGACAATACAAGACAAGAGAGAGTACAGCGTAGGACAATACAGGACAAGAGAGAGTACAGCGCAGGACAATACAGTTCCAGAGAAAGTACAGCACAGGACAATACAGGACAAGAGAGTGTACAGCGCAGGACAATACAGGACAACAGAGAGTACAGCACAGGACAATAAAGGAAAAGAGAGAGTACAGCGCAGGACAATACAGGACAAGAGTGAGTACAGCAGAGGAGAATACAGTTCCAGAGAGAGTACAGCGCAGGACAATACAGTTCCAGAGAGAGTACAGCACAGGACAGTATAGGACAAGAGAGAATACAGCGCAGGACAATAATGGACAAGAGAGAGTACAGCGCAGGACAATACAGGACAAGAGAGAGTACTGCGCAAGACAATACAGTTCCAGAGAGAGTACAGCACAGGACAGTACAGGACAAGAGAGAGTACAGGACAGGACAATACAGGACAAGGGAGAGTAGAGCCAGGACAATACAGGACAACAGATAGTACAGCGCAGGACAATACAGGACAAGAGAGAGTACAGCGCAGGACAATACAGGACAAGAGAGAGTACTGCGCAAGACAATACTGTTCCAGAGAGAGTTACAGCACAGGACAATACAGGACTAGAGAGAGTACAGGACAGGACAATACAGGACCAGAGAGAGTAGAGCGCAGGACAATACAGGACAACAGATAGTACAGCGAAGGACAATAGAGGACAAGAGAGAGTACAGCGCAGGACAATACAGGGCAAGAGAGAGTACAGCGCAGGACAATACAGGGCAAGAGAGAGTACAGCGCAGGACAATACAGGGCAAGAGAGAGTACAGCGCAGGACAATACAGTTCCAGACAGGGTGCAGCACAGGACAATACAGGACAAGAGAGAGTGCAACACTGGGCAATACAGTTCCAGAGAGAGTACGGCACAGGACAATACAGGACAAGAGAGAGTACAGCACAGGACAATACAGTTCCAGAGAGAGTACAGCACAGAACAATACAGGACAAGAGAGAGTACAGCGCACGACAATACAGGACAAGAGAGAGTACAGCGCAAGACAATACAGGACTAGAGAGGGTACAGGACAGGACAATACAGGAGAAGAGAGAGTAGAGCGCAGGACAATACAGGACAACAGATAGTACAGCGAAGGACAATAGAGGACAAGAGAGAGTACAGCGCAGGACAATACAGGGCAAGAGAGAGTACAGCGCAGGACAATACAGTTCCAGAGAGTGTGCAGCACAGGACAATACAGGACAAGAGAGAGTGCAACACTGGGCAACACAGTTCCAGAGAGAGTACGGCACAGGACAATACAGGACAAGAGAGAGTACAGCACAGGACAATACAGTTCCAGAGAGAGTACAACACAGAACTATACAGGACAAGAGAGAGTACAGCGCACGACAATACAGGACAAGAGAGAGTACAGCGCAAGACAATACAGTTCCAGAGAGAGTACAGCACAGGACAAGAGAGAGTACAGCGCAAGGCAATACACGACAAGAGAGATTACAGCGCAAGACAATACAGTTCCAGAGAGAATACAGCACAGGACAATACAGGACCAGAGAGAGTACAGCGCAGGACAATACAGGACAAGAGAGAGTACAGCGCAGGATAATACAGGACAACAGATAGTACAGCGCAGGACAATAGAGGTCAAGAGAGAGTACAGCGCAGGACAATACAGGACAAGAGAGAGTACAGCACAGGACAATACAGGACAACATATAGTTCAGCGCAGGACAATACAGGACAACAGATAGTACAGCGCAGGACAATACAGGACAAGAGAGAGTACAGCGCAGCACAATACAGGAGAAGAGAGAGTACAGCACAGGACAATACAGGACAAGAGAGAGTACAGCACAGGGCAATACAGGACAACAGATAGTGCAGCGCAGGACAATAGAGGACAAGAGAGAGTCCAGCGCAGGACAATACAGGACAACAGATAGTACAGCGCAGGACAATAGAGGACAAGAGAGAATACAGCGCAGGACAATACAGGACAACAGATAGTACAGCACAGGATAATTGAGGACAAGAGAGAGTACAGCGCAGGACAATACAGGACAACTGATAGTACAGCGCATTACAATACAGGACAAGAGAGAGTACAGCGCAGGACAATACAGTACAAGACAGAGTACAGCACAGAACAATACAGGACAAGAGAGACTGCAACACAGGACAATACCGTTCCAGAGAGAGTACGGCACAGGACAATACAGGACAAGAGAGAGTGCAGCACAGGATAATACAGTTCCAGAGAGAGTACAACACAGGACAATACAGGACAAGAGAGAGTAGAGCGCAGGACAATACAGGACAACAGATAGTACAGCGAAGGACAATAGAGGACTAGAGAGAGTACAGCGCAGGACAATACAGGGCAAGAGAGAGTACAGCGCAGGACAATACAGTTCCAGAGAGTGTGCAGCACAGGACAATACAGGACAAGAGAGAGTGCAACACTGGGCAATACAGTTCCAGAGAGAGTACGGCACAGGACAATACAGGACAAGAGAGAGTACAGCACAGGACAATACAGTTCCAGAGAGAGTACAACACAGGACAATACAGGACAAGAGAGGGTACAGCGCACGACAATACAGGACAAGAGAGAGTACAGCGCAAGACAATACTGTTCCAGAGAGAGTACAGCACAGGACAAGAGAGAGTACAGCGCAAGGCAATACACGACAACAGAGATTACAGCGCAAGACAATACAGTTCCAGAGAGAATACAGCACAGGACAATACAGGACCAGAGAGAGTACAGCGCAGGACAATACAGGACAAGAGAGAGTACAGCGCAGGACAATACAGGACAAGAGAGAGTACAGCACAGGACAATACAGGACAAGAGAGAGTACAGCGCAGGACAATAATGGACAACAGATAGTACAGCGCAGGACAATAGAGGTCAAGAGAGAGTACAGCGCAGGACAATACAGGACAAGAGAGAGTACAGCACAGGACAATACAGGACAACATATAGTACAGCGCAGGACAATACAGGACAACAGATAGTACAGCGCAGGACAATACAGGACAAGAGAGAGTACAGCGCAGCACAATACAGGAGAAGAGAGAGTACAGCACAGGACAATACAGGACAAGAGAGAGTACAGCGCAGGACAATACAGGACAGGAGAGAGTACAGCGCAGGACAATACAGGACAAGAGAGAGTACAGTGCCGGACAATACAAGACAAGAGAGAGTACAGCGCAGGACAATACGAGACAAGAGAGAGTACAGCGCAGGACAATACAGTTCCAGAGAAAGTACAGCACAGTACAGTACAGGACAAGAGAGTGTACAGCGCAGGACAATACAGGACAACAGAGAGTACAGCACAGGACAATAAAGGAAAAGAGAGAGTACAGCGCAGGACAATACAGGACAAGAGTGAGTACAGCAGAGGAGAATACAGTTCCAGGGAGAGTACAGCGCAGGACAATACAGTTAGAGAGAGAGTACAGCACAGGACAGTATAGGACAAGAGAGAATACAGCGCAGGACAATAATGGACAAGAGAGAGTACAGCGCAGGACAATACAGGACAAGAGAGAGTACTGCGCAAGACAATACAGTTCCAGAGAGAGTACAGCACAGGACAGTACAGGACAAGAGAGAGTACAGGACAGGACAAATCAGGACAAGAGAGAGTAGAGGCAGGACAATACAGGACAACAGATAGTACAGCGCAGGACAATACAGGACAAGAGAGAGTACAGCGCAGGACAATACAGGACAAGAGAGAGTACTGCGCAAGACAATACTGTTCCAGAGAGAGTACAGCACAGGACAATACAGGACTAGAGAGAGTACAGGACAGGACAATACAGGAACAGAGAGAGTAGAGCGCAGGACAATACAGTACAAGACAGAGTACAGCACAGGAGAATACTGGACAAGGGAGACTGCAACACAGGACAATACAGTTCCAGAGAGAGTACGGCACAGGACAATACAGGACAAGAGAGAGTACAGCGCAGGATAATACAGGACAACAGATAGTACAGCGCAGGACAATAGAGGTCAAGAGAGAGTACAGCGCAGGACAATACAGGACAAGAGAGAGTACAGCACAGGAGAATACAGGACAACATATAGTTCAGCGCAGGACAATACAGGACAACAGATAGTACAGCGCAGGACAATACAGGACAAGAGAGAGTACAGCGCAGCACAATACAGGAGAAGAGAGAGTACAGCACAGGACAATACAGGACAAGAGAGAGTACAGCACAGGGCAATACAGGACAACAGATAGTGCAGCGCAGGACAATAGAGGACAAGAGAGAGTCCAGCGCAGGACAATACAGGACAACAGATAGTACAGCGCAGGACAATAGAGGACAAGAGAGAATACAGCGCAGGACAATACAGGACAACAGATAGTACAGCACAGGACAATTGAGGACAAGAGAGAGTACAGCGCAGGACAATACAGGACAACAGATAGTACAGCGCATTACAATACAGGACAAGAGAGAGTACAGCGCAGGACAATACAGTACAAGACAGAGTACAGCACAGAACAATACAGGACAAGAGAGACTGCAGCACAGGATAATACAGTTCCAGAGAGAGTACAACACAGGACAATACAGGACAAGAGAGAGTACAGCGCAGGACAATACAGTTCCAGAGAGAGTACAGTGCCGGACAATACAAGACAAGAGAGAGTACAACACAGGACAATACAGGACAAGAGAGAGTACAGCGCAGGACAATACAGGACAAGAGAGATTACAGCGCAAGACCATACAGTTCCAGAGAGAGTACAGCACAGGACAATACAGGACCAGAGAGAGTACAGCGCAGGACAATAGAGGACAAGAGAGAGTACTGCGCAGGACAATACAGGACAACAGATAGTACAGCACTGGACAATAGAGGACAACAGATAGTACAGCGCAGGACAATACAGGACAACAGATAGTACAGCGCAGGACAATACAGGACAAGAGAGAGTACAGCGCAGGACAATACAGGAGAAGACAGAGTACAGCGCAGGACAATGCAGTTCCAGAGAGAGTACAGCGCAGGACAATACAGGAGAAGTGAGTTACAGCACAGGACAATACAGGACAAGAGAGAGTACAGCACAGGACAATACAGGACAAGAGAGAGTACAGCGCAGGACAATAGAGGACAACAGATAGTACAGCGCAGGACAATACAGGTCAACAGATAGTACAGCGCAGGACAATACAGGACAACAGATAGTACAGCGCAGGACAATACAGGACAAGAGAGAGTACTGCGCAGGACAATACAGGACAAGAGAGAGTACAGCGCAGGACAATACAGGAGAAGAGAGTTACAGCACAGGACAATACAGGACAAGAGAGAGTACAGCACAGGACAATACAGGACAAGAGAGAGAACAGCACAGGACAATACAGGACAACAGAGAGTACAGCGCAGGACAATAGAGGACAAGAGACACTGCAGCGCAGGACAAGACAGGACAACAGTTAGTACAGCACAGAACAATAGAGGACACGAGAGAGTACAGCGCAGGACAATACAGGACAAGAGAGAGTACAGCACAGGACAATACAGTTCCAGGGAGAGTACAACACAGGACAATACAGGACAAGAGAGAGTACAGCGCACGACAATACAGGACAAGAGAGAGTACAGCGCAAGACAATACAGTTCCAGAGAGAGTACAGCACAGGACAATACAGGACAAGAGAGAGTACTGCGCAGGACAATACAGGAGAAGAGAGTTACAGCACAGGACAATACAGGACAAGAGAGAGTACAGCACAGGACAATACAGGACAAGAGAGAGAACAGCACAGGACAATACAGGACAACAGAGAGTACAGCGCAGGACAATAGAGGACAAGAGACACTGCAGCGCAGGACAATACAGGACAACAGATAGTACAGCACAGAACAATAGAGGACACGAGAGAGTACAGCGCAGGACAATACAGGACAAGAGAGAGTACAGCGCAAGACAATACAGGACAAGACAGAGTACAGCACAGGACAATACAGGACAAGAGAGAGTGCAACACAGGACAATACAGTTCCAGAGAGAATACAGCACAGGACAATACAGGACAAGAGAGAGTGCAACACTGGACAATAGAGTTCCAGAGAGAGTACGGCACAGGACAATACAGGACAAGAGAGAGTACAGCACAGGACAATACAGGACAAGAGAGAGTACAGTGCACGACAATACAGGACAAGAGAGAGTACAGCGCAAGACAATACAGTTCCAGAGAGAGTACAGCACAGGACAATACAGGACAAGAGAGAGTACAGCGCAAGGCAATACACGACAAGAGAGAATACAGCGCAAGACAATACAGTTCCAGAGAGAATACAGCACAGGACAATACAGGACCAGAGAGAGTACAGCGCAGGACAATACAGGACAAGAGAGAGTACAGCGCAGGACAATACAGGACAACAGATAGTACAGCGCAGGACAATAGAGGTCAAGGGAGAGTACAGCGCAGGACAATACAGGACAAGAGAGAGTACAGCACAGGATAATACAGGACAACATATAGTACAGCGCAGGACAATACAGGACAACAGGTAGTACAGCGCAGGACAATACAGGACAAGAGAGAGTACAGCGCAGCTCAATACAGGAGAAGAGAGTGTACAGCACAGGACAATACAGGACAAGAGAGAGTACAGCACAGGGCAATACAGGACAAGAGAGAGTACAGCGCGGGACAATACAGGACAACAGATAGTGCAGCGCAGGACAATAGAGGACAAGAGAGAGTCCAGCGCAGGACAATACAGGACAACAGATAGTACAGCACAGGACAATTGAGGACAAGAGAGAGTACAGTGCAGGACAATACATAACAACAGATAGTACAGCGCATTACAATACAGGACAAGAGAGAGTACAGCGCAAGACAATACAGTAAAAGACAGAGTACAGCACAGGACAATACAGGACAAGAGAGAGTGCAACACAGGAGAATACAGTTCCAGAGAGAGTACGGCACAGGACAATACAGGACAAGAGAGAGTACAGCACAGTACAATACAGTTCCACAGAGAGTACAACACAGGACAATACAGGACAAGAGAGAGTACAGCGCAGGACAATACAGGACAAGAGAGATTACAGCGCAAGACAATACAGTTCCAGAGAGAGTACAGCACAGGACAATACAGGACCAGAGAGAGTACAGCGCAGGACAATAGAGGACAAGAGAGAGTACTGCGCAGGACAATACAGGACAACAGATAGTACAGCACAGGACAATAGAGGACAACAGATAGTACAGCACAGGACAATACAGGACAACAGATAGTACAGTGCAGGAAAATACAGAACAAGAGAGAGTACAGCGCAGGACAATACAGGAGAAGACAGAGTACAGCACAGGACAATGCAGTTCCAGAGAGAGAACAGCACAGGACAATTCAGGACCAGAGAGAGTCCAGCGCAGGACAATAGAGGACAAGAGAGAGTACAGCGCAGGACAATAGAGGACAACAGATAGTACAGCGCAGGACAATACAGATCAACAGATAGTACAGCGCAGGACAATACAGGACAACAGATAGTACAGCGCAGGACAATACAGGACAAGAGAGAGTACTGCGCAGGACAATACAGGACAAGAGAGAGTACAGCGCAGGACAATACAGGACAAGAGAGATTACAGCGCAAGACAATACAGTTCCAGAGAGAGTACAGCACAGGACAATACAGGACCAGAGAGAGTACAGCGCAGGACAATAGAGGACAAGAGAGAGTACTGCGCAGGACAATACAGGACAACAGATAGTACAGCACAGGACAATAGAGGACAACAGATAGTACAGCACAGGACAATACAGGACAACAGATAGTACAGTGCAGGAAAATACAGAACAAGAGAGAGTACAGCGCAGGACAATACAGGAGAAGACAGAGTACAGCACAGGACAATGCAGTTCCAGAGAGAGAACAGCACAGGACAATTCAGGACCAGAGAGAGTCCAGCGCAGGACAATAGAGGACAAGAGAGAGTACAGCGCAGGACAATAGAGGACAACAGATAGTACAGCGCAGGACAATACAGATCAACAGATAGTACAGCGCAGGACAATACAGGACAACAGATAGTACAGCGCAGGACAATACAGGACAAGAGAGAGTACTGCGCAGGACAATACAGGACAAGAGAGAGTACAGCACAGGACAATACAGGACAAGAGAGAGAACAGCACAGGACAATACAGGACAACAGAGAGTACAGCGCAGGACAATAGAGGACAAGAGACACTGCAGCGCAGGACAATACAGGACAACAGATAGTACAGCACAGAACAATAGAGG
The DNA here is from genome assembly GCF_030144855.1 of Hypanus sabinus. Taxonomy (NCBI): domain Eukaryota; kingdom Metazoa; phylum Chordata; class Chondrichthyes; order Myliobatiformes; family Dasyatidae; genus Hypanus; species Hypanus sabinus. The sequence goes on from NC_082707.1 coordinate 112,476,235, forward strand.
ACACGAGAGAGTACAGCGCAGGACAATACAGGACAAGAGAGAGTACAGAACAGGACAATACAGTTCCAGAGAGAGTACAACACAGGACAATACAGGACAAGAGAGAGCGCAGCGCACGACAATACAGGACAAGAGAGAGTACAGCGCAAGACAATACAGGACAAGAGAGAGTGCAACACAGGACAATACAGTTCCATACAGAGTACGTCACAGAACAATAGAGGACACGAGAGAGTACAGCGCAGGACAATACAGGACAAGAGAGAGTACAGCACAGGACAATACAGGACAAGAGAGATTACAGCGCAGGACAATACAGGACAAGAGAGAGTACAGCGCAGGACAATACAGGACAACAGATAGTACAGCGCAAGACAATAGAGGTCAAGAGAGGGTACAGCGCAAGACAATACAGGGCAAGAGAGAGTACAGCACAGGACAATACAGGACAACATATAGTACAGCGCAGGACAATACAGGACAACAGATAGTACAGCGCAGGACAATACAGGACAAGAGAGAGTACAGCGCAGCACAATACAGGAGAAGAGAGAGTACAGCACAGGACAATACAGGACAAGAGAGAGTACAGCACAGGACAATACAGTTCCAAAGAGAGTACAACACAGGACAATACAGGACAAGAGAGAGTACAGTGCACGACAATACAGGACAAGAGAGAGTACAGCGCAAGACAATACAGTTCCAGAGAGAGTACAGCACAGGACAATACAGGACAAGAGAGAGTACAGCGCAAGGCAATACACGACAAGAGAGATTACAGCGCAAGACAACACAGTTCCAGAGAGAATACAGCACAGGACAATACAGGACCAGAGAGAGTACAGCGCAGGACAATACAGGACAAGAGAGAGTATAGCGCAGGACAATACAGGACAACAGATAGTACAGCGCAGGACAATAGAGGTCAAGAGAGAGTACAGCGCAGGACAATACAGGACAAGAGAGAGTACAGTACAGGATAATACAGGACAACATATAGTACAGCGCAGGACAACACAGGACAACAGATAGTACAGCGCAGGACAATACATGACAGGAGAGAGTACAGCGCAGCTCAATACATGAGAAGAGAGAGTACAGCACAGGACAATACAGGACAAGAGAGAGTACAGCACAGGGCAATACAGGACAAGAGAGTGTACAGCACAGGACAATACAGGACAAGAGAGAGTACAGCACAGGACAATACAGGAGAAGAGAGTTACAGCACAGGACAATACAGGACAAGAGAGAGTACAGCACAGGACAATACAGGACAAGAGAGAGTACAGCGCACGACAATACAGGACAAGAGAGAGTACAGCGCAGGACAATACAGGACAACAGATAGTACAGCGCAGGACAATAGAGGTCAAGAGAGAGTACAGCGCCGGACAATACAGGACAAGAGAGAGTACAGCACAGGATAATAAAGGACAACATATAGTACAGCGCAGGACAATACAGGACAACAGATAGTACAGCGCAGGACAATACAGGACAAGAGAGAGTACAGCGCAGCTCAATACAGGAGAAGAGAGAGTACAGCACAGGACAATACAGGACAAGAGAGAGTACAGCACAGGGCAATACAGGAGAAGAGAGAGTACAGCGCGGGACAATACAGGACAACAGATAGTACAGCACAGGACAATTGAGGACAGGAGAGAGTACTGCGCAGGACAATACAGAACAACAGATAGTACAGCGCATTGCAATACAGGACAAGAGAGAGTACAGCGCAGGATAATACAGGACAAGAGAGAGTGCAACACAGGACAATACAGTTCCATACAGAGTACGTCACAGAACAATAGAGGACACGAGAGAGTACAGCGCAGGACAATACAGGACAAGAGAGAGTACAGCACAGGACAATACAGGACAAGAGAGATTACAGCACAGGACAATACAGGACAAGAGAGAGTACAGCGCAGGACAATACAGGACAAGAGAGAGTACAGCACAGGACAATACAGGACAACATATAGCACAGCGCAGGACAATAAAGGACAAGAGAGAGTACAGCGCAGGACAATACAGGACAAGAGAGATTACAGCACAGGACAATACAGGACAAGAGAGAGTACAGCGCAGCACAATACAGGAGAAGAGAGAGTACAGCACAGCACAATACAGGAGAAGAGAGAGTACAGCACAGGACAATACAGGACAAGAGAGAGTACAGCGCAGGACAATACAGGACAACAGATAGTACAGCACAGGACAATTGAGGACAAGAGAGAGTACAGCGCAGGACAATACAGGACAACAGATAGTACAGCGCATTACAATACAGGACAAGAGAGAGTACAGCGCAGGACAATACAGGACAAGACAGAGTACAGCACAGGACAATACAGGACAAGAGAGAGTGCAACACAGGACAATACAGTTCCAGAGAGAGTACGGCACAGGACAATACAGGACAAGAAAGTATACAGCACAGGGCAATACAGTTCCAGAGAGATTACAACACAGGACAGTACAGGACAAGAGAGAGTACAGCGCAGGACAATACACGACAAGAGAGAGTACAGCGCAAGACATTACAGTTCCAGAGAGAGTACAGCACAGGACAATACAGGACAAGAGAGAGTACCGCGCAGGACAATACACGACAAGAGAGATTACAGCGCAAGACAATACAGTTCCAGAGAGAGTACAGCACAGGACAATACAGGACCAGATAGAGTACAGCGCAGGACAATACAGGTCAAAAGATAGTACAGCGCAGGACAATACAGGACAACAGATAGTACAGCGCAGGACAATACAGGACAAGAGAGAGTACAGCACAGGACAATACAGGACAAGAGAGAGAACAGCACAGGACAATACAGGACAACAGAGAGTACAGCGCAGGACAATAGAGGACAAGAGACAGTGCAGCGCAGGACAATACAGGACAAGAGAGAGTACAGCACAGGACAATACAGCACAAGAGAGAGTACAGCGCAAGACAATACAGTTCCAGAGAGAGTACAGCACAGGACAATACAGGACAAGAGAGAGTACTGCACAGGACAATACACGACAAGAGGGAGTACAGCGCAAGACAATACAGTTCCAGAGAGAGTACGGCACAGGACAATACAGGACAAGAGAGAGTACTGCACAGGACAATACACGACAAGAGGGAGTACAGCGCAAGACAATACAGTTCCAGAGAGAGTACAGCACAGGACAATACAGGACAAGAGAGAGTACAGCGCAGGACAATACAGGACAAGAGAGAGTGCAACACTGGACAATACAGTTCCAGAGAGAGTACGGCACAGGACAATACAGGACAAGAGAGAGTACAGCACAGGACAATACAGTTCCAGAGAGAGTACAACACAGGACAATACAGGACATGAGAGAGTACAGCGCAGGACAATAAAGGACATGAGAGAGTACAGTGCAGGACAATACAGGACAAGAGAGAGTACAGCGCAGGACAATACAGTTCCAGAGAGAGTAGAGCACAGGACATTACAGGACAAGAGAGAGTATAGCGCAGGACAATACAGCACAAGAGAGAGTAGAGTGCCGGACAATACAAGACAAGAGAGAGTACAGCTCAGGACAATACAGGACAAGAGAGAGTACAGCGCAGGACAATACAGGACAAGAGAGAGTACAGCGCACGGCAATACAGTTCCAGAGAAAGTACAGCACAGGACAATACAGGACAAGAGAGAGTACAGCGCAGGACAATAAGGACAACAGACAGTACAGCGCAGGACAATACACTTCCAGAGAGAGTACAGCACAGGACAATACATTTCCAGAGAAAGTACAGCACAGGACAATACACGACAAGAGAGAGTACAGCGCAGGACAATACAGTTCCAGAGAAAGTACAGCACAGGACAATACAGGACAAGAGAGAGTACAGCGCAGGACAATAAGGACAACAGACAGTACAGCGCAGGACAATACACTTCCAGAGAGAGTACAGCACAGGACAATACAGGACAAGAGAGAGTACAGCGCAGGACAATACAGGACAAGAGAGAGTGCAACACAGGACAATACAGTTACAGAGAGAGTACAACACAGGACAATAGAGGACATGAGAGAGTACAGCGCAGGACAATACAGTACAAGAGAGAGTACCGCAGAGGAGAATACAGTTCCACAGAGAGTACAGCGCAGGACAATACAGTTCCAGAGAGAGTAGAGCACAGGACAATACAGGACAAGAGAGAGTACAGTGCCGGACAATACAAGACAAGAGAGAGTACAGCGCAGGACAATACAGTTCCAGAGAAAGTACAGCACAGGACAAAACAGGACAAGAGAGAGTACAGCGCAGGACAATAAGGACAACAGACAGTACAGCGCAGGACAATACACTTCCAGAGAGAGTACAGCACAGGACAATACAGGACAAGAGAGAGTACAGCGCAGGACAATACAGGACAAGAGAGAGTGCAACACTGGACAATACAGTTCCAGAGAGAGTACGGCACAGGACAATACAGGACAAGAGAGAGTACAGCACAGGACAATACAGTTCCAGAGAGAGTACAACACAGGACAATACAGGACAAGAGAGAGTACAGCGCACGACAATACAGGACAAGAGAGAGTACAGCGCAAGACAATACAGTTCCAGAGAGAGTACAGCACAGGACACTACAGGACAAGAGAGAGTACAGCACAGGACAATAGAGGACAACAGATAGTACAGCGCAGGACAATACAGGACAAGAGAGAGTACAGCGCAGGACAATACAGGACAAGAGAGAGTACTGCGCAAGAGAATACAGTTCCAGAGAGAGTACAGCACAGGACAATACAGGACAAGAGAGAGTACAGCGCAGGACAATACAGGACAAGAGAGAGTACAGCATAGGATAATACAGGACAACAGATAGTGCAGCGCAGGACAATAGAGGACAAGAGAGAGTCCAGCGCAGGACAATACAGGACAACAGATAGTACAGCGCAGGACAATAGAGGACAAGAGAGAGTACTGCGCAGGACAATACAGGACAACAGATAGTACAGCACAGGACAATAGAGGACAACAGATAGTACAGCGCAGGACAATACAGGACAACAGATAGTACAGCGCAGGACAATACAGGACAAGAGAGAGTACAGCGCAGGACAATACAGGAGCAGACAGAGTACAGCACAGGACAATGCAGTTCCAGAGAGAGTACCGCACAGGACAATACAGGACCAGAGAGAGTACAGCGCAGGACAATAGAGGACAAGAGAGAGTACAGCACAGTACAATAGAGGACAACAGATAGTACAGCGCAGGACAATACAGGTCAGCAGATAGTACAGCGCAGGACAATACACGACAGCAGATAGTACAGCGCAGGACAATACAGGACAAGAGAGAGTACACCGCAGGACAATACAGGGGAAGAGAGTTACAGCACAGGACAATACAGGACAACAGACAGTACAGCGCAGGACAATACACTTCCAGAGAGAGTACAGCACAGGACAATACAGGACAAGAGAGAGTACAGCGCAGGACAATACAGGACAAGAGAGAGTGCAACACAGGACAATACAGTTACAGAGAGAGTACAACACAGGACAATAGAGGACATGAGAGAGTACAGCGCAGGACAATACAGTACAAGAGAGAGTACCGCAGAGGAGAATACAGTTCCACAGAGAGTACAGCGCAGGACAATACAGTTCCAGAGAGAGTAGAGCACAGGACATTACAGGACAAGAGAGAGTACAGCGCAGGACAATACAGGACAAGAGAGAGTACAGTGCCGGACAATACAAGACAAGAGAGAGTACAGCGCACGGCAATACAGGACAAGAGAGAGTACAGCGCAGGACAATACAGTTCCAGAGAAAGTACAGCACAGGACAAAACAGGACAAGAGAGAGTACAGCGCAGGACAATAAGGACAACAGACAGTACAGCGCAGGACAATACACTTCCAGAGAGAGTACAGCACAGGACAATACAGGACAAGAGAGAGTACAGCGCAGGACAATACAGGACAAGAGAGAGTGCAACACTGGACAATACAGTTCCAGAGAGAGTACGGCACAGGACAATACAGGACAAGAGAGAGTACAGCACAGGACAATACAGTTCCAGAGAGAGTACAACACAGGACAATACAGGACAAGAGAGAGTACAGCGCACGACAATACAGGACAAGAGAGAGTACAGCGCAAGACAATACAGTTCCAGAGAGAGTACAGCACAGGACACTACAGGACAAGAGAGAGTACAGCACAGGACAATAGAGGACAACAGATAGTACAGCGCAGGACAATACAGGACAAGAGAGAGTACAGCGCAGGACAATACAGGACAAGAGAGAGTACTGCGCAAGAGAATACAGTTCCAGAGAGAGTACAGCACAGGACAATACAGGACAAGAGAGAGTACAGCGCAGGACAATACAGGACAAGAGAGAGTACAGCATAGGATAATACAGGACAACAGATAGTGCAGCGCAGGACAATAGAGGACAAGAGAGAGTCCAGCGCAGGACAATACAGGACAACAGATAGTACAGCGCAGGACAATAGAGGACAAGAGAGAGTACTGCGCAGGACAATACAGGACAACAGATAGTACAGCACAGGACAATAGAGGACAACAGATAGTACAGCGCAGGACAATACAGGACAACAGATAGTACAGCGCAGGACAATACAGGACAAGAGAGAGTACAGCGCAGGACAATACAGGAGCAGACAGAGTACAGCACAGGACAATGCAGTTCCAGAGAGAGTACCGCACAGGACAATACAGGACCAGAGAGAGTACAGCGCAGGACAATAGAGGACAAGAGAGAGTACAGCACAGTACAATAGAGGACAACAGATAGTACAGCGCAGGACAATACAGGTCAGCAGATAGTACAGCGCAGGACAATACACGACAGCAGATAGTACAGCGCAGGACAATACAGGACAAGAGAGAGTACACCGCAGGACAATACAGGGGAAGAGAGTTACAGCACAGGACAATACAGGACAAGAGAGAGTACAGCACAGGACAATACAGGACCAGAGAGAGAACAGCACAGGACAATACAGGACAACAGAGAGTGCAGCGCAGGACAATAGAGGACAAGAGACAATGCAGCGCAGGACAATACAGGACAACAGATAGTACCGCGCAGAACAATAGAGGACACGAGAGATTACAGCGCAGGACAATACAGGACAAGAGAGATTACAGCACAGGACAATACAGGACAAGAGAGAGAGTACAGCGCAGGACAATACTGGACAACAGATAGTACAGCGCAGGACAATAGAGGACAAGAGAGAGTACAGCACCGGACAATACAGGACAAGAGAGTGTACAGCGCAGGACAATACAGGACAAGAGAGTGTACAGCGCAGGACAATACAGGACAAGAGAGAGTACAGCACCGGACAATACAGGACAACATATAGTACAGCGCAGGACAATACAGGACAACAGATAGTACAGCGCAGGACAATACAGGACAAGAGAGAGTACAGCGCAGCACAATACAGGAGAAGAAAGAGTACAGCACAGGATAATACAGGACAAGAGAGAGTACAGCACAGGACAATACAGGACAAGAGAGAGTACAGCGCAGGACAATACAGGACAACAGATAGTGCAGCGCTGGACAATACAGGACAACAGATAGTGCAGCACAGGACAATAGAGGACAAGAGAGAGTCCAGCGCAGGACAAAACAGGACAAAAGATAGTACAGCGCAGTACAATAGAGGACAAGAGAGAGTACAGCGCAGGACAATACAGGACAACAGATAGTACAGCACAGGACAATTGAGGACAAGAGAGAGTACAGCGCAGGACAATACAGGACAACAGATAGTACAGCGCATTACAATACAGGACAAGAGAGAGTACAGCGCAGGACAATACAGGACAAGACAGAGTACAGCACAGGGCAACACAGGACAAGAGAGAGTGCAACACAGGACAATACAGTTCCAGAGAGAGTACGGCACAGGACAATACAGGACAAGAGAGTATACAGCACAGGGCAATAGAGGACAACAGATAGTACAGTGCAGGACAATACAGGACAAGAGAGAGTACAGCGCAGGACAATACACGACAAGAGAGAGTACAGCGCAGGACAATACAGTTCCAGAGAGAGTACAGCACAGGACCATACAGGACCAGAGAGAGTACAGCGCAGGACAATACAGGAGAAGAGAGTGTACAGCACAGGACAATACAGGACAAGAGAGAGTACAGCACAGGACAAAACAGGACAAGAGAGAGAACAGCACAGGACAATACAGGACAACAGAGAGTACAGCGCAGGACAATAGAGGACAAGAGACAGTGCAGCGCAGGACAATACAGGACAAGAGAGAGTACAGCACAGGACAATACAGCACAAGAGAGAGTACAGCACAGGACAATACAGGACAAGAGAGAGTACAGCGCAGGACAATACAGGACAAGAGAGAGTACAGCGCAGGACAATACAGGACAACAGATAGTACAGCGCAGGACAATAGAGGACAAGAGAGAATACAGCGCAGGACAATACAGGACAACAGATAGTGCAGCGCAGGACAATAGAGGACAAGAGATAGTACAGCACAGGACAATGGAGGACAAGAGAGAGTACAGCGCAGGACAATACAGGACAAGAGAGAGTACAGCGCAGGACAATACAGGACAAGAGAGAGTACTGCGCAAGAGAATACAGTTCCAGAGAGAGTACAGCACAGGACAATACAGGACAAGAGAGAGTACAGCGCAGGACAATACAGGACAAGAGAGAGTACAGCATAGGATAATACAGGACAACAGATAGTGCAGCGCAGGACAATAGAGGACAAGAGACAGTGCAGCGCAGGACAATACAGGACAAGAGAGAGTACAGCACAGGACAATACAGCACAAGAGAGAGTACAGCACAGGACAATACAGGACAAGAGAGAGTACAGCGCAGGACAATACAGGACAAGAGAGAGTACAGCGCAGGACAATACAGGACAACAGATAGTACAGCGCAGGACAATAGAGGACAAGAGAGAATACAGCGCAGGACAATACAGGACAACAGTTAGTGCAGCGCAGGACAATAGAGGACAAGAGATAGTACAGCACAGGACAATGGAGGACAAGAGAGAGTACAGCGCAGGACAATACAGGACAAGAGAGAGTACAGCGCAGGACAATACAGGACAAGAGAGAGTACTGCGCAAGAGAATACAGTTCCAGAGAGAGTACAGCACAGGACAATACAGGACAAGAGAGAGTACAGCGCAGGACAATACAGGACAAGAGAGAGTACAGCATAGGATAATACAGGACAACAGATAGTGCAGCGCAGGACAATAGAGGACAAGAGAGAGTCCAGCGCAGGACAATACAGGACAACAGATAGTACAGCGCAGGACAATAGAGGACAAGAGAGAGTACTGCGCAGGACAATACAGGACAACAGATAGTACAGCACAGGACAATAGAGGACAACAGATAGTACAGCGCAGGACAATACAGGACAACAGATAGTACAGCGCAGGACAATACAGGACAAGAGAGAGTACAGCGCAGGACAATACAGGAGCAGACAGAGTACAGCACAGGACAATGCAGTTCCAGAGAGAGTACCGCACAGGACAATACAGGACCAGAGAGAGTACAGCGCAGGACAATAGAGGACAAGAGAGAGTACAGCGCAGGACAATACAGGACAAGACAGAGTACAGCACAGGACAATACAGTACAAGAGAGAGTGCAACGCAGGACAATACAGTTCCAGAGAGAGTACGGCACAGGAGAATACAGGACAAGACAAAGTACAGCACAGGACAATACAGTTCCAGAGAGAGTACAGCACAGGACAATACAGGACAAGAGAGAGTACAACGCAAGACAATACAGTTCCAGAGAGAGTACAGCACAGGACAATACAGGACAAGAGAGAGTACAACGCAAGACAATACAGTTCCAGAGAGCATATAGCACAGGACAATACAGGACAAGAGAGAGTTCAGTGCAGGACAATACAAGACAAGAGAGAGTACAGAGCAGGACAATACAGGACAAGAGAGAATAGAGCACAGGACATTACAGGACAAGAGAGAGTACAGCCCAGGACAATACAGGACAAGAGAGAGTACAGTGCCGGACATTACAAGACAAGAGAGAGTACAGCGCAGGGCAATACAGGACAAGAGAGAGTACAGCGCAGGACAATACAGTTCCAGAGAAAGTACAGCACAGGACAATACAGGACAAGAGAGAGTACAGCGCAGGACAATACAGGACAACAGACAGTACAGCGCAGGACAATACAGTTCCAGAGAGAGTACAGCACAGGACAATACAGGATAAGAGAGAGTACAGCGCAGGACAATAATGGACAACAGATAGTACATCGCGGGACAATACAGGAGAAGACAGAGTACTGCACAGGACAATACAGTTCCAGAGAGAGTACAGCACATGACCATACAGGACCACAGAGAGTACAGCGCAGGACAATACAGGTCAAAAGATAGTACAGCGCAGGACAATACAGGACAACAGATAGTACAGCGCAGGACAATACAGGACAAGAGAGAGTACAGCACAGGACAATACAGGACAAGAGAGAGAACAGCACAGGACAATACAGGACAACAGAGAGTACAGCGCAGGACAATAGAGGACAAGAGACAGTGCAGCACAGGACAATACAGGACAAGAGAGAGTACAGCACAGGACAATACAGCACAAGAGAGAGTACAGCGCAAGACAATACAGTTCCAGAGAGAGTACGGCACAGGACAATACAGGACAAGAGAGAGTACAGCACAGGACAATACAGTTCCAGAGACAGTACAGCACAGGACAATACAGGACAAGAGAGAGTACAGCACAGGACAATACAGGACAAGAGAGAGAACAGCACAGGACAATACAGGACAACAGAGAGTGCAGCGCAGGACAATAGAGGACAAGAGACAATGCAGCGCAGGACAATACAGGACAACAGATAGTACAGCGCAGAACAATAGAGGACACGAGAGAGTACAGCGCAGGACAATACAGGACAAGAGAGATTACAGCACAGGACAATACAGGACAAGAGAGAGAGTACAGCGCAGGACAATACAGGACAACAGATAGTACAGCGCAGGACAATAGAGGTCAAGAGAGAGTACAGCACCGGACAATACAGGACAAGAGAGTGTACAGCGCAGGACAATACAGGACAAGAGAGTGTACAGCGCAGGACAATACAGGACAAGAGAGAGTACAGCACCGGACAATACAGGACAACATATAGTACAGCGCAGGACAATACAGGACAACAGATAGTACAGCGCAGGACAATACAGGACAAGAGAGAGTACAGCGCAGCACAATACAGGAGAAGAAAGAGTACAGCACAGGATAATACAGGACAAGAGAGAGTACAGCACAGGACAATACAGGACAAGAGAGAGTACAGCGCAGGACAATACAGGACAACAGATAGTGCAGCACAGGACAATAGAGGACAAGAGAGAGTCCAGCGCAGGACAAAACAGGACAAAAGATAGTACAGCGCAGTACAATAGAGGACAAGAGAGAGTACAGCGCAGGACAATACAGGACAACAGATAGTACAGCACAGGACAATTGAGGACAAGAGAGAGTACAGCGCAGGACAATACAGGACAACAGATAGTACAGCGCATTACAATACAGGACAAGAGAGAGTACAGCGCAGGACAATACAGGACAAGACAGAGTACAGCACAGGGCAACACAGGACAAGAGAGAGTGCAACACAGGACAATACAGTTCCAGAGAGAGTACGGCACAGGACAATACAGGACAAGAGAGTATACAGCACAGGGCAATAGAGGACAACAGATAGTACAGCGCAGGACAATACAGGACAAGAGAGAGTACAGCGCAGGACAATACACGACAAGAGAGAGTACAGCGCAGGACAATACAGTTCCAGAGAGAGTACAGCACAGGACCATACAGGACCAGAGAGAGTACAGCGCAGGACAATACAGGAGAAGAGAGTGTACAGCACAGGACAATACAGGACAAGAGAGAGTACAGCACAGGACAATACAGGACAAGAGAGAGAACAGCACAGGACAATACAGGACAACAGTGAGTACAGCGCAGGACAATAGAGGACAAGAGACAGTGCAGCGCAGGACAATACAGGACAAGAGAGAGTACAGCACCGGACAATACAGGACAACATATAGTACAGCGCAGGACAATACAGGACAACAGATAGTACAGCGCAGGACAATACAGGACAAGAGAGAGTACAGCGCAGCACAATACAGGAGAAGAAAGAGTACAGCACAGGATGATACAGGACAAGAGAGAGTACAGCACAGGACAATACAGGACAAGAGAGAGTACAGCGCAGGACAATACAGGACAACAGATAGTGCAGCGCAGGACAATACAGAACAACAGATAGTGCAGCACAGGACAATAGAGGACAAGAGAGACTACAGCGCAGGACAATACAGGACAAGACAGAGTACAGCACAGGGCAACACAGGACAAGAGAGAGTGCAACACAGGACAATACAATTCCAGAGAGAGTACGGCACAGGACAATACAGGACAAGAGAGTATACAGCACAGGGCAATAGAGGACAACAGATAGTACAGCGCAGGGCAATACAGGTCAGCAGATAGTACAGCGCAGGACAATACACGACAGCAGATAGTACAGCGCAGGACAATACAGGACAAGAGAGAGTACACCGCAGGACAATACAGGGGAAGAGAGTTACAGCACAGGACAATACAGGACAAGAGAGAGTACAGCACAGGACAATACAGGACCAGAGAGAGAACAGCACAGGACAATACAGGACAACAGAGAGTGCAGCGCAGGACAATAGAGGACAAGAGACAATGCAGCGCAGGACAATACAGGACAACAGATAGTACCGCGCAGAACAATAGAGGACACGAGAGATTACAGCGCAGGACAATACAGGACAAGAGAGATTACAGCACAGGACAATACAGGACAAGAGAGAGAGTACAGCGCAGGACAATACTGGACAACAGATAGTACAGCGCAGGACAATAGAGGACAAGAGAGAGTACAGCACCGGACAATACAGGACAAGAGAGTGTACAGCGCAGGACAATACAGGACAAGAGAGTGTACAGCGCAGGACAATACAGGACAAGAGAGAGTACAGCACCGGACAATACAGGACAACATATAGTACAGCGCAGGACAATACAGGACAACAGATAGTACAGCGCAGGACAATACAGGACAAGAGAGAGTACAGCGCAGCACAATACAGGAGAAGAAAGAGTACAGCACAGGATAATACAGGACAAGAGAGAGTACAGCACAGGACAATACAGGACAAGAGAGAGTACAGCGCAGGACAATACAGGACAACAGATAGTGCAGCGCTGGACAATACAGGACAACAGATAGTGCAGCACAGGACAATAGAGGACAAGAGAGAGTCCAGCGCAGGACAAAACAGGACAAAAGATAGTACAGCGCAGTACAATAGAGGACAAGAGAGAGTACAGCGCAGGACAATACAGGACAACAGATAGTACAGCACAGGACAATTGAGGACAAGAGAGAGTACAGCGCAGGACAATACAGGACAACAGATAGTACAGCGCATTACAATACAGGACAAGAGAGAGTACAGCGCAGGACAATACAGGACAAGACAGAGTACAGCACAGGGCAACACAGGACAAGAGAGAGTGCAACACAGGACAATACAGTTCCAGAGAGAGTACGGCACAGGACAATACAGGACAAGAGAGTATACAGCACAGGGCAATAGAGGACAACAGATAGTACAGTGCAGGACAATACAGGACAAGAGAGAGTACAGCGCAGGACAATACACGACAAGAGAGAGTACAGCGCAGGACAATACAGTTCCAGAGAGAGTACAGCACAGGACCATACAGGACCAGAGAGAGTACAGCGCAGGACAATACAGGAGAAGAGAGTGTACAGCACAGGACAATACAGGACAAGAGAGAGTACAGCACAGGACAAAACAGGACAAGAGAGAGAACAGCACAGGACAATACAGGACAACAGAGAGTACAGCGCAGGACAATAGAGGACAAGAGACAGTGCAGCGCAGGACAATACAGGACAAGAGAGAGTACAGCACAGGACAATACAGCACAAGAGAGAGTACAGCACAGGACAATACAGGACAAGAGAGAGTACAGCGCAGGACAATACAGGACAAGAGAGAGTACAGCGCAGGACAATACAGGACAACAGATAGTACAGCGCAGGACAATAGAGGACAAGAGAGAATACAGCGCAGGACAATACAGGACAACAGATAGTGCAGCGCAGGACAATAGAGGACAAGAGATAGTACAGCACAGGACAATGGAGGACAAGAGAGAGTACAGCGCAGGACAATACAGGACAAGAGAGAGTACAGCGCAGGACAATACAGGACAAGAGAGAGTACTGCGCAAGAGAATACAGTTCCAGAGAGAGTACAGCACAGGACAATACAGGACAAGAGAGAGTACAGCGCAGGACAATACAGGACAAGAGAGAGTACAGCATAGGATAATACAGGACAACAGATAGTGCAGCGCAGGACAATAGAGGACAAGAGACAGTGCAGCGCAGGACAATACAGGACAAGAGAGAGTACAGCACAGGACAATACAGCACAAGAGAGAGTACAGCACAGGACAATACAGGACAAGAGAGAGTACAGCGCAGGACAATACAGGACAAGAGAGAGTACAGCGCAGGACAATACAGGACAACAGATAGTACAGCGCAGGACAATAGAGGACAAGAGAGAATACAGCGCAGGACAATACAGGACAACAGTTAGTGCAGCGCAGGACAATAGAGGACAAGAGATAGTACAGCACAGGACAATGGAGGACAAGAGAGAGTACAGCGCAGGACAATACAGGACAAGAGAGAGTACAGCGCAGGACAATACAGGACAAGAGAGAGTACTGCGCAAGAGAATACAGTTCCAGAGAGAGTACAGCACAGGACAATACAGGACAAGAGAGAGTACAGCGCAGGACAATACAGGACAAGAGAGAGTACAGCATAGGATAATACAGGACAACAGATAGTGCAGCGCAGGACAATAGAGGACAAGAGAGAGTCCAGCGCAGGACAATACAGGACAACAGATAGTACAGCGCAGGACAATAGAGGACAAGAGAGAGTACTGCGCAGGACAATACAGGACAACAGATAGTACAGCACAGGACAATAGAGGACAACAGATAGTACAGCGCAGGACAATACAGGACAACAGATAGTACAGCGCAGGACAATACAGGACAAGAGAGAGTACAGCGCAGGACAATACAGGAGCAGACAGAGTACAGCACAGGACAATGCAGTTCCAGAGAGAGTACCGCACAGGACAATACAGGACCAGAGAGAGTACAGCGCAGGACAATAGAGGACAAGAGAGAGTACAGCGCAGGACAATACAGGACAAGACAGAGTACAGCACAGGACAATACAGTACAAGAGAGAGTGCAACGCAGGACAATACAGTTCCAGAGAGAGTACGGCACAGGAGAATACAGGACAAGACAAAGTACAGCACAGGACAATACAGTTCCAGAGAGAGTACAGCACAGGACAATACAGGACAAGAGAGAGTACAACGCAAGACAATACAGTTCCAGAGAGAGTACAGCACAGGACAATACAGGACAAGAGAGAGTACAACGCAAGACAATACAGTTCCAGAGAGCATATAGCACAGGACAATACAGGACAAGAGAGAGTTCAGTGCAGGACAATACAAGACAAGAGAGAGTACAGAGCAGGACAATACAGGACAAGAGAGAATAGAGCACAGGACATTACAGGACAAGAGAGAGTACAGCCCAGGACAATACAGGACAAGAGAGAGTACAGTGCCGGACATTACAAGACAAGAGAGAGTACAGCGCAGGGCAATACAGGAGAAGAGAGAGTACAGCGCAGGACAATACAGTTCCAGAGAAAGTACAGCACAGGACAATACAGGACAAGAGAGAGTACAGCGCAGGACAATAATGGACAACAGATAGTACATCGCGGGACAATACAGGAGAAGACAGAGTACTGCACAGGACAATACAGTTCCAGAGAGAGTACAGCACATGACCATACAGGACCACAGAGAGTACAGCGCAGGACAATACAGGTCAAAAGATAGTACAGCGCAGGACAATACAGGACAACAGATAGTACAGCGCAGGACAATACAGGACAAGAGAGAGTACAGCACAGGACAATACAGGACAAGAGAGAGAACAGCACAGGACAATACAGGACAACAGAGAGTACAGCGCAGGACAATAGAGGACAAGAGACAGTGCAGCACAGGACAATACAGGACAAGAGAGAGTACAGCACAGGACAATACAGCACAAGAGAGAGTACAGCGCAAGACAATACAGTTCCAGAGAGAGTACGGCACAGGACAATACAGGACAAGAGAGAGTACAGCACAGGACAATACAGTTCCAGAGACAGTACAGCACAGGACAATACAGGACAAGAGAGAGTACAGCACAGGACAATACAGGACAAGAGAGAGAACAGCACAGGACAATACAGGACAACAGAGAGTGCAGCGCAGGACAATAGAGGACAAGAGACAATGCAGCGCAGGACAATACAGGACAACAGATAGTACAGCGCAGAACAATAGAGGACACGAGAGAGTACAGCGCAGGACAATACAGGACAAGAGAGATTACAGCACAGGACAATACAGGACAAGAGAGAGAGTACAGCGCAGGACAATACAGGACAACAGATAGTACAGCGCAGGACAATAGAGGTCAAGAGAGAGTACAGCACCGGACAATACAGGACAAGAGAGTGTACAGCGCAGGACAATACAGGACAAGAGAGTGTACAGCGCAGGACAATACAGGACAAGAGAGAGTACAGCACCGGACAATACAGGACAACATATAGTACAGCGCAGGACAATACAGGACAACAGATAGTACAGCGCAGGACAATACAGGACAAGAGAGAGTACAGCGCAGCACAATACAGGAGAAGAAAGAGTACAGCACAGGATAATACAGGACAAGAGAGAGTACAGCACAGGACAATACAGGACAAGAGAGAGTACAGCGCAGGACAATACAGGACAACAGATAGTGCAGCACAGGACAATAGAGGACAAGAGAGAGTCCAGCGCAGGACAAAACAGGACAAAAGATAGTACAGCGCAGTACAATAGAGGACAAGAGAGAGTACAGCGCAGGACAATACAGGACAACAGATAGTACAGCACAGGACAATTGAGGACAAGAGAGAGTACAGCGCAGGACAATACAGGACAACAGATAGTACAGCGCATTACAATACAGGACAAGAGAGAGTACAGCGCAGGACAATACAGGACAAGACAGAGTACAGCACAGGGCAACACAGGACAAGAGAGAGTGCAACACAGGACAATACAGTTCCAGAGAGAGTACGGCACAGGACAATACAGGACAAGAGAGTATACAGCACAGGGCAATAGAGGACAACAGATAGTACAGCGCAGGACAATACAGGACAAGAGAGAGTACAGCGCAGGACAATACACGACAAGAGAGAGTACAGCGCAGGACAATACAGTTCCAGAGAGAGTACAGCACAGGACCATACAGGACCAGAGAGAGTACAGCGCAGGACAATACAGGAGAAGAGAGTGTACAGCACAGGACAATACAGGACAAGAGAGAGTACAGCACAGGACAATACAGGACAAGAGAGAGAACAGCACAGGACAATACAGGACAACAGTGAGTACAGCGCAGGACAATAGAGGACAAGAGACAGTGCAGCGCAGGACAATACAGGACAAGAGAGAGTACAGCACCGGACAATACAGGACAACATATAGTACAGCGCAGGACAATACAGGACAACAGATAGTACAGCGCAGGACAATACAGGACAAGAGAGAGTACAGCGCAGCACAATACAGGAGAAGAAAGAGTACAGCACAGGATGATACAGGACAAGAGAGAGTACAGCACAGGACAATACAGGACAAGAGAGAGTACAGCGCAGGACAATACAGGACAACAGATAGTGCAGCGCAGGACAATACAGAACAACAGATAGTGCAGCACAGGACAATAGAGGACAAGAGAGACTACAGCGCAGGACAATACAGGACAAGACAGAGTACAGCACAGGGCAACACAGGACAAGAGAGAGTGCAACACAGGACAATACAATTCCAGAGAGAGTACGGCACAGGACAATACAGGACAAGAGAGTATACAGCACAGGGCAATAGAGGACAACAGATAGTACAGCGCAGGGCAATACAGGACAAGAGAGAGTACAGCGCAGGACAATACACGACAAGAGAGAGTACAGCGCAGGACAATACAGTTCCAGAGAGAGTACAGCACAGGACAATACAGGACAAGAGAGAGAACAGCACAGGACAATACAGGACAACAGAGAGTACAGCGCAGGACAATAGAGGACAAGAGACAGTGCAGCGCAGGACAATACAGGACAAGAGAGAGTACAGCACAGGACAATACAGCACAAGAGAGAGTACAGCACAGGACAATACAGGACAAGAGAGAGTACAGCGCAGGACAATACAGGACAAGAGAGAGTACAGCGCAGGACAATACAGGACAACAGATAGTACAGCGCAGGACAATAGAGGACAAGAGAGAATACAGCGCAGGACAATACAGGACAACAGATAGTGCAGCGCAGGACAATAGAGGACAAGAGATAGTACAGCACAGGACAATGGAGGACAAGAGAGAGTACTGCGCAGGACAATACAGGACAACAGATAATACAGCGCATTACAATACAGGACAAGAGAGAGTACAGCGCAGGACAATACAGGACAAGACAGAGTACAGCACAGGACAATACAGTACAAGAGAGAGTGCAACGCAGGACAATACAGTTCCAGAGAGAGTACGGCACAGGAGAATACAAGACAAGACAAAGTACAGCACAGGACAATACAGTTCCAGAGACAGTACAACACAGGACAATAGATGAAAAGAGATAGTACAGCGCAGGACAATACAGTTCCAGAGAGAGTACTGCACAGGACAATACAGGACTAGAGAGAGTACAACGCAAGACAATACAGTTCCAGAGAGCGTATAGCACAGGACAATACAGGACAAGAGAGAGTTCAGTGCAGGACAATACAAGACAAGAGAGAGTACAGCGCAGGACAATACAGGACAAGAGAGAGTAGAGCACAGGACATTACAGGACAAGAGAGAGTACAGCACAGGACAATACAGTACAAGAGAGAGTGCAACGCAGGACAATACAGTTCCAGAGAGAGTACGGCACAGGAGAATATAGGACAAGACAAAGTACAGCACAGGACAATACAGTTCCAGAGACAGTACAACACAGGACAATAGATGAAAAGAGAGAGTACAGCGCAGGACAATACAGTTCCAGAGAGAGTACTGCACAGGACAATACAGGACAAGAGAGAGTACAACGCAAGACAATACAGTTCCAGAGAGCGTATAGCACAGGACAATACAGGACAAGAGAGAGTAGAGCACAGGACATTACAGGACAAGAGAGAGTACAGCCCAGGACAATACAGGACAAGAGAGAGTACAGTGCCGGACATTACAAGACAAGAGAGAGTACAGCGCAGGACAATACAGGACAAGAGAGAGTACAGCGCAGGACAATACAGTTCCAGAGAAAGTACAGCACAGGACAATACAGGACAAGAGAGAGTACAGCGCAGGACAATACAGGACAACAGACAGTACAGCGCAGGACAATACCGTTCCAGAGAGAGTACAACACAGGACAATACAGGATAAGAGAGAGTACAGCGCAGGACAATAATGGACAACAGATAGTACAGCGCAGGACAATAGAGGACAAGAGACAGTGCAGCGCAGGACAATACAGGACAAGAGAGAGTACAGCACAGGACAATACAGCACAAGAGAGAGTACAGCACAGGACAATACAGGACAAGAGAGAGTACAGCGCAGGACAATACAGGACAAGAGAGAGTACAGCGCAGGACAATACAGGACAACAGATAGTACAGCGCAGGACAATACAGTTCCAGAGAGAGTACAACACAGGACAATACAGGATAAGGGAGAGTCCAGCGCAGGACAATACAGGACAACAGATAGTACAGCGCAGGACAGTAGAGGACAAGAGACAGTGCAGCGCAGGACAATACAGGACAAGAGAGAGTACAGCACAGGACAATACAGCACAAGAGAGAGTACAGCACAGGACAATACAGGACAAGAGAGAGTACAGCGCAGGACAATACAGGACAAGAGAGAGTACAGCGCAGGACAATACAGGACAACAGATAGTACAGCGCAGGACAATAGAGGACAAGAGAGAATACAGCGCAGGACAATACAGGACAACAGATAGTGCAGCGCAGGACAATAGAGGACAAGAGATAGTACAGCACAGGACAATGGAGGACAAGAGAGAGTACTGCGCAGGACAATACAGGACAACAGATAATACAGCGCATTACAATACAGGACAAGAGAGAGTACAGCGCAGGACAATACAGGACAAGACAGAGTACAGCACAGGACAATACAGTACAAGAGAGAGTGCAACGCAGGACAATACAGTTCCAGAGAGAGTACGGCACAGGAGAATACAGGACAAGACAAAGTACAGCACAGGACAATACAGTTCCAGAGACAGTACAACACAGGACAATAGATGAAAAGAGAGAGTACAGCGCAGGACAATACAGTTCCAGAGAGAGTACTGCACAGGACAATACAGGACAAGAGAGAGTACAACGCAAGACAATACAGTTCCAGAGAGCGTATAGCACAGGACAATACAGGACAAGAGAGAGTTCAGTGCAGGACAATACAAGACAAGAGAGAGTACAGCGCAGGACAATACAGGACAAGAGAGAGTAGAGCACAGGACATTACAGGACAAGAGAGAGTACAGCACAGGACAATACAGTACAAGAGAGAGTGCAACGCAGGACAATACAGTTCCAGAGAGAGTACGGCACAGGAGAATACAGGACAAGACAAAGTACAGCACAGGACAATACAGTTCCAGAGACAGTACAACACAGGACAATAGATGAAAAGAGAGAGTACAGCGCAGGACAATACAGTTCCAGAGAGAGTACTGCACAGGACAATACAGGACAAGAGAGAGTACAACGCAAGACAATACAGTTCCAGAGAGCGTATAGCACAGGACAATACAGGACAAGAGAGAGTTCAGTGCAGGACAATACAAGACAAGAGAGAGTACAGCGCAGGACAATACAGGACAAGAGAGAGTAGAGCACAGGACATTACAGGACAAGAGAGAGTACAGCCCAGGACAATACAGGACAAGAGAGAGTAGAGCACAGGACATTACAGGACAAGAGAGAGTACAGCACAGGACAATACAGTACAAGAGAGAGTGCAACGCAGGACAATACAGTTCCAGAGAGAGTACGGCACAGGAGAATACAGGACAAGACAAAGTACAGCACAGGACAATACAGTTCCAGAGACAGTACAACACAGGACAATAGATGAAAAGAGAGAGTACAGCGCAGGACAATACAGTTCCAGAGAGAGTACTGCACAGGACAATACAGGACAAGAGAGAGTACAACGCAAGACAATACAGTTCCAGAGAGCGTATAGCACAGGACAATACAGGACAAGAGAGAGTTCAGTGCAGGACAATACAAGACAAGAGAGAGTACAGCGCAGGACAATACAGGACAAGAGAGAGTAGAGCACAGGACATTACAGGACAAGAGAGAGTACAGCCCAGGACAATACAGGACAAGAGAGAGTACAGTGCCGGACATTACAAGACAAGAGAGAGTACAGCGCAGGACAATACAGGACAAGAGAGAGTACAGCGCAGGACAATACAGTTCCAGAGAAAGTACAGCACAGGACAATACAGGACAAGAGAGAGTACAGCGCAGGACAATACAGGACAACAGACAGTACAGCGCAGGACAATACAGTTCCAGAGAGAGTACAACACAGGACAATACAGGATAAGAGAGAGTACAGCGCAGGACAATAATGGACAACAGATAGTACAGCGCGGGACAATACAGGAGAAGACAGAGTACTGCACAGGACAATACAGTTCCAGAGAGAGTACAGCACATGACCATACAGGACCACAGAGAGTACAGCGCAGGACAATACAGGTCAAAAGATAGTACAGCGCAGGACAATACAGGACAACAGATAGTACAGCGCAGGACAATACAGGACAAGAGAGAGTACAGCACAGGACAATACAGGACAAGAGAGAGAACAGCACAGGACAATACAGGACAACAGAGAGTACAGCGCAGGACAATAGAGGACAAGAGACAGTGCAGCGCAGGACAATACAGGACAAGAGAGAGTACAGCACAGGACAATACAGCACAAGAGAGATTACAGCGCAAGACAATACAGTTCCAGAGAGAGTACGGCACAGGACAATACAGGACAAGAGAGAGTACAGCACAGGACAATACAGTTCCAGAGACAGTACAGCACAGGACAATACAGGACAAGAGAGAGTACAGCGCAGGACAATACAGGACAACAGATAGTACAGCGCAGGACAATAGAGGACAAGAGATAGTAAAGCACAGGACAATGGAGGACAAGAGAGAGTACTGTGCAGGACAATACAGGACAACAGATAATACAGCGCATTACAATACAGGACAAGAGAGAGTACAGCGCAGGACAATACAGGACAAGACAGAGTACAGCACAGGACAATACAGGACAAGAGAGAGTGCAACGCAGGACAATACAGTTCCAGAGAGAGTACGGCACAGGACAATACAGGACAAGAGAGAGTACAGCACAGGACAATACAGTTCCAGAGAGAGTACAGCACAGGACAATACAGGACAGGAGAGAGTACAACGCAAGACAATACAGTTCCAGAGAGCGTATAGCACAGGACAATACAGGACAAGAGAGAATACTGTGCAGGACAATACAAGACAAGAGAGAGTACAGTGCAGGACAATACAGGACAAGAGAGAGTACAGCGCAGGACAATACAGTTCCACAGAAAGTACAGCACAGGACAATACAGGACAAGAGAGAGTACAGCGCAGGACAATACAGGGCAAGAGTGAGTACAGCGCAGGACAATACAGTTCCAGAGAGAGTACAGCACAGGACAATACAGGATAAGAGAGAGTACAGCGCAGGACAATACAGGACACGAGAGAGTACAGCGCAGGACAATACAGTTCCAGAGAGAGTACAGCACAGGACAATAAAGGACATGAGAGAGTACAGCGCAGGACAATACAGTACAAGAGAGAGTACCGCAGAGGAGAATACAGTTCCACAGAGAGTACAGCGCAGGACAATACAGTTCCAGAGAGAGTAGAGCACAGGACAATACAGGACAATAGAGAGTACAGCGCAGGACAATACAAGACAAGAGAGAGTACAGCGCACGGCAATACAGGACAAGAGAGAGTACAGCGCAGGACAATACAGTTCCAGAGAAAGTACAGCACAGGACAATAAGGACAACAGACAGTACAGCGCAGGACAATACAAGACAAGAGAGAGTACAGCGCACGGCAATACAGGACAAGAGAGAGTACAGCGCAGGACAATACAGTTCCAGAGAAAGTACAGCACAGGACAATAAGGACAACAGACAGTACAGCGCAGGACAATACACTTCCAGAGAGAGTACAGCACAGGACAATACAGGACAAGAGAGAGTACAGCGCAGGACAATACAGGACAAGAGAGAGTGCAACACTGGACAATACAGTTCCAGAGAGAGTACGGCACAGGACAATACAGGACAAGAGAGAGTACAGCACAGGACAATACAGTTCCAGAGAGAGTACAACACAGGACAATACAGGACATGAGAGAGTACAGCGCAGGACAATAAAGGACATGAGAGAGTACAGTGCAGGACAATACAGTACAAGAGAGAGTACCGCAGAGGGGAATACAGTTCCACAGAGAATACAGCGCAGGACAATACAGTTCCAGAGAGAGTAGAGCACAGGACATTACAGGACAAGAGAGAGTATAGCGCAGGACAATACAGGACAAGAGAGAGTACAGCGCAGGACAATACAGTTCCAGAGAAAGTACAGCACAGGAAAATACAGGACAAGAGAGAGTACAGCGCAGGACAATGAGGACAACAGACAGTACAGCGCAGGACAATACACTTCCAGAGAGAGTACAGCACAGGACAATACAGGACAAGAGAGAGTACAGCGCAGGACAATACAGGACAAGAGAGTGTGCAACACAGGACAATACAGTTCCAGAGAGAGTACAACACAGGACAATAGAGGACATGAGAGAGTACAGCGCAGGACAATACAGTACAAGAGAGAGTACCGCAGAGGAGAATACAGTTCCACAGAGAGTACAGCGCAGGACAATACAGTTCCAGAGAGAGTAGAGCACAGGACATTACAGGACAAGAGAGAGTACAGCGCAGGACAATACAGGACAAGAGGGAGTACAGTGCCGGACAATACAAGACAAGAGAGAGTACAGCGCAGGACAATACAAGACAAGAGAGAGTACAGCCCAGGACAATACAGGACAAGAGAGAGTACAGTGCCGGACATTACAAGACAAGAGAGAGTACAGCGCAGGGCAATACAGGACAAGAGAGAGTACAGCGCAGGACAATACAGTTCCAGAGAAAGTACAGCACAGGACAATACAGGACAAGAGAGAGTACAGCGCAGGACAATACAGGACAACAGACAGTACAGCGCAGGACAATACAGTTCCAGAGAGAGTACAGCACAGGACAATACAGGATAAGAGAGAGTACAGCGCAGGACAATACAGGAGAAGACAGAGTACAGCACAGGACAATGCAGTTCCAGAGAGAGTACAGCACAGGACAATACTGGACCAGAGAGAGTACAGAGCAGGACAATAGAGGACAAGAGAGAGAACAGCGCAGGACAATAGAGGACAACAGATAATACAGCGCAGGACAATACAGGTCAAGAGATAGTACAGCCAGGACAATACAGGACAAGAGAGAGTACAGCGCAGGACAATACAGGAGAAGAAAGTTAAAGCACAGGACAATACAGTACAAGAGAGAGTACAGCACAGGACAATACAGGACAAGAGAGAGAACAGCACAGGACAATACAGGACAAGAGCGAGTACAGCGCAGGACAATAGAGGTCAAGAGACAGTGCAGCGCAGGACAATACAGGACAACAGATAGTACAGCACAGAACAATAGAGGACACGAGAGAGTACAGCACAGGACAATACAGGACAAGAGAGAGTACAGCACAGGACAATACAGGACAAGAGAGATTACAGCACAGGACAATACAGGACAAGAGAGAGTACAGCGCAGGACAATAATGACAACAGACAGTACAGCGCAGGACAATACACTTCCAGAGAGAGTACAGCACAGGACAATACAGGACAAGAGAGAGTACAGCGCAGGACAATACAGGACAAGAGAGAGTGCAACACTGGACAATACAGTTCCAGAGAGAGTACGGCACAGGACAATACAGGACAAGAGAGAGTACAGCACAGGACAATACAGTTCCAGAGAGAGTACAACACAGGACAATACAGGACAAGAGAGAGTACAGCGCAGGACAATACAGGACAACAGATAGTACAGCGCAGGACAATAGAGGTCAAGAGAGAGTACAGCGCAGGACAATACAGGACAAGAGAGAGTACAGCACAGGACAATACAGGACAACATATAGTACAGCGCAGGACAATACAGGACAAGAGAGAGTACAGTGCAGGACAATACAAGACAAGAGAGAGTACAGCGCAGGACAATACAGGACAAGAGAGAGTAGAGCACAGGACATTACAGGACAAGAGAGAGTACAGCACAGGACAATACAGTACAAGAGAGGGTGCAAAGCAGGACAATACAGTTCCAGAGAGAGTACGGCACAGGAGAATACAGGACAAGACAAAGTACAGCACAGGACAATACAGTTCCAGAGACAGTACAACACAGGACAATAGATGAAAAGAGAGAGTACAGCGCAGGACAATACAGTTCCAGAGAGAGTACTGCACAGGACAATACAGGACAAGAGAGAGTACAACGCAAGACAATACAGTTCCAGAGAGCGTATAGCACAGGACAATACAGGACAAGAGAGAGTTCAGTGCAGGACAATACAAGGCAAAAGAGAGTACAGCGCAGGACAATACAGGACAAGAGAGAGTAGAGCACAGGACATTACAGGACAAGAGAGAGTACAGCCCAGGACAATACAGGACAAGAGAGAGTACAGTGCCGGACATTACAAGACAAGAGAGAGTACAGCGCAGGGCAATACAGGACAAGAGAGAGTACAGCGCAGGACAATACAGTTCCAGAGAAAGTACAGCACAGGACAATACAGGACAAGAGAGAGTACAGCGCAGGACAATACAGGACAACAGACAGTACAGCGCAGGACAATACAGTTCCAGAGAGAGTACAGCACAGGACAATACAGGATAAGAGAGAGTACAGCGCAGGACAATACAGGAGAAGACAGAGTACAGCACAGGACAATGCAGTTCCAGAGAGAGTACAGCACAGGACAATACTGGACCAGAGAGAGTACAGAGCAGGACAATAGAGGACAAGAGAGAGAACAGCGCAGGACAATAGAGGACAACAGATAGTACAGCGCAGGACAATACAGGTCAAGAGATAGTACAGCCAGGACAATACAGGACAAGAGAGAGTACAGCGCAGGACAATACAGGAGAAGAAAGTTAAAGCACAGGACAATACAGGACAAGAGAGAGTACAGCACAGGACAATACAGGACAAGAGAGAGAACAGCACAGGACAATACAGGACAAGAGCGAGTACAGCGCAGGACAATAGAGGTCAAGAGACAGTGCAGCGCAGGACAATACAGGACAACAGATAGTACAGCACAGAACAATAGAGGACACGAGAGAGTACAGCACAGGACAATACAGGACAAGAGAGAGTACAGCACAGGACAATACAGGACAAGAGAGATTACAGCACAGGACAATACAGGACAAGAGAGAGTACAGCGCAGGACAATACAGGACAACAGATAGTACAGCGCAGGACAATAGAGGTCAAGAGAGAGTACAGCGCAGGACAATACAGGACAAGAGAGAGTACAGCACAGGACCATACAGGACAACATATAGTACAGCGCAGGACAATACAGGACAAGAGAGAGTACAGCGCAGCACAATACAGGAGAAGAGAGAGTACAGCACAGGACAATACAGGACAAGAGAGAGTACAGCACAGGACAATACAGGACAAGAGAGTGTACAGCGCAGGACAATACAGGACAACAGATAGTGCAGCGCAGGACAATAGAGGACAAGAGAGAGTCCAGCGCAGGACAATACAGGACAAAAGATAGTACAGCGCAGGACAATAGAGGACAAGAGAGAGTACAGCGCAGGACAATACAGGACAACAGATAGTACAGCACAGGACATTTGAGGACAAGAGAGAGTACAGCGCAGGACAATACAGGACAACAGATAGTACAGCGCATTACAATACAGGACAAGAGAGAGTACAGCGCAGGACAATACAGGACAAGACACAGTACAGCACAGGACAACACAGGACAACATATAGTACAGCGCAGGACAATACAGGACAAGAGAGAGTACAGTGCAGGACAATACAAGACAAGAGAGAGTACAGCGCAGGACAATACAGGACAAGAGAGAGTAGAGCACAGGACATTACAGGACAAGAGAGAGTACAGCCCAGGACAATACAGGACAAGAGAGAGTACAGTGCCGGACATTACAAGACAAGAGAGAGTACAGCGCAGGGCAATACTGGACAAGAGAGAGTACAGCGCAGGACAATACAGTTCCAGAGAAAGTACAGCACAGGACAATACAGGACAAGAGAGAGTACAGCGCAGGACAATACAGGACAACAGACAGTACAGCGCAGGACAATACAGTTCCAGAGAGAGTACAGCACAGGACAATACAGGATAAGAGAGAGTACAGCGCAGGACAATACAGGAGAAGACAGAGTACAGCACAGGACAATGCAGTTCCAGAGAGAGTACAGCACAGGACAATACTGGACCAGAGAGAGTACAGAGCAGGACAATAGAGGACAAGAGAGAGAACAGCGCAGGACAATAGAGGACAACAGATAGTACAGCGCAGGACAATACAGGTCAAGAGAGAGTACAGCGCAGGACAATACAGGAGAAGAAAGTTAAAGCACAGGACAATACAGGACAAGAGAGAGTACAGCACAGGACAATACAGGACAAGAGAGAGAACAGCACAGGACAATACAGGACAAGAGCGAGTACAGCGCAGGACAATAGAGGTCAAGAGACAGTGCAGCGCAGGACAATACAGGACAACAGATAGTACAGCACAGAACAATAGAGGACACGAGAGAGTACAGCACAGGACAATACAGGACAAGAGAGAGTACAGCACAGGACAATACAGGACAAGAGAGATTACAGCACAGGACAATACAGGACAAGAGAGAGTACAGCGCAGGACAATACAGGACAACAGATAGTACAGCGCAGGACAATAGAGGTCAAGAGAGAGTACAGCGCAGGTCAATACAGGACAAGAGAGAGTACAGCACAGGACAATACAGGACAACATATAGTACAGCGCAGGACAATACAGGACAAGAGAGAGTACAGCGCAGCACAATACAGGAGAAGAGAGAGTACAGCACAGGACAATACAGGACAAGAGAGAGTACAGCACAGGACAATACAGGACAAGAGAGAGTACAGCGCAGGACAATACAGGACAACAGATAGTGCAGCGCCGGACAATAGAGGACAAGAGAGAGTCCAGCGCAGGACAATACAGGAGAAAAGATAGTACAGCGCAGGACAATAGAGGACAAGAGAGAGTACAGCGCAGGACAATACAGGACAACAGATAGTACAGCACAGGACAATTGAGGACAAGAGAGAGTACAGCGCAGGACAATACAGGACAACAGATAGTACAGAGCATTAAAATACAGGACAAGAGAGAGTACAGCGCAGGACAATACAGGACAAGACACAGTACAGCACAGGACAACACAGGACAAGAGAGTATACAGCACAGGGCAATACAGTTCCAGAGAGAGTATAACACAGGACAATACAGGACAAGAGAGAGTACAGAGCAGGACAATACACGACAAGAGAGAGTACAGCGCAGGACAATACAGTTCCAGAGAGAGTACAGCACAGGACAATACAGGATAAGAGCGAGTACAGCGCAGGACAATACACGACAAGAGAGATTACAGCGCAAGACAATACAGTTCCAGAGAGAGTACAGCACAGGACAATACAGGACCAGAGAGAGTACAGCGCAGGACGATAGAGGACAACAGATAGTACAGCGCAGGACAATACAGGACAAGAGAGAGTACAGCGCAGGACAATACAGGAGAAGACAGAGTACAGCACAGGACAATACAGGACCAGAGAGAGTACAGCGCAGGACAATACAGGTCAAAAGATAGTACAGCGCAGGACAATACAGGACAACAGATAGTACAGCGCAGGACAATACAGGACAAGAGAGAGTACAGCGCAGGACAATACAGGAGAAGAGAGTGTACAGCACAGGACAATACAGGACAAGAGAGAGTACAGCACAGGACAATACAGGACAAGAGAGAGAACAGCACAGGACAATACTGGACAACAGAGAGTACAGCGCAGGACAATAGAGGACAAGAGACTGTGCAGCGCAGGACAATACAGGACAAGAGAGAGTACAGCGCAGGACAATAGAGGACAACAGATAGTACAGCGCAGGACAATAGAGGTCAACAGATAGTACAGCGCAGGACAATACAGGACAACATATAGTACAGGCAGGACAATACAGGACAAGAGAGAGTACAGCGCAGGACAATACAGGAGAAGAGAGTTACAGCACAGGACAATACAGGACAAGAGAGAGTACAGCAGAGGACAATACAGGACAAGAGAGAGAACAGCACAGGACAATACAGGACAACAGAGAGTACAGCGCAGGACAATAGAGGACAAGAGACAGTGCAGCGCAGGACAATACAGGACAACAGATAGTACAGCACAGAACAATAGAGGACACGACAGAACAGCGCAGGACAATACAGGACAAGAGAGAGTACAGCACAGGACAGTACAGGACAAGAGAGATTACAGCACAGGACAATACAGGACAAGAGAGAGTACAGCGCAGGACAATACAGGACAACAGATAGTACAGCGCAGGACAATAGAGGTCAACAGAGAGTACAGCGCAGGACAATACAGGACAAGAGAGATTACAGCACAGGACAATACAGGACAACATATAGTACAGCGCAGGACAATACAGGACAACAGATAGTACAGCGCAGGACAATACAGGACAAGAAAGAGTACAGCGCAGCTCAATACAGGAGAAGAGAGAGTACAGCACAGGACAATACAGGACAAGAGAGAGTACAGCACAGGACAATACAGGACAAGAGAGAGTACAGCGCAGGACAATACAGGACAACAGATAGTGCAGCGCAGGACAATAGAAGACAAGAGAGAGTCCAGCGCATGACAATACAGGACAAAAGATAGTACAGCGCAGGACAATAGAGGACAACAGAGAGTACAGCGCAGGACAATAGAGGACAAGAGACAGTGCAGCGCAGGACAATACAGGACAACAGATAGTACAGCACAGAACAATAGAGGACACGACAGAACAGCGCAGGACAATACAGGACAAGAGAGAGTACAGCACAGGACAATACAGGACAAGAGAGATTACAGCACAGGACAATACAGGACAAGAGAGAGTACAGCGCAGGACAATACAGGACAACAGTTATTACAGCGCAGGACAATAGAGGTCAACAGAGAGTACTGCGCAGGACAATACAGGACAAGAGAGAGTACAGCACAGGACAATACAGGACAACATATAGTACAGCGCAGGACAATACAGGACAACAGATAGTACAGCGCAGGACAATACAGGACAAGAATGAGTACAGCGCAGCACAATACAGGAGAAGAGAGAGTACAGCACAGGACAATACAGGACAAGAGAGAGTACAGCACAGGACAATACAGGACAAGAGAGAGTACAGCGCAGGACAATACAGGACAACAGATAGTGCAGCGCAGGACAATAGAGGACAAGAGAGAGTCCAGCGCAGGACAATACAGGACAAAAGATAGTACAGCGCAGGACAATAGAGGACAAGAGAGAGTACAGCGCAGGACAACAGATAGTACAGCACAGGACAATACAGGACAAGAGAGAGTACAGCGCAGGACAATACAGGACAACAGATAGTGCAGCGCAGGACAATAGAGGACAAGAGAGAGTCCAGCGCAGGACAATACAGGACAAAAGATAGTACAGCGCAGGACAATACAGGACAAAAGATAGTACAGCGCAGGACAATACAGGACAAGACACAGTACAGCACAGGACAACACAGGACAACATATAGTACAGCGCAGGACAATACAGGACAAGAGAGAGTACAGTGCAGGACAATACAAGACAAGAGAGAGTACAGCGCAGGACAATACAGGACAAGAGAGAGTAGAGCACAGGACATTACAGGACAAGAGAGAGTACAGCCCAGGACAATACAGGACAAGAGAGAGTACAGTGCCGGACATTACAAGACAAGAGAGAGTACAGCGCAGGGCAATACTGGACAAGAGAGAGTACAGCGCAGGACAATACAGTTCCAGAGAAAGTACAGCACAGGACAATACAGGACAAGAGAGAGTACAGCGCAGGACAATACAGGACAACAGACAGTACAGCGCAGGACAATACAGTTCCAGAGAGAGTACAGCACAGGACAATACAGGATAAGAGAGAGTACAGCGCAGGACAATACAGGAGAAGACAGAGTACAGCACAGGACAATGCAGTTCCAGAGAGAGTACAGCACAGGACAATACTGGACCAGAGAGAGTACAGAGCAGGACAATAGAGGACAAGAGAGAGAACAGCGCAGGACAATAGAGGACAACAGATAGTACAGCGCAGGACAATACAGGTCAAGAGAGAGTACAGCGCAGGACAATACAGGAGAAGAAAGTTAAAGCACAGGACAATACAGGACAAGAGAGAGTACAGCACAGGACAATACAGGACAAGAGAGAGAACAGCACAGGACAATACAGGACAAGAGCGAGTACAGCGCAGGACAATAGAGGTCAAGAGACAGTGCAGCGCAGGACAATACAGGACAACAGATAGTACAGCACAGAACAATAGAGGACACGAGAGAGTACAGCACAGGACAATACAGGACAAGAGAGAGGACAGCACAGGACAATACAGGACAAGAGAGATTACAGCACAGGACAATACAGGACAAGAGAGAGTACAGCGCAGGACAATACAGGACAACAGATAGTACAGCGCAGGACAATAGAGGTCAAGAGAGAGTACAGCGCAGGTCAATACAGGACAAGAGAGAGTACAGCACAGGACAATACAGGACAACATATAGTACAGCGCAGGACAATACAGGACAAGAGAGAGTACAGCGCAGCACAATACAGGAGAAGAGAGAGTACAGCACAGGACAATACAGGACAAGAGAGAGTACAGCACAGGACAATACAGGACAAGAGAGAGTACAGCGCAGGACAATACAGGACAACAGATAGTGCAGCGCCGGACAATAGAGGACAAGAGAGAGTCCAGCGCAGGACAATACAGGAGAAAAGATAGTACAGCGCAGGACAATAGAGGACAAGAGAGAGTACAGCGCAGGACAATACAGGACAACAGATAGTACAGCACAGGACAATTGAGGACAAGAGAGAGTACAGCGCAGGACAATACAGGACAACAGATAGTACAGAGCATTAAAATACAGGACAAGAGAGAGTACAGCGCAGGACAATACAGGACAAGACACAGTACAGCACAGGACAACACAGGACAAGAGAGTATACAGCACAGGGCAATACAGTTCCAGAGAGAGTATAACACAGGACAATACAGGACAAGAGAGAGTACAGCGCAGGACAATACACGACAAGAGAGAGTACA
Source organism: Hypanus sabinus (assembly GCF_030144855.1). Classification (NCBI taxonomy): domain Eukaryota; kingdom Metazoa; phylum Chordata; class Chondrichthyes; order Myliobatiformes; family Dasyatidae; genus Hypanus; species Hypanus sabinus. The sequence goes on from NC_082707.1 coordinate 112,509,248, forward strand.
GCGCAGGACAATACAGTTCCAGAGAGAGTACAGCACAGGACAATACAGGATAAGAGCGAGTACAGCGCAGGACAATACACGACAAGAGAGATTACAGCGCAAGACAATACAGTTCCAGAGAGAGTACAGCACAGGACAATACAGGACCAGAGAGAGTACAGCGCAGGACGATAGAGGACAACAGATAGTACAGCGCAGGACAATACAGGACAACAGATAGTACAGCGCAGGACAATACAGGACAAGAGAGAGTACAGCACAGGACAATACAGGACAAGAGAGAGTACAGCACAGGGCAATACAGGACAACAGATAGTGCAGCGCAGGACAATAGAGGACAAGAGAGAGTCCAGCGCAGGACAATACAGGAGAAGACAGAGTACAGCACAGGACAATACAGGACCAGAGAGAGTACAGCGCAGGACAATACAGGTCAAAAGATAGTACAGCGCAGGACAATACAGGACAACAGATAGTACAGCGCAGGACAATACAGGACAAGAGAGAGTACAGCGCAGGACAATACAGGAGAAGAGAGTGTACAGCACAGGACAATACAGGACAAGAGAGAGTACAGCACAGGACAATACAGGACAAGAGAGAGAACAGCACAGGACAATACTGGACAACAGAGAGTACAGCGCAGGACAATAGAGGACAAGAGACTGTGCAGCGCAGGACAATACAGGACAAGAGAGAGTACAGCGCAGGACAATAGAGGACAACAGATAGTACAGCGCAGGACAATAGAGGTCAACAGATAGTACAGCGCAGGACAATACAGGACAACATATAGTACAGGCAGGACAATACAGGACAAGAGAGAGTACAGCGCAGGACAATACAGGAGAAGAGAGTTACAGCACAGGACAATACAGGACAAGAGAGAGTACAGCAGAGGACAATACAGGACAAGAGAGAGAACAGCACAGGACAATACAGGACAACAGAGAGTACAGCGCAGGACAATAGAGGACAAGAGACAGTGCAGCGCAGGACAATACAGGACAACAGATAGTACAGCACAGAACAATAGAGGACACGACAGAACAGCGCAGGACAATACAGGACAAGAGAGAGTACAGCACAGGACAGTACAGGACAAGAGAGATTACAGTACAGGACAATACAGGACAAGAGAGAGTACAGCGCAGGACAATACAGGACAACAGATAGTACAGCGCAGGACAATAGAGGACACGACAGAACAGCGCAGGACAATACAGGACAAGAGAGAGTACAGCACAGGACAGTACAGGACAAGAGAGATTACAGTACAGGACAATACAGGACAAGAGAGAGTACAGCGCAGGACAATACAGGACAAGAGAGATTACAGCACAGGACAATACAGGACAACATATAGTACAGCGCAGGACAATACAGGACAACAGATAGTACAGCGCAGGACAATACAGGACAAGAAAGAGTACAGCGCAGCTCAATACAGGAGAAGAGAGAGTACAGCACAGGACAATACAGGACAAGAGAGAGTACAGCACAGGACAATACAGGACAAGAGAGAGTACAGCGCAGGACAATACAGGACAACAGATAGTGCAGCGCAGGACAATAGAAGACAAGAGAGAGTCCAGCGCATGACAATACAGGACAAAAGATAGTACAGCGCAGGACAATAGAGGACAACAGAGAGTACAGCGCAGGACAATAGAGGACAAGAGACAGTGCAGCGCAGGACAATACAGGACAACAGATAGTACAGCACAGAACAATAGAGGACACGACAGAACAGCGCAGGACAATACAGGACAAGAGAGAGTACAGCACAGGACAATACAGGACAAGAGAGATTACAGCACAGGACAATACAGGACAAGAGAGAGTACAGCGCAGGACAATACAGGACAACAGTTATTACAGCGCAGGACAATAGAGGTCAACAGAGAGTACTGCGCAGGACAATACAGGACAAGAGAGAGTACAGCACAGGACAATACAGGACAACATATAGTACAGCGCAGGACAATACAGGACAACAGATAGTACAGCGCAGGACAATACAGGACAAGAATGAGTACAGCGCAGCACAATACAGGAGAAGAGAGAGTACAGCACAGGACAATACAGGACAAGAGAGAGTACAGCACAGGACAATACAGGACAAGAGAGAGTACAGCGCAGGACAATACAGGACAACAGATAGTGCAGCGCAGGACAATAGAGGACAAGAGAGAGTCCAGCGCAGGACAATACAGGACAAAAGATAGTACAGCGCAGGACAATAGAGGACAAGAGAGAGTACAGCGCAGGACAACAGATAGTACAGCACAGGACAATTGAGGACAAGAGAGAGTACAGCGCAGGACAGTACAGGACAACAGATAGTACCGCGCAGGACAATACAGGACAAGAGAGAGTACAGCGCAGGACAATACAGGACAAGACACAGTACAGCACAGGACAATGCAGTTCCAGAGAGAGTACAGCACAGGACAATACAGGACCAGAGAGAGTACAGCGCAGGACAATAGAGGACAAGAGAGAGTACAGCGCAGGACAATAGAGGACAACAGATAGTACAGCGCAGGACAATAGAGGACAAGAGAGAGTGCAGCGCAGGACAATACAGGACAACAGATAGTACAGCACAGAACAATAGAGGACACGACAGAACAGCGCAGGACAATACAGGACAAGAGAGAGTACAGCACAGGACAGTACAGGACAAGAGAGATTACAGCACAGGACAATACAGTTCCACAGAAAGTACAGCACAGGACAATACAGGACAAGAGAGAGTACAGCACAGGACAATACAGGACAACAGAGAGTACAGCGCAGGACAATAGAGGACAAGAGACAGTGCAGCGCAGGACAATACAGGACAACAGATAGTACAGCACAGAACAATAGAGGACACGACAGAACAGCGCAGGACAATACAGGACAAGAGAGAGTACAGCACAGGACAGTACAGGACAAGAGAGATTACAGCACAGGACAATTCAGGACAAGAGAGAGTACAGCGCAGGACAATACAGGACAACAGATAGTACAGCGCAGGACAATAGAGGTCAACAGAGAGTACAGCGCAGGACAATACAGGACAAGAGAGATTACAGCACAGGACAATACAGGACAACAGAGAGTACAGCGCAGGACAATAGAGGACAAGAGACAGTGCAGCGCAGGACAATACAGGACAACAGATAGTACAGCACAGAACAATAGAGGACACGACAGAACAGCGCAGGACAATACAGGACAAGAGAGAGTACAGCACAGGACAATACAGGACAAGAGAGATTACAGCACAGGACAATACAGGACAAGAGAGAGTACAGCGCAGGACAATACAGGACAACAGTTATTACAGCGCAGGACAATAGAGGTCAACGGAGAGTACTGCGCAGGACAATACAGGACAAGAGAGAGTACAGCACAGGACAATACAGGACAACATATAGTACAGCGCAGGACAATACAGGACAACAGATAGTACAGCGCAGGACAATACAGGACAAGAAAGAGTACAGCGCAGCACAATACAGGAGAAGAGAGAGTACAGCACAGGACAATACAGGACAAGAGAGAGTACAGCACAGGACAATACAGGACAAGAGAGAGTACAGCGCAGGACAATACAGGACAACAGATAGTGCAGCGCAGGACAATAGAGGACAAGAGAGTGTCCAGCGCAGGACAATACAGGACAAAAGATAGTACAGCGCAGGACAATAGAGGACAAGAGAGAGTACAGCGCAGGACAATACAGGACAACAGATAGTTCAGCACAGGACAATTGAGGACAAGAGAGAGTACAGCGCAGGACAATACAGGACAACAGATAGTACAGCGCATTACAATACAGGACAAGAGAGAGTACAGCGCAGGACAATACAGGACAAGACACAGTACAGCACAGGACAATGCAGTTCCAGAGAGAGTACAGCACAGGACAATACAGGACCAGAGAGAGTACAGCGCAGGACAATAGAGGACAAGAGAGAGTACAGCGCAGGACAATACAGGACACGAGAGAGTACAGCGCAGGACAATACAGTTCCACAGAAAGTACAGCACAGGACAATACAGGACAAGAGAGAGTACAGCACAGGACAATACAGGACAACAGAGAGTACAGCGCAGGACAATAGAGGACAAGAGACAGTGCAGCGCAGGACAATAGAGGTCAACAGACAGTACAGCGCAGGACAATACAGGACAAGAGAGTTTACAGCACAGGACAATACAGGACAACATATAGTACAGCGCAGGACAATACAGGACAACAGATAGTACAGCGCAGGACAATACAGGACAAGAAAGAGTACAGCGCAGCACAATACAGGAGAAGAGAGAGTACAGCGCAGGACAATACAGGACACGAGAGAGTACAGCGCAGGACAATACAGTTCCACAGAAAGTACAGCACAGGACAATACAGGACAAGAGAGATTACAGCACAGGACAATTCAGGACAAGAGAGAGTACAGCGCAGGACAATACAGGACAACAGATAGTACAGCGCAGGACAATAGAGGTCAACAGACAGTACAGCGCAGGACAATACAGGACAAGAGAGATTACAGCACAGGACAATACAGGACAACATATAGTACAGCGCAGGACAATACAGGACAACAGATAGTACAGCGCAGGACAATACAGGACAAGAAAGAGTACAGCGCAGCACAATACAGGAGAAGAGAGAGTACAGCACAGGACAATACAGGACAAGAGAGAGTACAGCACAGGACAATACAGGACAAGAGAGATTACAGCACAGGACAATACAGGACAACATATAGTACAGCGCAGGACAATACAGGACAACAGATAGTACAGCGCAGGACAATACAGGACAAGAAAGAGTACAGCGCAGCACAATACAGGAGAAGAGAGAGTACAGCACAGGACAATACAGGACAAGAGAGAGTACAGCACAGGACAATACAGGACAAGAGAGAGTACAGCGCAGGACAATACAGGACAACAGATAGTGCAGCGCAGGACAATAGAAGACAAGAGAGAATCCAGCGCATGACAATACAGGACAAAAGATAGTACAGCGCAGGACAATAGAGGACAACAGAGAGTACAGCGCAGGACAATAGAGGACAAGAGACAGTGCAGCGCAGGACAATACAGGACAACAGATAGTACAGCACAGAACAATAGAGGACACGACAGAACAGCGCAGGACAATACAGGACAAGAGAGAGTACAGCACAGGACAATACAGGACAAGAGAGATTACAGCACAGGACAATACAGGACAAGAGAGAGTACAGCGCAGGACAATACAGGACAACAGTTATTACAGCGCAGGACAATAGAGGTCAACAGAGAGTACTGCGCAGGACAATACAGGACAAGAGAGAGTACAGCACAGGACAATACAGGACAACATATAGTACAGCGCAGGACAATACAGGACAACAGATAGTACAGCGCAGGACAATACAGGACAAGAAAGAGTACAGCGCAGGACAATACAGGACAACAGATAGTACAGCGCATTACAATACAGGACAAGAGAGAGTACAGCGCAGGACAATACAGGACAAGACACAGTACAGCACAGGACAATGCAGTTCCAGAGAGAGTACAGCACAGGACAATACAGGACCAGAGAGAGTACAGCGCAGGACAATAGAGGACAAGAGAGAGTACAGCGCAGGACAATAGAGGACAACAGATAGTACAGCGCAGGACAATACAGGTCAACAGATAGTACAGGCAGGACAATGCAGGACAAGAGAGAGTACAGCGCAGGACAATACAGGACACGAGAGAGTACAGCGCAGGACAATACAGTTCCACAGAAAGTACAGCACAGGACAATACAGGACAAGAGAGAGTACAGCACAGGACAATACAGGACAACAGAGAGTACAGCGCAGGACAATAGAGGACAAGAGACAGTGCAGCGCAGGACAATACAGGACAACAGATAGTACAGCACAGAACAATAGAGGACACGACAGAACAGCGCAGGACAATACAGGACAAGAGAGAGTACAGCACAGGACAGTACAGGACAAGAGAGATTACAGCACAGGACAATTCAGGACAAGAGAGAGTACAGCGCAGGACAATACAGGACAACAGATAGTACAGCGCAGGACAATAGAGGTCAACAGAGAGTACAGCGCAGGACAATACAGGACAAGAGAGATTACAGCACAGGACAATACAGGACAACAGAGAGTACAGCGCAGGACAATAGAGGACAAGAGACAGTGCAGCGCAGGACAATACAGGACAACAGATAGTACAGCACAGAACAATAGAGGACACGACAGAACAGCGCAGGACAATACAGGACAAGAGAGAGTACAGCACAGGACAATACAGGACAAGAGAGATTACAGCACAGGACAGTACAGGACAAGAGAGAGTACAGCGCAGGACAATACAGGACAAGAGTTATTACAGCGCAGGACAATAGAGGTCAACAGAGAGTACTGCGCAGGACAATACAGGACAAGAGAGAGTACAGCACAGGACAATACAGGACAACATATAGTACAGCGCAGGACAATACAGGACAACAGATAGTACAGCGCAGGACAATACAGGACAAGAAGGAGTACAGCGCAGCACAATACAGGAGAAGAGAGAGTACAGCACAGGACAATACAGGACAAGAGAGAGTACAGCACAGGACAATACAGGACAAGAGAGAGTACAGCGCAGGACAATACAGGACAACAGATAGTGCAGCGCAGGACAATAGAGGACAAGAGAGAGTCCAGCGCAGGACAATACAGGACAAAAGATAGTACAGCGCAGGACAATAGAGGACAAGAGAGAGTACAGCGCAGGACAATACAGGACAACAGATAGTACAGCACAGGACAATTGAGGACAAGAGAGAGTACAGCGCAGGAGAATACAGGACAACAGATAGTACAGCGCATTACAATACAGGACAAGAGAGAGTACAGCGCAGGACAATACAGGACAAGACACAGTACAGCACAGGACAATGCAGTTCCAGAGAGAGTACAGCACAGGACAATACAGGACCAGAGAGAGTACAGCGCAGGACAATAGAGGACAAGAGAGAGTACAGCGCAGGACAATAGAGGACAACAGAGAGTACAGCGCAGGACAATACAGGTCAACAGATAGTACAGGCAGTACAATGCAGGACAAGAGAGAGTACAGTGCAGGACAATACAGGACACGAGAGAGTACAGCGCAGGACAATACAGTTCCACAGAAAGTACAGCACAGGACAATACAGGACAAGAGAGAGTACAGCACAGGACAATACAGGACAACAGAGAGTACAGCGCAGGACAATAGAGGACAAGAGACAGTGCAGCGCAGGACAATACAGGACAACAGATAGTACAGCACAGAACAATAGAGGACACGACAGAACAGCGCAGGACAATACAGGACAAGAGAGAGTACAGCACAGGACAGTACAGGACAAGAGAGATTACAGCACAGGACAATTCAGGACAAGAGAGAGTACAGCGCAGGACAATACAGGACAACAGATAGTACAGCGCAGGACAATACAGGACAAGAGAGATTACAGCACAGGACAATACAGGACAACATATAGTACAGCGCAGGACAATACAGGACAACAGATAGTACAGCGCAGGACAATACAGGACAAGAAAGAGTACAGCGCAGGACAATACAGGACAACAGATAGTACAGCGCATTACAATACAGGACAAGAGAGAGTACAGCACAGGACAATACAGGACAACAGAGAGTACAGCGCAGGACAATAGAGGACAAGAGACAGTGCAGCGCAGGACAATACAGGACAACAGATAGTACAGCACAGAACAATAGAGGACACGACAGAACAGCGCAGGACAATACAGGACAAGAGAGAGTACAGCACAGGACAGTACAGGACAAGAGAGATTACAGCACAGGACAATTCAGGACAAGAGAGAGTACAGCGCAGGACAATACAGGACAACAGATAGTACAGCGCAGGACAATAGAGGTCAACAGAGAGTACAGCGCAGGACAATACAGGACAAGAGAGATTACAGCACAGGACAATACAGGACAACAGAGAGTACAGCGCAGGACAATAGAGGACAAGAGACAGTGCAGCGCAGGACAATACAGGACAACAGATAGTACAGCACAGAACAATAGAGGACACGACAGAACAGCGCAGGACAATACAGGACAAGAGAGAGTACAGCACAGGACAATACAGGACAAGAGAGATTACAGCACAGGACAGTACAGGACAAGAGAGAGTACAGCGCAGGACAATACAGGACAAGAGTTATTACAGCGCAGGACAATAGAGGTCAACAGAGAGTACTGCGCAGGACAATACAGGACAAGAGAGAGTACAGCACAGGACAATACAGGACAACATATAGTACAGCGCAGGACAATACAGGACAACAGATAGTACAGCGCAGGACAATACAGGACAAGAAGGAGTACAGCGCAGCACAATACAGGAGAAGAGAGAGTACAGCACAGGACAATACAGGACAAGAGAGAGTACAGCACAGGACAATACAGGACAAGAGAGAGTACAGCGCAGGACAATACAGGACAACAGATAGTGCAGCGCAGGACAATAGAGGACAAGAGAGAGTCCAGCGCAGGACAATACAGGACAACAGATAGTACAGCGCATTACAATACAGGACAAGAGAGAGTACAGCGCAGGACAATACAGGACAAGACACAGTACAGCACAGGACAATGCAGTTCCAGAGAGAGTACAGCACAGGACAATACAGGACCAGAGAGAGTACAGCGCAGGACAATAGAGGACAAGAGAGAGTACAGCGCAGGACAATAGAGGACAACAGAGAGTACAGCGCAGGACAATACAGGTCAACAGATAGTACAGGCAGTACAATGCAGGACAAGAGAGAGTACAGTGCAGGACAATACAGGACACGAGAGAGTACAGCGCAGGACAATACAGTTCCACAGAAAGTACAGCACAGGACAATACAGGACAAGAGAGAGTACAGCACAGGACAATACAGGACAACAGAGAGTACAGCGCAGGACAATAGAGGACAAGAGACAGTGCAGCGCAGGACAATACAGGACAACAGATAGTACAGCACAGAACAATAGAGGACACGACAGAACAGCGCAGGACAATACAGGACAAGAGAGAGTACAGCACAGGACAGTACAGGACAAGAGAGATTACAGCACAGGACAATTCAGGACAAGAGAGAGTACAGCGCAGGACAATACAGGACAACAGATAGTACAGCGCAGGACAATACAGGACAAGAGAGATTACAGCACAGGACAATACAGGACAACATATAGTACAGCGCAGGACAATACAGGACAACAGATAGTACAGCGCAGGACAATACAGGACAAGAAAGAGTACAGCGCAGGACAATACAGGACAACAGATAGTACAGCGCATTACAATACAGGACAAGAGAGAGTACAGCGCAGGACAATACAGGACAAGACACAGTACAGCACAGGACAATGCAGTTCCAGAGAGAGTACAGCACAGGACAATACAGGACCAGAGAGAGTACAGCGCAGGACAATAGAGGACAAGAGAGAGTACAGCGCAGGACAATAGAGGACAACAGATAGTACAGCGCAGGACAATACAGGTCAACAGATAGTACAGGCAGGACAATGCAGGACAAGAGAGAGTACAGCGCAGGACAATACAGGACACGAGAGAGTACAGCGCAGGACAATACAGTTCCACAGAAAGTACAGCACAGGACAATACAGGAGAAGAGAGAGTACAGCACAGGACAATACAGGACAAGAGAGAGTACAGCACAGGACAATACAGGACAAGAGAGATTACAGCACAGGACAATACAGGACAACATATAGTACAGCGCAGGACAATACAGGACAACAGATAGTACAGCGCAGGACAATACAGGACAAGAAAGAGTACAGCGCAGCACAATACAGGAGAAGAGAGAGTACAGCACAGGACAATACAGGACAAGAGAGAGTACAGCACAGGACAATACAGGACAAGAGAGAGTACAGCGCAGGACAATACAGGACAACAGATAGTGCAGCGCAGGACAATAGAAGACAAGAGAGAATCCAGCGCATGACAATACAGGACAAAAGATAGTACAGCGCAGGACAATAGAGGACAACAGAGAGTACAGCGCAGGACAATAGAGGACAAGAGACAGTGCAGCGCAGGACAATACAGGACAACAGATAGTACAGCACAGAACAATAGAGGACACGACAGAACAGCGCAGGACAATACAGGACAAGAGAGAGTACAGCACAGGACAATACAGGACAAGAGAGATTACAGCACAGGACAATACAGGACAAGAGAGAGTACAGCGCAGGACAATACAGGACAACAGTTATTACAGCGCAGGACAATAGAGGTCAACAGAGAGTACTGCGCAGGACAATACAGGACAAGAGAGAGTACAGCACAGGACAATACAGGACAACATATAGTACAGCGCAGGACAATACAGGACAACAGATAGTACAGCGCAGGACAATACAGGACAAGAAAGAGTACAGCGCAGGACAATACAGGACAACAGATAGTACAGCGCATTACAATACAGGACAAGAGAGAGTACAGCGCAGGACAATACAGGACAAGACACAGTACAGCACAGGACAATGCAGTTCCAGAGAGAGTACAGCACAGGACAATACAGGACCAGAGAGAGTACAGCGCAGGACAATAGAGGACAAGAGAGAGTACAGCGCAGGACAATAGAGGACAACAGATAGTACAGCGCAGGACAATACAGGTCAACAGATAGTACAGGCAGGACAATGCAGGACAAGAGAGAGTACAGCGCAGGACAATACAGGACACGAGAGAGTACAGCGCAGGACAATACAGTTCCACAGAAAGTACAGCACAGGACAATACAGGACAAGAGAGAGTACAGCACAGGACAATACAGGACAACAGAGAGTACAGCGCAGGGCAATAGAGGACAAGAGACAGTGCAGCGCAGGACAATACAGGACAACAGATAGTACAGCACAGAACAATAGAGGACACGACAGAACAGCGCAGGACAATACAGGACAAGAGAGAGTACAGCACAGGACAGTACAGGACAAGAGAGATTACAGCACAGGACAATTCAGGACAAGAGAGAGTACAGCGCAGGACAATACAGGACAACAGATAGTACAGCGCAGGACAATAGAGGTCAACAGAGAGTACAGCGCAGGACAATACAGGACAAGAGAGATTACAGCACAGGACAATACAGGACAACAGAGAGTACAGCGCAGGACAATAGAGGACAAGAGACAGTGCAGCGCAGGACAATACAGGACAACAGATAGTACAGCACAGAACAATAGAGGACACGACAGAACAGCGCAGGACAATACAGGACAAGAGAGAGTACAGCACAGGACAATACAGGACAAGAGAGATTACAGCACAGGACAGTACAGGACAAGAGAGAGTACAGCGCAGGACAATACAGGACAAGAGTTATTACAGCGCAGGACAATAGAGGTCAACAGAGAGTACTGCGCAGGACAATACAGGACAAGAGAGAGTACAGCACAGGACAATACAGGACAACATATAGTACAGCGCAGGACAATACAGGACAACAGATAGTACAGCGCAGGACAATACAGGACAAGAAGGAGTACAGCGCAGCACAATACAGGAGAAGAGAGAGTACAGCACAGGACAATACAGGACAAGAGAGAGTACAGCACAGGACAATACAGGACAAGAGAGAGTACAGCGCAGGACAATACAGGACAACAGATAGTGCAGCGCAGGACAATAGAGGACAAGAGAGAGTCCAGCGCAGGACAATACAGGACAAAAGATAGTACAGCGCAGGACAATAGAGGACAAGAGAGAGTACAGCGCAGGAAAATACAGGACAACAGATAGTACAGCACAGGACAATTGAGGACAAGAGAGAGTACAGCGCAGGAGAATACAGGACAACAGATAGTACAGCGCATTACAATACAGGACAAGAGAGAGTACAGCGCAGGACAATACAGGACAAGACACAGTACAGCACAGGACAATGCAGTTCCAGAGAGAGTACAGCACAGGACAATACAGGACCAGAGAGAGTACAGCGCAGGATAATAGAGGACAAGAGAGAGTACAGCGCAGGACAATAGAGGACAACAGAGAGTACAGCGCAGGACAATAGAGGTCAACAGATAGTACAGGCAGTACAATGCAGGACAAGAGAGAGTACAGTGCAGGACAATACAGAACACGAGAGAGTACAGCGCAGGACAATACAGTTCCACAGAAAGTACAGCACAGGACAATACAGGACAAGAGAGAGTACAGCACAGGACAATACAGGACAACAGAGAGTACAGCGCAGGACAATAGAGGACAAGAGACAGTGCAGCGCAGGACAATACAGGACAACAGATAGTACAGCACAGAACAATAGAGGACACGACAGAACAGCGCAGGACAATACAGGACAAGAGAGAGTACAGCACAGGACAGTACAGGACAAGAGAGATTACAGCACAGGACAATTCAGGACAAGAGAGAGTACAGCGCAGGACAATACAGGACAACAGATAGTACAGCGCAGGACAATAGAGGTCAACAGACAGTACAGCGCAGGACAATACAGGACAAGAGAGATTACAGCACAGGACAATACAGGACAACATATAGTACAGCGCAGGACAATACAGGACAACAGATAGTACAGCGCAGGACAATACAGGACAAGAAAGAGTACAGCGCAGCACAGTACAGGAGAAGAGAGAGTACAGCACAGGACAATACAGGACAAGAGATAGTACAGCACAGGACAATACAGGACAAGAGAGAGTACAGCGCAGGACAATACAGGACAACAGATAGTGCAGCGCAGGACAATAGAAGACAAGAGAGAATCCAGCGCATGACAATACAGGACAAAAGATAGTACAGCGCAGGACAATAGAGGACAACAGAGAGTACAGCGCAGGACAATAGAGGACAAGAGACAGTGCAGCGCAGGACAATACAGGAGAACAGATAGTACAGCACAGATCAATAGAGGACACGACAGAACAGCGCAGGACAATACAGGAGAAGAGAGAGTACAGCACAGGACAATACAGGACAAGAGAGATTACAGCACAGGACAATACAGGACAAGAGAGAGTACAGCGCAGGACAATACAGGACAACAGTTATTACAGCGCAGGACAATAGAGGTCAACAGAGAGTACTGCGCAGGACAATACAGGACAAGAGAGAGTACAGCACAGGACAATACAGGACAACATATAGTACAGCGCAGGACAATACAGGACAACAGATAGTACAGCGCAGGACAATACAGGACAAGAAAGAGTACAGCGCAGGACAATACAGGACAACAGATAGTACAGCGCATTACAATACAGGACAAGAGAGAGTACAGCGCAGGACAATACAGGACAAGACACAGTACAGCACAGGACAATGCAGTTCCAGAGAGAGTACAGCACAGGACAATACAGGACCAGAGAGAGTACAGCGCAGGACAATAGAGGACAAGAGAGAGTACAGCGCAGGACAATAGAGGACAACAGATAGTACAGCGCAGGACAATACAGGTCAACAGATAGTACAGGCAGGACAATGCAGGACAAGAGAGAGTACAGCGCAGGACAATACAGGACACGAGAGAGTACAGCGCAGGACAATACAGTTCCACAGAAAGTACAGCACAGGACAATACAGGACAAGAGAGAGTACAGCACAGGACAATACAGGACAACAGAGAGTACAGCGCAGGACAATAGAGGACAAGAGACAGTGCAGCGCAGGACAATACAGGACAACAGATAGTACAGCACAGAACAATAGAGGACACGACAGAACAGCGCAGGACAATACAGGACAAGAGAGAGTACAGCACAGGACAGTACAGGACAAGAGAGATTGCAGCACAGGACAATTCAGGACAAGAGAGAGTACAGCGCAGGACAATACAGGACAACAGATAGTACAGCGCAGGACAATAGAGGTCAACAGAGAGTACAGCGCAGGACAATACAGGACAAGAGAGATTACAGCACAGGACAATACAGGACAACATATAGTACAGCGCAGGACAATACAGGACAACAGATAGTACAGCGCAGGACAATACAGGACAAGAAAGTGTACAGCGCAGCACAATACAGGAGAAGAGAGAGTACAGCACAGGACAATACAGGACAAGAGAGAGTACAGCACAGGACAATACAGGACAAGAGAGAGTACAGCGCAGGACAATACAGGACAACAGATAGTGCAGCGCAGGACAATAGAAGACAAGAGAGAGTCCAGCGCAGGACAATACAGGACAAAAGATAGTACAGGCAGGACAATACAGGACAAGAGAGAGTACAGCGCAGGACAATACAGGAGAAGAGAGTTACAGCACAGGACAATACAGGACAAGAGAGAGTACAGCAGAGGACAATACAGGACAAGAGAGAGAACAGCACAGGACAATACAGGACAACAGAGAGTACAGCGCAGGACAATAGAGGACAAGAGACAGTGCAGCGCAGGACAATACAGGACAACAGATAGTACAGCACAGAACAATAGAGGACACGACAGAACAGCGCAGGACAATACAGGACAAGAGAGAGTACAGCACAGGACAATACAGGACAAGAGAGAGTACAGCGCAGGACAATACAGGACAACAGATAGTGCAGCGCAGGACAATAGAAGACAAGAGAGAGTCCAGCGCATGACAATACAGGACAAAAGATAGTACAGCGCAGGACAATAGAGGACAACAGAGAGTACAGCGCAGGACAATAGAGGACAAGAGACAGTGCAGCGCAGGACAATACAGGACAACAGATAGTACAGCACAGAACAATAGAGGACACGACAGAACAGCGCAGGACAATACAGGACAAGAGAGAGTACAGCACAGGACAATACAGGACAAGAGAGATTACAGCACAGGACAATATAGGTCAAGACAGAGTACAGCGCAGGACAATACAGGAGAACAGTTATTACAGCGCAGGACAATAGAGGTCAACAGAGAGTACTGCGCAGGACAATACAGGACAACAGATAGTACAGCGCAGGACAATACAGGACAAGAATGAGTACAGCGCAGCACAATACAGGAGAAGAGAGAGTACAGCACAGGACAATACAGGACAAGAGAGAGTACAGCACAGGACAATACAGGACAAGAGAGAGTACAGCGCAGGACAATACAGGACAACAGATAGTGCAGCGCAGGACAATAGAGGACAAGAGAGAGTCCAGCGCAGGACAATACAGGACAAAAGATAGTACAGCGCAGGACAATAGAGGACAAGAGAGAGTACAGCGCAGGACAATACAGGACAACAGATAGTACAGCACAGGACAATTGAGGACAAGAGACAGTACAGCGCAGGACAGTACAGGACAACAGATAGTACAGCGCAGGACAATACAGGACAAGAGAGAGTACAGCGCAGGACAATACAGGACAAGACACAGTACAGCACAGGACAATGCAGTTCCAGAGAGAGTACAGCACAGGACAATACAGGACCAGAGAGAGTACAGCGCAGGACAATAGAGGACAAGAGAGAGTACAGCGCAGGACAATAGAGGACAACAGATAGTACAGCGCAGGACAATACAGGTCAACAGATAGTACAGGCAGGACAATGCAGGACAAGAGAGAGTACAGCGCAGGACAATACAGGACACGAGAGAGTACAGCGCAGGACAATACAGTTCCACAGAAAGTACAGCACAGGACAATACAGGACAAGAGAGAGTACAGCACAGGACAATACAGGACAACAGAGAGTACAGCGCAGGACAATAGAGGACAAGAGACAGTGCAGCGCAGGACAATACAGGACAACAGATAGTACAGCACAGAACAATAGAGGACACGACAGAACAGCGCAGGACAATACAGGACAAGAGAGAGTACAGCACAGGACAGTACAGGACAAGAGAGAGTACAGCGCAGGACAATACAGGACAAGAGAGATTACAGCACAGGACAATACAGGACAACAGAGAGTACAGCGCAGGACAATAGAGGACAAGAGACAGTGCAGCGCAGGACAATACAGGACAACAGATAGTACAGCACAGAACAATAGCGGACACGACAGAACAGCGCAGGACAATACAGGACAAGAGAGAGTACAGCACAGGACAATACAGGACAAGAGAGATTACAGCACAGGACAATACAGGACAAGAGAGAGTACAGCGCAGGACAATACAGGACAACAGTTATTACAGCGCAGGACAATAGAGGTCAACAGAGAGTACTGCGCAGGACAATACAGGACAAGAGAGAGTACAGCACAGGACAATACAGGACAACATATAGTACAGCGCAGAACAATACAGGACAACAGATAGTACAGCGCAGGACAATACAGGACAAGAAAGAGTACAGCGCAGCACAATACAGGAGAAGAGAGAGTACAGCACAGGATAATACAGGACAAGAGAGAGTACAGCACAGGACAATACAGGACAAGAGAGAGTACAGCGCAGGACAATACAGGACAACAGATAGTGCAGCGCAGGACAATAGAGGACAAGAGAGAGTCCAGCGCAGGACAATACAGGACAAAAGATAGTACAGCGCAGGACAATAGAGGACAAGAGAGAGTACAGCGCAGGACAATACAGGACAACAGATAGTACAGCACAGGACAATTGAGGACAAGAGAGAGTACAGCGCAGGACAATAGAGGACAAGAGAGAGTCCAGCGCAGGACAATACAGGACAAAAGATAGTACAGCGCAGGACAATAGAGGACAAGAGAGAGTACAGCGCAGGACAATACAGGACAACAGATAGTACAGCACAGGACAATACAGGACAAGAGAGAGTACAGCGCAGGACAATACAGGACAACAGATAGTGCAGCGCAGGACAATAGAGGACAAGAGAAAGTCCAGCGCAGGACAATACAGGACAAAAGATAGTACAGCGCAGGACAATGGAGGACAAGAGAGAGTACAGCGCAGGACAATACAGGACAACAGATAGTACAGCACAGGACAATTGAGGACAAGAGAGAGTACAGCGCAGGACAATACAGGACAACAGATTGTACAGCGCATTACAATACAGGACAAGAGAGAGTACAGCGCAGGACAATACAGGACAAGACACAGTACAGCACAGGACAATGCAGTTCCAGAGAGAGTACAGCACAGGACAATACAGGACACGAGAGAGTACAGCGCAGGACAATACAGTTCCACAGAAAGTACAGCACAGGACAATACAGGACAAGAGAGAGTACAGCACAGGACAATACAGGACAACAGAGAGTACAGCGCAGGACAATAGAGGACAAGAGACAGTGCAGCGCAGGACAATACAGGACAACAGATAGTACAGCACAGAACAATAGAGGACACGACAGAACAGCGCAGGACAATACAGGACAAGAGAGAGTACAGCACAGGACAGTACAGGACAAGAGAGATTACAGCACAGGACAATTCAGGACAAGAGAGAGTACAGCGCAGGACAATACAGGACACGAGAGAGTACAGCGCAGGACAATACAGTTCCACAGAAAGTACAGCACAGGACAATACAGGACAAGAGAGAGTACAGCACAGGACAATACAGGACAACAGAGAGTACAGCGCAGGACAATAGAGGACAAGAGACAGGGCAGCGCAGGACAATACAGGACAACAGATAGTACAGCACAGAACAATAGAGGACACGACAGAACAGCACAGGACAATACAGGACAAGAGAGATTACAGCACAGGACAATACAGGACAAGAGAGAGTACAGCGCAGGACAATACAGGACAACAGTTATTACAGCGCAGGACAATAGAGGTCAACAGAGAGTACTGCGCAGGACAATACAGGACAAGAGAGAGTACAGCACAGGACAATACAGGACAACATATAGTACAGCGCAGGACAATACAGGACAACAGATAGTACAGCGCAGGACAATACAGGACAAGAAAGAGTACAGCGCAGGACAATACAGGACAACAGATAGTACAGCGCATTACAATACAGGACAAGAGAGAGTACAGCGCAGGACAATACAGGACAAGACACAGTACAGCACAGGACAATGCAGTTCCAGAGAGAGTACAGCACAGGACAATACAGGACCAGAGAGAGTACAGCGCAGGACAATAGAGGACAAGAGAGAGTACAGCGCAGGACAATAGAGGACAACAGATAGTACAGCGCAGGACAATACAGGTCAACAGATAGTACAGGCAGGACAATGCAGGACAAGAGAGAGTACAGCGCAGGACAATACAGGACACGAGAGAGTACAGCGCAGGACAATACAGTTCCACAGAAAGTACAGCACAGGACAATACAGGACAAGAGAGAGTACAGCACAGGACAATACAGGACAACAGAGAGTACAGCGCAGGACAATAGAGGACAAGAGACAGTGCAGCGCAGGACAATACAGGACAACAGATAGTACAGCACAGAACAATAGAGGACACGACAGAACAGCGCAGGACAATACAGGACAAGAGAGAGTACAGCACAGGACAGTACAGGACAAGAGAGATTACAGCACAGGACAATTCAGGACAAGAGAGAGTACAGCGCAGGACAATACAGGACAACAGGTAGTACAGCGCAGGACAATAGAGGTCAACAGAGAGTACAGCGCAGGACAATACAGGACAAGAGAGATTACAGCACAGGACAATACAGGACAACATATAGTACAGCGCAGGACAATACAGGACAACAGATAGTACAGCGCAGGACAATACAGGACAAGAAAGAGTACAGCGCAGCACAATACAGGAGAAGAGAGAGTACAGCACAGGACAATACAGGACAAGAGAGAGTACAGCACAGGACAATACAGGACAAGAGAGAGTACAGCGCAGGACAATACAGGACAACAGATAGTGCAGCGCAGGACAATAGAAGACAAGAGAGAGTCCAGCGCAGGACAATACAGGACAAAAGATAGTACAGGCAGGACAATACAGGACAAGAGAGAGTACAGCGCAGGACAATACAGGAGAAGAGAGTTACAGCACAGGACAATACAGGACAAGAGAGAGTACAGCAGAGGACAATACAGGACAAGAGAGAGAACAGCACAGGACAATACAGGACAACAGAGAGTACAGCGCAGGACAATAGAGGACAAGAGACAGTGCAGCGCAGGACAATACAGGACAACAGATAGTACAGCACAGAACAATAGAGGACACGACAGAACAGCGCAGGACAATACAGGACAAGAGAGAGTACAGCACAGGACAATACAGGACAAGAGAGAGTACAGCGCAGGACAATACAGGACAACAGATAGTGCAGCGCAGGACAATAGAAGACAAGAGAGAGTCCAGCGCATGACAATACAGGACAAAAGATAGTACAGCGCAGGACAATAGAGGACAACAGAGAGTACAGCGCAGGACAATAGAGGACAAGAGACAGTGCAGCGCAGGACAATACAGGACAACAGATAGTACAGCACAGAACAATAGAGGACACGACAGAACAGCGCAGGACAATACAGGACAAGAGAGAGTACAGCACAGGACAATACAGGACAAGAGAGATTACAGCACAGGACAATACAGGACAAGACAGAGTACAGCGCAGGACAATACAGGACAACAGTTATTACAGCGCAGGACAATAGAGGTCAACAGAGAGTACTGCGCAGGACAATACAGGACAAGAGAGAGTACAGCACAGGACAATACAGGACAAGAGAGAGTACAGCGCAGGACAATACAGGACAACAGATAGTGCAGCGCAGGACAATAGAGGACAAGAGAGAGTCCAGCGCAGGACAATACAGGACAAAAGATAGTACAGCGCAGGACAATAGAGGACAAGAGAGAGTACAGCGCAGGACAATACAGGACAACAGATAGTACAGCACAGGACAATTGAGGACAAGAGAGAGTACAGCGCAGGACAGTACAGGACAACAGATAGTACAGCGCAGGAAAATACAGGACAAGAGAGAGTACAGCGCAGGACAATACAGAACAAGGCACAGTACAGCACAGGACAATGCAGTTCCAGAGAGAGTACAGCACAGGACAATACAGGACCAGAGAGAGTACAGCGCAGGACAATAGAGGACAAGAGAGAGTACAGCGCAGGACAATAGAGGACAACAGATAGTACAGCGCAGGACAATACAGGTCAACAGATAGTACAGGCAGGACAATGCAGGACAAGAGAGAGTACAGCGCAGGACAATACAGGACACGAGAGAGTACAGCGCAGGACAATACAGTTCCACAGAAAGTACAGCACAGGACAATACAGGACAAGAGAGAGTACAGCACAGGACAATACAGGACAACAGAGAGTACAGCGCAGGACAATAGAGGACAAGAGACAGTGCAGCGCAGGACAATACAGGACAACAGATAGTACAGCACAGAACAATAGAGGACACGACAGAACAGCGCAGGACAATACAGGACAAGAGAGAGTACAGCACAGGACAGTACAGGACAAGACAGATTACAGCACAGGACAATTCAGGACAAGAGAGAGTACAGCGCAGGACAATACAGGACAACAGATAGTACAGCGCAGGACAATAGAGGTCAACAGAGAGTACAGCGCAGGACAATACAGGACAAGAGAGATTACAGCACAGGACAATACAGGACAACAGAGAGTACAGCGCAGGACAATAGAGGACAAGAGACAGTGCAGCGCAGGACAATACAGGACAACAGATAGTACAGCACAGAACAATAGAGGACACGACAGAACAGCGCAGGACAATACAGGACAAGAGAGAGTACAGCACAGGACAATACAGGACAAGAGAGATTACAGCACAGGACAATACAGGACAAGAGAGAGTACAGCGCAGGACAATACAGGACAACAGTTATTACAGCGCAGGACAATAGAGGTCAACAGAGAGTACTGCGCAGGACAATACAGGACAAGAGAGAGTACAGCACAGGACAATACAGGACAACATATAGTACAGCGCAGAACAATACAGGACAACAGATAGTACAGCGCAGGACAATACAGGACAACAGGTAGTACAGCGCAGGACAATAGAGGTCAACAGAGAGTACAGCGCAGGACAATACAGGACAAGAGAGATTACAGCACAGGACAATACAGGACAACATATAGTACAGCGCAGGACAATACAGGACAACAGATAGTACAGCGCAGGACAATACAGGACAAGAAAGAGTACAGCGCAGCACAATACAGGAGAAGAGAGAGTACAGCACAGGACAATACAGGACAAGAGAGAGTACAGCACAGGACAATACAGGACAAGAGAGAGTACAGCGCAGGACAATACAGGACAACAGATAGTGCAGCGCAGGACAATAGAAGACAAGAGAGAGTCCAGCGCAGGACAATACAGGACAAAAGATAGTACAGGCAGGACAATACAGGACAAGAGAGAGTACAGCGCAGGACAATACAGGACAAGAAAGAGTACAGCGCAGCACAATACAGGAGAAGAGAGAGTACAGCACAGGACAATACAGGACAAGAGAGAGTACAGCACAGGACAATACAGGACAAGAGAGAGTACAGCGCAGGACAATACAGGACAACAGATAGTGCAGCGCAGGACAATAGAAGACAAGAGAGAGTCCAGCGCAGGACAATACAGGACAAAAGATAGTACAGGCAGGACAATACAGGACAAGAGAGAGTACAGCGCAGGACAATACAGGAGAAGAGAGTTACAGCACAGGACAATACAGGACAAGAGAGAGTACAGCAGAGGACAATACAGGACAAGAGAGAGAACAGCACAGGACAATACAGGACAACAGAGAGTACAGCGCAGGACAATAGAGGACAAGAGACAGTGCAGCGCAGGACAATACAGGACAACAGATAGTACAGCACAGAACAATAGAGGACACGACAGAACAGCGCAGGACAATACAGGACAAGAGAGAGTACAGCACAGGACAATACAGGACAAGAGAGAGTACAGCGCAGGACAATACAGGACAACAGATAGTGCAGCGCAGGACAATAGAAGACAAGAGAGAGTCCAGCGCAGGACAATACAGGACAAAAGATAGTACAGGCAGGACAATACAGGACAAGAGAGAGTACAGCGCAGGACAATACAGGAGAAGAGAGTTACAGCACAGGACAATACAGGACAAGAGAGAGTACAGCAGAGGACAATACAGGACAAGAGAGAGAACAGCACAGGACAATACAGGACAACAGAGAGTACAGCGCAGGACAATAGAGGACAAGAGACAGTGCAGCGCAGGACAATACAGGACAACAGATAGTACAGCACAGAACAATAGAGGACACGACAGAACAGCGCAGGACAATACAGGACAAGAGAGAGTACAGCACAGGACAATACAGGACAAGAGAGAGTACAGCGCAGGACAATACAGGACAACAGATAGTGCAGCGCAGGACAATAGAAGACAAGAGAGAGTCCAGCGCATGACAATACAGGACAAAAGATAGTACAGCGCAGGACAATAGAGGACAACAGAGAGTACAGCGCAGGACAATAGAGGACAAGAGACAGTGCAGCGCAGGACAATACAGGACAACAGATAGTACAGCACAGAACAATAGAGGACACGACAGAACAGCGCAGGACAATACAGGACAAGAGAGAGTACAGCACAGGACAATACAGGACAAGAGAGATTACAGCACAGGACAATACAGGACAAGACAGAGTACAGCGCAGGACAATACAGGACAACAGTTATTACAGCGCAGGACAATAGAGGTCAACAGAGAGTACTGCGCAGGACAATACAGGACAAGAGAGAGTACAGCACAGGACAATACAGGACAAGAGAGAGTACAGCGCAGGACAATACAGGACAACAGATAGTGCAGCGCAGGACAATAGAGGACAAGAGAGAGTCCAGCGCAGGACAATACAGGACAAAAGATAGTACAGCGCAGGACAATAGAGGACAAGAGAGAGTACAGCGCAGGACAATACAGGACAACAGATAGTACAGCACAGGACAATTGAGGACAAGAGAGAGTACAGCGCAGGACAGTACAGGACAACAGATAGTACAGCGCAGGACAATACAGGACAAGAGAGAGTACAGCGCAGGACAATACAGAACAAGGCACAGTACAGCACAGGACAATGCAGTTCCAGAGAGAGTACAGCACAGGACAATACAGGACCAGAGAGAGTACAGCGCAGGACAATAGAGGACAAGAGAGAGTACAGCGCAGGACAATAGAGGACAACAGATAGTACAGCGCAGGACAATACAGGTCAACAGATAGTACAGGCAGGACAATGCAGGACAAGAGAGAGTACAGCGCAGGACAATACAGGACACGAGAGAGTACAGCGCAGGACAATACAGTTCCACAGAAAGTACAGCACAGGACAATACAGGACAAGAGAGAGTACAGCACAGGACAATACAGGACAACAGAGAGTACAGCGCAGGACAATAGAGGACAAGAGACAGTGCAGCGCAGGACAATACAGGACAACAGATAGTACAGCACAGAACAATAGAGGACACGACAGAACAGCGCAGGACAATACAGGACAAGAGAGAGTACAGCACAGGACAGTACAGGACAAGAGCGATTACAGCACAGGACAATTCAGGACAAGAGAGAGTACAGCGCAGGACAATACAGGACAACAGATAGTACAGCGCAGGACAATAGAGGTCAACAGAGAGTACAGCGCAGGACAATACAGGACAAGAGAGATTACAGCACAGGACAATACAGGACAACAGAGAGTACAGCGCAGGACAATAGAGGACAAGAGACAGTGCAGCGCAGGACAATACAGGACAACAGATAGTACAGCACAGAACAATAGAGGACACGACAGAACAGCGCAGGACAATACAGGACAAGAGAGAGTACAGCACAGGACAATACAGGACAAGAGAGATTACAGCACAGGACAATACAGGACAAGAGAGAGTACAGCGCAGGACAATACAGGACAACAGTTATTACAGCGCAGGACAATAGAGGTCAACAGAGAGTACTGCGCAGGACAATACAGGACAAGAGAGAGTACAGCACAGGACAATACAGGACAACATATAGTACAGCGCAGAACAATACAGGACAACAGATAGTACAGCGCAGGACAATACAGGACAAGAAAGAGTACAGCGCAGCACAATACAGGAGAAGAGAGAGTACAGCACAGGACAATACAGGACAAGAGAGAGTACAGCACAGGACAATACAGGACAAGAGAGAGTACAGCGCAGGACAATACAGGACAACAGATAGTGCAGCGCAGGACAATAGAGGACAAGAGAGAGTCCAGCGCAGGACAATACAGGACAAAAGATAGTACAGCGCAGGACAATAGAGGACAAGAGAGAGTACAGCACAGGACAATACAGGACAACAGATAGTACAGCACAGGACAATTGAGGACAAGAGAGAGTACAGCGCAGGACAATAGAGGACAAGAGAGAGTCCAGCGCAGGACAATACAGGACAAAAGATAGTACAGCGCAGGACAATAGAGGACAAGAGAGAGTACAGCGCAGGACAATACAGGACAACAGATAGTACAGCACAGGACAATACAGGACAAGAGAGAGTACAGCGCAGGACAATACAGGACAACAGATAGTGCAGCGCAGGACAATAGAGGACAAGAGAGAGTCCAGCGCAGGACAATACAGGACAAAAGATAGTACAGCGCAGGACAATAGAGGACAAGAGAGAGTACAGCGCAGGACAATACAGGACAACAGATAGTACAGCACAGGACAATTGAGGACAAGAGAGAGTACAGCGCAGGACAATACAGGACAACAGATTGTACAGCGCATTACAATACAGGACAAGAGAGAGTACAGCGCAGGACAATACAGGACAAGACACAGTACAGCACAGGACAATGCAGTTCCAGAGAGAGTACAGCACAGGACAATACAGGACACGAGAGAGTACAGCGCAGGACAATACAGTTCCACAGAAAGTACAGCACAGGACAATACAGGACAAGAGAGAGTACAGCACAGGACAATACAGGACAACAGAGAGTACAGCGCAGGACAATAGAGGACAAGAGACAGTGCAGCGCAGGACAATACAGGACAACAGATAGTACAGCACAGAACAATAGAGGACACGACAGAACAGCGCAGGACAATACAGGACAAGAGAGAGTACAGCACAGGACAGTACAGGACAAGAGAGATTACAGCACAGGACAATTCAGGACAAGAGAGAGTACAGCGCAGGACAATACAGGACACGAGAGAGTACAGCGCAGGACAATACAGTTCCACAGAAAGTACAGCACAGGACAATACAGGACAAGAGAGAGTACAGCACAGGACAATACAGGACAACAGAGAGTACAGCGCAGGACAATAGAGGACAAGAGACAGTGCAGCGCAGGACAATACAGGACAACAGATAGTACAGCACAGAACAATAGAGGACACGACAGAACAGCGCAGGACAATACAGGACAAGAGAGAGTACAGCACAGGACAGTACAGGACAAGAGAGATTACAGCACAGGACAATTCAGGACAAGAGAGAGTACAGCGCAGGACAATACAGGACAACAGATAGTACAGCGCAGGACAATAGAGGTCAACAGAGATTACAGCGCAGGACAATACAGGACAAGAGAGATTACAGCACAGGACAATACAGGACAACATATAGTACAGCGCAGGACAATACAGGACAACAGATAGTACAGCGCAGGACAATACAGGACAAGAAAGAGTACAGCGCAGCACAATACAGGAGAAGAGAGAGTACAGCACAGGACAATACAGGACAAGAGAGAGTACAGCACAGGACAATACAGGACAAGAGAGAGTACAGCGCAGGACAATACAGGACAACAGATAGTGCAGCGCAGGACAATAGAAGACAAGAGAGAGTCCAGCGCAGGACAATACAGTACAAAAGATAGTACAGGCAGGACAATACAGGACAAGAGAGAGTACAGCGCAGGACAATACAGGAGAAGAGAGTTACAGCACAGGACAATACAGGACAAGAGAGAGTACAGCAGAGGACAATACAGGACAAGAGAGAGAACAGCACAGGACAATACAGGACAACAGAGAGTACAGCGCAGGACAATAGAGGACAAGAGACAGTGCAGCGCAGGACAATACAGGACAACAGATAGTACAGCACAGAACAATAGAGGACACGACAGAACAGCGCAGGACAATACAGGACAAGAGAGAGTACAGCACAGGACAATACAGGACAAGAGAGATTACAGCACAGGACAATACAGGACAAGAGAGAGTACAGCGCAGGACAATACAGGACAACAGTTATTACAGCGCAGGACAATAGAGGTCAACAGAGAGTACTGCGCAGGACAATACAGGACAAGAGAGAGTACAGCACAGGACAATACAGGACAACATATAGTACAGCGCAGGACAATACAGGACAACAGATAGTACAGCGCAGGACAATACAGGACAAGAAAGAGTACAGCGCAGCACAATACAGGAGAAAAGAGAGTACAGCACAGGACAATACAGGACAAGAGAGAGTACAGCACAGGACAATACAGGACAAGAGAGAGTACAGCGCAGGACAATACAGGACAACAGATAGTGCAGCGCAGGACAATAGAGGACAAGAGAGAGTCCAGCGCAGGACAATACAGGACAAAAGATAGTACAGCGCAGGACAATAGAGGACAAGAGAGAGTACAGCGCAGGACAATACAGGACAACAGATAGTACAGCACAGGACAATTGAGGACAAGAGAGAGTACAGCGCAGGACAATAGAGGACAAGAGAGAGTCCAGCGCAGGACAATACAGGACAAAAGATAGTACAGCGCAGGACAATAGAGGACAAGAGAGAGTACAGCGCAGGACAATACAGGACAACAGATAGTACAGCACAGGACAATACAGGACAAGAGAGAGTACAGCGCAGGACAATACAGGACAACAGATAGTGCAGCGCAGGACAATAGAGGACAAGAGAGAGTCCAGCGCAGGACAATACAGGACAAAAGATAGTACAGCGCAGGACAATAGAGGACAAGAGAGAGTACAGCGCAGGACAATACAGGACAACAGATAGTACAGCACAGGACAATTGAGGACAAGAGAGAGTACAGCGCAGGACAATACAGGACAACAGATTGTACAGCGCATTACAATACAGGACAAGAGAGAGTACAGCGCAGGACAATACAGGACAAGACACATTACAGCACAGGACAATGCAGTTCCAGAGAGAGTACAGCACAGGACAATACAGGACCAGAGAGAGTACAGCGCAGGACAATAGAGGACAAGAGAGAGTACAGCGCAGGACAATAGAGGACAACAGAGAGTACAGCGCAGGACAATACAGGTCAACAGATAGTACAGGCAGGACAATGCAGGACAAGAGAGAGTACAGCGCAGGACAATACAGGACACGAGAGAGTACAGCGCAGGACAATACAGTTCCACAGAAAGTACAGCACAGGACACTACAGGACAAGAGAGAGTACAGCACAGGACAATACAGGACAACAGAGAGTACAGCGCAGGACAATAGAGGACAAGAGACAGTGCAGCGCAGGACAATACAGGACAACAGATAGTACAGCACAGAACAATAGAGGACACGACAGAACAGCGCAGGACAATACAGGACAAGAGAGAGTACAGCACAGGACAATACAGGACAAGAGAGAGTACAGCGCAGGACAATACAGGACAACAGATAGTGCAGCGCAGGACAATAGAAGACAAGAGAGAGTCCAGCGCATGACAATACAGGACAAAAGATAGTACAGCGCAGGACAATAGAGGACAACAGAGAGTACAGCGCAGGACAATAGAGGACAAGAGATAGTGCAGCGCAGGACAATACAGGACAACAGATAGTACAGCACAGAACAATAGAGGACACGACAGAACAGCGCAGGACAATACAGGACAAGAGAGAGTACAGCACAGGACAATACAGGACAAGAGAGATTACAGCACAGGACAATACAGGACAAGAGAGAGTACAGCGCAGGACAATACAGGACAACAGTTATTACAGCGCAGGACAATAGAGGTCAACAGAGAGTACTGCGCAGGACAATACAGGACAAGAGAGAGTACAGCACAGGACAATACAGGACAACATATAGTACAGCGCAGGACAATACAGGACAACAGATAGTACAGCGCAGGACAATACAGGACAAGAAAGAGTACAGCGCAGCACAATACAGGAGAAAAGAGAGTACAGCACAGGACAATACAGGACAAGAGAGAGTACAGCACAGGACAATACAGGACAAGAGAGAGTACAGCGCAGGACAATACAGGACAACAGATAGTGCAGCGCAGGACAATAGAGGACAAGAGAGAGTCCAGCGCAGGACAATACAGGACAAAAGATAGTACAGCGCAGGACAATAGAGGACAAGAGAGAGTACAGCGCAGGACAATACAGGACAACAGATAGTACAGCACAGGACAATTGAGGACAAGAGAGAGTACAGCGCAGGACAATAGAGGACAAGAGAGAGTCCAGCGCAGGACAATACAGGACAAAAGATAGTACAGCGCAGGACAATAGAGGACAAGAGAGAGTACAGCGCAGGACAATACAGGACAACAGATAGTACAGCACAGGACAATACAGGACAAGAGAGAGTACAGCGCAGGACAATACAGGACAACAGATAGTGCAGCGCAGGACAATAGAGGACAAGAGAGAGTCCAGCGCAGGACAATACAGGACAAAAGATAGTACAGCGCAGGACAATAGAGGACAAGAGAGAGTACAGCGCAGGACAATACAGGACAACAGATAGTACAGCACAGGACAATTGAGGACAAGAGAGAGTACAGCGCAGGACAATACAGGACAACAGATTGTACAGCGCATTACAATACAGGACAAGAGAGAGTACAGCGCAGGACAATACAGGACAAGACACATTACAGCACAGGACAATGCAGTTCCAGAGAGAGTACAGCACAGGACAATACAGGACCAGAGAGAGTACAGCGCAGGACAATAGAGGACAAGAGAGAGTACAGCGCAGGACAATAGAGGACAACAGAGAGTACAGCGCAGGACAATACAGGTCAACAGATAGTACAGGCAGGACAATGCAGGACAAGAGAGAGTACAGCGCAGGACAATACAGGACAGGAGAGAGTACAGCGCAGGACAATACAGTTCCACAGAAAGTACAGCACAGGACACTACAGGACAAGAGAGAGTACAGCACAGGACAATACAGGACAACAGAGAGTACAGCGCAGGACAATAGAGGACAAGAGACAGTGCAGCGCAGGACAATACAGGACAACAGATAGTACAGCACAGAACAATAGAGGACACGACAGAACAGCGCAGGACAATACAGGACAAGAGAGAGTACAGCACAGGACAGTACAGGACAAGAGAGATTACAGCACAGGACAATTCAGGACAAGAGAGAGTACAGCGCAGGACAATACAGGACAACAGATAGTACAGCGCAGGACAATAGAGGTCAACAGACAGTACAGCGCAGGACAATACAGGACAAGAGAGATTACAGCACAGGACAATACAGGACAACATGTAGTACAGCGCAGGACAATACAGGACAACAGATAGTACAGCGCAGGACAATACAGGACAAGAAAGAGTACAGCGCAGCACAATACAGGAGAAGAGAGAGTACAGCACAGGACAATACAGGACAAGAGAGAGTACAGCGCAGGACAATACAGGACAAAAGATAGTACAGCGCAGGACAATAGAGGACAACAGAGAGTACAGCGCAGGACAATAGAGGACAAGAGACAGTGCAGCGCAGGACAATACAGGACAACAGATAGTACAGCACAGAACAATAGAGGACACGACAGAACAGCGCAGGACAATACAGGACAAGAGAGAGTACAGCACAGGACAATACAGGACAAGAGAGATTACAGCACAGGACAATACAGGACAAGAGAGAATACAGCGCAGGACAATACAGGACAACAGTTATTACAGCGCAGGACAATAGAGGTCAACAGAGAGTACTGCGCAGGACAATACAGGACAAGAGAGAGTACAGCACAGGACAATACAGGACAACATATAGTACAGCGCAGGACAATACAGGACAACAGATAGTACAGCGCAGGACAATACAGGACAAGAAAGAGTACAGCGCAGGACAATACAGGACAACAGATAGTACAGCGCATTACAATACAGGACAAGAGAGAGTACAGCGCAGGACAATACAGGACAAGACACAGTACAGCACAGGACAATGCAGTTCCAGAGAGAGTACAGCACAGGACAATACAGGACCAGAGAGAGTACAGCGCAGGACAATAGAGGACAAGAGAGAGTACAGCGCATTACAATAGAGGACAACAGATAGTACAGCGCAGGACAATACAGGTCAACAGATAGTACAGGCTGGACAATGCAGGACAAGAGAGAGTACAGCGCAGGACAATACAGGACAAGAGAGAGTACAGCGAGGACAATACAGTTCCACAGAAAGTACAGCACAGGACAATACAGGACAAGAGAGAGTACAGCACAGGACAATACAGGACAACAGAGAGTACAGCGCAGGACAATAGAGGACAAGAGACAGTGCAGCACAGGACAATACAGGACAACAGAAAGTACAGCACAGAACAATAGAGGACACGACAGAACAGCGCAGGACAATACAGGACAAGAGAGAGTACAGCACAGGACAGTACAGGACAAGAGAGATTACAGCACAGGACAATTCAGGACAAGAGAGAGTACAGCGCAGGACAATACAGAACAACAGATAGTGCAGCGCAGGACAATAGAAGACCAGAGAGAGTCCAGCGCATGACAATACAGGACAAAAGATAGTACAGCGCAGGACAATAGAGGACAACAGAGAGTACAGCGCAGGACAATAGAGGACAAGAGACAGTGCAGCGCAGGACAATACAGGACAACAGATAGTACAGCACAGAACAATAGAGGACACGACAGAACAGCGCAGGACAATACAGGACAAGAGAGAGTACAGCACAGGACAATACAGGACAAGAGAGATTACAGCACAGGACAATACAGGACAAGAGAGAGTACAGCGCAGGACAATACAGGACAACAGTTATTACAGCGCAGGACAATAGAGGTCAACAGAGAGTACTGCGCAGGACAATACAGGACAAGAGAGAGTACAGCACAGGACAATACAGGACAACATATAGTACAGCGCAGGACAATACAGGAGAAGAGAGAGTACAGCACAGGACAATACAGGACAAGAGAGAGCACAGCACAGGACAATACAGGACAAGAGAGAGTACAGCGCAGGACAATACAGGACAACAGATAGTGCAGCGCAGGACAATAGAAGACAAGAGAGAATCCAGCGCATGACAATACAGGACAAAAGATAGTACAGCGCAGGACAATAGAGGACAACAGAGAGTACAGCGCAGGACAATAGAGGACAAGAGACAGTGCAGCGCAGGACAATACAGGACAACAGATAGTACAGCACAGAACAATAGAGGACACGACAGAACAGCGCAGGACAATACAGGACAAGAGAGAGTACAGCACAGGACAATACAGGACAAGAGAGATTACAGCACAGGACAATACAGGACAAGAGAGAGTACAGCGCAGGACAATACAGGACAACAGTTATTACAGCGCAGGACAATAGAGGTCAACAGAGAGTACTGCGCAGGACAATACAGGACAAGAGAGACTACAGCACAGGACAATACAGGACAACATATAGTACAGCGCAGGACAATACAGGACAACAGATAGTACAGCGCAGGACAATACAGGACAAGAAAGAGTACAGCGCAGGACAATACAGGACAACAGATAGTACAGCGCATTACAATACAGGACAAGAGAGAGTACAGCGCAGGACAATACAGGACAAGACACAGTACAGCACAGGACAATGCAGTTCCAGAGAGAGTACAGCACAGGACAATACAGGACCAGAGAGAGTACAGCGCAGGACAATAGAGGACAAGAGAGAGTACAGCGCATTACAATAGAGGACAACAGATAGTACAGCGCAGGACAATACAGGTCAACAGATAGTACAGGCTGGACAATGCAGGACAAGAGAGAGTACAGCGCAGGACAATACAGGACAAGAGAGAGTACAGCGAGGACAATACAGTTCCACAGAAAGTACAGCACAGGACAATACAGGACAAGAGAGAGTACAGCACAGGACAATACAGGACAACAGAGAGTACTGCGCAGGACAATAGAGGACAAGAGACAGTGCAGCGCAGGGCAATACAGGACAACAGATAGTACAGCACAGAACAATAGAGGACACGACAGAACAGCGCAGGACAATACAGGACAAGAGAGAGTACAGCACAGGACAGTACAGGACAAGAGAGATTACAGCACAGGACAATTCAGGACAAGAGTGAGTACAGCGCAGGACAATACAGGACAACAGATAGTACAGCGCAGGACAATAGAGGTCAACAGAGAGTACAGCGCAGGACAATACAGGACAAGAGAGATTACAGCACAGGACAATACAGGACAACATATAGTACAGCGCAGGACAATACAGGACAACAGATAGTACAGCGCAGGACAATACAGGACAAGAAAGAGTACAGCGCAGCACAATACAGGAGAAGAGAGAGTACAGCACAGGACAATACAGGACAAGAGAGAGTACAGCACAGGACAATACAGGACAAGAGAGAGTACAGCGCAGGACAATACAGGACAACAGATAGTGCAGCGCAGGACAATAGAAGACAAGAGAGAGTCCAGCGCAGGACAATACAGGACAAAAGATAGTACAGCGCAGGACAATAGAGGACAACAGAGAGTACAGCGCAGGACAATAGAGGACAAGAGACAGTGCAGCGCAGGACAATACAGGACAACAGATAGTACAGCACAGAACAATAGAGGACACGACAGAACAGTGCAGGACAATACAGGACAAGAGAGAGTACAGCACAGGACAATACAGGACAAGAGAGATTACAGCACAGGACAATACAGGACAAGAGAGAGTACAGCGCAGGACAATACAGGACAACAGATAGTACAGCGCAGGACACTAGAGGTCAACAGAGAGTACAGCGCAGTTCAATACAGGACAAGAGAGAGTACAGCACAGGACAATACAGGACAACATATAGTAAAGCGCAGGACAATACAGGACAACAAATAGTACAGCGCAGGACAATAGAGGACAACAGAGAGTACAGCGCAGGACAATAGAGGACAAGAGACAGTGCAGCGCAGGACAATACAGGACAACAGATAGTACAGCACAGAACAATAGAGGACACGACAGAACAGCGCAGGACAATACAGGACAAGAGAGAGTACAGCACAGGACAATACAGGACAAGAGAGATTACAGCACAGGACAATACAGGACAAGAGAGAGTACAGCGCAGGACAATACAGGACAACAGTTATTACAGCGCAGGACAATAGAGGTCAACAGAGAGTACTGCGCAGGACAGTACAGGACAAGAGAGATTACAGCACAGGACAATTCAGGACAAGAGAGAGTACAGCGCAGGACAATACAGGACAACAGATAGTACAGCGCAGGACAATAGAGGTCAACAGAGAGTACAGCGCAGGACAATACAGGACAAGAGAGATTACAGCACAGGACAATACAGGACAACATATAGTACAGCGCAGGACAATACAGGACAACAGATAGTACAGCGCAGGACAATACAGGACAAGAAAGAGTACAGCGCAGCACAATACAGGAGAAGAGAGAGTACAGCACAGGACAATACAGGACAAGAGAGAGTACAGCACAGGACAATACAGGACAAGAGAGAGTACAGCGCAGGACAATACAGGACAACAGATAGTGCAGCGCAGGACAATAGAAGACAAGAGAGAGTCCAGCGCAGGACAATACAGGACAAAAGATAGTACAGCGCAGGACAATAGAGGACAACAGAGAGTACAGCGCAGGACAATAGAGGACAAGAGACAGTGCAGCGCAGGACAATACAGGACAACAGATAGTACAGCACAGAACAATAGAGGACACGACAGAACAGCGCAGGACAATACAGGACAAGAGAGAGTACAGCACAGGACAATACAGGACAAGAGAGATTACAGCACAGGACAATACAGGACAAGAGAGAGTACAGCGCAGGACAATACAGGACAACAGATAGTACAGCGCAGGACACTAGAGGTCAACAGAGAGTACAGCGCAGTTCAATACAGGACAAGAGAGAGTACAGCACAGGACAATACAGGACAACATATAGTAAAGCGCAGGACAATACAGGACAACAAATAGTACAGCGCAGGACAATACAGGACAAGAAAGAGTACAGCGCAGCACAATACAGGAGAAGAGAGAGTACAGCACAGGACAATACAGGACAAGAGAGAGTACAGCACAGGACAATACAGGACAAGAGAGAGTACAGCGCAGGACAATACAGGACAACAGATAGTGCAGCGCAGGACAATAGAGGACAAGAGAGAGTCCAGCGCAGGACAATACAGGACAAAAGATAGTACAGCGCAGGACAATAGAGGACAAGAGAGAGTACAGCGCAGGACAATACAGGACAACAGATAGTACAGCACAGGACAATTGAGGACAAGAGAGAGTACAGCGCAGGACAATACAGGACAACAGATAGTACAGCGCATTACAATACAGGACAAGAGAGAGTACAGCGCAGGACAATACAGGACAAGACACAGTACAGCACAGGACAATGCAGTTCCAGAGAGAGTACAGCACAGGACAATACAGGACCAGAGAGAGTACAGCGCAGGACAATAGAGGACAAGAGAGAGTACAGCGCAGGACAATAGAGGACAACAGATAGTACAGCGCAGGACAATACAGGTCAACAGATAGTACAGGCAGGACAATGCAGGACAAGAGAGAGTACAGCGCAGGACAATACAGGACACGAGAGAGTACAGCGCAGGACAATACAGTTCCACAGAAAGTACAGCACAGGACAATACAGGACAAGAGAGAGTACAGCGCAGGACAATACAGGACAAGAGTGAGTACAGCGCAGGACAATACAGTTCCAGAGAGAGAACGGCACAGGAGAATACAGGACAAGACAGAGTACAGCACAGGACAATACAGTTCCAGAGACAGTACAACACAGGACAATAGAGGAAAAGAGAGAGTACAGCGCAGGACAATACAGTTCCAGAGAGAGTACAGCACAGGACAATACAGGACAAGAGAGAGTACAACGCAAGACAATACAGTTCCAGAGAGCGTATAGCACACGACAATACAGGACAAGAGAGAGTACAGTGCAGGACAATACAAGACAAGAGAGAGTACAGTGCAGGACAATACAGGACACGAGAGAGTACAGCGCAGGACAATGCAGGACAAGAGTGAGTACAGCGCAGGACAATACAGTTCCAGAGAGAGTACAGCGCAGGACAATACAGTTCCAGAGAGAGTACAGCACAGGACAATACAGGACAAGAAAGAGTACAGCGCAGGACAATAATGGACAACAGATAGTACAGCGCAGGACAATACAGGACAAGAGAGAGTACAGCACAGGACAATACAGGACAACATATAGTACAGCGCAGGACAATACAGGACAACAGATAGTACAGCGCAGGACCATACAGGACAAGAGAGAGTACAGCGCAGGACAATACAGGACAAGAGAGAGTACTGCGCAAGACAATACAGTTCCAGAGAGAGTACAGCACAGGACAATACAGGACAAGAGAGAGTACAGGACAGGACAATACAGGACAAGAGAGAGTAGAGCCAGGACAATACAGGACAACAGATAGTACAGCGCAGGACAATACAGGACAAGAGAGAGTACAGCGCAGGACAATACAGGACAAGAGTGAGTACAGCGCAGGACAATACAGTTCCAGAGAGAGTACAGCGCAGGACAATACAGTTCCAGAGAGAGTACAGCACAGGACAATACAGGACAAGAAAGAGTACAGCGCAGGACAATAATGGACAACAGATAGTACAGCGCAGGACAATACAGGACAAAAGAGAGTACAGCACAGGACAATACAGGACAACATATAGTACAGCGCAGGACAATACAGGACAACAGATAGTACAGCGCAGGACCATACAGGACAAGAGAGAGTACAGCGCAGGACAATACAGGACAAGAGAGAGTACTGCGCAAGACAATACAGTTCCAGAGAGAGTACAGCACAGGACAATACAGGACAAGAGAGAGTACAGGACAGGACAATACAGGACAAGAGAGAGTAGAGCCAGGACAATACAGGACAACAGATAGTACAGCGCAGGACAATACA
The DNA here is from genome assembly GCF_030144855.1 of Hypanus sabinus. Classification (NCBI taxonomy): domain Eukaryota; kingdom Metazoa; phylum Chordata; class Chondrichthyes; order Myliobatiformes; family Dasyatidae; genus Hypanus; species Hypanus sabinus. Next base: position 112,545,442 of record NC_082707.1, read on the forward strand.
GGACAAGAGAGAGTACTGCGCAAGACAGTACAGTTCCAGAGAGAGTACAGCACAGGACAATACAGGACAAGAGAGAGTACAGGACAGGACAATGCAGGACAAGAGAGAGTAGAGCGCAGGACAATACAGGACAACAGATAGTGCAGCGCAGGACAATAAAGGACAAGAGAGAGTACAGCACAGGACAATACAGGACAAGAGAGATTACAGCACAGGACAATACAGGACAAGAGAGAGTACAGCGCAGGACAATACAGGACTACAGATAGTACAGCGCAGGACAATAGAGGTCAAGAGAGAGTACACCGCAGGACAATACAGGACAAGAGAGAGTACAGCGCAGGACAATACAGGACAAGAGAGCGTACTGCGCAAGACAATACAGTTCCAGAGAGACTACAGCACAGGACAATACAGGACAAGAGAGAGTACAGGACAGGACAATACAGGACAAGAGAGAGTAGAGCCAGGACAATACAGGACAACAGATAGTACAGCGCAGGACAATACAGGACAAGAGAGAGTACTGCGCAAGACAGTACAGTTCCAGAGAGAGTACAGCACTGGACAATACAGGACAACATATAGTACAGCGCAGGACAATACAGGACATCAGATAGTACAGCGCAGGACAATAGAGGACAAGAGAGAGTACAGCGCAGGACAATACAGGACAACAGATAGTGCAGCGCAGGACAATAGAGGACAAGAGAGAGTACAGCGCAGGACAATACAGGACAACAGATAGTACAGCGCATTACCATACAGGACAAGAGAGAGTACAGCGCAGGACAATACAGGACAAGACAGAGTACAGCACTGGACAATACAGGACAAGAGAGAGTGCAACACAGGACAATAGAGGACAACAGATAGTACAGCGCAGGACAATACAGGTCAACAGATAGTACAGGCAGGACAATGCAGGACAAGAGAGAGTACAGCGCAGGACAATACAGGACACGAGAGAGTACAGCGCAGGACAATACAGTTCCACAGAAAGTACAGCACAGGACAATACAGGACAAGAGAGAGTACAGCACAGGACAATACAGGACAACAGAGAGTACAGCGCAGGACAATAGAGGACAAGAGAGATTACAGCGCAAGACAATACAGTTCCAGAGAGAGTACAGCACAGGACAATACAGGACAAGAGAGAGTACAGGACAGGACAATGCAGGACAAGAGAGAGTAGAGCGCAGGACAATACAGGACAACAGATAGTGCAGCGCAGGACAATAAAGGACAAGAGAGAGTACAGCACAGGACAATACAGGACAAGAGAGATTACAGCACAGGACAATACAGGACAAGAGAGAGTACAGCGCAGGACAATACAGGACTACAGATAGTACAGCGCAGGACAATAGAGGTCAAGAGAGAGTACACCGCAGGACAATACAGGACAAGAGAGAGTACAGCGCAGGACAATACAGGACAAGAGAGCGTACTGCGCAAGACAATACAGTTCCAGAGAGACTACAGCACAGGACAATACAGGACAAGAGAGAGTACAGGACAGGACAATACAGGACAAGAGAGAGTAGAGCCAGGACAATACAGGACAACAGATAGTACAGCGCAGGACAATACAGGACAAGAGAGAGTACTGCGCAAGACAGTACAGTTCCAGAGAGAGTACAGCACAGGACAATACAGGACAAGAGAGAGTACAGGACAGGACAATGCAGGACAAGAGAGAGTAGAGCGCAGGACAATACAGGACAACAGATAGTGCAGCGCAGGACAATAAAGGACAAGAGAGAGTACAGCACAGGACAATACAGGACAAGAGAGATTACAGCACAGGACAATACAGGACAAGAGAGAGTACAGCGCAGGACAATACAGGACTACAGATAGTACAGCGCAGGACAATAGAGGTCAAGAGAGAGTACACCGCAGGACAATACAGGACAAGAGAGAGTACAGCGCAGGACAATACAGGACAAGAGAGCGTACTGCGCAAGACAATACAGTTCCAGAGAGACTACAGCACAGGACAATACAGGACAAGAGAGAGTACAGGACAGGACAATACAGGACAAGAGAGAGTAGAGCCAGGACAATACAGGACAACAGATAGTACAGCGCAGGACAATACAGGACAAGAGAGAGTACTGCGCAAGACAGTACAGTTCCAGAGAGAGTACAGCACTGGACAATACAGGACAACATATAGTACAGCGCAGGACAATACAGGACATCAGATAGTACAGCGCAGGACAATAGAGGACAAGAGAGAGTACAGCGCAGGACAATACAGGACAACAGATAGTGCAGCGCAGGACAATAGAGGACAAGAGAGAGTACAGCGCAGGACAATACAGGACAACAGATAGTACAGCGCATTACCATACAGGACAAGAGAGAGTACAGCGCAGGACAATACAGGACAAGACAGAGTACAGCACTGGACAATACAGGACAAGAGAGAGTGCAACACAGGACAACACAGTTCCAGAGAGAGTACGGCACAGGACAATACAGGACAACAGCGAGTACAGCATAGGACAATGCAGTTCCAGAGAGAGTACAACACAGGACAATACAGGACAAGAGAGAGTACAGCGCAGGACAATACAGGACAAGAGAGAGTACAGCGCAGGACAATACAGGTCAAGAGAGAGTACAGCGCATGACAATGCAGATCCAGAGAGAGTAGAGCACGGGACAATGCAGGACAAGAGAGAGTACAGCGCAGGACAATACAGGACACGAGAGAGTACAGCGCAGGACACTACAGTTCCACAGAAAGTACAGCACAGGACAATAGAGGACAAGAGAGAGTACAGCACAGGACAATACAGGACAACAGAGAGTACAGCGCAGGACAATAGAGGACAAGAGACAGTGCAGCGCAGGACAATACAGGACAACAGATAGTACAGCACAGAACAATAGAGGACACGACCGAACAGCGCAGGACAATACAGGACAAGAGAGAGTACAGCACAGGACAGTACAGGACAAGAGAGATTACAGCACAGGACAATTCAGGACAAGAGAGAGTACAGCGCAGGACAATACAGGACAACAGATAGTACAGCGCAGGACAATAGAGGTCAACAGAGAGTACAGCGCAGGACAATACAGGACAAGAGAGATTACAGCACAGGACAATACAGGACAACATATAGTACAGCGCAGGACAATACAGGACAACAGATAGTACAGCGCAGGACAATACAGGACAAGAAAGAGTACAGCGCAGCACAATACAGGAGAAGAGAGAGTACAGCACAGGACAATACAGGACAAGAGAGAGTACAGCACAGGACAATACAGGACAAGAGAGAGTACAGCGCAGGACAATACAGGACAACAGATAGTGCAGCGCAGGACAATAGAAGACAAGAGAGAGTCCAGCGCAGGACAATACAGGACAAAAGATAGTACAGCGCAGGACAATAGAGGACAACAGAGAGTACAGCGCAGGACAATAGAGGACAAGAGACAGTGCAACGCAGGACAATACAGGACAACAGATAGTACAGCACAGAACAATAGAGGACACGACAGAACAGCGCAGGACAATACAGGACAAGAGAGAGTACAGCACAGGACAATACAGGACAAGAGAGATTACAGCACAGGACAATACAGGACAAGAGAGAGTACAGCGCAGGACAATACAGGACAACAGATAGTACAGCGCAGGACAGTAGTGGTCAACAGAGAGTACAGCGCAGTTCAATACAGGACAAGAGAGAGTACAGCACAGGACAATACAGGACAACATATAGTAAAGCGCAGGACAATACAGGACAACAAATAGTACAGCGCAGGACAATACAGGACAAGAAAGAGTACAGCGCAGCACAATACAGGAGAAGAGAGAGTACAGCACAGGACAATACAGGACAAGAGAGAGTACAGCACAGGACAATACAGGACAAGAGAGAGTACAGCGCAGGACAATACAGGACAACAGATAGTGCAGCGCAGGACAATAGAGGACAAGAGAGAGTCCAGCGCAGGACAATACAGGACAAAAGATAGTACAGCGCAGGACAATAGAGGACAAAAGAGAGTACAGCGCAGGACAATACAGGACAACAGATAGTACAGCACAGGACAATTGAGGACAAGAGAGAGTACAGCGCAGGACAATACAGGACAACAGATAGTACAGCGCATTACAATACAGGACAAGAGAGAGTACAGCGCAGGACAATACAGGACAAGACACAGTACAGCACAGGACAATGCAGTTCCAGAGAGAGTACAGCACAGGACAATACAGGACCAGAGAGAGTACAGCGCAGGACAATAGAGGACAAGAGAGAGTACAGCGCAGGACAATAGAGGGCAACAGATAGTACAGCGCAGGACAATACAGGTCAACAGATAGTACAGGCAGGACAATGCAGGACAAGAGAGAGTACAGCGCAGGACAATACAGGACACGAGAGAGTACAGCGCAGGACAATACAGTTCCACAGAAAGTACAGCACAGGACAATACAGGACAAGAGAGAGTACAGCGCAGGACAATACAGGACAAGAGTGAGTACAGCGCAGGACAATACAGTTCCAGAGAGAGAACGGCACAGGAGAATACAGGACAAGACAGAGTACAGCACAGGACAATACAGTTCCAGAGACAGTACAACACAGGACAATAGAGGAAAAGAGAGAGTACAGCGCAGGACAATACAGTTCCAGAGAGAGTACAGCACAGGACAATACAGGACAAGAGAGAGTACAACGCAAGACAATACAGTTCCAGAGAGCGTATAGCACACGACAATACAGGACAAGAGAGAGTACAGTGCAGGACAATAAAAGACAAGAGAGAGTACAGTGCAGGACAATACAGGACACGAGAGAGTACAGCGCAGGACAATACAGGACAAGAGTGAGTACGGCGCCGGACAATACAGTTCCAGAGAGAGTACAGCGCAGGACAATACAGTTCCAGAGAGAGTACAGCACAGGACAATACAGGACAAGAAAGAGTACAGCGCAGGACAATAATGGACAACAGATAGTACAGCGCAGGACAATACAGGACAAGAGAGAGTACAGCACAGGACAATACAGGACAACATATAGTACAGCGCAGGACAATACAGGACAACAGATAGTACAGCGCAGGACCATACAGGACAAGAGAGAGTACAGCGCAGGACAATACAGGACAAGAGAGAGTACTGCGCAAGACAATACAGTTCCAGAGAGAGTACAGCACAGGACAATACAGGACAAGAGAGAGTACAGGACAGGACAATACAGGACAAGAGAGAGTAGAGCCAGGACAATACAGGACAACAGATAGTACAGCGCAGGACAATACAGGACAAGAGAGAGTACAGCGCAGGACAATACAGGACAAGAGTGAGTACAGCGCAGGACAATACAGTTCCAGAGAGAGTACAGCGCAGGACAATACAGTTCCAGAGAGAGTACAGCACAGGACAATACAGGACAAGAAAGAGTACAGCGCAGGACAATAATGGACAACAGATAGTACAGCGCAGGACAATACAGGACAAGAGAGAGTACAGCACAGGACAATACAGGACAACATATAGTACAGCGCAGGACAATACAGGACAACAGATAGTACAGCGCAGGACAATACAGGACAACAGATAGTGCAGCGCAGGACAATAGAGGACAAGAGAGAGTCCAGCGCAGGACAATACAGGACAAAAGATAGTACAGCGCAGGACAATAGAGGACAAAAGAGAGTACAGCGCAGGACAATACAGGACAACAGATAGTACAGCACAGGACAATTGAGGACAAGAGAGAGTACAGCGCAGGACAATACAGGACAACAGATAGTACAGCGCATTACAATACAGGACAAGAGAGAGTACAGCGCAGGACAATACAGGACAAGACACAGTACAGCACAGGACAATGCAGTTCCAGAGAGAGTACAGCACAGGACAATACAGGACCAGAGAGAGTACAGCGCAGGACAATAGAGGACAAGAGAGAGTACAGCGCAGGACAATAGAGGACAACAGATAGTACAGCGCAGGACAATACAGGTCAACAGATAGTACAGGCAGGACAATGCAGGACAAGAGAGAGTACAGCGCAGGACAATACAGGACACGAGAGAGTACAGCGCAGGACAATACAGTTCCACAGAAAGTACAGCACAGGACAATACAGGACAAGAGAGAGTACAGCGCAGGACAATACAGGACAAGAGTGAGTACAGCGCAGGACAATACAGTTCCAGAGAGAGAACGGCACAGGAGAATACAGGACAAGACAGAGTACAGCACAGGACAATACAGTTCCAGAGACAGTACAACACAGGACAATAGAGGAAAAGAGAGAGTACAGCGCAGGACAATACAGTTCCAGAGAGAGTACAGCACAGGACAATACAGGACAAGAGAGAGTACAACGCAAGACAATACAGTTCCAGAGAGCGTATAGCACACGACAATACAGGACAAGAGAGAGTACAGTGCAGGACAATAAAAGACAAGAGAGAGTACAGTGCAGGACAATACAGGACACGAGAGAGTACAGCGCAGGACAATACAGGACAAGAGTGAGTACGGCGCCGGACAATACAGTTCCAGAGAGAGTACAGCGCAGGACAATACAGTTCCAGAGAGAGTACAGCACAGGACAATACAGGACAAGAAAGAGTACAGCGCAGGACAATAATGGACAACAGATAGTACAGCGCAGGACAATACAGGACAAGAGAGAGTACAGCACAGGACAATACAGGACAACATATAGTACAGCGCAGGACAATACAGGACAACAGATAGTACAGCGCAGGACCATACAGGACAAGAGAGAGTACAGCGCAGGACAATACAGGACAAGAGAGAGTACTGCGCAAGACAATACAGTTCCAGAGAGAGTACAGCACAGGACAATACAGGACAAGAGAGAGTACAGGACAGGACAATACAGGACAAGAGAGAGTAGAGCCAGGACAATACAGGACAACAGATAGTACAGCGCAGGACAATACAGGACAAGAGAGAGTACAGCGCAGGACAATACAGGACAAGAGTGAGTACAGCGCAGGACAATACAGTTCCAGAGAGAGTACAGCGCAGGACAATACAGTTCCAGAGAGAGTACAGCACAGGACAATACAGGACAAGAAAGAGTACAGCGCAGGACAATAATGGACAACAGATAGTACAGCGCAGGACAATACAGGACAAGAGAGAGTACAGCACAGGACAATACAGGACAACATATAGTACAGCGCAGGACAATACAGGACAACAGATAGTACAGCGCAGGACAATACAGGACAACAGATAGTGCAGCGCAGGACAATAGAGGACAAGAGAGAGTCCAGCGCAGGACAATACAGGACAAAAGATAGTACAGCGCAGGACAATAGAGGACAAAAGAGAGTACAGCGCAGGACAATACAGGACAACAGATAGTACAGCACAGGACAATTGAGGACAAGAGAGAGTACAGCGCAGGACAATACAGGACAACAGATAGTACAGCGCATTACAATACAGGACAAGAGAGAGTACAGCGCAGGACAATACAGGACAAGACACAGTACAGCACAGGACAATGCAGTTCCAGAGAGAGTACAGCACAGGACAATACAGGACCAGAGAGAGTACAGCGCAGGACAATAGAGGACAAGAGAGAGTACAGCGCAGGACAATAGAGGACAACAGATAGTACAGCGCAGGACAATACAGGTCAACAGATAGTACAGGCAGGACAATGCAGGACAAGAGAGAGTACAGCGCAGGACAATACAGGACACGAGAGAGTACAGCGCAGGACAATACAGTTCCACAGAAAGTACAGCACAGGACAATACAGGACAAGAGAGAGTACAGCGCAGGACAATACAGGACAAGAGTGAGTACAGCGCAGGACAATACAGTTCCAGAGAGAGAACGGCACAGGAGAATACAGGACAAGACAGAGTACAGCACAGGACAATACAGTTCCAGAGACAGTACAACACAGGACAATAGAGGAAAAGAGAGAGTACAGCGCAGGACAATACAGTTCCAGAGAGAGTACAGCACAGGACAATACAGGACAAGAGAGAGTACAACGCAAGACAATACAGTTCCAGAGAGCGTATAGCACACGACAATACAGGACAAGAGAGAGTACAGTGCAGGACAATAAAAGACAAGAGAGAGTACAGTGCAGGACAATACAGGACACGAGAGAGTACAGCGCAGGACAATACAGGACAAGAGTGAGTACGGCGCCGGACAATACAGTTCCAGAGAGAGTACAGCGCAGGACAATACAGTTCCAGAGAGAGTACAGCACAGGACAATACAGGACAAGAAAGAGTACAGCGCAGGACAATAATGGACAACAGATAGTACAGCGCAGGACAATACAGGACAAGAGAGAGTACAGCACAGGACAATACAGGACAACATATAGTACAGCGCAGGACAATACAGGACAACAGATAGTACAGCGCAGGACCATACAGGACAAGAGAGAGTACAGCGCAGGACAATACAGGACAAGAGAGAGTACTGCGCAAGACAATACAGTTCCAGAGAGAGTACAGCACAGGACAATACAGGACAAGAGAGAGTACAGGACAGGACAATACAGGACAAGAGAGAGTAGAGCCAGGACAATACAGGACAACAGATAGTACAGCGCAGGACAATACAGGACAAGAGAGAGTACAGCGCAGGACAATACAGGACAAGAGTGAGTACAGCGCAGGACAATACAGTTCCAGAGAGAGTACAGCGCAGGACAATACAGTTCCAGAGAGAGTACAGCACAGGACAATACAGGACAAGAAAGAGTACAGCGCAGGACAATAATGGACAACAGATAGTACAGCGCAGGACAATACAGGACAAGAGAGAGTACAGCACAGGACAATACAGGACAACATATAGTACAGCGCAGGACAATACAGGACAACAGATAGTACAGCGCAGGACAATACAGGACAACAGATAGTGCAGCGCAGGACAATAGAGGACAAGAGAGAGTCCAGCGCAGGACAATACAGGACAAAAGATAGTACAGCGCAGGACAATAGAGGACAAAAGAGAGTACAGCGCAGGACAATACAGGACAACAGATAGTACAGCACAGGACAATTGAGGACAAGAGAGAGTACAGCGCAGGACAATACAGGACAACAGATAGTACAGCGCATTACAATACAGGACAAGAGAGAGTACAGCGCAGGACAATACAGGACAAGACACAGTACAGCACAGGACAATGCAGTTCCAGAGAGAGTACAGCACAGGACAATACAGGACCAGAGAGAGTACAGCGCAGGACAATAGAGGACAAGAGAGAGTACAGCGCAGGACAATAGAGGACAACAGATAGTACAGCGCAGGACAATACAGGTCAACAGATAGTACAGGCAGGACAATGCAGGACAAGAGAGAGTACAGCGCAGGACAATACAGGACACGAGAGAGTACAGCGCAGGACAATACAGTTCCACAGAAAGTACAGCACAGGACAATACAGGACAAGAGAGAGTACAGCGCAGGACAATACAGGACAAGAGTGAGTACAGCGCAGGACAATACAGTTCCAGAGAGAGAACGGCACAGGAGAATACAGGACAAGACAGAGTACAGCACAGGACAATACAGTTCCAGAGACAGTACAACACAGGACAATAGAGGAAAAGAGAGAGTACAGCGCAGGACAATACAGTTCCAGAGAGAGTACAGCACAGGACAATACAGGACAAGAGAGAGTACAACGCAAGACAATACAGTTCCAGAGAGCGTATAGCACACGACAATACAGGACAAGAGAGAGTACAGTGCAGGACAATAAAAGACAAGAGAGAGTACAGTGCAGGACAATACAGGACACGAGAGAGTACAGCGCAGGACAATACAGGACAAGAGTGAGTACGGCGCCGGACAATACAGTTCCAGAGAGAGTACAGCGCAGGACAATACAGTTCCAGAGAGAGTACAGCACAGGACAATACAGGACAAGAAAGAGTACAGCGCAGGACAATAATGGACAACAGATAGTACAGCGCAGGACAATACAGGACAAGAGAGAGTACAGCACAGGACAATACAGGACAACATATAGTACAGCGCAGGACAATACAGGACAACAGATAGTACAGCGCAGGACCATACAGGACAAGAGAGAGTACAGCGCAGGACAATACAGGACAAGAGAGAGTACTGCGCAAGACAATACAGTTCCAGAGAGAGTACAGCACAGGACAATACAGGACAAGAGAGAGTACAGGACAGGACAATACAGGACAAGAGAGAGTAGAGCCAGGACAATACAGGACAACAGATAGTACAGCGCAGGACAATACAGGACAAGAGAGAGTACAGCGCAGGACAATACAGGACAAGAGTGAGTACAGCGCAGGACAATACAGTTCCAGAGAGAGTACAGCGCAGGACAATACAGTTCCAGAGAGAGTACAGCACAGGACAATACAGGACAAGAAAGAGTACAGCGCAGGACAATAATGGACAACAGATAGTACAGCGCAGGACAATACAGGACAAGAGAGAGTACAGCACAGGACAATACAGGACAACATATAGTACAGCGCAGGACAATACAGGACAACAGATAGTACAGCGCAGGACCATAGAGGACAAGAGAGAGTACAGCGCAGGACAATACAGGACAAGAGAGAGTACTGCGCAAGACAATACAGTTCCAGAGAGAGTACAGCACAGGACAATACAGGACAAGAGAGAGTACAGGACAGGACAATACAGGACAAGAGAGAGTAGAGCCAGGACAATACAGGACAACAGATAGTACAGCGCATTACCATACAGGACAAGAGAGAGTACAGCGCAGGACAATACAGGACAAGACAGAGTACAGCACTGGACAATACAGGACAAAAGAGAGTGCAACACAGGACAATACAGTTCCAGAGAGAGTACGGCACAGGACAATACAGGACAACAGCGAGTACAGCACAGGACAATGCAGTTCCAGAGAGAGTACAACACAGGACAATGCAGGACAAGAGAGAGTACAGCGCAGGACAATACAGGACACGAGAGAGTACAGCGCAGGACAATACAGTTCCACAGAAAGTACAGCACAGGACAATACAGGACAAGAGAGAGTACAGCACAGGACAATACAGGACAACAGAGAGTACAGCGCAGGACAATAGAGGACAAGAGACAGTGCAGCGCAGGACAATACAGGACAACAGATAGTACAGCACAGAACAATAGAGGACACGACCGAACAGCGCAGGACAATACAGGACAAGAGAGAGTACAGCACAGGACAGTACAGGACAAGAGAGATTACAGCACAGGACAATTCAGGACAAGAGAGAGTACAGCGCAGGACAATACAGGACAACAGATAGTACAGCGCAGGACAATAGAGGTCAACAGAGAGTACAGCGCAGGACAATACAGGACAAGAGAGATTACAGCACAGGACAATACAGGACAACATATAGTACAGCGCAGGACAATACAGGACAACAGATAGTACAGCGCAGGACAATACAGGACAAGAAAGAGTACAGCGCAGCACAATACAGGAGAAGAGAGAGTACAGCACAGGACAATACAGGACAAGAGAGAGTACAGCACAGGACAATACAGGACAAGAGAGAGTACAGCGCAGGACAATACAGCACAACAGATAGTGCAGCGCAGGACAATAGAAGACAAGAGAGAGTCCAGCGCAGGACAATACAGGACAAAAGATAGTACAGCGCAGGACAATAGAGGACAACAGAGAGTACAGCGCAGGACAATAGAGGACAAGAGACAGTGCAACGCAGGACAATACAGGACAACAGATAGTACAGCACAGAACAATAGAGGACACGACAGAACAGCGCAGGACAATACAGGACAAGAGAGAGTACAGCACAGGACAATACAGGACAAGAGAGATTACAGCACAGGACAATACAGGACAAGAGAGAGTACAGCGCAGGACAATACAGGACAACAGATAGTACAGCGCAGGACAGTAGTGGTCAACAGAGAGTACAGCGCAGTTCAATACAGGACAAGAGAGAGTACAGCACAGGACAATACAGGACAACATATAGTAAAGCGCAGGACAATACAGGACAACAAATAGTACAGCGCAGGACAATACAGGACAAGAATGAGTACAGCGCAGCACAATACAGGAGAAGAGAGAGTACAGCACAGGACAATACAGGACAAGAGAGAGTACAGCACAGGACAATACAGGACAAGAGAGAGTACAGCGCAGGACAATACAGGACAACAGATAGTGCAGCGCAGGACAATAGAGGACAAGAGAGAGTCCAGCGCAGGACAATACAGGACAAAAGATAGTACAGCGCAGGACAATAGAGGACAAGAGAGAGTACAGCGCAGGACAATACAGGACAACAGATAGTACAGCACAGGACAATTGAGGACAAGAGAGAGTACAGCGCAGGACAATACAGGACAACAGATAGTACAGCGCATTACAATACAGGACAAGAGAGATTACAGCACAGGACAATGCAGTTCCAGAGAGAGTACAGCACAGGACAATACAGGACCAGAGAGAGTACAGCGCAGGACAATAGAGGACAAGAGAGAGTACAGCGCAGGACAATAGAGGACAACAGATAGTACAGCGCAGGACAATACAGGTCAACAGATAGTACAGGCAGGACAATGCAGGACAAGAGAGAGTACAGCGCAGGACAATACAGGACACGAGAGAGTACAGCGCAGGACAATACAGTTCCACAGAAAGTACAGCACAGGACAATACAGGACAAGAGAGAGTACAGCGCAGGACAATACAGGACAAGAGTGAGTACAGCGCAGGACAATACAGTTCCAGAGAGAGAACGGCACAGGAGAATACAGGACAAGACAGAGTACAGCACAGGACAATACAGTTCCAGAGACAGTACAACACAGGACAATAGAGGAAAAGAGAGAGTACAGCGCAGGACAATACAGTTCCAGAGAGAGTACAGCACAGGACAATACAGGACAAGAGAGAGTACAACGCAAGACAATACAGTTCCAGAGAGCGTATAGCACACGACAATACAGGACAAGAGAGAGTACAGTGCAGGACAATAAAAGACAAGAGAGAGTACAGTGCAGGACAATACAGGACACGAGAGAGTACAGCGAAGGACAATACAGGACAAGAGTGAGTACAGCGCCGGACAATACAGTTCCAGAGAGAGTACAGCGCAGGACAATACAGTTCCAGAGAGAGTACAGCACAGGACAATACAGGACAAGAAAGAGTACAGCGCAGGACAATAATGGACAACAGATAGTACAGCGCAGGACAATACAGGACAAGAGAGAGTACAGCACAGGACAATACAGGACAACATATAGTACAGCGCAGGACAATACAGGACAACAGATAGTACAGCGCAGGACCATACAGGACAAGAGAGAGTACTGCGCAAGACAATACAGTTCCAGAGAGAGTACAGCACAGGACAATACAGGACAAGAGAGAGTACAGGACAGGACAATACAGGACAAGAGAGAGTAGAGCCAGGACAATACAGGACAACAGATAGTACAGCGCAGGACAATACAGGACAAGAGAGAGTACAGCGCAGGACAATACAGGACAAGAGTGAGTACAGCGCAGGACAATACAGTTCCAGAGAGAGTACAGCGCAGGACAATACAGTTCCAGAGAGAGTACAGCACAGGACAATACAGGACAAGAAAGAGTACAGCGCAGGACAATAATGGACAACAGATAGTACAGCGCAGGACAATACAGGACAAGAGAGAGTACAGCACAGGACAATACAGGACAACATATAGTACAGCGCAGGACAATACAGGACAACAGATAGTACAGCGCAGGACCATACAGGACAAGAGAGAGTACAGCGCAGGACAATACAGGACAAGAGAGAGTACTGCGCAAGACAATACAGTTCCAGAGAGAGTACAGCACAGGACAATACAGGACAAGAGAGAGTACAGGACAGGACAATACAGGACAAGAGAGAGTAGAGCCAGGACAATACAGGACAACAGATAGTACAGCGCAGGACAATACAGGACAAGAGAGAGTACTGCGCAAGACAGTACAGTTCCAGAGAGAGTACAGCACAGGACAATACAGGACAAGAGAGAGTACAGGACAGGACAATGCAGGACAAGAGAGAGTAGAGCGCAGGACAATACAGGACAACAGATAGTGCAGCGCAGGACAATAAAGGACAAGAGAGAGTACAGCACAGGACAATACAGGACAAGAGATTTACAGCACAGGACAATACAGGACAAGAGAGAGTACAGCGCAGGACAATACAGGACTACAGATAGTACAGCGCAGGACAATAGAGGTCAAGAGAGAGTACACCGCAGGACAATACAGGACAAGAGAGAGTACAGCACAGGACAATACAGGACAACATATAGCAAAGCGCAGGACAATACAGGACAACAGATAGTACAGCGCAGGACAATACAGGACAAGAGAGAGTACAGCGCAGGACAATACAGGACAAGAGAGTGTACTGCGCATGACAATACAGTTCCAGAGAGACTACAGCACAGGACAATACAGGACAAGAGAGAGTACAGGACAGGACAATACAGGACAAGAGAGAGTAGAGCCAGGACAATACAGGACAACAGATAGTACAGCGCAGGACAATACAGGACAAGAGAGAGTACTGCGCAAGACAGTACAGTTCCAGAGAGAGTACAGCACTGGACAATACAGGACAACATATAGTACAGCGCAGGACAATACAGGACATCAGATAGTACAGCGCAGGACAATACAGGACAAGAGAGAGTACAGCGCAGGACAATACAGGACAAGAGAGAGTACTGCGCATGACAATACAGTTCCAGAGAGACTACAGCACAGGACAATACAGGACAAGAGAGAGTACAGGACAGGACAATACAGGACAAGAGAGAGTAGAGCCAGGACAATACAGGACAACAGATAGTACAGCGCAGGACAATACAGGACAAGAGAGAGTACTGCGCAAGACAGTACAGTTCCAGAGAGAGTACAGCACAGGACAATAAAGGACAAGAGAGAGTACAGCACAGGACAATACAGGACAAGAGAGAGTACAGCGCAGGACAATACAGTTCCAGAGAGACTACAGCACAGGACAATACAGGACAAGAGAGAGTACAGGACAGGACAATACAGGACAAGAGAGAGTAGAGCCAGGACAATACAGTTCCAGAGAGAGTACAGCACAGGACAATACAGGACAAGAAAGAGTACAGCGCAGGACAATACAGGACAAGAGAGAGTACAGGACAGGACAATACAGGACAAGAGAGAGTAGAGCCAGGACAATACAGGACAACAGATAGTACAGCGCAGGACAATACAGGACAAGAGAGAGTACTGCGCAAGACAGTACAGTTCCAGAGAGAGTACAGCACAGGACAATACAGGACAAGAGAGAGTACAGGACAGGACAATGCAGGACAAGAGAGAGTAGAGCGCAGGACAATACAGGACAACAGATAGTGCAGCGCAGGACAATAAAGGACAAGAGAGAGTACAGCACAGGACAATACAGGACAAGAGATTTACAGCACAGGACAATACAGGACAAGAGAGAGTACAGCGCAGGACAATACAGGACTACAGATAGTACAGCGCAGGACAATAGAGGTCAAGAGAGAGTACACCGCAGGACAATACAGGACAAGAGAGAGTACAGCACAGGACAATACAGGACAACATATAGCAAAGCGCAGGACAATACAGGACAACAGATAGTACAGCGCAGGACAATACAGGACAAGAGAGAGTACAGCGCAGGACAATACAGGACAAGAGAGTGTACTGCGCATGACAATACAGTTCCAGAGAGACTACAGCACAGGACAATACAGGACAAGAGAGAGTACAGGACAGGACAATACAGGACAAGAGAGAGTAGAGCCAGGACAATACAGGACAACAGATAGTACAGCGCAGGACAATACAGGACAAGAGAGAGTACTGCGCAAGACAGTACAGTTCCAGAGAGAGTACAGCACTGGACAATACAGGACAACATATAGTACAGCGCAGGACAATACAGGACATCAGATAGTACAGCGCAGGACAATACAGGACAAGAGAGAGTACAGCACAGGACAATACAGGACAACATATAGTACAGCGCAGGACAATACAGGACAACAGATAGTACAGCGCAGGACCATACAGGACAAGAGAGAGTACAGCGCAGGACAATACAGGACAAGAGAGAGTACTGCGCAAGACAATACAGTTCCAGAGAGAGTACAGCACAGGACAATACAGGACAAGAGAGAGTACAGGACAGGACAATACAGGACAAGAGAGAGTAGAGACAGGACAATACAGGACAACAGATAGTACAGCGCAGGACAATACAGGACAAGAGAGAGTACAGCGCAGGACAATACAGGACAAGAGTGAGTACAGCGCAGGACAATACAGTTCCAGAGAGAGTACAGCGCAGGACAATACAGTTCCAGAGAGAGTACAGCACAGGACAATACAGGACAAGAAAGAGTACAGCGCAGGACAATAATGGACAACAGATAGTACAGCGCAGGACAATACAGGACAAGAGAGAGTACAGCACAGGACAATACAGGACAACATATAGTACAGCGCAGGACAATACAGGACAACAGATAGTACAGCGCAGGACCATACAGGACAAGAGAGAGTACAGCGCAGGACAATACAGGACAAGAGAGAGTACTGCGCAAGACAATACAGTTCCAGAGAGAGTACAGCACAGGACAATACAGGACAAGAGAGAGTACAGGACAGGACAATACAGGACAAGAGAGAGTAGAGCCAGGACAATACAGGACAACAGATAGTACAGCGCAGGACAATACAGGACAAGAGAGAGTACTGCGCAAGACAGTACAGTTCCAGAGAGAGTACAGCACAGGACAATACAGGACAAGAGAGAGTACAGGACAGGACAATGCAGGACAAGAGAGAGTAGAGCGCAGGACAATAAAGGACAACAGATAGTGCAGCGCAGGACAATAAAGGACAAGAGAGAGTACAGCACAGGACAATACAGGACAAGAGATTTACAGCACAGGACAATACAGGACAAGAGAGAGTACAGCGCAGGACAATACAGGACTACAGATAGTACAGCGCAGGACAATAGAGGTCAAGAGAGAGTACACCGCAGGACAATACAGGACAAGAGAGAGTACAGCACAGGACAATACAGGACAACATATAGCAAAGCGCAGGACAATACAGGACAACAGATAGTACAGCGCAGGACAATACAGGACAAGAGAGAGTACAGCGCAGGACAATACAGGACAAGAGAGAGTACTGCGCATGACAATACAGTTCCAGAGAGACTACAGCACAGGACAATACAGGACAAGAGAGAGTACAGGACAGGACAATACAGGACAAGAGAGAGTACAGCGCAGGACAATACAGGACAAGAGAGAGTACTGCGCATGACAATACAGTTCCAGAGAGACTACAGCACAGGACAATACAGGACAAGAGAGAGTACAGGACAGGACAATACAGGACAAGAGAGAGTAGAGCCAGGACAATACAGGACAACAGATAGTACAGCGCAGGACAATACAGGACAAGACAGAGTACAGCGCAAGACAGTACAGTTCCAGAGAGAGTACAGCACTGGACAATACAGGACAACATATAGTACAGCGCAGGACAATACAGGACATCAGATAGTACAGCGCAGGACAATAGAGGACAAGAGAGAGTACAGCGCAGGACAATACAGGACAACAGATAGTGCAGCGCAGGACAATAGAGGACAAGAGAGAGTACAGCGCAGGACAATACAGGACAACAGATAGTACAGCGCATTACCATACAGGACAAGAGAGAGTACAGCGCAGGACAATACAGGACAAGACAGAGTACAGCACTGGACAATACAGGACAAGAGAGAGTGCAACACAGGACAATACAGTTCCAGAGAGAGTACGGCACAGGACAATACAGGACAAGAGAGAGTACAACGCAAGACAATACAGTTCCAGAGAGAGTACAACACAGGACAATACAGGACAACAGCGAGTACAGCACAGGACAATGCAGTTCCAGAGAGAGTACAACACAGGACAATACAGGACAAGAGAGAGTACAGCGCAGGACAATACAGGACAAGAGAGAGTACAGCGCAGGACAATACAGGTCAAGAGAGAGTACAGCGCAGGACAATACAGGACAAGAGAGAGTACAGCGCAGGACAATACAGTTCCAGAGAGAGCAGAGCACGGGACAATGCAGGACAAGAGAGAGTACAGCGCATGACAATGCAGATCCAGAGAGAGCAGAGCACGGGACAATGCAGGACAAGAGAGAGTACAGCGCAGGACAATACAGGACACGAGAGAGTACAGCGCAGGACAATACAGTTCCACAGAAAGTACAGCACAGGACAATACAGGACAAGAGAGAGTACAGCACAGGACAATACAGGACAACAGAGAGTACAGCGCAGGACAATAGAGGACAAGAGACAGTGCAGCGCAGGACAATACAGGACAACAGATAGTACAGCACAGAACAATAGAGGACACGACCGAACAGCGCAGGACAATACAGGACAAGAGAGA
This sequence comes from Hypanus sabinus, assembly GCF_030144855.1. Taxonomy (NCBI): domain Eukaryota; kingdom Metazoa; phylum Chordata; class Chondrichthyes; order Myliobatiformes; family Dasyatidae; genus Hypanus; species Hypanus sabinus. The sequence continues at coordinate 112,563,977 of NC_082707.1, forward strand.
GTACAGCACAGGACAGTACAGGACAAGAGAGATTACAGCACAGGACAATTCAGGACAAGAGAGAGTACAGCGCAGGACAATACAGGACAACAGATAGTACAGCGCAGGACAATAGAGGTCAACAGAGAGTACAGCGCAGGACAATACAGGACAACAGATAGTACAGCGCAGGACAATACAGGACAAGAAAGAGTACAGCGCAGCACAATACAGGAGAAGAGAGAGTACAGCACAGGACAATACAGGACAAGAGAGAGTACAGCACAGGACAATACAGGACAAGAGAGAGTACAGCGCAGGACAATACAGGACAACAGATAGTGCAGCGCAGGACAATAGAAGACAAGAGAGAGTCCAGCGCAGGACAATACAGGACAAAAGATAGTACAGCGCAGGACAATAGAGGACAACAGAGAGTACAGCGCAGGACAATAGAGGACAAGAGACAGTGCAACGCAGGACAATACAGGACAACAGATAGTACAGCACAGAACAATAGAGGACACGACAGAACAGCGCAGGACAATACAGGACAAGAGAGAGTACAGCACAGGACAATACAGGACAAGAGAGATTACAGCACAGGACAATACAGGACAAGAGAGAGTACAGCGCAGGACAATACAGGACAACAGATAGTACAGCGCAGGACAGTAGTGGTCAACAGAGAGTACAGCGCAGTTCAATACAGGACAAGAGAGAGTACAGCACAGGACAATACAGGACAACATATAGTAAAGCGCAGGACAATACAGGACAACAAATAGTACAGCGCAGGACAATACAGGACAAGAAAGAGTACAGCGCAGCACAATACAGGAGAAGAGAGAGTACAGCACAGGACAATACAGGACAAGAGAGAGTACAGCACAGGACAATACAGGACAAGAGAGAGTACAGCGCAGTTCAATACAGGACAACAGATAGTGCAGCGCAGGACAATAGAGGACAAGAGAGAGTCCAGCGCAGGACAATACAGGACAAAAGATAGTACAGCGCAGGACAATAGAGGACAAGAGAGAGTACAGCGCAGGACAATACAGGACAACAGATAGTACAGCACAGGACAATTGAGGACAAGAGAGAGTACAGCGCAGGACAATACAGGACAACAGATAGTACAGCGCATTACAATACAGGACAAGAGAGAGTACAGCGCAGGACAATACAGGACAAGACACAGTACAGCACAGGACAATGCAGTTCCAGAGAGAGTACAGCGCAGGACAATAGAGGACAACAGATAGTACAGCGCAGGACAATACAGGTCAACAGATAGTACAGGCAGGACAATGCAGGACAAGAGAGAGTACAGCGCAGGACAATACAGGACACGAGAGAGTACAGCGCAGGACAATACATTTCCACAGAAAGTACAGCACAGGACAATACAGGACAAGAGAGAGTACAGCGCAGGACAATACAGGACAAGAGTGAGTACAGCGCAGGACAATACAGTTCCAGAGAGAGAACGGCACAGGAGAATACAGGACAAGACAGAGTACAGCACAGGACAATACAGTTCCAGAGACAGTACAACACAGGACAATAGAGGAAAAGAGAGAGTACAGCGCAGGACAATACAGTTCCAGAGAGAGTACAGCACAGGACAATACAGGACAAGAGAGAGTACAACGCAAGACAATACAGTTCCAGAGAGCGTATAGCACACGACAATACAGGACAAGAGAGAGTACAGTGCAGGACAATAAAAGACAAGAGAGAGTACAGTGCAGGACAATACAGGACACGAGAGAGTACAGCGCAGGACAATACAGGACAAGAGTGAGTACAGCGCCGGACAATACAGTTCCAGAGAGAGTACAGCGCAGGACAATACAGTTCCAGAGAGAGTACAGCACAGGACAATACAGGACAAGAAAGAGTACAGCGCAGGACAATAATGGACAACAGATAGTACAGCGCAGGACAATACAGGACAAGAGAGAGTACAGCACAGGACAATACAGGACAACATATAGTACAGCGCAGGACAATACAGGACAACAGATAGTACAGCGCAGGACCATACAGGACAAGAGAGAGTACAGCGCAGGACAATACAGGACAAGAGAGAGTACTGCGCAAGACAATACAGTTCCAGAGAGAGTACAGCACAGGACAATACAGGACAAGAGAGAGTACAGGACAGGACAATACAGGACAAGAGAGAGTAGAGCCAGGACAATACAGGACAACAGATAGTACAGCGCAGGACAATACAGGACAAGAGAGAGTACAGCGCAGGACAATACAGGACAAGAGTGAGTACAGCGCAGGACAATACAGTTCCAGAGAGAGTACAGCGCAGGACAATACAGTTCCAGAGAGAGTACAGCACAGGACAATACAGGACAAGAAAGAGTACAGCGCAGGACAATAATGGACAACAGATAGTACAGCGCAGGACAATACAGGACAAGAGAGAGTACAGCACAGGACAATAAAGGACAACATATAGTACAGCGCAGGACAATACAGGACAACAGATAGTACAGCGCAGGACCATACAGGACAAGAGAGAGTACAGCGCAGGACAATACAGGACAAGAGAGAGTACTGCGCAAGACAATACAGTTCCAGAGAGAGTACAGCACAGGACAATACAGGACAAGAGAGAGTACAGGACAGGACAATACAGGACAAGAGAGAGTAGAGCCAGGACAATACAGGACAACAGATAGTACAGCGCAGGACAATACAGGACAAGAGAGAGTACTGCGCAAGACAGTACAGTTCCAGAGAGAGTACAGCACAGGACAATACAGGACAAGAGAGAGTACAGGACAGGACAATGCAGGACAAGAGAGAGTAGAGCGCAGGACAATACAGGACAACAGATAGTGCAGCGCAGGACAATAAAGGACAAGAGAGAGTACAGCACAGGACAATACAGGACAAGAGATTTACAGCACAGGACAATACAGGACAAGAGAGAGTACAGCGCAGGACAATACAGGACTACAGATAGTACAGCGCAGGACAATAGAGGTCAAGAGAGAGTACACCGCAGGACAATACAGGACAACAGATAGTACAGCGCAGGACAATACAGGACAAGAGAGAGTACAGCGCAGGACAATACAGGACAAGAGAGAGTACTGCGCAAGACAATACAGTTCCAGAGAGACTACAGCACAGGACAATACAGGACAAGAGAGAGTACAGGACAGGACAATACAGGACAAGAGAGAGTAGAGCCAGGACAATACAGTTCCAGAGAGAGTACAGCACAGGACAATACAGGACAAGAAAGAGTACAGCGCAGGACAATAATGGACAACAGATAGTACAGCGCAGGACAATACAGGACAAGAGAGAGTACAGCACAGGACAATACAGGACAACATATAGTACAGCGCAGGACAATACAGGACAACAGATAGTACAGCGCAGGACCATACAGGACAAGAGAGAGTACAGCGCAGGACAATACAGGACAAGAGAGAGTACTGCGCAAGACAATACAGTTCCAGAGAGAGTACAGCACAGGACAATACAGGACAAGAGAGAGTACAGGACAGGACAATACAGGACAAGAGAGAGTAGAGACAGGACAATACAGGACAACAGATAGTACAGCGCAGGACAATACAGGACAAGAGAGAGTACAGCGCAGGACAATACAGGACAAGAGTGAGTACAGCGCAGGACAATACAGTTCCAGAGAGAGTACAGCGCCGGACAATACAGTTCCAGAGAGAGTACAGCACAGGACAATACAGGACAAGAAAGAGTACAGCGCAGGACAATAATGGACAACAGATAGTACAGCGCAGGACAATACAGGACAAGAGAGAGTACAGCACAGGACAATACAGGACAACATATAGTACAGCGCAGGACAATACAGGACAACAGATAGTACAGCGCAGGACCATACAGGACAAGAGAGAGTACAGCGCAGGACAATACAGGACAAGAGAGAGTACTGCGCAAGACAATACAGTTCCAGAGAGAGTACAGCACAGGACAATACAGGACAAGAGAGAGTACAGGACAGGACAATACATGACAAGAGAGAGTAGAGCCAGGACAATACAGGACAACAGATAGTGCAGCGCAGGACAATAAAGGACAAGAGAGAGTACAGCACAGGACAATACAGGACAAGAGATTTACAGCACAGGACAATACAGGACAAGAGAGAGTACAGCGCAGGACAATAGAGGACAAGAGAGAGTACAGCGCAGGACAATAGAGGACAACAGATAGTACAGCGCAGGACAATACAGGTCAACAGATAGTACAGGCAGGACAATGCAGGACAAGAGAGAGTACAGCGCAGGACAATACAGGACACGAGAGAGTACAGCGCAGGACAATACATTTCCACAGAAAGTACAGCACAGGACAATACAGGACAAGAGAGAGTACAGCGCAGGACAATACAGGACAAGAGTGAGTACAGCGCAGGACAATACAGTTCCAGAGAGAGAACGGCACAGGAGAATACAGGACAAGACAGAGTACAGCACAGGACAATACAGTTCCAGAGACAGTACAACACAGGACAATAGAGGAAAAGAGAGAGTACAGCGCAGGACAATACAGTTCCAGAGAGAGTACAGCACAGGACAATACAGGACAAGAGAGAGTACAACGCAAGGCAATACAGTTCCAGAGAGCGTATAGCACACGACAATACAGGACAAGAGAGAGTACAGTGCAGGACAATAAAAGACAAGAGAGAGTACAGTGCAGGACAATACAGGACACGAGAGAGTACAGCGCAGGACAATACAGGACAAGAGTGAGTACAGCGCCGGACAATACAGTTCCAGAGAGAGTACAGCGCAGGACAATACAGTTCCAGAGAGAGTACAGCACAGGACAATACAGGACAAGAAAGAGTACAGCGCAGGACAATAATGGACAACAGATAGTACAGCGCAGGACAATACAGGACAAGAGAGAGTACAGCACAGGACAATACAGGACAACATATAGTACAGCGCAGGACAATACAGGACAACAGATAGTACAGCGCAGGACCATACAGGACAAGAGAGAGTACAGCGCAGGACAATACAGGACAAGAGAGAGTACTGCGCAAGACAATACAGTTCCAGAGAGAGTACAGCACAGGACAATACAGGACAAGAGAGAGTACAGGACAGGACAATACAGGACAAGAGAGAGTAGAGCCAGGACAATACAGGACAACAGATAGTACAGCGCAGGACAATACAGGACAAGAGAGAGTACAGCGCAGGACAATACAGGACAAGAGTGAGTACAGCGCAGGACAATACAGTTCCAGAGAGAGTACAGCGCAGGACAATACAGTTCCAGAGAGAGTACAGCACAGGACAATACAGGACAAGAAAGAGTACAGCGCAGGACAATAATGGACAACAGATAGTACAGCGCAGGACAATACAGGACAAGAGAGAGTACAGCACAGGACAATACAGGACAACATATAGTACAGCGCAGGACAATACAGGACAACAGATAGTACAGCGCAGGACCATACAGGACAAGAGAGAGTACAGCGCAGGACAATACAGGACAAGAGAGAGTACTGCGCAAGACAATACAGTTCCAGAGAGAGTACAGCACAGGACAATCCAGGACAAGAGAGAGTACAGGACAGGACAATACAGGACAAGAGAGAGTAGAGCCAGGACAATACAGGACAACAGATAGTACAGCGCAGGACAATACAGGACAAGAGAGAGTACTGCGCAAGACAGTACAGTTCCAGAGAGAGTACAGCACAGGACAATACAGGACAAGAGAGAGTACAGGACAGGACAATGCAGGACAAGAGAGAGTAGAGCGCAGGACAATACAGGACAACGGATAGTGCAGCGCAGGACAATAAAGGACAAGAGAGAGTACAGCACAGGACAATACAGGACAAGAGATTTACAGCACAGGACAATACAGGACAAGAGAGAGTACAGCGCAGGACAATACAGGACTACAGATAGTACAGCGCAGGACAATAGAGGTCAAGAGAGAGTACACCGCAGGACAATACAGGACAACAGATAGTACAGCGCAGGACAATACAGGACAAGAGAGAGTACAGCGCAGGACAATACAGGACAAGAGAGAGTACTGCGCAAGACAATACAGTTCCAGAGAGACTACAGCACAGGACAATACAGGACAAGAGAGAGTACAGGACAGGACAATACAGGACAAGAGAGAGTAGAGCCAGGACAATACAGTTCCAGAGAGAGTACAGCACAGGACAATACAGGACAAGAAAGAGTACAGCGCAGGACAATAATGGACAACAGATAGTACAGCGCAGGACAATACAGGACAAGAGAGAGTACAGCACAGGACAATACAGGACAACATATAGTACAGCGCAGGACAATACAGGACAACAGATAGTACAGCGCAGGACCATACAGGACAAGAGAGAGTACAGCGCAGGACAATACAGGACAAGAGAGAGTACTGCGCAAGACAATACAGTTCCAGAGAGAGTACAGCACAGGACAATACAGGACAAGAGAGAGTACAGGACAGGACAATACAGGACAAGAGAGAGTAGAGACAGGACAATACAGGACAACAGATAGTACAGCGCAGGACAATACAGGACAAGAGAGAGTACAGCGCAGGACAATACAGGACAAGAGTGAGTACAGCGCAGGACAATACAGTTCCAGAGAGAGTACAGCGCAGGACAATACAGTTCCAGAGAGAGTACAGCACAGGACAATACAGGACAAGAAAGAGTACAGCGCAGGACAATAATGGACAACAGATAGTACAGCGCAGGACAATACAGGACAAGAGAGAGTACAGCACAGGACAATACAGGACAACATATAGTACAGCGCAGGACAATACAGGACAACAGATAGTACAGCGCAGGACCATACAGGACAAGAGAGAGTACAGCGCAGGACAATACAGGACAAGAGAGAGTACTGCGCAAGACAATACAGTTCCAGAGAGAGTACAGCACAGGACAATACAGGACAAGAGAGAGTACAGGACAGGACAATACAGGACAAGAGAGAGTAGAGCCAGGACAATACAGGACAACAGATAGTACAGCGCAGGACAATACAGGACAAGAGAGAGTACTGCGCAAGACAGTACAGTTCCAGAGAGAGTACAGCACAGGACAATACAGGACAAGAGAGAGTACAGGACAGGACAATGCAGGACAAGAGAGAGTAGAGCGCAGGACAATACAGGACAACAGATAGTGCAGCGCAGGACAATAAAGGACAAGAGAGAGTACAGCACAGGACAATACAGGACAAGAGATTTACAGCACAGGACAATACAGGACAAGAGAGAGTACAGCGCAGGACAATACAGGACTACAGATAGTACAGCGCAGGACAATAGAGGTCAAGAGAGAGTACACCGCAGGACAATACAGGACAAGAGAGAGTACAGCACAGGACAATACAGGACAACATATAGCAAAGCGCAGGACAATACAGGACAACAGATAGTACAGCGCAGGACAATACAGGACAAGAGAGAGTACAGCGCAGGACAATACAGGACAAGAGAGAGTACAGCGCATGACAATACAGTTCCAGAGAGACTACAGCACAGGACAATACAGGACAAGAGAGAGTACAGGACAGGACAATACAGGACAAGAGAGAGTAGAGCCAGGACAATACAGGACAACAGATAGTACAGCGCAGGACAATACAGGACAAGAGAGAGTACTGCGCAAGACAGTACAGTTCCAGAGAGAGTACAGCACAGGACAATACAGGACAACATATAGTACAGCGCAGGACAATACAGGACAACAGATAGTACAGCGCAGGACAATAGAGGACAAGAAAGAGTACAGCGCAGGACAATACAGGACAACAGATAGTGCAGCGCAGGACAATAGAGGACAAGAGAGAGTACAGCGCAGGACAATACAGGACAACAGATAGTACAGCGCATTACCATACAGGACAAGAGAGAGTACAGCGCAGGACAATACAGGACAAGACAGAGTACAGCACTGGACAATACAGGACAAGAGAGAGTGCAACACAGGACAATACAGTTCCAGAGAGAGTACGGCACAGGACAATACAGGACAACAGCGAGTACAGCACAGGACAATGCAGTTCCAGAGAGAGTACAACACAGGACAATACAGGACAAGAGAGAGTACAGCGCAGGACAATACAGGACAAGAGAGAGTACAGCGCAAGACAATACAGTTCCAGAGAGAGTACAGCACAGGACAATACAGGACAAGAGAGAGTACAGCGCAGGACAATACACGACAAGAGAGATTACAGCGCAAGACAATACAGTTCCAGAGAGAGTACAGCGCAGGACAATAGCGGACAAGAGAGAGTACAGCGCAGGACAATACAGGACAACAGATAGTACAGCGCAGGACAATACAGGACAAGAGTGAGTACAGCGCAGGACAATACAGGACAAGAGAGAGTACTGCGCAAGACAATACAGTTCCAGAGAGAGTACAGCACAGGACAATACAGGACAAGAGAGAGTACAGGACAGGACAATACAGGACAAGAGAGAGTAGAGCCAGGACAATACAGGACAACAGATAGTACAGCGCAGGACAATACAGGACAAGAGAGAGTACAGCGCAGGACAATACAGGACAAGAGTGAGTACAGCGCAGGACAATACAGTTCCAGAGAGAGTACAGCGCAGGACAATACAGTTCCAGAGAGAGTACAGCACAGGACAATACAGGACAGGAAAGAGTACAGCGCAGGACAATAATGGACAACAGATAGTACAGCGCAGGACAATACAGGACAAGAGAGAGTGCAGCACAGGACAATACAGGACAACATATAGTACAGCGCAGGAAAATACAGGACAAGAGAGACTACAGCGCAGGACAATACAGGACAAGAGAGAGTACTGCGCAAGACAATACAGTTCCAGAGAGAGTACAGCACAGGACAATACAGGACAAGAGAGAGTACAGGACAGGACAATACAGGACAAGAGAGAGTAGAGCCAGGACAATACAGGACAACAGATAGTACAGCGCAGGACAATACAGGACAAGAGAGAGTACTGCGCAAGACAGTACAGTTCCAGAGAGAGTACAGCACAGGACAATACAGGACAAGAGAGAGTACAGGACAGGACAATGCAGGACAAGAGAGAGTAGAGCGCAGGACAATACAGGACAACAGATAGTGCAGCGCATTACCATACAGGACAAGAGAGAGTACAGCGCAGGACAATACAGGACAAGACAGAGTACAGCACTGGACAATACAGGACAAGAGAGAGTGCAACACAGGACAATACAGTTCCAGAGAGAGTACGGCACAGGACAATACAGGACAACAGCGAGTACAGCACAGGACAATGCAGTTCCAGAGAGAGTACAACACAGGACAATACAGGACAAGAGAGAGTACAGCGCAGGACAATACAGGACAAGAGAGAGTACAGCGCAAGACAATACAGTTCCAGAGAGAGTACAGCACAGGACAATACAGGACAAGAGAGAGTACAGCGCAGGACAATACACGACAAGAGAGATTACAGCGCAAGACAATACAGTTCCAGAGAGAGTACAGCGCAGGACAATAGCGGACAAGAGAGAGTACAGCGCAGGACAATACAGGACAACAGATAGTACAGCGCAGGACAATACAGGACAAGAGTGAGTACAGCGCAGGACAATACAGGACAAGAGAGAGTACTGCGCAAGACAATACAGTTCCAGAGAGAGTACAGCACAGGACAATACAGGACAAGAGAGAGTACAGGACAGGACAATACAGGACAAGAGAGAGTAGAGCCAGGACAATACAGGACAACAGATAGTACAGCGCAGGACAATACAGGACAAGAGAGAGTACAGCGCAGGACAATACAGGACAAGAGTGAGTACAGCGCAGGACAATACAGTTCCAGAGAGAGTACAGCGCAGGACAATACAGTTCCAGAGAGAGTACAGCACAGGACAATACAGGACAAGAGAGAGTACAGGACAGGACAATACAGGACAAGAGAGAGTAGAGCCAGGACAATACAGGACAACAGATAGTACAGCGCAGGACAATACAGGACAAGAGAGAGTACTGCGCAAGACAGTACAGTTCCAGAGAGAGTACAGCACAGGACAATACAGGACAAGAGAGAGTACAGGACAGGACAATGCAGGACAAGAGAGAGTAGAGCGCAGGACAATACAGGACAACAGATAGTGCAGCGCAGGACAATAAAGGACAAGAGAGAGTACAGCACAGGACAATACAGGACAAGAGATTTACTGCACAGGACAATACAGGACAAGAGAGAGTACAGCGCAGGACAATACAGGACTACAGATAGTACAGCGCAGGACAATAGAGGTCAAGAGAGAGTACACCGCAGGACAATACAGGACAAGAGAGAGTACAGCACAGGACAATACAGGACAACATATAGCACAGCGCAGGACAATACAGGACAACAGATAGTACAGCGCAGGACAATACAGGACAAGAGAGAGTACAGCGCAGGACAATACAGGACAAGAGAGAGTACTGCGCAAGACAATACAGTTCCAGAGAGACTACAGCACAGGACAATACAGGACAAGAGAGAGTACAGGACAGGACAATACAGGACAAGAGAGAGTACAGGACAGGACAATGCAGGACAAGAGAGAGTAGAGCGCAGGACAATACAGGACAACAGATAGTGCAGCGCAGGACAATAAAGGACAACAGATAGTACAGCGCAGGACAATACAGGACAAGAGAGAGTACTGCGCAAGACAGTACAGTTCCAGAGAGAGTACAGCACAGGACAATACAGGACAACATATAGTACAGCGCAGGACAATACAGGACAACAGATAGTACAGCGCAGGACAATAGAGGACAAGAGAGAGTACAGCGCAGGACAATACAGGACAACAGATAGTGCAGCGCAGGACAATAGAGGACAAGAGAGAGTACAGCGCAGGACAATACAGGACAGCAGATAGTACAGCGCATTACCATACAGGACAAGAGAGAGTACAGCGCAGGACAATACAGGACAAGACAGAGTACAGCACTGGACAATACAGGACAAGAGAGAGTGCAACACAGGACAATACAGTTCCAGAGAGAGTACGGCACAGGACAATACAGGACAACAGCGAGTACAGCACAGGACAATGCAGTTCCAGAGAGAGTACAACACAGGACAATACAGGACAAGAGAGAGTACAGCGCAGGACAATACAGGACAAGAGAGAGTACAGCGCAACACAATACAGTTCCAGAGAGAGTACAGCACAGGACAATACAGGACAAGAGAGAGTACAGCGCAGGACAATACACGACAAGAGAGATTACAGCGCAAGACAATACAGTTCCAGAGAGAGTACAGCGCAGGACAATAGCGGACAAGAGAGAGTACAGCGCAGGACAATACAGGACAACAGATAGTACAGCGCAGGACAATACAGGACAAGAGTGAGTGCAGCGCAGGACAATACAGGACAAGAGAGAGTACTGCGCAAGACAATACAGTTCCAGAGAGAGTACAGCACAGGACAATAAAGGACAAGAGAGAGTACAGGGCAGGACAATACAGGACAAGAGAGAGTAGAGCCAGGACAATACAGGACAACAGATAGTACAGCGCAGGACAATACAGGCAAGAGAGAGTACTGCGCAAGACAGTACAGTTCCAGAGAGAGTACAGCACAGGACAATACAGGACAAGAGAGAGTACAGGACAGGACAATGCAGGACAAGAGAGAGTAGAGCGCAGGACAATACAGGACAACAGATAGTACAGCGCAGGACAATACAGGACAAGAGAGAGTACAGCACAGGACAATACAGGACAACATATAGTACAGCGCAGGACAATAAAGGACAAGAGAGAGTACAGCACAGGACAATACAGGACAAGAGAGATTACAGCTCAGGACAATACAGGACAAGAGAGAGTACAGCGCAGGACAATACAGGACTACAGATAGTACAGCGCAGGACAATAGAGGTCAAGAGAGAGTACAGCGCAGGACAATACAGGACAAGAGAGAGTACAGCACAGGACAATACAGGACAACAAATAGCACAGCGCAGGAAAATACAGGACAGGAGAGAGTACAGCGCAGGACAATACAGGACAAGAGAGAGTACAGCGCAGGACAATACAGGACCAGAGAGAGTACAGCACAGGACAATACAGGACAAGAGAGAGTACAGTGCCGGACAATACAAGAAAAGAGAGAGTACAGCGCAGGACAATACAGGACAAGAGATAGTACAGCGCAGGACAATACAGGTCAACAGATAGTACAGGCCGGACAATGCAGGACAAGGGAGAGTACAGCGCAGGACAATACACGACACGAGAGAGTACAGCGCAGGACAATACAGTTCCACAGAAAGTACAGCACAGGACAATACAGGACAAGAGAGAGTACAGCACAGGACAATACAGGACAACAGAGAGTACAGCGCAGGACAATAGAGGACAAGTGACAGTGCAGCGCAGGACAATACAGGACAACAGATAGTACAGCACAGAACAATAGAGGACAACATATAGTACAGCGCAGGATAATACAGGACAACAGATAGTACAGCGCAGGACCATACAGGACAAGAGAGAGTACAGCGCAGGACAATACAGGACAAGAGAGAGTACAGCACAGGACAATACAGGATCAGAGAGAGTACAGCACAGGACAGTACAGGACAAGAGAGATTACAGCACAGGACAATACAGGACAAGAGAGAGTACAGCGCAGGACAATACAGGACAACAGATAGTACAGCGCAGGACAATAGAGGTCAACAGAGAGTACAGCGCAGGACAATACAGGACAAGAGAGATTACAGCACAGGACAATACAGGACAACATATAGTACAGCGCAGGACAATACAGGACAACAGATAGTACAGCGCAGCACAATACAGGAGAAGAGAGAGTACAGCACAGGACAATACAGGACAAGAGAGAGTACAGCACAGCACAATACAGGACAAGAGAGAGTACAGCGCAGGACAATACAGGACAAAAGATAGTACAGCGCAGGACAATAGAGGACAACAGAGAGTACAGCGCAGGACAATAGAGGACAAGAGACAGTGCAGCGCAGGACAATACAGGACAACAGATAGTACAGCACAGAACAATAGAGGACACGACAGAACAGCGCAGGACAATACAGGACAAGAGAGAGTACAGCACAGGACAATACAGGACAAGAGAGATTACAGCACAGGACAATACAGGACAAGAGAGAGTACAGCGCAGGACAATACAGGACAACAGATAGTACAGCGCAGGACAATAGAGGTCAACAGAGAGTACAGCGCCGGACAATACAGGACAAGAGAGAGTACAGCACAGGACAATACAGGACAACATATAGTAAAGCGCAGGACAATACAGGACAACAGATAGTACAGCGCAGGACAATACAGGACAAGAAAGAGTACAGCGCAGCACAATACAGGAGAAGAGAGAGTACAGCACAGGACAATACAGGACAAGAGAGAGTACAGCACAGGACAATACAGGACAAGGGAGAGTACAGCGCAGGACAATACAGGACAACAGATAGTGCAGCGCAGGACAATAGAGGAGAAGAGAGAGTCCAGCGCAGGACAATACAGGACAAAAGATAGTACAGCGCAGGACAATAGAGGACAAGAGAGAGTACAGCGCAGGACAATACAGGACAACAGATAGTACAGCACAGGACAATTGAGGACAAGAGAGAGTACAGCGCAGGACAATACAGGACAACAGATAGTACAGCGCATTACAATACAGGACAAGAGAGAGTACAGCGCTGGACAATACAGGACAAGACACAGTACAGTACAGGACAATGCAGTTCCAGAGAGAGTACAGCACAGGACAATACAGGACCAGAGAGAGTACAGCGCAGGACAATAGAGGACAAGAGAGAGTACAGCGCAGGACAATAGAGGACAACAGATAGTACAGCGCAGGACAATACAGGTCAACAGATAGTACAGGCAGGACAATGCAGGACAAGAGAGAGTACAGCGCAGGACAATACAGGACACGAGAGAGTACAGCGCAGGACAATACAGTTCCACAGAAAGTACAGCACAGGACAATACAGGACAAGAGAGAGTACAGCGCAGGACAATACAGGACAAGAGTGAGTACAGCGCAGGACAATACAGTTCCAGAGAGAGTACGGCACAGGAGAATACAGGACAAGACAGAGTACAGCACAGGACAATACAGTTCCAGAGACAGTACAACACAGGACAATAGAGGAAAAGAGAGAGTACAGCGCAGGACAATACAGTTCCAGAGAGAGTACAGCACAGGACAATACAGGACAAGAGAGAGTACAACGAAAGACAATACAGTTCCAGAGAGCGTATAGCACACGACAATACAGGACAAGAGAGAGTACAGTGCAGGACAATACAAGACAAGAGAGAGTACAGTGCAGGACAATACAGGACACGAGAGAGTACAGCGCAGGACAATACAGTTCCACAGAAAGTACAGCACAGGACAATACAGGACAAGAGAGAGTACAGCGCAGGACAATACAGGACAAGAGTGAGTACAGCGCAGGACAATACAGTTCCAGAGAGAGTACAGCGCAGGACAATACAGTTCCAGAGAGAGTACAGCACAGGACAATACAGGACAAGAAAGAGTACAGCGCAGGACAATAATGGACAACAGATAGTACAGCGCAGGACAATACAGGACAAGAGAGAGTACAGCACAGGACAATACAGGACAACATATAGTACAGCGCAGGACAATACAGGACAACAGATAGTACAGCGCAGGACCATACAGGACAAGAGAGAGTACAGCGCAGGACAATACAGGACAAGAGAGAGTACTGCGCAAGACAATACAGTTCCAGAGAGAGTACAGCACTGGACAATACAGGACAAGAGAGAGTACAGGACAGGACAATACAGGACAAGAGAGAGTAGAGCCAGGACAATACAGGACAACAGATAGTACAGCACAGGACAATTGAGGACAAGAGAGAGTACAGCGCAGGACAATACAGGACAACAGATAGTACAGCGCATTACAATACAGGACAAGAGAGAGTACAGCGCTGGACAATACAGGACAAGACACAGTATAGTACAGGACAATGCAGTTCCAGAGAGAGTACAGCACAGGACAATACAGGACCAGAGAGAGTACAGCGCAGGACAATAGAGGACAAGAGAGAGTACAGCGCAGGACAATAGAGGACAACAGATAGTACAGCGCAGGACAATACAGGTCAACAGATAGTACAGGCAGGACAATGCAGGACAAGAGAGAGTACAGCGCAGGACAATACAGGACACGAGAGAGTACAGCGCAGGACAATACAGTTCCACAGAAAGTACAGCACAGGACAATACAGGACAAGAGAGAGTACAGCGCAGGACAATACAGGACAAGAGTTAGTACAGCGCAGGACAATACAGTTCCAGAGAGAGTACGGCACAGGAGAATACAGGACAAGACAGAGTACAGCACAGGACAATACAGTTCCAGAGACAGTACAACACAGGACAATAGAGGAAAAGAGAGAGTACAGCGCAGGACAATACAGTTCCAGAGAGAGTACAGCACAGGACAATACAGGACAAGAGAGAGTACAACGCAAGACAATACAGTTCCAGAGAGCGTATAGCGCACGACAATACAGGACAAGAGAGAGTACAGTGCAGGACAATACAAGACAAGAGAGAGTACAGTGCAGGACAATACAGGACACGAGAGAGTACAGCGCAGGACAATACAGTTCCACAGAAAGTACAGCACAGGACAATACAGGACAAGAGAGAGTACAGCGCAGGACAATACAGGACAAGAGTGAGTACAGCGCAGGACAATACAGTTCCAGAGAGAGTACAGCGCAGGACAATACAGTTCCAGAGAGAGTACAGCACAGGACAATACAGGACAAGAAAGAGTACAGCGCAGGACAATAATGGACAACAGATAGTACAGCACAGGACAATACAGGACAAGAGAGAGTACAGCACAGGACAATACAGGACAACATATAGTACAGCGCAGGACAATACAGGACAACAGATAGTACAGCGCAGGACCATACAGGACAAGAGAGAGTACAGCGCAGGACAATACAGGACAAGAGAGAGTACTGCGCAAGACAATACAGTTCCAGAGAGAGTACAGCACTGGACAATACAGGACAAGAGAGAGTACAGGACAGGACAATACAGGACAAGAGAGAGTAGAGCCAGGACAATACAGGACAACAGATAGTACAGCGCAGGACAATACAGGACAAGAGAGAGTACTGCGCAAGACAGTACAGTTCCAGAGAGAGTACAGCACAGGACAATACAGGACAAGAGAGAGTACAGAACAGGACAATGCAGGACAAGAGAGAGTAGAGCGCAGGACAATACAGGACAACAGATAGTGCAGCGCAGGACAATAAAGGACAAGAGAGAGTACAGCACAGGACAATACAGGACAAGAGAGATTACAGCACAGGACAATACAGGACAAGAGAGAGTACAGCGCAGGACAATACAGGACTACAGATAGTACAGCGCAGGACAATAGAGGTCAAGAGAGAGTACACCGCAGGACAATACAGGACAAGAGAGAGTACAGCACAGGACAATACAGGACAACATATAGCACAGCGCAGGACAATACAGGACAACAGATAGTACAGCGCAGGACAATACAGGACAAGAGAGAGTACAGCGCAGGACAATACAGGACAAGAGAGAGTACTGCACAAGACAATACAGTTCCAGAGAGACTACAGCACAGGACAATACAGGACAAGAGAGAGTACAGGACAGGACAATACAGGACAAGAGAGAGTAGAGCCAGGACAATACAGGACAACAGATAGTACAGCGCAGGACAATACAGGACAAGAGAGAGTACTGCGCAAGACAGTACAGTTCCAGAGAGAGTACAGCACAGGACAATACAGGACAACATATAGTACAGCGCAGGACAATACAGGACAACAGATAGTACAGCGCAGGACAATAGAGGACAAGAGAGAGTAAAGCGCAGGACAATACAGGACAACAAATAGTGCAGCGCAGGACAATAGAGGACAAGAGAGAGTACAGCGCAGGACAATACAGGACAACAGATAGTACAGCGCATTACCATACAGGACAAGAGAGAGTACAGCGCAGGACAATACAGGACAAGACAGAGTACAGCACTGGACAATACAGGACAAGAGAGAGTGCAACACAGGACAATACAGTTCCAGAGAGAGTACGGCACAGGACAATACAGGAGAAGAGCGAGTACAGCACAGGACAATGCAGTTCCAGAGAGAGTACAACACAGGACAATACAGGACAAGAGAGAGTACAGCGCAGGACAATACAGGACAAGAGAGAGTACAGCGCAAGACAATACAGTTCCAGAGAGAGTACAGCACAGGACAATACAGGACAAGAGAGAGTACAGCGCAGGACAATACACGACAAGAGAGATTACAGCGCAAGACAATACAGTTCCAGAGAGAGTACAGCACAGGACAATACAGGACTAGAGAGAGTACAGCGCAGGACTATACAGTTCAAGAGAGAGTACAGCACAGGACAATACAGGAGAAGAGTGAGTACAGCGCAGGACAATACAGGAGAAGACAGAGTACAGCACAGGACAATACAGTTCCAGAGAGAGTACAGCACAGGACAATACAGGACAAGAGAGAGTACAGCGCAGGACAATACAGATCAAGGGAGAGTACAGCACAGGACAATACAGGACAACAGAGAGTACAGCACAGGACAATACAGGACAAGAGAGAGTACAGCACAGGACAATACAGGACAAGAGAGAGTACAGCGCAGAACAATACAGGACAAGAGAGACTATAGCGCAGGACAATACAGGACAACAGATAGTACAGCGCAGGACAATAGAGGACAAGAGAGTGTACAGCGCAGGACAATACAGGACAAGAGAGAGTACAGCGCAGGACAATACAGGTCAAGAGAGAGTACAGCGCAGGACAATGCAGATCCAGAGAGAGTAGAGCACGGGACAATACAGGATAAGAGAGAGTACAGCGCAGGACAATACAGGACACGAGAGAGTACAGCGCAGGACAATACAGTTCCAGAGAGAGTACAGCACAGGACAATAAAGGACAAGAGTGAGTACAGCGCAGGACAATACAGGAGAAGAGACAGTACAGCACAGGACAATACAGGACAAGCGAGAGTACAGCACAGGACAATACAGGACAAGAGAGAGTACAGCGCAGGACAATACAGGACAACAGATAGTACAGCGCAGGACAATACAGGACAAGAGCGAGTACAGCGCAGGACAATACAGGAGAAGAGGGTTACAGCATAGGACAATACAGGACAAGAGAGTGTACAGCACAGGACAATACAGGACAAGAGAGAGAACAGCACAGGACAATACAGGACAACAGAGACTACAGCGCAGGACAATAGAGGACAAGAGACAGTGCAGCGCAGGACAATACAGGACAACAGATAGTACAGCGCTGGACAATACAGGACAAGAGAGAGTACAGCACAGGACAATACAGGTCAAGAGAGATTACAGCACAGGACAATACAGGACAAGAGAGAGTACAGCGCAGGACAATACAGGACTACAGATAGTACAGCGCAGGACAATAGAGATCAAGAGAGAGTACAGCGCAGGACAATACAGGACAAGAGAGAGTACAGCACAGGACAATACAGGACAACATATAGCACAGCGCAGGACAATACAGGACAACAGATAGTACAGCGCAGGACAATACAGGACAAGAGAGAGTACAGCGCAGGACAATACAGGACAAGAGAGAGTACTGCGCAAGGCAATACAGTTCCAGAGAGAGTACAGCACAGGACAATACAGGACAAGAGAGAGTACAGGACAGGACAATACAGGACAAGAGAGAGTAGAGCCAGGACAATACAGGACAACAGATAGTACAGCGCAAGACAATACAGGACAAGAGAGAGTACTGCGCAAGACAGTACAGTTCCAGAGAGAGTACAGCACAGGACAATACAGGACAACATATAGTACAGCGCAGGACAATACAGGACAACAGATAGTACAGCGCAGGACAATAGAGGACAAGAGAGAGTACAGCGCAGGACAATACAGGACAACAGATAGTGCAGCGCAGGACAATAGAGGACAAGAGAGAGTACAGCGCAGGACAATACAGGACAACAGATAGTACAGCGCATTACAATACAGGACAAGAGAGAGTACAGCGCAGGACAATACAGGACAAAACAGAGTACAGCACTGGACAATACAGGACAAGAGAGAGTGCAACACAGGACAATACAGTTCCAGAGAGAATACGGCACAGGACAATACAGGACAAGAGAGAGTACAGCACAGGACAATGCAGTTCCAGAGAGAGTACAACACAGGACAATACAGAACAAGAGAGAGTACAGCGCAGGACAATACAGGACAAGAGAGAGTACAGCGCAAGACAATACAGTTCCAGAGAGAGTACAGCACAGGACAATACAGGACAAGAGAGAGTACAGCGCAGGACAATACATGACAAGAGAGATTACAGCGCAAGACAATACAGTTCCAGAGAGAGTACAGCGCAGGACAATAGCGGACAAGAGAGAGTACAGCGCAGGACAATACAGGACAACAGATAGTACAGCGCAGGACAATACAGGACAAGAGTGAGTACAGCGCAGGACAATACAGGACAAGAGAGAGTACTGCGCAAGACAATACAGTTCCAGAGAGAGTACAGCACAGGACAATACAGGACAAGAGAGAGTACAGGACAGGAAAATACAGGACAGAGATAGTGCAGCGCAGGACAATACAGGACAAGAGAGAGTACAGCACAGGACAAAACAGGACAACATATAGTACAGCGCAGGACAATAAAGGACAAGAGAGAGTACAGCACAGGACAATACAGGATAAGAGAGAGTACAGCGCAGGACAATACAGGAAACGAGAGAGTACAGCGCAGGACAATACAGTTCCAGAGAGAGTACAGCACAGGACAATAAAGGACAAGAGTGAGTACAGCGCAGGACAATACAGGACAAGAGAGAGTACCGCAGAGGAGAATACAGTTCCAGAGAGAGTACAGCGCAGGACAATACAGTTCCAGGGAGAGTAGAGCACAGGACAATACAGGACAACAGAGAGTACAGCGCAGGACAATACAGTTCCAGAGTGAGTACAGCACAGGACAATACAGTTCCAGAGAGAATACAGCACAGGAAAATACAGGACAAGAGAGAGTACAGCGCAGGACAATACAGGACAAGATAGAGTACAGCACAGGACAATACAGGACAACATATAGTACAGCGCAGGACAATACAGGACAACAGATAGTACAGCGCAAAACAAGACAGGACAAGAGAGAGTACAGCGCAGGACAATACAGGACAAGAGAGAGTACTGCGCAAGACAATACAGTTCCAGAGAGAGTACAGCACAGGACAATACAGGACAAGAGAGAGTACAGGACAGGACAATACAGGACAAGAGGGAGTAGAGCCAGGACAATACAGGACAACAGATAGTACAGCGCAGGACAATACAGGACAAGAGAGAGTACAGCGCAGGACAATACAGGACAAGAGAGAGTACTGCGCAAGACAATACAGTTCCAGAGAGAGTACAGCACAGGACAATACAGGACAAGAGAGAGTACAGGACAGGACAATACAGGACAAGAGAGAGTAGAGCGCAGGACAATACAGGACAACAGATAGTACAGCGCAGGACAATAGAGGACAAGAGAGATTACAGCGCAGGACAATACAGAACTACAGATAGTACAGCACAGGACAATAGAGGAGAAGAGAGAATACACCGCAGGACAATAGAGGACAAGAGAGAGTACAGCGCAGGACAATACAGGACAACAGATCGTACAGCGCATTACAATACAGGACAAGAGAGAATACAGAGCAGGAGAATACAGGACAAGAGAGAGTACAGCACAGGACAATACAGTTCAAGAGAGAGTACAACAGAGGACAATACAGGGCAACAGATAGTACAGCACGGGACAATAGAGGACAAGAGACAATACAGCGCAGGACAATACAGGACAAGACAGAGTACACCACAGGACAATACAGGACAAGAGAGAGGACAGCACAGGACAATACAGTTCCAGAGAGAGTACAGCACAGGACAATACAGGACAAGAGAGAGTACAGGACAGGACAATACAGGACAAGAGAGAGAGTAGACCGCAGGACAATACAGGACAACAGATAGTACAGCACAGGACAATAGAGGAGAAGAGAGAGTACAGCGCAGGACAATAGAAGCAAGAGAGAGTACAGCGCCGGACAATACAGGACAACAGATAGAACAGCACAGGACAATAGAGGACAAGAGAGAGTACAGCGAAGGACAATACAGGACAACAGATAGTACAGCGCATTACAATACAGGACAAGACAGAGTACAGCGCAGGATAATACAGGACAAGACAGAGTAGAGCACAGGACAATACAGGACAAGAGAGAGTACAACGCAGGACAATACATTTCCAGAGAGTGTACGGCACGGGACAATACAGGACAAGAGAGAGTACAGCACAGGACAATACAGTTCAAGAGAGAGTACAACACAGGACAATACAGGACAAGAGAGTGTACAGCGCACGACAATACAGGACAAGAGAGAGTACAGCACAGGATAATACAGGACAAGAGAGAGTACAGCACAGGACAATACAGGACAAGAGAGAGTATAGCACAGGACAATACAGAACAAGCGAGAGTATAGCGCAGAACAATACAGGACAAGAGAGAGTACAGCGCAGGACAATACAGGACAACAGATACTACAGCGCAGGACAATAGAGGACAAGAGAGAGTACAGCGCAGGGCAATACAGGACAACAGATAGTACAGCGCAGGACAATAGAGGTCAAGAGAGAGTACAGCGCAGGACAATAGAGGACAGGAGAGAGTACAGCGCAGGACAATACAGGACAAGAGCGTGTACAGCGCAGGACAATACAGTTCCAGAGAGAGTACAGCACAGGACAATACAGGACAAGAGAGAGTACAGCGCAGGACAATACAGGACAAGAGAGAGTACAGCACAGGACAATACAGGACAACATATAGTACAGCGCAGGACTATACAGGACAACAGATAGTGCAGCGCAGGACAATACAGGACAAGAGAGAGTACAGCGCAGGACAATACAGGACAAGAGAGAGTACTGCGCAAGACAATACAGTTCCAGAGAAAGTACAGCACAGGACAATACAGGACAAGAGAGAGTACAGGACAGGACAATACAGGACAAGAGGGAGTAGAGCCAGGACAATACAGGACAACAGATAGTACAGCGCAGGACAATACAGTACAAGAGAGAGTACAGCGCAGGACAATACAGGACAAGTGAGAGTACTGCGCAAGACAATACAGTTCCAGAGAGAGTACAGCACAGGACAATACAGGACAAGAGAGAGTACAGGACAGGACAATACAGGACAAGAGAGAGTACAACACAGGACAATACAGGACAAGAGAGAGTACAGCACAGGACAATACAGTTCAAGAGAGAGTACAACACAGGACAATACAGGACAAGAGAGAGTACAGCGCACGACAATACAGGACAAGAGAGAGTACAGCACAGGATAATACAGGACAAGAGAGAGTACAGCACAGGACAATACAGGACAAGAGAGAGTACAGGACAGGACAATACAGGACAAGAGAGAGTAGAGCGCAGGACAATACAGGACAACAGATAGTACAGCGCAGGACAATAGAGGACAAGAGAGATTACAGCGCAGGACAATACAGAACTACAGATAGTACAGCACAGGACAATAGAGGAGAAGAGAGAATACACCGCAGGACAATAGAGGACAAGAGAGAGTACAGCGCAGGACAATACAGGACAACAGATCGTACAGCGCATTACAATACAGGACAAGAGAGAATACAGAGCAGGAGAATACAGGACAAGAGAGAGTACAGCACAGGACAATACAGTTCAAGAGAGAGTACAACAGAGGACAATACAGGGCAACAGATAGTACAGCACGGGACAATAGAGGACAAGAGACAATACAGCGCAGGACAATACAGGACAAGACAGAGTACACCACAGGACAATACAGGACAAGAGAGAGGACAGCACAGGACAATACAGTTCCAGAGAGAGTACAGCACAGGACAATACAGGACAAGAGAGAGTACAGGACAGGACAATACAGGACAAGAGAGAGAGTAGACCGCAGGACAATACAGGACAACAGATAGTACAGCACAGGACAATAGAGGAGAAGAGAGAGTACAGCGCAGGACAATAGAAGCAAGAGAGAGTACAGCGCCGGACAATACAGGACAACAGATAGAACAGCACAGGACAATAGAGGACAAGAGAGAGTACAGCGAAGGACAATACAGGACAACAGATAGTACAGCGCATTACAATACAGGACAAGACAGAGTACAGCGCAGGATAATACAGGACAAGACAGAGTAGAGCACAGGACAATACAGGACAAGAGAGAGTACAACGCAGGACAATACATTTCCAGAGAGTGTACGGCACGGGACAATACAGGACAAGAGAGAGTACAGCACAGGACAATACAGTTCAAGAGAGAGTACAACACAGGACAATACAGGACAAGAGAGTGTACAGCGCACGACAATACAGGACAAGAGAGAGTACAGCACAGGATAATACAGGACAAGAGAGAGTACAGCACAGGACAATACAGGACAAGAGAGAGTATAGCACAGGACAATACAGAACAAGCGAGAGTATAGCGCAGAACAATACAGGACAAGAGAGAGTACAGCGCAGGACAATACAGGACAACAGATACTACAGCGCAGGACAATAGAGGACAAGAGAGAGTACAGCGCAGGGCAATACAGGACAACAGATAGTACAGCGCAGGACAATAGAGGTCAAGAGAGAGTACAGCGCAGGACAATAGAGGACAGGAGAGAGTACAGCGCAGGACAATACAGGACAAGAGCGTGTACAGCGCAGGACAATACAGTTCCAGAGAGAGTACAGCACAGGACAATACAGGACAAGAGAGAGTACAGCGCAGGACAATACAGGACAAGAGAGAGTACAGCACAGGACAATACAGGACAACATATAGTACAGCGCAGGACTATACAGGACAACAGATAGTGCAGCGCAGGACAATACAGGACAAGAGAGAGTACAGCGCAGGACAATACAGGACAAGAGAGAGTACTGCGCAAGACAATACAGTTCCAGAGAAAGTACAGCACAGGACAATACAGGACAAGAGAGAGTACAGGACAGGACAATACAGGACAAGAGGGAGTAGAGCCAGGACAATACAGGACAACAGATAGTACAGCGCAGGACAATACAGTACAAGAGAGAGTACAGCGCAGGACAATACAGGACAAGTGAGAGTACTGCGCAAGACAATACAGTTCCAGAGAGAGTACAGCACAGGACAATACAGGACAAGAGAGAGTACAGGACAGGACAATACAGGACAAGAGAGAGTACAACACAGGACAATACAGGACAAGAGAGAGTACAGCACAGGACAATACAGTTCAAGAGAGAGTACAACACAGGACAATACAGGACAAGAGAGAGTACAGCGCACGACAATACAGGACAAGAGAGAGTACAGCACAGGATAATACAGGACAAGAGAGAGTACAGCACAGGACAATACTGGACAAGAGAGAGTACAGCACAGGACCATACAGGACAAGCGAGAGTATAGCACAGAACAATACAGGACAAGAGAGAGTACAGCGCAGGACAATACAGGACAACAGATAGTACAGAGCAGGACAATACAGGACAACAGACAGTACAGCGCAGGACAATAGAGGACAAGAGAGAGTACAGCACAGGACAATAGAGGACAACAGAGAGTACAGCGCAGTACAATACAGGACAAGAGAGAGTACAGCGCAGGACAATACAGGACAACAGATAGTACAGAGCAGGACAATGCAGGACAACAGACAGTACAGCGCAGGACAATAGAGGACAAGAGAGAGTACAGCACAGGACAATAGAGGACAACAGAGAGTACAGCACAGGACAATACAGGACAACATATAGTACAGTGCAGGACAATACAGGACAACAGATAGTGCAGCGCAGGACAATGCAGGACAAGAGAGAGTACAGCGCAGGACAATACAGGACAAGAGAGAGTACTGCGCAAGTCAATACAGTTCCAGAGAGAGTACAGCACAGGACAATACAGGACAAGAGAGAGTACAGGACAGGACAATACAGGACAAGAGGGAGTAGAGCCAGGACAATACAGGACAACAGATAGTACAGCGCAGGACAATACAGGACAAGAGAGAGTACAGCGCAGGACAATACAGGACAAGTGAGAGTACTGCGCAAGACAATACAGTTCCAGAGAGAGTACAGCACAGGACAATACAGGACAAGAGAGAGTACAGGACAGGACAATACAGGACAAGAGAGAGTACAACACAGGACAATACAGGACAAGAGAGAGTACAGCACAGGACAATACAGTTCAAGAGAGAGTACAACACAGGACAATACAGGACAAGAGAGAGTACAGCGCACGACAATACAGGACAAGAGAGAGTACAGCACAGGATAATACAGGACAAGAGAGAGTACAGCACAGGACAATACAGGAGAAGAGAGAGTACAGCACAGGACCATACAGGACAAGCGAGAGTATAGCGCAGAACAATACAGGACAAGAGAGAGTACAGCGCAGGACAATACAGGACAACAGATAGTACAGCGCAGGACAATAGAGGACAAGAGAGAGTACAGCGCAGGACAATAGAGGACAGGAGAGAGTACAGCGCAGGACAATACAGGACAACAGATGGTACAGCACAGGACAATAGAGTACAAGAGAGAGTACTGCGCAGGACAATACAGGACAACAGATAATACAGCGCATTACAATACAGGACAAGAGAGAGTACAGCGCAGGACAATATAGGACAAGACAGAGTACAGCACAGGACAATACAGGACAAGAGAGAGTGCAACGCAGGACAATACAGTTCCAGAGAGTGTACGGCACAGGACAATACAGGACAAGAGAGAGTACAGCACAGGACAATACAGTTCCAGAGAGAGTACAACACAGGACAATACAGTACAAGAGAGATTAGAGCGCAAGACAATACAGTTCCAGAGAGAGTACAGCACAGGACAATACAGGACAAGAGAGACTGCAGCGCAGGACATTACAGGACAAGAGAGAGTACAGCGCAGAACAATACAGGACAAGAGAGAGTACAACGCAAGACAATACAGTTCCAGAGAGCGTAGAGCACAGGACAATACAAGACAACAGAGAGTACAGTGCAGGACAACGCAGGACAAGAGAGAGTACAGCGCAGGACAATACAGGACAAGAGAGAGTACTGCGCAAGACAATACAGTTCCAGAGAGAGTACAGCGCAGGACATTACAGGACAAGAGAGAGTACAGCGCAGAACAATACAGGACAAGAGAGAGTACAACGCAAGACAATACAGTTCCAGAGAGCGTACAGCACAGGACAATAGAGGACAAGAGACAATACAGCGCAGGACAATACAGGACAAGACAGAGTACACCACAGGACAATACAGGACAAGAGAGAGTGCAACGCGGGACAATACAGTTCCAGAGAGTGTACGGCACACAACAATACAGGACAAGAGAGAGGACAGCACAGGACAATACAGTTCCAGAGAGAGTACAGCACAGGACAATACAGGACAAGAGAGAGTACAGGACAGGACAATACAGGACAAGAGAGAGAGTAGACCGCAGGACAATACAGGACAACAGATAGTACAGCACAGGACAATAGAGGAGAAGAGAGAGTACAGCGCAGGACAATAGAAGCAAGAGAGAGTACAGCGCCGGACAATACAGGACAACAGATAGAACAGCACAGGACAATAGAGGACAAGAGAGAGTACAGCGAAGGACAATACAGGACAACAGATAGTACAGCGCATTACAATACAGGACAAGACAGAGTACAGCGCAGGATAATACAGGACAAGACAGAGTAGAGCACAGGACAATATAGGACAAGAGAGAGTACAACGCAGGACAATACATTTCCAGAGAGTGTACGGCACGGGACAATACAGGACAAGAGAGAGTACAGCACAGGACAATACAGTTCAAGAGAGAGTACAACACAGGACAATACAGGACAAGAGAGTGTACAGCGCACGACAATACAGGACAAGAGAGAGTACAGCACAGGATAATACAGGACAAGAGAGAGTACAGCACAGGACAATACAGGACAAGAGAGAGTATAGCACAGGACAATACAGAACAAGCGAGAGTATAGCGCAGAACAATACAGGACAAGAGAGAGTACAGCGCAGGACAATACAGGACAACAGATACTACAGCGCAGGACAATAGAGGACAAGAGAGAGTACAGCGCAGGACAATACAGGACAACAGATAGTACAGCGCAGGACAATAGAGGTCAAGAGAGAGTACAGCGCAGGACAATAGAGGACAGGAGAGAGTACAGCGCAGGACAATACAGGACAAGAGCGTGTACAGCGCAGGACAATACAGTTCCAGAGAGAGTACAGCACAGGACAATACAGGACAAGAGAGAGTACAGCGCAGGACAATACAGGACAAGAGAGAGTACAGCACAGGACAATACAGGACAACATATAGTACAGCGCAGGACAATACAGGACAACAGATAGTGCAGCGCAGGACAATACAGGACAAGAGAGAGTACAGCGCAGGACAATACAGGACAAGGGAGAGTACTGCGCAAGACAATACAGTTCCAGAGAAAGTACAGCACAGGACAATACAGGACAAGAGAGAGTACAGGACAGGACAATACAGGACAAGAGGGAGTAGAGCCAGGACAATACAGGACAACAGATAGTACAGCGCAGGACAATACAGTACAAGAGAGAGTACAGCGCAGGACAATACAGGACAAGGGAGAGTACTGCGCAAGACAATACAGTTCCAGAGAGAGTACAGCACAGGACAATACAGGACAAGAGAGAGTACAGGACAGGACAATACAGGACAAGAGAGAGTACAACACAGGACAATACAGGACAAGAGAGAGTACAGCACAGGACAATACAGTTCAAGAGAGAGTACAACACAGGACAATACAGGACAAGAGAGAGTACAGCGCACGACAATACAGGACAAGAGAGAGTACAGCACAGGATAATACAGGACAAGAGAGAGTACAGCACAGGACAATACAGGACAAGAGAGAGTACAGCACAGCACCATACAGGACAAGCGAGAGTATAGCACAGAACAATACAGGACAAGAGAGAGTACAGCGCAGGACAATACAGGACAACAGATAGTACAGAGCAGGACAATACAGGACAACAGACAGTACAGCGCAGGACAATAGAGGACAAGAGAGAGTACAGCACAGGACAATAGAGGACAACAGAGAGTACAGCGCAGGACAAGACAGGACAAGAGAGAGTACAGCGCAGGACAATACAGGACAACAGATAGTACAGAGCAGGACAATGCAGGACAACAGACAGTACAGCGCAGGACAATAGAGGACAAGAGAGAGTACAGCACAGGACAATAGAGGACAACAGAGAGTACAGCACAGGACAATACAGGACAACATATAGTACAGTGCAGGACTATACAGGACAAGAGAGAGTACTGCGCAAGTCAATACAGTTCCAGAGAGTGTACGGCACGGGACAATACAGGACAAGAGAGAGTACAGCACAGGACAATACAGTTCAAGAGAGAGTACAACACAGGACAATACAGGACAAGAGAGTGTACAGCGCACGACAATACAGGACAAGAGAGAGTACAGCACAGGATAATACAGGACAAGAGAGAGTACAGCACAGGACAATACAGGACAAGAGAGAGTATAGCACAGGACAATACAGAACAAGCGAGAGTATAGCGCAGAACAATACAGGACAAGAGAGAGTACAGCGCAGGACAATACAGGACAACAGATACTACAGCGCAGGACAATAGAGGACAAGAGAGAGTACAGCGCAGGACAATACAGGACAACAGATAGTACAGCGCAGGACAATAGAGGTCAACAGATAGTACAGCGCAGGACAATAGAGGTCAAGAGAGAGTACAGCGCAGGACAATAGAGGACAGGAGAGAGTACAGCGCAGGACAATACAGGACAAGAGCGTGTACAGCGCAGGACAATACAGTTCCAGAGAGAGTACAGCACAGGACAATACAGGACAAGAGAGAGTACAGCGCAGGACAATACAGGACAAGAGAGAGTACAGCACAGGACAATACAGGACAACATATAGTACAGCGCAGGACAATACAGGACAACAGATAGTGCAGCGCAGGACAATACAGGACAAGAGAGAGTACAGCGCAGGACAATACAGGACAAGAGAGAGTACTGCGCAAGACAATACAGTTCCAGAGAAAGTACAGCACAGGACAATACAGGACAAGAGAGAGTACAGGACAGGACAATACAGGACAAGAGGGAGTAGAGCCAGGACAATACAGGACAACAGATAGTACAGCGCAGGACAATACAGTACAAGAGAGAGTACAGCGCAGGACAATACAGGACAAGGGAGAGTACTGCGCAAGACAATACAGTTCCAGAGAGAGTACAGCACAGGACAATACAGGACAAGAGAGAGTACAGGACAGGACAATACAGGACAAGAGAGAGTACAACACAGGACAATACAGGACAAGAGAGAGTACAGCACAGGACAATACAGTTCAAGAGAGAGTACAACACAGGACAATACAGGACAAGAGAGAGTACAGCGCACGACAATACAGGACAAGAGAGAGTACAGCACAGGATAATACAGGACAAGAGAGAGTACAGCACAGGACAATACAGGACAAGAGAGAGTACAGCACAGGACCATACAGGACAAGCGAGAGTATAGCACAGAACAATACAGGACAAGAGAGAGTACAGCGCAGGACAATACAGGACAACAGATAGTACAGAGCAGGACAATACAGGACAACAGACAGTACAGCGCAGGACAATAGAGGACAAGAGAGAGTACAGCACAGGACAATAGAGGACAACAGAGAGTACAGCGCAGGACAATACAGGACAAGAGAGAGTACAGCGCAGGACAATACAGGACAACAGATAGTACAGAGCAGGACAATGCAGGACAACAGACAGTACAGCGCAGGACAATAGAGGACAAGAGAGAGTACAGCACAGGACAATAGAGGACAACAGAGAGTACAGCACAGGACAATACAGGACAACATATAGTACAGTGCAGGACAATACAGGACAACAGATAGTGCAGCGCAGGACAATGCAGGACAAGAGAGAGTACAGCGCAGGACAATACAGGACAAGAGAGAGTACTGCGCAAGTCAATACAGTTCCAGAGAGAGTACAGCACAGGACAATACAGGACAAGAGAGAGTACAGGACAGGACAATACAGGACAAGAGGGAGTAGAGCCAGGACAATACAGGACAACAGATAGTACAGCGCAGGACAATACAGGACAAGAGAGAGTACAGCGCAGGACAATACAGGACAAGTGAGAGTACTGCGCAAGACAATACAGTTCCAGAGAGAGTACAACACAGGACAATACAGGACAAGAGAGAGTACAGCGCACGACAATACAGGACAAGAGAGAGTACAGCACAGGATAATACAGGACAAGAGAGAGTACAGCACAGGACAATACAGGAGAAGAGAGAGTACAGCACAGGACCATACTGGACAAGCGAGAGTATAGCGCAGAACAATACAGGACAAGAGAGAGTACAGCGCAGGACAATACAGGACAACAGATAGTACAGCGCAGGACAATAGAGGACAAGAGAGAGTACAGCGCAGGACAATAGAGGACAGGAGAGAGTACAGCGCAGGACAATACAGGACAACAGATGGTACAGCACAGAACAATAGAGTACAAGAGAGAGTACTGCGCAGGACAATACAGGACAACAGATAATACAGCGCATTACAATACAGGACAAGAGAGAGTACAGCGCAGGACAATATAGGACAAGACAGAGTACAGCACAGGACAATACAGGACAAGAGAGAGTGCAACGCAGGACAATACAGTTCCAGAGAGTGTACGGCACAGGACAATACAGGACAAGAGAGAGTACAGCACAGGACAATACAGTTCCAGAGAGAGTACAACACAGGACAATACAGTACAAGAGAGATTAGAGCGCAAGACAATACAGTTCCAGAGAGAGTACAGCACAGGACAATACAGGACAAGAGAGACTGCAGCGCAGGACATTACAGGACAAAAGAGAGTACAGCGCAGAACAATACAGGACAAGAGAGAGTACAACGCAAGACAATACAGTTCCAGAGAGCGTAGAGCACAGGACAATACAAGACAACAGAGAGTACAGTGCAGGACAACGCAGGACAAGAGAGAGTACAGCGCAGGACAATACAGGACAAGAGAGAGTACTGCGCAAGACAATACAGTTCCAGAGAGAGTACAGCACAGGACAATACAGGACAAGAGAGAGTAAAGGACAGGACAATACAGGACAAGAGGGAGTAGAGCCAGGACAATACAGGACAACAGATAGTACAGCGCAGGACAATACAGGACAAGAGAGAGTACAGCGCAGGACAATACAGGACAAGTGAGAGAACTGCGCAAGACAATACAGTTCCAGAGAGAGTACAGCACAGGACAATACAGGACAAGAGAGAGTACAGGACAGGACAATACAGGACAAGAGAGAGTACAACACAGGACAATACAGGACAAGAGAGAGTACAGCACAGGACAATACAGTTCAAGAGAGAGTACAACACAGGACAATACAGGACAAGAGAGAGTAGAGCGCACGACAATACAGGACAAGAGAGAGTACAGCACAGGATAATACAGGACAAGAGAGAGTACAGCACAGGACAATACAGGACAAGAGAGAGTACAGCACAGGACCATACAGGACAAGCGAGAGTATAGCGCAGAACAATACAGGACAAGAGAGAGTACAGCGCAGGACAATACAGGACAACAGATAGTACAGAGCAGGACAATAGAGGACAAGAGAGAGTACAGCGCAGGACAATACAGGACAACAGATAGTACAGCGCAGGACAATAGAGGACAAGAGAGAGTACAGCGCAGGACAATAGAGGACAGGAGAGAGTACAGCGCAGGACAATACAGGACAACAGATGGTACAGCACAGGACAATAGAGTACAAGAGAGAGTACTGCGCAGGACAATACAGGACAACAGATAATACAGCGCATTACAATACAGGACAAGAGAGAGTACAGCGCAGGACAATACAGGACAAGACAGAGTACAGCACAGGACAATACAGGACAAGAGAGAGTGCAACGCAGGACAATACAGTTCCAGAGAGTGTACGGCACAGGACAATACAGGACAAGAGAGAGTACAGCACAGGACAATACAGTTCCAGAGAGAGTACAACACAGGACAATACAGTACAAGAGAGAGTTCAGCGCAGGACAATACACGACAAGAGAGATTAGAGCGCAAGACAATACAGTTCCAGAGAGAGTACAGCACAGGACAATACAGGACAAGAGAGACTGCAGCGCAGGACATTACAGGACAAGAGAGAGTACAGCGCAGAACAATACAGGACAAGAGAGAGTACAACGCAAGACAATACAGTTCCAGAGAGCGTAGAGCACAGGACAATACAAGACAACAGAGAGTACAGTGCAGGACAATACAAGACAAGAGAGAGTACAGCGCAGGACAATACAGGACAAGAGAGAGTTCAGCACAGGACAATACAGGACAACATATAGTACAGCGCAGGACAATACAGGACAACAGATAGTGCAGCGCAGGACAATACAGGACAAGAGAGAGTACAGCGCAGGACAATACAGGACAAGAGAGTGTACTGCGCAAGACAATACAGTTCCAGAGAGAGTACAGCACAGGACAATACAGGACAAGAGAGAGTACAGGACAGGACAATACAGGACAAGAGGGAGTAGAGCCAGGACAATACAGGACAACAGATAGTACAGCGCAGGACAATACAGGACAAGAGAGAGTACAGCGCAGGACAATACAGGACAAGAGAGTGTACTGCGCAAGACAATACAGTTCCAGAGAGAGTACAGCACAAGACAATACAGGACAAGAGAGAGTACAGGACAGGACAATACAGGACAAGAGAGAGTACAACACAGTACAATACAGGACAAGAGAGAGTACAGCACAGGACAATACATTTCAAGATAGAGTACAACACAGGACAATACAGGACAAGAGAGAGTACAGCGCACGACAATACAGGACAAGAGAGAGTACAGCACAGGATAATACAGGACAAGAGAGAGTACAGCACAGGACAATACAGGACAAGAGAGAGTACAGCACAGGACCATACAGGACAAGCGAGAGTATAGCGCAGAACAATACAGGACAAGAGAGAGTACAGCGCAGGACAATACAGGACAACAGATAGTACAGAGCAGGACAATAGATGACAAGAGAGAGTACAGCGCAGGACAATACAGGACAACAGATAGTACAGCGCAGGACAATAGAGGACAAGAGAGAGTACAGCGCAGGACAATAGAGGACAGGAGAGAGTACAGCGCAGGACAATACAGGACAACAGATGGTACAGCACAGGACAATACAGGACAACAGATGGTACAGCACAGGACAATAGAGTACAAGAGAGAGTACTGCGCAGGACAATACAGGACAACAGATAATACAGCGCATTACAATACAGGACAAGAGAGAGTACAGCGCAGGACAATACAGGACAAGACAGAGTACAGCACAGGACAATACAGGACAAGAGAGAGTGCAACGCAGGACAATACAGTTCCAGAGAGTGTACGGCACAGGACAATACAGGACAAGAGAGAGTACAGCACAGGACAATACAGTTCCAGAGAGAGTACAACACAGGACAATACAGTACAAGAGAGAGTACAGCGCAGGACAATACACGACAAGAGAGATTAGAGCGCAAGACAATACAGTTCCAGAGAGAGTACAGCACAGGACAATACAGGACAAGAGAGACTGCAGCGCAGGACATTACAGAACAAGAGAGAGTACAACGCAAGACAATACAGTTCCAGAGAGCGTAGAGCACAGGACAATGCAAGACAGCAGAGAGTACAGTGCAGGACAATACAAGACAAGAGAGAGTACAGCGCAGGCCAATACAGGACAAGAGAGAGTACAGCGCAGGACAATACAGTTCCAGAGAAAGTACAGCACAGGACAATACAGGACAAGAGAGAGTGCAACGCGGGACAATACAGTTCCAGAGAGTGTACGGCACAAGACAATACAGGACAAGAGAGAGGACAGCACAGGACTATACAGTTCCAGAGAGACTACAGCACAGGACAAAACAGGACAAGAGAGAGTACAGGACAGGACAGTACAGGACAAGAGAGAGAGTACAGCGAAGGACAATACAGTTCAAGAGAGAGTACAACACAGGACAATACAGGACAAGAGAGAGTACAGCGCACGACAATACAGGACAAGAGAGAGTACAGCACAGGACAATACAGGACAAGCGATAGTATAGCGCAGAACAATAGAGGACAAGAGAGAGTACAGCGCAGGGCAATACAGGACAACAGATAGTACAGCGCAGGACAATGGAGGACAAGAGAGAGTACAGCGCAGGACAATAGAGGACAGGAGAGAGTACAGCGCAGGACAATACAGGACAACAGATAGTACAGCACAGGACAATAGAGTACAAGAGAGAGTACTGCGCAGGACAATACAGGACAACAGATAATACAGCGCATTACAATACAGGACAAGAGAGAGTACAGCGCAGGACAATACAGGACAAGACAGAGTACAGCACAGGACAATACAGGACAAGAGAGAGTGCAACGCAGGGCAATACAGTTCCAGAGAGTGTACGGCACAGGACAATACAGGACAAGAGAGAGGACAGCACAGGACAATACAGTTCCAGAGAGAGTACAACACAGGACAATACAGTACAAGAGAGAGTACAGCGCAGGACAATACACGACAAGAGAGATTAGAGCGCAAGACAATACAGTTCCGGAGAGAGAACAGCACAGGACAATACAGGACAAGAGAGACTGCAGCGCAGGAAATTACAGGACAAGAGAGAATACAGCGCAGAACAATACAGGACAAGAGAGAGTACAACGCAAGACAATACAGTTCCAGAGAGCGTACAGCACAGGACAATACAAGACAAGAGAGAGTACAGCGCAGGACAATACAGGACAAGAGAGAGTACAGCGCAGGACAATACTGTTCCAGAGAGAGTACAGCAAAGGAC
Source organism: Hypanus sabinus (assembly GCF_030144855.1). NCBI lineage: Eukaryota > Metazoa > Chordata > Chondrichthyes > Myliobatiformes > Dasyatidae > Hypanus > Hypanus sabinus. Next base: position 112,599,214 of record NC_082707.1, read on the forward strand.
AATAAAGGAAAAGAGAGAGTACAGCGCAGGACAATACCGTACAAGAGAGACTACAGCAGAGGAGAATACAGTTCCAGAGAGAGTACAGCGCAGGACAATACAGGATAAGAGAGAGTAAAGCGCAGGACAATACAGGACAAGAGAGAGTACAGCGCAGGACAATACAGTTCCAGAGAGAGTACAGCACAGGACAATAAAGGAAAAGAGAGAGTATAGCGCAGGACAATACAGGACAAGAGAGAGTACAGCAGAGGAGAATACAGTTCCAGAGAGAGTACAGCGCAGGACAATACAGTTCCACAGAGAGTACAGCACAGGACAATACAGGACAAGAGAGAGTACAGCGCAAGATAATAATGGACAACAGATAGTACAGCGCAGGACAATACAGGACAAGAGAGGGTACAGGACAGGACAATACAGGACAAGAGGGAGTAGAGCCAGGACAATACAGGACAACAGATAGTACAGCGCAGGACAATACAGGACAAGAGAGAGTACAGCGCAGGACAATACAGGACAAGAGAGAGTACTGCGCAAGACAATACAGTTCCAAAGAGAGTACAGCACAGGACAATACAGGACAAGAGAGAGTACAGGACAGGACAATACAGGACAAGAGAGAGTAGAGCGCAGGACAATACAGGACAACAGATAGAACAGCACAGGACAATAGAGGACAAGAGAGAGTACAGCGAAGGACAATACAGGACAACAGATAGTACAGCGCATTACAATACAGGACAAGACAGAGTACAGCGCAGGATAATACAGGACAAGACAGAGTAGAGCACAGGACAATACAGGACAAGAGAGAGTACAACGCAGGACAATACATTTCAAGAGAGTGTACGGCACAGGACAATACAGGACAAGAGAGAGTACAGCACAGGACAATACAGTTCAAGAGGGAGTACAACACAGGACAATACAGGACAAGAGAGAGTAGAGCGCACGACAATACAGGACAAGAGAGAGTACAGCACAGGATAATACAGGACAAGAGAGAGTACAGCACAGGACAATACAGGACAAGAGAGAGTATAGCACAGGACAATACAGGACAAGCGAGAGTATAGCGCAGAACAATACAGGACAAGAGAGAGTACAGCGCAGGACAATACAGGACAAAAGATAGTACAGCGCAGGACAATACAGGACAACAGATAGTACAGCGCAGGACAATAGAGGTCAAGAGAGAGTACTGCGCAGGACAATAGAGGACAGGAGAGAGTACAGCGCAGGACAATACAGGACAACAGATAGTACAGCACAGGACAATAGAGGAGAAGAGAGAGTACAGCGCAGGACAATAGAGGACAAGGGAGAGTACAGCGCCGGACAATACAGGACAACAGATAGAACAGCACAGGACAATAGAGGACAAGAGAGAGTACAGCGAAGGACAATACAGGACAACAGATAGTACAGCGCATTACAATACAGGACAAGACAGAGTACAGCGCAGGAGAAAACAGGACAAGACAGAGTAGAGCACAGGACAATACAGGACAAGAGAGAGTACAACGCAGGACAATACAGTTCCAGAGAGTGTACGGCACAGGACAGTACAGGACAAGAGAGAGTACAACGCAGGACAATACAGTTCAAGAGAGAGTACAACACAGGACAATACAGGACAAGAGAGAGTACAGCGCACGACAATACAGGACAAGAGAGAGTACAGCACAGGATAATACAGGACAAGAGAGAGTACAGCACAGGACAATACAGGACAAGAGAGAGTACAGCACAGGTCCATACAGGACAAGCGAGAGTATAGCGCAGAACAATACAGGACAAGAGAGAGTACAGCGCAGGACAATACAGGACAACAGATAGTACAGCGCAGGACAATAGAGGACAAGAGAGAGTACAGCGCAGGACAATACAGGACAACAGATAGAACAGCGCAGGACAATAGAGGACAAGAGAGAGTACAGCGCAGGACAATAGAGGACAGGAGAGAGTACAGCGCAGGACAATACAGGACAACAGATAATACAGCGCATTACAATACAGGACAAGAGAGAGTACAGCGCAGGACAATACAGGACAAGACAGAGTACAGCACAGGACAATACAGGACAAGAGAGAGTGCAACGCAGGACAATACAGTTCCAGAGAGTGTACGGCACAAGACAATACAGGACAAGAGAGAGGACAGCACAGGACTATACAGTTCCAGAGAGACTACAGCACAGGACAAAACAGGACAAGAGAGAGTACAGGACAGGACAGTACAGGACAAGAGAGAGAGTACAGCGAAGGACAATACAGTTCAAGAGAGAGTACAACACAGGACAATACAGGACAAGAGAGAGTACAGCGCACGACAATACAGGACAAGAGAGAGTACAGCACAGGACAATACAGGACAAGCGATAGTATAGCGCAGAACAATAGAGGACAAGAGAGAGTACAGCGCAGGGCAATACAGGACAACAGATAGTACAGCGCAGGACAATGGAGGACAAGAGAGAGTACAGCGCAGGACAATAGAGGACAGGAGAGAGTACAGCGCAGGACAATACAGGACAACAGATAGTACAGCACAGGACAATAGAGTACAAGAGAGAGTACTGCGCAGGACAATACAGGACAACAGATAATACAGCGCATTACAATACAGGACAAGAGAGAGTACAGCGCAGGACAATACAGGACAAGAGAGAGTACAGCACAGGACAATACAGGACAAGAGAGAGTGCAACGCAGGGCAATACAGTTCCAGAGAGTGTACGGCACAGGACAATACAGGACAAGAGAGAGGACAGCACAGGACAATACAGTTCCAGAGAGAGTACAACACAGGACAATACAGTACAAGAGAGAGTACAGCGCAGGACAATACACGACAAGAGAGATTAGAGCGCAAGACAATACAGTTCCGGAGAGAGAACAGCACAGGACAATACAGGACAAGAGAGACTGCAGCGCAGGAAATTACAGGACAAGAGAGAATACAGCGCAGAACAATACAGGACAAGAGAGAGTACAACGCAAGACAATACAGTTCCAGAGAGCGTACAGCACAGGACAATACAAGACAAGAGAGAGTACAGCGCAGGACAATACAGGACAAGAGAGAGTACAGCGCAGGACAATACTGTTCCAGAGAGAGTACAGCAAAGGACAATAAAGGAAAAGAGAGAGTACAGCGCAGGACAATACCGTACAAGAGAGACTACAGCAGAGGAGAATACAGTTCCAGAGAGAGTACAGCGCAGGACAATACAGGATAAGAGAGAGTAAAGCGCAGGACAATACAGGACAAGAGAGAGTACAGCGCAGGACAATACAGTTCCAGAGAGAGTACAGCACAGGACAATAAAGGAAAAGAGAGAGTATAGCGCAGGACAATACAGGACAAGAGAGAGTACAGCAGAGGAGAATACAGTTCCAGAGAGAGTACAGCGCAGGACAATTCAGTTCCACAGAGAGTACAGCACAGGACAATACAGGACAAGAGAGAGTACAGCGCAAGATAATAATGGACAACAGATAGTACAGCGCAGGACAATACAGGACAAGAGAGGGTACAGGACAGGACAATACAGGACAAGAGGGAGTAGAGCCTGGACAATACAGGACAACAGATAGTACAGCGCAGGACAATACAGGACAAGAGAGAGTACAGCGCAGGACAATACAGGACAAGAGAGAGTACTGCGCAAGACAATACAGTTCCAAAGAGAGTACAGCACAGGACAATACAGGACAAGAGAGAGTACAGGACAGGACAATACAGGACAAGAGAGAGTAGAGCGCAGGACAATACAGGACAACAGATAGAACAGCACAGGACAATAGAGGACAAGAGAGAGTACAGCGAAGGACAATACAGGACAACAGATAGTACAGCGCATTACAATACAGGACAAGACAGAGTACAGCGCAGGATAATACAGGACAAGACAGAGTAGAGCACAGGACAATACAGGACAAGAGAGAGTACAACGCAGGACAATACATTTCAAGAGAGTGTACGGCACAGGACAATACAGGACAAGAGAGAGTACAGCACAGGACAATACAGTTCAAGAGGGAGTACAACACAGGACAATACAGGAAAAGAGAGAGTAGAGCGCACGACAATACAGGACAAGAGAGAGTACAGCACAGGATAATACAGGACAAGAGAGAGTACAGCACAGGACAATACAGGACAAGAGAGAGTATAGCACAGGACAATACAGGACAAGCGAGAGTATAGCGCAGAACAATACAGGACAAGAGAGAGTACAGCGCAGGACAATACAGGACAAAAGATAGTACAGCGCAGGACAATACAGGACAACAGATAGTACAGCGCAGGACAATAGAGGTCAAGAGAGAGTACTGCGCAGGACAATAGAGGACAGGAGAGAGTACAGCGCAGGACAATACAGGACAACAGATAGTACAGCACAGGACAATAGAGGAGAAGAGAGCGTACAGCGCAGGACAATAGAGGACAAGGGAGAGTACAGCGCCGGACAATACAGGACAACAGATAGAACAGCACAGGACAATAGAGGACAAGAGAGAGTACAGCGCAGGACAATGGAGGACAGGAGAGAGTACAGCGCAGGACAATACAGGACAACAGATAATACAGCGCATTACAATACAGGACAAGAGAGAGTACAGCGCAGGACAATACAGGACAAGACAGAGTACAGCGCATTACAATACAGGACAAGACAGAGTACAGCGCAGGAGAAAACAGGACAAGACAGAGTAGAGCACAGGACAATACAGGACAAGAGAGAGTACAACGCAGGACAATACAGTTCCAGAGAGTGTACGGCACAGGACAGTACAGGACAAGAGAGAGTACAACACAGGACAATACAGTTCAAGAGAGAGTACAACACAGGACAATACAGGACAAGAGAGAGTACAGCGCACGACAATACAGGACAAGAGAGAGTACAGCACAGGATAATACAGGACAAGAGAGAGTACAGCACAGGACAATACAGGACAAGAGAGAGTACAGCACAGGTCCATACAGGACAAGCGAGAGTATAGCGCAGAACAATACAGGACAAGAGAGAGTACAGCGCAGGACAATACAGGACAACAGATAGTACAGCGCAGGACAATAGAGGACAAGAGAGAGTACAGCGCAGGACAATACAGGACAACAGATAGAACAGCGCAGGACAATAGAGGACAAGAGAGAGTACAGCGCAGGACAATAGAGGACAGGAGAGAGTACAGCGCAGGACAATACAGGACAACAGATAATACAGCGCATTACAATACAGGACAAGAGAGAGTACAGCGCAGGACAATACAGGACAAGACAGAGTACAGCACAGGACAATACAGGACAAGAGAGAGTGCAACGCAGGACAATACAGTTCCAGAGAGTGTACGGCACAGGACAATACAGGACAAGAGAGAGTACAGCACAGGACAATACAGTTCCAGAGAGAGTACAACACAGGACAATACAGTGCAAGAGAGAGTACAGCGCAGGACAATACACGACAAGAGAGAGTACAGCGCAGAACAATACAGGACAAGAGAGAGTACAACGCAAGACAATACAGTTCCAGACAGCGTACAGCACAGGACAATACAAGACAACAGAGAGTGCAGTGCAGGACAATACAAGACAAGAGAGAGTATAGCGCAGTACAATACAGGACAAGAGAGAGTACAGCACAGGACAATACAGGACAAGAGAGACTATAGCACAGGACAATACAGGAAAAGCGAGAGTATAGCGCAGAACAATACAGGACAAGAGAGAGTACAACGCAGGACAATACAGGACAATAGATAGTACAGCGCAGGACAATAGAGGACAAGAGAGAGTACAGCGCAGGACAATACAGGACAACAGAGAGTACAGCGCAGGACAATAGAGGACAAGAGAGAGTACAGCGCAGGACAATAGAGGACAGGAGAGAGTACAGCGCTGGACAATACAGGACAACAGATAGAACAGCACAGGACAATAGAGGACAAGAGAGAGTACAGCGAAGGACAATACAGGACAACAGATAGTACAGCGCATTACAATACAGGACAAGACAGACTACAGCGCAGGAGAATACAGGAGAAGACAGAGTAGAGCACAGGACAATACAGGACCAGAGAGAGTACAACGCAGGACAATACATTTCCAGAGAGTGTCCGGCACAGGACAATACAGGACAAGAGAGAGTACAGCAGAGGACAATACAGTTCAAGAGAGAGTACAACACAGGACAATACAGGACAAGAGAGAGTACAGCGCACGACAATACAGGACAAGAGAGAGTACAGCACAGGACAATACAGGACAAGAGAGAGTACAGCAGAGGACAATACAGTTCAAGAGAGAGTACAACACAGGACAATACAGGACAAGAGAGAGTACAGCGCACGACAATACAGGACAAGAGAGAGTACAGCACAGGACAATACAGGACAAGAGGGAGTGCAACGCAGGGCAATACAGTTCCAGAGAGTGTACGGCACAGGACAATACAGGACAAGAGAGAGTACAGCACAGGACAATACAATTCCAGAGAGAGTACAACACAGGACAATACAGTACAAGAGAGAGTACAGCGCAGGACAATACACGACAAGAGAGATTAGAGCGCAAGACAATACAGTTCCAGAGAGAGTACAGCACAGGACAATACAGGACAAGAGAGACTGCAGCGCAGGACAATACAGGACAAGAGAGAGTACAGCACAGGACATTACAGGACAAGAGAGAGTACAGCGCAGAACAATACAGGACAAGAGAGAGTACAACGCAAGACAATACAGTTACAGAGAGCGTACAGCACAGGACAATACAAGACAAGAGAGAGTACAGTGCAGGACAATACAAGACAAGAGAGAGTACAGCACAGGACAATACAGTTCCAGAGAAAGTACAGCACAGGACAATAAAGGAAAAGAGAGAGTACAGCGCAGGACAATACAGGAGAAGAGAGAGTAAACCGCAGGACAATACAGGACAAGAGAGAGTACAGCGCAGGACAATACAGGATAAGAGAGAGTAAACCGCAGGACAATACAGGACAACAGATAGTACAGCAGAGGACAATAGAGTACAAGAGACAGTACAGCGCAGGACAATACAGGACAACAGATAGTACAGCACAGGACAATAGAGTACAAGAGAGAGTACAGCGCAGGACAATACAGGACAAGACAGAGTACAGCACAGGACAATACAGGACAAGAGAGAGTACAGCACAGGACAATACAGTTCCAGAGAGAGTACAACACAGGACAGTACAGTACAAGAGAGAATACAGCGCAGGACAATACACGACAAGAGAGATTAGAGCGCAAGACAATACAGTTCCAGAGAGAGTACAGCACAGGACAATACAGGACAACAGATAGTACAGCGCATTACAATACAGGACAAGACAGAGTACAGCGCAGGAGAATACAGGACAAGACAGAGTAGAGCACAGGACAATACAGGACAAGAGAGAGTACAACGCAGGACAATACAGTTCCAGAGAGTGTACGGCACAGGACAATACAGGACAAGAGAGAGTACAGCACAGGACAATACAGTTCCAGAGAGAGTACAACACAGGACAGTACAGTACAAGAGAGAGTACAGCGCAGGACAATACACGACAAGAGAGATTAGAGCGCAAGACAATACAGTTCCAGAGAGAGTACAGCACAGGACAATACAGGACAACAGATAGTACAGCGCATTACAATACAGGACAAGACAGAGTACAGCGCAGGAGAATACAGGACAAGACAGAGTAGAGCACAGGACAATACAGGACAAGAGAGAGTACAACGCAGGGCAATACAGGACAAGAGAGAGTACAGCACAGGACAATACAGGACAAGAGAGACTGCAGCACAGGACAATAGAGGACAAGAGAGAGTACAGCGAAGGACAATACAGGACAACAGATAGTACAGCGCATTACAATACAGGACAAGACAGAGTACAGCGCAGGAGAATACAGGACAAGACAGAGTAGAGCACAGGACAATACAGGACAAGAGAGAGTACAACGCAGGACAATACAGTTCCAGAGAGTGTACGGCACAGGACAGTACAGGACAAGAGAGAGTACATCACAGGACAATACAGTTCAAGAGAGAGTACAACACAGGACAATACAGGACAAGAGAGAGTACAGCGCACGACAATACAGGACAAGAGAGAGTACAGCACAGGACAATACAGGACAAGAGAGAGTACAGCACAGGACAATACAGGACAAGAGAGAGTACAGCACAGGTCCATACAGGACAAGCGAGAGTATAGCGCAGAACAATACAGGACAAGAGAGAGTACAGCGCAGGACAATACAGGACAACAGATAGTACAGCGCAGGACAATAGAGGACAAGAGAGAGTACAGCGCAGGACAATCGAGGACAGGAGAGAGTACAGCGCAGGACAATACAGGACAACAGATAATACAGCGCATTACAATACAGGACAAGAGAGAGTACAGCGCAGGACAATACAGGACAAGACAGAGTACAGCACAGGACAATACAGGACAAGAGAGAGTGCAACGCAGGACAATACAGTTCCAGAGAGTGTACGGCACAGGACAATACAGGACAAGAGAGAGTACAGCACAGGACAATACAGTTCCAGAGAGAGTACAACACAGGACAATACAGTGCAAGAGAGAGTACAGCGCAGGACAATACACGACAAGAGAGATTAGAGCGCAAGACAATACAGTTCCAGAGAGAGTACAGCACAGGACAATACAGTACAAGAGAGACTGCAGCGCAGGACATTACAGGACAAGAGAGAGTACAGCGCAGAACAATACAGGACAAGAGAGAGTACAACGCAAGACAATACAGTTCCAGACAGCGTACAGCACAGGACAATACAAGACAACAGAGAGTACAGTGCAGGACAATACAAGACAAGAGAGAGTACAGCGCAGGACAATACAGGACAAGAGAGAGTACAGCACAGGACAATACAGGACAAGAGAGAGTATAGCACAGGACAATACAGGACAAGCGAGAGTATAGCGCAGAACAATACAGGACAATAGATAGTACAGCGCAGGACAATAGAGGACAAGAGAGAGTACAGCGCAGGACAATACAGGACAACAGAGAGTACAGCGCAGGACAATAGAGGACAGGAGAGAGTACAGCGCTGGACAATACAGGAGAAGACAGAGTAGAGCACAGGACAATACAGGACCAGAGATCGTACAACGCAGGACAATACATTTCCAGAGAGTGTCCGGCACAGGACAATACAGGACAAGAGAGAGTACAGCAGAGGACAATACAGTTCAAGAGAGAGTACAACACAGGACAATACAGGACAAGAGAGAGTACAGCGCACGACAATACAGGACAAGATAGAGTACAGCACAGGACAATACAGGACAAGAGAGAGTACTGCGCAAGACAACACAGTTCCATAGAGAGTACAGCACAGGACAATACAGGACAAGAGAGAGTACAGGACCGGACAATACAGGACAAGAGAGAGTAGAGCGCAGGACAATACAGGACAACAGATAGTACAGCGCAGGACAATAGAGGACAAGAGAGATTACAGCGCAGGACAATACAGAACTACAGATAGTACAGCACAGGACAATAGAGGAGAAGAGAGAATACAGCACAGGACAATAGAGGACAAGATAGAGTACAGCGCAGGACAATACAGGACAACAGATAGTACAGCGCATTACAATACAGGACAAGAGAGAGTACAGCGCAGGAGAATACAGGACAAGAGAGAGTACAGCACAGGACAATACAGTTCAAGAGAGAGTACAACACAGGACAATTCAGGACAAGAGAGAGTACAGGGCAGGACAATACAGGACAAGAGAGAGTACAGAGCAAGACAATACAGTTCCAGAGAGAGTACGGCACAGGACAATACAGGACAAGAGAGAGTACAGCGCAGGACAATACAGCACAACAGATAGTACAGCGCAGGACAATAGAGAACAGGAGAGAATGCAGCGCAGGACAGTACAGGGCAACAGATAGTACAGCACAGGACAATAGAGGACAAGAGAGAGTACAGCGCAGGACAAGACAGAGTACAGCACAGGACAATACAGGACAAGAGAGAGTGCAACGCGGGACAATACAGTTCCAGAGAGTGTACGGCACACGACAATACAGGACAAGAGAGAGGACAGCACAGGACAATACAGTTCCAGTGAGAGTACAGCACAGGACAATACAGGACAAGAGAGAGTACAGGACAGGACAATACAGGACAAGAGAGAGAGTAGAGCGCAGGACAATACAGGACAACAGATAGTACAGCGCAGGACAACAGAGGACAAGAGAGAGTACAGCGCAGGACAATACAGGACAACAGATAGTACAGCACAGGACAATAGAGGAGAAGAGAGAGTACAGCGCAGGACAATAGAGGACAAGAGAGAGTACAGCGCCGGACAATACAGGACAACAGATAGAACAGCACAGGACAATAGAGGACAAGAGAGAGTACAGCGCATTACAATACAGGACAAGACAGAGTACAGCGCAGGAGAATACAGGACAAGACAGAGTAGAGCACAGGACAATACAGGACAAGAGAGAGTGCAACGCAAGACAATACATTTCCAAAGAGTGTACGGCACAGGACAATACAGGACAAGAGAGAGTACAGCACAGGACAATACAGTTCAAGAGAGAGTACAACACAGGACAATACAGGACAAGAGAGACTACAGCGCACGACAATACAAGGCAAGAGAGAGTACAGCACAGGATAATACAGGACAAGAGAGAGTACAGCACAGGACAATACAGGACAAGAGAGAGTACAGCGCAGGACAATACAGGACAACAGATAGTACAGCGTAGGACAATACAGGACAAGAGAGAGTACAGCGCAGGACAATACAGGGCAAGAGAGAGTACAGCGCAGGACAATACAGGGCAAGAGAGAGTACAGCGCAGGAGAATACAGTACAAGACAGAGTAGAGCACAGGACAATACAGGACAAGAGAGAGTACAACGCAGGACAATACAGTTCCAGAGAGTGTACGGCACAGGACAGTACAGGACAAGAGAGAGTACATCACAGGACAATACAGTTCAAGAGAGAGTACAACACAGGACAATACAGGACAAGAGAGAGTACAGCGCACGACAATACAGGACAAGAGAGAGTACAGCACAGGATAATACAGGACAAGAGAGAGTACAGCACAGGACAATACAGGACAAGAGAGAGTACAGCACAGGTCCATACAGGACAAGCGAGAGTATAGCGCAGAACAATACAGGACAAGAGAGAGTACAGCGCAGGACAATACAGGACAACAGATAGTACAGCGCAGGACAATAGAGGACAAGAGAGAGTACAGCGCAGGACAATCGAGGACAGGAGAGAGTACAGCGCAGGACAATACAGGACAACAGATAATACAGCGCATTACAATACAGGACAAGGGAGAGTACAGCGCAGGAGAAAACAGGACAAGACAGAGTAGAGCACAGGACAATACAGGACAAGAGAGAGTACAACGCAGGACAATACAGTTCCAGAGAGTGTACGGCACAGGACAGTACAGGACAAGAGAGAGTACAACACAGGACAATACAGTTCAAGAGAGAGTACAACACAGGACAATACAGGACAAGAGAGAGTACAGCGCACGACAATACAGGACAAGAGAGAGTACAGCACAGGATAATACAGGACAAGAGAGAGTACAGCACAGGACAATACAGGACAAGAGAGAGTACAGCACAGGTCCATACAGGACAAGCGAGAGTATAGCGCAGAACAATACAGGACAAGAGAGAGTACAGCGCAGGACAATACAGGACAACAGATAGTACAGCGCAGGACAATAGAGGACAAGAGAGAGTACAGCGCAGGACAATACAGGACAACAGATAGAACAGCGCAGGACAATAGAGGACAAGAGATAATACAGCGCATTACAATACAGGACAAGAGAGAGTACAGCGCAGGACAATACAGGACAAGACAGAGTCAAGCACAGGACAATACAGGACAAGAGAGAGTGCAACGCAGGACAATACAGAACAAGACAGAGTCCAGCACAGGACAATACAGGACAAGAGAGAGTGCAACACTGGGCAATACAGTTCCAGAGAGTGTACGGCACAGGACAATACAGGACAAGAGAGAGTACAGCACAGGACAATACAGTTCCAGAGAGAGTACAACACAGGACAATACAGTGCAAGAGAGAGTACAGCGCAGGACAATACACGACAAGAGAGATTAGAGCGCAAGACAATACAGTTCCAGAGAGAGTACAGCACAGGACAATACAGTACAAGAGAGACTGCAGCGCAGGACATTACAGGACAAGAGAGAGTACAGCGCAGAACAATACAGGACAAGAGAGAGTACAACGCAAGACAATACAGTTCCAGACAGCGTACAGCACAGGACAATACAAGACAACAGAGAGTACAGTGCAGGACAATACAAGACAAGAGAGAGTACAGCGCAGGACAATACAGGACAAGAGAGAGTACAGCACAGGACAATACAGGACAAGAGAGAGTATAGCACAGGACAATACAGGACAAGCGAGAGTACAGCGCAGGACAATACAGGACAACAGATAATACAGCGCATTACAATACAGGACAAGGGAGAGTACAGCGCAGGAGAAAACAGGACAAGACAGAGTAGAGCACAGGACAATACAGGACAAGAGAGAGTACAACGCAGGACAATACAGTTCCAGAGAGTGTACGGCACAGGACAGTACAGGACAAGAGAGAGTACAACACAGGACAATACAGTTCAAGAGAGAGTACAACACAGGACAATACAGGACAAGAGAGAGTACAGCGCACGACAATACAGGACAAGAGAGGGTACAGCACAGGATAATACAGGACAAGAGAGAGTACAGCACAGGACAATACAGGACAAGAGAGAGTACAGCACAGGTCCATACAGGACAAGCGAGAGTATAGCGCAGAACAATACAGGACAAGAGAGAGTACAGCGCAGGACAATACAGGACAACAGATAGTACAGCGCAGGACAATAGAGGACAAGAGAGAGTACAGCGCAGGACAATACAGGACAACAGATAGAACAGCGCAGGACAATACAGGACAACAGATAATACAGCGCATTACAATACAGGACAAGAGAGAGTACAGCGCAGGACAATACAGGACAAGACAGAGTACAGCACAGGACAATACAGGACAAGAGAGAGTGCAACGCAGGACAATACAGTTCCAGAGAGTGTACGGCACAGGACAATACAGGACAAGAGAGAGTACAGCACAGGAAAATACAGTTCCAGAGAGAGTACAACACAGGACAATACAGTGCAAGAGAGAGTACAGCGCAGGACAATACACGACAAGAGAGATTAGAGCGCAAGACAATACAGTTCCAGAGAGAGTACAGCACAGGACAATACAGTACAAGAGAGACTGCAGCGCAGGACATTACAGGACAAGAGAGAGTACAGCGCAGAACAATACAGGACAAGAGAGAGTACAACGCAAGACAATACAGTTCCAGACAGCGTACAGCACAGGACAATACAAGACAACAGAGAGTACAGTGCAGGACAATACAAGACAAGAGAGAGTACAGCGCAGGACAATACAGGACAAGAGAGAGTACAGCACAGGACAATACAGGACAAGAGAGAGTATAGCACAGGACAATACAGGACAAGCGAGAGTATAGCGCAGAACAATACAGGACAAGAGAGAGTACAACGCAGGACAATACAGGACAATAGATAGTACAGCGCAGGACAATAGAGGACAAGAGAGAGTACAGCGCAGGACAATACAGGACAACAGAGAGTACAGCACAGGACAATAGAGGACAAGAGAGAGTACAGCTCAGGACAATAGAGGACAGGAGTGAGTACAGCGCTGGACAATACAGGAGAAGACAGAGTAGAGCACAGGACAATACAGGACCAGAGATCGTACAACGCAGGACAATACATTTCCAGAGAGTGTCCGGCACAGGACAATACAGGACAAGAGAGAGTACAGCAGAGGACAATACAGTTCAAGAGAGAGTACAACACAGGACAATACAGGACAAGAGAGAGTACAGCGCACGACAATACAGGACAAGATAGAGTACAGCACAGGACAATACAGGACAAGAGAGAGTACAGCAGAGGACAATTCAGGACAAGCGAGAGTATAGCGCAGGACAATACAGGACAAGAGAGAGTCGAGCGCAGGACAATACAGGACAACAGATAGTACAGCACAGGACAATAGAGTACAAGAGACAGTACAGCGCAGGACAATACAGGACAAGACAGACTACAGCACAGGACAATACAGGACAAGAGAGAGTGCAACACTGGGCAATACAGTTCCAGAGAGTGTACGGCACAGGACAATACAGGATAAGAGAGAGGACAGCACAGGACAATACAATTCCAGAGAGAGTACAACACAGGACAATACAGTACAACAGAGAGTACAGCGCAGGACAATACACGACAAGAGAGATTAGAGCGCAAGACAATACAGTTCCAGAGAGAGTACAGCACAGGACAATACAGGACAAGAGAGACTGCAGCGCAGGACATTACAGGACAAGAGAGAGTACAGCGCAGAACAATACAGGACAAGAGAGAGTACAGCGCAGGACAATACAGGACAACAGATAGTACAGCGTAGGACAATAGAGGACAAGAGAGAGTACAGCGCAGGACAATACAGGACAACAGATAGTACAGCGCAGGACAATAGAGGTCAAGAGAGAGTACAGCGCAGGACAATAGAGGACAGTAGAGAGTACAGCGCAGGACAATACAGGACAACAGATAGTACAGCACAGGACAATAGAGGAGAAGAGAGAGTACAGCGCAGGACAATAGAGGACAAGAGAGAGTACAGCGCCGGACAGTACAGGACAACAGATAGAACAGCACAGGACAATAGAGGACAAGAGAGAGTACAGCGAAGGACAATACAGGACAACAGATAGTACAGCGCATTACAATACAGGACAAGACAGAGTACAGCGCAGGAGAATACAGGACAAGACAGAGTAGAGCACAGGACAATACAGGGCAAGAGAGAGTACAGCACAGGATAATACAGGACAAGAGAGAGTACAGCGCAGGACAATACAGGATAAGAGAGAGTAAAGCGCAGGACAATACAGGACAAGAGAGAGTACAGCGCAGGACAATACAGTTCCAGAGAGAGTACAGCACAGGACAATAAAGGAAAAGAGAGAGTATAGCGCAGGACAATACAGGACAAGAGAGAGTACAGCAGAAGAGAATACAGTTCCAGAGAGAGTACAGCGCAGGACAATACAGTTCCAGAGAGAGTACAGCACAGGACAATACAGGACAAGAGAGAGTACACCGCAGGATAATAATGGACAACAGATAGTACAGCGCAGGACAATACAGGACAAGAGAGAGTACAGTGCAGGACAATACAGGACAAGAGGGAGTAGAGCCAGGACAATACAGGACAACAGATAGTACAGCACAGGACAATACAGGACAAGAGAGAGTACAGCGCAGGGCAATACAGGACAAGAGAGAGTACTGCGCAAGACAATACAGTTCCAAAGAGAGTACAGCACAGGACAATACAGGACAAGAGAGAGTACAGGACAGGACAATACAGGACAAGAGAGAGTTGAGCGCAGGACAATACAGGACAACAGATAGAACAGCACAGGACAATAGAGGACAAGAGAGAGTACAGCGAAGGACAATACAGGACAACAGATATTACAGCGCATTACAATACAGGACAAGACAGAGTACAGCGCAGGATAATACAGGACAAGACAGAGTAGAGCACAGGACAATACAGGACAAGAGAGAGTACAACGCAGGACAATACATTTCCAGAGAGTGTACGGCACAGGACAATACAGGACAAGAGAGAGTACAGCACAGGACAATACAGTTCAAGAGGGAGTACAACACAGGACAATACAGGACAAGAGAGAGTACAGCGCACAACAATACAGGACAAGAGAGAGTACAGCACAGGATAATACAGGACAAGAGAGAGTACAGCACAGGACAATACAGGACAAGAGAGAGTATAGCACAGGACAATACAGGACAAGCGAGAGTATAGCGCAGAACAATACAGGACAAGAGAGAGTACAGCGCAGGACAATACAGGACAACAGATAGTACAGCGCAGGACAATAGAGGACAAGAGAGAGTACAGCGCATTACAATACAGGACAAGAGAGAGTACAGCGCAGGACAATACAGGACAAGACAGAGTACAGCACAGGACAATACAGGACAAGAGAGAGTGCAACGCAGGACAATACAGTTCCAGAGAGTGTACGGCACAGGACAATACAGGACAAGAGAGAGTACAGCACAGGAAAATACAGTTCCAGAGAGAGTACAACACAGGACAATACAGTGCAAGAGAGAGTACAGCGCAGGACAATACACGACAAGAGAGATTAGAGCGCAAGACAATACAGTTCCAGAGAGAGTACAGCACAGGACAATACAGTACAAGAGAGACTGCAGCGCAGGACATTACAGGACAAGAGAGAGTACAGAGCAGAACAATACAGGACAAGAGAGAGTACAACGCAAGACAATACAGTTCCAGACAGCGTACAGCACAGGACAATACAAGACAACAGAGAGTACAGTGCAGGACAATACAAGACAAGAGAGAGTACAGCGCAGGACAATACAGGACAAGAGAGAGTACAGCACAGGACAATACAGGACAAGAGAGAGTATAGCACAGGACAATACAGGACAAGCGAGAGTATAGCGCAGAACAATACAGGACAAGAGAGAGTACAACGCAGGACAATACAGGACAATAGATAGTACAGCGCAGGACAATAGAGGACAAGAGAGAGTACAGCGCAGGACAATACAGGACAACAGAGAGTACAGCACAGGACAATAGAGGACAAGAGAGAGTACAGCGCAGGACAATAGAGGACAGGAGTGAGTACAGCGCTGGACAATACAGGAGAAGACAGAGTAGAGCACAGGACAATACAGGACCAGAGATCGTACAACGCAGGACAATACATTTCCAGAGAGTGTCCGGCACAGGACAATACAGGACAAGAGAGAGTACAGCAGAGGACAATACAGTTCAAGAGAGAGTACAACACAGGACAATACAGGACAAGAGAGAGTACAGCGCACGACAATACAGGACAAGATAGAGTACAGCACAGGACAATACAGGACAAGAGAGAGTACAGCAGAGGACAATTCAGGACAAGCGAGAGTATAGCGCAGGACAATACAGGACAAGAGAGAGTCGAGCGCAGGACAATACAGGACAACAGATAGTACAGCACAGGACAATAGAGTACAAGAGATAGTACAGCGCAGGACAATACAGGACAAGAGAGAGTACAGCACAGGACAATACAGGGCAAGAGAGAGTGCAACACTGGGCAATACAGTTCCAGAGAGTGTACGGCACAGGACAATACAGGATAAGAGAGAGGACAGCACAGGACAATACAATTCCAGAGAGAGTACAACACAGGACAATACAGTACAACAGAGAGTACAGCGCAGGACAATACACGACAAGAGAGATTAGAGCACAAGACAATACAGTTCCAGAGAGAGTACAGCACAGGACAATACAGGACAAGAGAGACTGCAGCGCAGGACATTACAGGACAAGAGAGAGTACAGCGCAGAACAATACAGGACAAGAGAGAGTACAGCGCAGGACAATACAGGACAACAGATAGTACAGCGTAGGACAATAGAGGACAAGAGAGAGTACAGCGCAGGACAATACAGGACAACAGATAGTACAGCGCAGGACAATAGAGGTCAAGAGAGAGTACAGCGCAGGA
Organism: Hypanus sabinus; assembly: GCF_030144855.1. Classification (NCBI taxonomy): domain Eukaryota; kingdom Metazoa; phylum Chordata; class Chondrichthyes; order Myliobatiformes; family Dasyatidae; genus Hypanus; species Hypanus sabinus. Next base: position 112,616,996 of record NC_082707.1, read on the forward strand.
CAATAGAGGACAGTAGAGAGTACAGCGCAGGACAATACAGGACAACAGATAGTACAGCACAGGACAATAGAGGAGAAGAGAGAGTACAGCGCAGGACAATAGAGGACAAGAGAGAGTACAGCGCCGGACAGTACAGGACAACAGATAGAACAGCACAGGACAATAGAGGACAAGAGAGAGTACAGCGAAGGACAATACAGGACAACAGATAGTACAGCGCATTACAATACAGGACAAGACAGAGTACAGCGCAGGAGAATACAGGACAAGACAGAGTAGAGCACAGGACAATACAGGGCAAGAGAGAGTACAGCACAGGATAATACAGGACAAGAGAGAGTACAGCGCAGGACAATACAGGATAAGAGAGAGTAAAGCGCAGGACAATACAGGACAAGAGAGAGTACAGCGCAGGACAATACAGTTCCAGAGAGAGTACAGCACAGGACAATAAAGGAAAAGAGAGAGTATAGCGCAGGACAATACAGGACAAGAGAGAGTACAGCAGAAGAGAATACAGTTCCAGAGAGAGTACAGCGCAGGACAATACAGTTCCAGAGAGAGTACAGCACAGGACAATACAGGACAAGAGAGAGTACACCGCAGGATAATAATGGACAACAGATAGTACAGCGCAGGACAATACAGGACAAGAGAGAGTACAGTGCAGGACAATACAGGACAAGAGGGAGTAGAGCCAGGACAATACAGGACAACAGATAGTACAGCACAGGACAATACAGGACAAGAGAGAGTACAGCGCAGGGCAATACAGGACAAGAGAGAGTACTGCGCAAGACAATACAGTTCCAAAGAGAGTACAGCACAGGACAATACAGGACAAGAGAGAGTACAGGACAGGACAATACAGGACAAGAGAGAGTTGAGCGCAGGACAATACAGGACAACAGATAGAACAGCACAGGACAATAGAGGACAAGAGAGAGTACAGCGAAGGACAATACAGGACAACAGATATTACAGCGCATTACAATACAGGACAAGACAGAGTACAGCGCAGGATAATACAGGACAAGACAGAGTAGAGCACAGGACAATACAGGACAAGAGAGAGTACAACGCAGGACAATACATTTCCAGAGAGTGTACGGCACAGGACAATACAGGACAAGAGAGAGTACAGCACAGGACAATACAGTTCAAGAGGGAGTACAACACAGGACAATACAGGACAAGAGAGAGTACAGCGCACAACAATACAGGACAAGAGAGAGTACAGCACAGGATAATACAGGACAAGAGAGAGTACAGCACAGGACAATACAGGACAAGAGAGAGTATAGCACAGGACAATACAGGACAAGCGAGAGTATAGCGCAGAACAATACAGGACAAGAGAGAGTACAGCGCAGGACAATACAGGACAACAGATAGTACAGCGCAGGACAATAGAGGACAAGAGAGAGTACAGCGCAGGACAATACAGGACAACAGATAGTACAGCGCAGGACAATAGAGGTCAAGAGAGAGTACAGCGCAGGACAATAGAGGACAGGAGAGAGTACAGCGCAGGACAATACAGGACAACAGATAGTATAGCACAGGACAATAGAGGAGAAGAGAGAGTGCAGCGCAGGACAATAGAGGACAAGAGAGAGTACAGCGCCGGACAATACAGGACAACAGATAGAACAGCACAGGACAATAGAGGACAAGAGAGAGTACAGCGAAGGACAATACAGGACAACAGATAGTACAGCGCATTACAATACAGGACAAGACAGAGTACAGCGCAGGAGAATACAGGACAAGACAGAGTAGAGCACAGGACAATACAGGACAAGAGAGAGTACAACGCAGGACAATACAGTTCCAGAGACTGTACGGCACAGGACAGTACAGGACAAGAGAGAGTACATCACAGGACAATACAGTTCAAGAGAGAGTACAACACAGGACAATACAGGACAAGAGAGAGTACAGCGCACGACAATACAGGACAAGAGAGGGTACAGCACAGGATAATACAGGACAAGAGAGAGTACAGCACAGGACAATACAGGACAAGAGAGAGTACAGCACAGGATAATACAGGACAAGAGAGAGTACAGCACAGGACAATACAGGACAAGAGAGAGTACAGCGCAGAACAATACAGGACAAGAGAGAGTACAGCGCACGACAATACAGGACAAGAGAGAGTACAGCACAGGATAATACAGGACAAGAGAGAGTACAGCACAGGACAATACAGGACAAGAGAGAGTACAGCGCAGAACAATACAGGACAAGAGAGAGTACAGCGCAGGACAATACAGGACAACAGATAGTACAGCGCAGGACAATAGAGGACAAGAGAGAGTACAGCGCAGGACAATACACGATAAGAGAGATTAGAGCGCAAGACAATACAGTTCCAGTGAGAGTACAGCACAGGACAATACAGGACAAGAGAGTACAGCGCAGAACAATACAGGACAAGAGAGAGTACAGCACAGGACAATAGAGGAGAAGAGAGAGTGCAGCGCAGGACAATAGAGGACAAGAGAGAGTACAGCGCCGGACAATACAGGACAACAGCTAGAACAGCACAGGACAATAGAGGACAAGAGAGAGTACAGCGAAGGACAATACAGGACAACAGATAGTACAGCGCATTACAATACAGGACAAGACAGAGTACAGCGCAGGAGAATACAGGACAAGACTGAGTAGAGCACAGGACAATACAGGACAAGAGAGAGTACAACGCAGGACAATACAGTTCCAGAGAGTGTACGGCACAGGACAGTACAGGACAAGAGAGAGTACAGTGCAGGACAATACAAGACAAGAGAGAGTACAGCGCAGGACAATACAGGACAAGAGAGAGTACAGCACAGGACAATACAGTTCCAGAGAGAGTACGGCACAGGACAGTACAGGACAAGAGAGAGTACATCACAGGACAATACAGTTCAAGAGAGAGTACAACACAGGACAATACAGGACAAGAGAGAGTACAGCGCACGACAATACAGGACAAGAGAGAGTACAGCACAGGATAATACAGGACAAGAGAGAGTACAGCACAGGACAATACAGGACAAGAGAGAGTACAGCACAGGATAATACAGGACAAGAGAGAGTACAGCACAGGACAATACAGGACAAGAGAGAGTACAGCGCAGAACAATACAGGACAAGAGAGAGTACAGCGCACGACAATACAGGACAAGAGAGAGTACAGCACAGGATAATACAGGACAAGAGAGAGTACAGCACAGGACAATACAGGACAAGTGAGAGTACAGCGCAGAACAATACAAGACAAGAGAGTGTACAGCGCAGGACAATACAGGACAACAGATAGTACAGCGCAGGACAATAGAGGACAAGAGAGAGTACAGCGCAGGACAATACACGACAAGAGAGATTAGAGCGCAAGACAATACAGTTCCAGAGAGAGTACAGCACAGGACAATACAGGACAAGAGAGAGTACAGCGCAGAACAATACAGGACAAGAGAGAGTACAGCACAGGACAATAGAGGAGAAGAGAGAGTGCAGCGCAGGACAATAGAGGACAAGAGAGAGTACAGCGCCGGACAATACAGGACAACAGATAGAACAGCACAGGACAATAGAGGACAAGAGAGAGTACAGCGAAGGACAATACAGGACAACAGATAGTACAGCGCATTACAATACAGGACAAGACAGAGTACAGCGCAGGAGAATACAGGACAAGACAGAGTAGAGCACAGGACAATACAGGACAAGAGAGAGTACAACGCAGGACAATACAGTTCCAGAGAGTGTACGGCACAGGACAGTACAGGACAAGAGAGAGTACAGTGCAGGACAATACAAGACAAGAGAGAGTACAGCGCAGGACAATACAGGACAAGAGAGAGTACAGCACAGGACAATACAGTTCCAGAGAGAGTACAGCACAGGACAATACAGTACAAGAGAGACTGCAGCGAAGGACATTACAGGACAAGAGAGAGTACAGCGCAGAACAATACAGGACAAGAGAGAGTACAACGCAAGACAATACAGTTCCAGACAGCGTACAGCACAGGACAATACAAGACAACAGAGAGTACAGTGCAGGACAATACAAGACAAGAGAGAGTACAGCGCAGGACAATACAGGACAACAGATAGAACAGCACAGGACAATAGAGGACAAGAGAGAGTACAGCGAAGGACAATACAGGACAACAGATAGTACAGCGCATTACAATACAGGACAAGACAGAGTACAGCGCAGGAGAATACAGGACAAGACAGAGTAGAGCACAGGACAATACAGGACAAGTGAGAGTACAGCGCAGAACAATACAGGACAAGAGAGAGTACAGCGCAGGACAATACAGGACAACAGATAGTACAGCGCAGGACAATAGAGGACAAGAGAGAGTACAGCGCAGGACAATACACGACAAGAGAGATTAGAGCGCAAGACAATACAGTTCCAGAGAGAGTACAGCGCAGAACAATACAGGACAAGAGAGAGTACAGCACAGGACAATAGAGGAGAAGAGAGAGTGCAGCGCAGGACAATAGAGGACAAGAGAGAGTACAGCGCCGGACAATACAGGACAACAGATAGAACAGCACAGGACAATAGAGGACAAGAGAGAGTACAGCGAAGGACAATACAGGACAACAGATAGTACAGCGCATTACAATACAGGACAAGACAGAGTACAGCGCAGGAGAATACAGGACAAGACAGAGTAGAGCACAGGACAATACAGGACAAGAGAGAGTACAACGCAGGACAATACAGGACAAGAGAGAGTACAGCACAGGACAATACAGTTCCAGAGAGAGTACGGCACAGGACAGTACAGGACAAGAGAGAGTACATCACAGGACAATACAGTTCAAGAGAGAGTACAACACAGGACAATACAGGACAAGAGAGAGTACAGCGAAGGACAATACAGGACAACAGATAGAACAGCGCATTACAATACAGGACAAGACAGAGTACAGCGCAGGAGAATACAGGACAAGACAGAGTAGAGCACAGGACAATACAGGACAAGAGAGAGTACAGCGCAGAACAATATAGGACAAGAGAGAGTACAGCACAGGACAATAGAGGAGAAGAGAGAGTGCAGCGCAGGACAATAGAGGACAAGAGAGAGTACAGCGCCGGACAATACAGGACAACAGATAGAACAGCACAGGACAATAGAGGACAAGAGAGAGTACAGCGAAGGACAATACAGGACAACAGATAGTACAGCGCATTACAATACAGGACAAGACAGAGTACAGCGCAGGAGAATACAGGACAAGACAGAGTAGAGCAGAGGACAATACAGGACAAGAGAGAGTACAACGCAGGACAATACAGTTCCAGAGAGTGTACGGCACAGGACAGTACAGGACAAGAGAGAGTACAGCGCAGGAGAATACAGGACAAGACAGAGTAGAGCACAGGACAATACAGGACAAGTGAGAGTACAGCGCAGAACAATACAGGACAAGAGAGAGTACAGCGCAGGACAATACAGGACAACAGATAGTACAGCGCAGGACAATAGAGGACAAGAGAGAGTACAGCGCAGGACAATACACGACAAGAGAGATTAGAGCGCAAGACAATACAGTTCCAGAGAGAGTACAGCGCAGAACAATACAGGACAAGAGAGAGTACAGCACAGGACAATAGAGGAGAAGAGAGAGTGCAGCGCAGGACAATAGAGGACAAGAGAGAGTACAGCGCCGGACAATACAGGACAACAGATAGAACAGCACAGGACAATAGAGGACAAGAGAGAGTACAGCGAAGGACAATACAGGACAACAGATAGTACAGCGCATTACAATACAGGACAAGACAGAGTACAGCGCAGGAGAATACAGGACAAGACAGAGTAGAGCACAGGACAATACAGGACAAGAGAGAGTACAACGCAGGACAATACAGGACAAGAGAGAGTACAGCACAGGACAATACAGTTCCAGAGAGAGTACGGCACAGGACAGTACAGGACAAGAGAGAGTACATCACAGGACAATACAGTTCAAGAGAGAGTACAACACAGGACAATACAGGACAAGAGAGAGTACAGCGAAGGACAATACAGGACAACAGATAGAACAGCGCATTACAATACAGGACAAGACAGAGTACAGCGCAGGAGAATACAGGACAAGACAGAGTAGAGCACAGGACAATACAGGACAAGAGAGAGTACAGCGCAGAACAATATAGGACAAGAGAGAGTACAGCACAGGACAATAGAGGAGAAGAGAGAGTGCAGCGCAGGACAATAGAGGACAAGAGAGAGTACAGCGCCGGACAATACAGGACAACAGATAGAACAGCACAGGACAATAGAGGACAAGAGAGAGTACAGCGAAGGACAATACAGGACAACAGATAGTACAGCGCATTACAATACAGGACAAGACAGAGTACAGCGCAGGAGAATACAGGACAAGACAGAGTAGAGCACAGGACAATACAGGACAAGAGAGAGTACAACGCAGGACAATACAGTTCCAGAGAGTGTACGGCACAGGACAGTACAGGACAAGAGAGAGTACAGTGCAGGACAATACAAGACAAGAGAGAGTACAGCGCAGGACAATACAGGACAAGAGAGAGTACAGCACAGGACAATACAGTTCCAGAGAGAGTACGGCACAGGACAGTACAGGACAAGAGAGAGTACATCACAGGACAATACAGTTCAAGAGAGAGTACAACACAGGACAATACAGGACAAGAGAGAGTACAGCGCACGACAATACAGGACAAGAGAGAGTACAGCACAGGATAATACAGGACAAGAGAGAGTACAGCACAGGACAATACAGGACAAGAGAGAGTACAGCACAGGATAATACAGGACAAGAGAGAGTACAGCACAGGACAATACAGGACAAGAGAGAGTACAGCGCAGAACAATACAGGACAAGAGAGAGTACAGCGCACGACAATACAGGACAAGAGAGAGTACAGCACAGGATAATACAGGACAAGAGAGAGTACAGCACAGGACAATACAGGACAAGTGAGAGTACAGCGCAGAACAATACAGGACAAGAGAGAGTACAGCGCAGGACAATACAGGACAACAGATAGTACAGCGCAGGACAATAGAGGACAAGAGAGAGTACAGCGCAGGACAATACACGACAAGAGAGATTAGAGCGCAAGACAATACAGTTCCAGAGAGAGTACAGCACAGGACAATACAGGACAAGAGAGAGTACAGCGCAGAACAATACAGGACAAGAGAGAGTACAGCACAGGACAATAGAGGAGAAGAGAGAGTGCAGCGCAGGACAATAGAGGACAAGAGAGAGTACAGCGCCGGACAATACAGGACAACAGATAGAACAGCACAGGACAATAGAGGACAAGAGAGAGTACAGCGAAGGACAATACAGGACAACAGATAGTACAGCGCATTACAATACAGGACAAGACAGAGTACAGCGCAGGAGAATACAGGACAAGACAGAGTAGAGCACAGGACAATACAGGACAAGAGAGAGTACAACGCAGGACAATACAGTTCCAGAGAGTGTACGGCACAGGACAGTACAGGACAAGAGAGAGTACAGTGCAGGACAATACAAGACAAGAGAGAGTACAGCGCAGGACAATACAGGACAAGAGAGAGTACAGCACAGGACAATACAGTTCCAGAGAGAGTACAGCACAGGACAATACAGTACAAGAGAGACTGCAGCGCAGGACATTACAGGACAAGAGAGAGTACAGCGCAGAACAATACAGGACAAGAGAGAGTACAGCACAGGATAATACAGGACAAGAGAGAGTACAGCACAGGACAATACAGGACAAGAGAGAGTACAGCACAGGATAATACAGGACAAGAGAGAGTACAGCACAGGACAATACAGGACAAGAGAGAGTACAGCGCAGAACAATACAGGACAAGAGAGAGTACAGCGCACGACAATACAGGACAAGAGAGAGTACAGCACAGGATAATACAGGACAAGAGAGAGTACAGCACAGGACAATACAGGACAACAGATAGTACAGCGCAGGACAATAGAGGACAAGAGGGAGTACAGCGCAGAACAATACAGGACAAGAGAGAATACAGCGCAGGACAATACAGGACAACAGATAGTACAGCGCAGGACAATAGAGGACAAGAGAGAGTACAGCGCAGGACAATACACGACAAGAGAGATTAGAGCGCAAGACAATACAGTTCCAGAGAGAGTACAGCACAGGACAATACAGGACAAGAGAGAGTACAGCGCAGAACAATACAGGACAAGAGAGAGTACAGCACAGGACAATAGAGGAGAAGAGAGATTGCAGCGCAGGACAATAGAGGACAAGAGAGAGTACAGCGCCGGACAATACAGGACAACAGATAGAACAGCACAGGACAATATAGGACAAGAGAGAGTACAGCACAGGACAATAGAGGAGAAGAGAGAGTGCAGCGCAGGACAATAGAGGACAAGAGAGAGTACAGCGCCGGACAATACAGGACAACAGATAGAACAGCACAGGACAATAGAGGACAAGAGAGAGTACAGCGAAGGACAATACAGGACAACAGATAGTACAGCGCATTACAATACAGGACAAGACAGAGTACAGCGCAGGAGAATACAGGACAAGACAGAGTAGAGCACAGGACAATACAGGACAAGAGAGAGTACAACGCAGGACAATACAGTTCCAGAGAGTGTACGGCACAGGACAGTACAGGACAAGAGAGAGTACAGTGCAGGACAATACAAGACAAGAGAGAGTACAGCGCAGGACAATACAGGACAAGAGAGAGTACAGCACAGGACAATACAGTTCCAGAGAGAGTACGGCACAGGACAGTACAGGACAAGAGAGAGTACATCACAGGACAATACAGTTCAAGAGAGAGTACAACACAGGACAATACAGGACAAGAGAGAGTACAGCGCACGACAATACAGGACAAGAGAGAGTACAGCACAGGATAATACAGGACAAGAGAGAGTACAGCACAGGACAATACAGGACAAGAGAGAGTACAGCACAGGATAATACAGGACAAGAGAGAGTACAGCACAGGACAATACAGGACAAGAGAGAGTACAGCGCAGAACAATACAGGACAAGAGAGAGTACAGCGCACGACAATACAGGACAAGAGAGAGTACAGCACAGGATAATACAGGACAAGAGAGAGTACAGCACAGGACAATACAGGACAAGTGAGAGTACAGCGCAGAACAATACAGGACAAGAGAGAGTACAGCGCAGGACAATACAGGACAACAGATAGTACAGCGCAGGACAATAGAGGACAAGAGAGAGTACAGCGCAGGACAATACACGACAAGAGAGATTAGAGCGCAAGACAATACAGTTCCAGAGAGAGTACAGCACAGGACAATACAGGACAAGAGAGAGTACAGCGCAGAACAATACAGGACAAGAGAGAGTACAGCACAGGACAATAGAGGAGAAGAGAGAGTGCAGCGCAGGACAATAGAGGACAAGAGAGAGTACAGCGCCGGACAATACAGGACAACAGATAGAACAGCACAGGACAATAGAGGACAAGAGAGAGTACAGCGAAGGACAATACAGGACAACAGATAGTACAGCGCATTACAATACAGGACAAGAGAGAGTACAGCGCAGGACAATACAGGACAAGAGAGAGTAGAGCACAGGACAATACAGGACAAGAGAGAGTACAACGCAGGACAATACAGTTCCAGAGAGTGTACGGCACAGGACAGTACAGGACAAGAGAGAGTACAGTGCAGGACAATACAAGACAAGAGAGAGTACAGCGCAGGACAATACAGGACAAGAGAGAGTACAGCGCAGGACAATACAGGACAATACAGAGTACAGCACAGGACAATACAGTTCCAGAGAAAGTACTGCACAGGACAATACAGGACTAGAGAGAGTACAGCACAGGATAATACAGGACAAGAGAGAGTACAGCACAGGACAATACAGGACAAGAGAGAGTACAGCGCAGAACAATACTGGACAAGAGAGAGTACAGCGCACGACAATACAGGACAAGAGAGAGTACAGCACAGGACAATACAGGATAAGAGAGAGTACAGCGCAGGACAATACAGTTCCGGAGAGAGTACAGCACAGGACAATACAGGACAAGAGAGACTACAGCGCAGGACAATACAGGACAAGAGAGAGTACAGCGCAGGACAACAGAGTTCCAGAGAGAGTACAGCACAGGACAATACAGGACAACAGATAGTACAGCGCAGGACAATAGAGAACAAGAGAGAGTACAGCGCAGGACAATACAGAACAACAGATAGTACAGCACAGGACAATAGAGGAGAAGAGAGAATACAGCACAGGACAATAGAGGACAAGAGAGAGTACAGCACAGGACAATACAGGACAAGAGAGACTACAGCGCAGGACAATACAGGACAACAGATAGTACAGCGCAGGACAATAGAGAACAAGAGAGAGTACAGCGCAGGACAATACAGAACAACAGATAGTACAGCACAGGACAATAGAGGAGAAGAGAGAATACAGCACAGGACAATAGAGGACAAGAGAGAGTACAGCGCAGGACAATACAGGACAACAGATAGTACAGCACAGGACAATAGAGGAGAAGAGAGAATACAGCACAGGACAATAGAGGACAAGAGAGAGTACAGCGCAGGACAATACAGGACAACAGATAGTACAGCGCAGGACAATAGTGGTAATAGTGGACAAGAGAGAATACAGCGCATGACAATAGTGGACAAGAGGGAGTACAGCGCAGGACAATACAGGACAAGAGAGTGTACAGCACAGGACAATAGAGGACAAGAGTGAGTACAGCGCAGGACAATACAGGAAAAGAGAGAGTACAGCACAGGACAATACAGGACAACAGATAGTACAGCGCAGGACAATTGAGGACAAGAAAGAGTACAGCGCAGGACAATAGAGGACAAGAGCGAGTACAGCACAGGACAATACAGGACAAGACAGAACAAGAGAGAGTACAGCGCAGGACAATACAGGACAAGAGAGAGTACAACGCAGGATAATACAGTTCCAGAGTAAGTACAGCACAGGACAATACAGGATAAGAGAGAGTACAGCGCAGGACAATACAGGGCAAGACAGAGTACAGCGCAGGACAATACAGGACAAGAGAGAATACAGCGCAGGACAATACAGTACAAGAGAGAGTACAGCACAGGACAATACAGGACAAGAGAGAGTACAGCGCAGGACAATACAGGACAACAGATAGTACAGCACAGGACTATAGCGGACAGCAGATAGTACAGCGCAGGACAATAGAGGACAACAGATAGCACAGCGCAGGACAATAGAGGACAACAGAGACTACAGCGCAGGACAATACAGTACAACTGATAGTACAGCACAGGACAATAGAGGACAACAGAGAGTACAGTGCAGGACAATACAGTACAACTGATAGTACAGCGCAATACAATAGATGACAAGAGCGTGTACAGCGCAGGACAATACAGTTCCAGAGAGAGTACAGCACAGGACAATACAGGACAAGAGAGAGTACAGCGCAGGACAATACAGGACAAGAGAGAGTACAGCGCAGGACAATACAGTACAACTGATAGTACAGCACAGGACAATAGAGGACAACAGAGAGTACAGTGCAGGACAATACAGTACAACTGATAGTACAGCGCAATACAATAAATGACAAGAGCGTGTACAGCGCAGGACAATACAGTTCCAGAGAGAGTACAGCACAGGACAATACAGGACAAGAGAGAGTACAGCGCAGGACAATACAGGACAAGAGAGAGTACAGCGCAGGACAATACCGTTCCAGAGAGAGTACAGCACAGGACAATACAGGACAAGAAAGAGTACAGCGCAGGGCAATACAGGACAAGAGAGAGTACAGCGCAGGACAATACAGGACAAGAGAGAGTACAGTGCAGGACAATACAGGACAAGCAAGAGTACAGCGCCGGACAATACAGGACAACACATAGTACAGCACAGGACAATAGAGGGCAAGAAAGAGTACAGCGCAGGACAATACAGGACAACAGATAGTACAGCGCAGGGCAATAGAGGACAAGAGTGAGTACAGCGCAGGACAATACAGGAAAAGAGAGAGTACAGCACAGGACAATAGAGGACAAGAGAGAGTACAGCGCAGGATAATACAGGACAACAGATAGTACAGCGCAGGACAATACAGGACAAGGGAGATTACAGCACAGTACAATACAGGACAACAGATAGTACAGCGCAGGACAATTGAGGACAAGAAAGAGTACAGCACAGGATAATACAGTTCCAGAGTAAGTACAGCACAGGACAATACAGGATAAGAGAGAGTACAGCGCAGGACAATACAGGGCAAGACAGAGTACAGCGCAGGACAATACAGGACAAGAGAGAATACAGCGCAGGACAATACAGTACAAGAGAGAGTACAGCACAGGACAATACAGGACAAGAGAGAGTACAGCGCAGGACAATACAGGACAACAGATAGTACAGCACAGGACTATAGCGGACAGCAGATAGTACAGCGCAGGACAATAGAGGACAACAGATAGTACAGCGCAGGACAATATAGGACAACAGAGACTACAGCGCAGGACAATACAGTACAACTGATAGTACAGCACAGGACAATAGAGGACAACAGAGAGTACAGTGCAGGACAATACAGTACAACTGATAGTACAGCGCAATACAATAGATGACAAGAGCGTGTACAGCGCAGGACAATACAGTTCCAGAGAGAGTACAGCACAGGACAATACAGGACAAGAGAGAGTACAGCGCAGGACAATACAGGACAAGAGAGAGTACAGCGCAGGACAATACAGTACAACTGATAGTACAGCACAGGACAATAGAGGACAACAGAGAGTACAGTGCAGGACAATACAGTACAACTGATAGTACAGCGCAATACAATAAATGACAAGAGCGTGTACAGCGCAGGACAATACAGTTCCAGAGAGAGTACAGCGCAGGACAATACAGGACAAGAGAGAGTACAGCGCAGGACAATACAGGACAAGAGAGAGTACAGCGCAGGACAATACCGTTCCAGAGAGAGTACAGCACAGGACAATACAGGACAAGAAAGAGTACAGCGCAGGGCAATACAGGACAAGAGAGAGTACAGCGCAGGACAATACAGGACAAGAGAGAGTACAGTGCAGGACAATACAGGACAAGCAAGAGTACAGCGCCGGACAATACAGGACAACACATAGTACAGCACAGGACAATAGAGGACAAGAAAGAGTACAGCGCAGGACAATACAGGACAACAGATAGTACAGCGCAGGGCAATAGAGGACAAGAGAGAGTACAGCGCAGGACAATAGAGGACAAGAGAGAGTGCAGCACAGGACAATACAGGACAAGAGAGAGCGCAACGCAGGACAATACAGTTCCAGAGAGAGTACGGCACAGGACAATACAGGACAAGGGAGAGTACAGCACAGGACAATACAGTTCCAGAGAAATTACAACACAGGGCAATACAGGACAAGAGAGAGTACAGAGCAGGACAATATAGGACAAGAGAGAGTACAGCGCATGACAATACAGGACAAGAGAGAGTACAGCACAGGACAATACAGGTCAAGAGAGAGTACAGCGCAGGAGAATACAGGACAACAGATAGTACAGCGCAGTACAATACAGGACAACTGATAGTACAGCGCAGGACAATAGTGGACAAGAGAGTGTACAGCGCAGGACAATACAGGACAAGAGGGAGTACAGCACGGGATAATAGAGGACAAGAGAGAGTACAGCGCAGGACAATACAGGACAAGAGAGAGTACAGCATAGGACAATAGAGGACAAGAGAGAGTACAGTGCAGGATAATACAGGACAACAGAGAGTACAGCGCAGGACAATAGAGGACAAGAGAGAGTGCAGCGCAGGACAATAGAGGACAAGAGAGAGTACAGTGCAGGACAATACAGGACAACAGATAGTACAGCACAGGACTATAGCGGACAACAGATAGTACAGCGCAGGACAATAGAGGACAACAGAGAGTACAGCGCAGGACTATAGAGGACAACAGATAGTACAGCGCAGGACAATAGAGGACAACAGATAGTACAGCGCAGGACAATAGAGGACAACAGAGAGTACAGCGCAGGACAATACAGTACAACTGATAGTACAGCACAATACAATAGATGACAAGAGCGAGTACAGCGCAGGACAATACAGTTCCAGAGAGAGTACAGCACAGGACAATACAGGACAAGAGAGAGTACAGCGCAGGACAATACAGGACAAGAGAGAGCAGAGCGCAGGACAATACAGTTCCAGAGATGGTACAGCACAAGACAATACAGGACAAGCGAGAGTACAGCGCAGGACAATACAGGACAAGAGAGAGTACAGCGCAGGACAATACAGGACAACAGATAGTACAGCGCAGGACAATAGAGGACAAGAGAGAGTACAGCGCAGGACAATAGAGGACAAGAGAGAGTACAGCGCAGGACAATACAGGACAATACAGAGTACTGCACAGGACAATACAGGACTAGAGAGAGTACAGCGCAGGACAATACAGTTCCAGAGAAAGTACAGCACAGGACAATACAGGACAAGAGAGAGTACAGCGCAGGACAATACTGGACAAGAGAGAGTACAGCGCAGGACAATACAGTTCCAGAGAGAGTACAGCACAGGACAATACAGGATAAGAAAGAGTACAGCGCAGGACAATACAGGACAAGAGAGAGTACACCGCATGACAATACAGGACAAGAGAGAGTACAGCGCAGGACAATACAGTTCCAGAGAGAGTACAGCACAGGACAATACAGGACAAGAGAGAGTACAGCGCAGGACAATACAGGACAAGAGAGAGTACAGCACAGGACAATACAGGACAACAGATAGTACAGTGCAGGACAATACAGTACAACTGATAGTACAGCACAGGACAATAGAGGACAACAGAGAGTACAGTGCAGGACAATACAGTACAACTGATAGTACAGCGCAATACAATAGATGACAAGAGCGTGTACAGCGCTGGACAATACAGTTCCAGAGAGAGTACAGCACAGGACAATACAGGACAAGAGAGAGTACAGCGCAGGACAATACAGGACAAGAGAGAGTACAGCGCAGGACAATACAGTACAACTGATAGTACAGCACAGAACAATAGAGGACAACAGAGAGTACAGTGCAGGACAATACAGTACAACTGATAGTACAGCGCAATACAATAGATGACAAGAGCGTGTACAGCGCAGGACAATACAGTTCCAGAGAGAGTACAGCACAGGACAATACAGGACAAGAGAGAGTACAGCGCAGGACAATACAGGAAAAGAGAGAGTACAGCGCAGGACAATACCGTTCCAGAGAGAGTACAGCACAGGACAATACAGGACAAGAAAGAGTACAGCGCAGGGCAATACAGGACAAGAGAGTGTACAGCGCAGGACAATACAGGACAAGAGAGAGTACAGTGCAGGACAATAAAGGACAAGCAAGAGTACAGCGCCGGACAATACAGGACAACAGATAGTACAGCACAGGACAATAGAGGACAAGAGAGAGTACAGCGCAGGACAATAGAGGACAAGAGAGAGTGCAGCGCAGGACAATACAGGACAAGAGAGAGCGCAACGCAGGACAATACAGTTCCAGAGAGAGTACGGCACAGGACAATACAGGACAAGGGAGAGTACAGCACAGGACAATACAGTTCCAGAGAAATTACAACACAGGACAATACAGGACAAGAGAGAGTACAGCGCAGGGCAATACAGGACAAGAGAGAGTACAGCGCAGGACAATATAGGACAAGAGAGAGTACAGCGCAGGAGAATACAGGACAACAGACAGTACAGCGCATGACAATACAGGACAAGAGAGAGTACAGCACAGGACAATACAGGTCAAGAGAGAGTACAGCGCAGGAGAATACAGGACAACAGATAGTACAGCGCAGGACAATACAGGACAACTGATAGTACAGCGCAGGACAATAGTGGACAAGAGGGAGTACAGCGCAGGACAATACAGGACAAGAGAGAGTACAGCATAGGACAATAGAGGACAAGAGAGAGTACAGTGCAGGATAATACAGGACAACAGAGAGTACAGCGCAGGACAATAGAGGACAAGAGAGAGTGCAGCGCAGGACAATAGAGGACAAGAGAGAGTACAGTGCAGGACAATAGATGACAAGAGAGAGTACAGCGCAGGACAATACAGGACAACAGATAATACAGCACAGGACTATAGCGGACAACAGATAGTACAGCGCAGGACAATAGAGGACAACTGAGAGTACAGCGCAGGACAATAGAGGACAACAGATAGTACAGCGCAGGACAATAGAGGACAACAGATAGTACAGCGCAGGACAATAGAGGACAACAGAGAGTACAGCGCAGGACAATACAGTACAACTGATAGTACAGCACAATACAATAGATGACAAGAGCGAGTACAGCGCAGGACAATACAGTTCCAGAGAGAGTACAGCACAGGACAATACAGGACAAGAGAGAGTACAGCGCAGGACAATACAGGACAAGAGAGAGCAGAGCGCAGAACAATACAGTTCCAGAGAGCGTACAGCACAAGACAATACAGGACAAGCGAGAGTACACCGCAGGACAATACAGGACAAGAGAGAGTACAGTGCAGGACAATACAGGACAACAGATAGTACTGCACAGGACAATACAGGACAAGAGAGAGTACAGCGCAGGACAATACAGGACAACAGATAGTACAGCGCAGGACAATAGAGGACAAGAGAGAGTACAGCGCAGGACAATAGAGGACAAGAGAGAGTACAGCGCAGGACAATACAGAGTACAGCACAGGACAATACAGTTCCAGAGAAAGTACTGCACAGGACAATACAGGACTAGAGAGAGTACAGCACAGGACAATACAGGACAAGAGAGAGTACAGCGCAGGACAATACTGGACAAGAGAGAGTACAGCGCAGAACAATACAGTTCCAGAGAGAGTACAGCACAGGACAATACAGGATAAGAGAGAGTACAGCGCAGGACAATACAGGACAAGAGAGAGTACACCGCATGACAATACAGGACAAGAGAGAGTACAGCGCAGGACAATACAGTTCCAGAGAGAGTACAGCACAGGACAATACAGGACAAGAGAGAGTACAGCGCAGGACAATACAGGACAAGAGAGAGTACAGCGCAGGACAATACAGTTCCAGAGAGAGTACAGCACAGGACAATACAGGACAACATATAGTACAGCGCAGGACAATAGAGGACAACAGAGAGTACAGCACAGGACAATAGAGGACAACAGATAGTACAGCGCAGGACAATAGAGGACAAGAGAGAGTACAGCGCAGGACAATAGAGGACAGGAGAGAGTGCAGCACAGGACAATACAGGACAAGAGAGAGCGCAACGCAGGACAATACAGTTCCAGAGAGAGTACGGCACAGGACAATACAGGACAAGGGAGAGTACAGCACAGGACAATACAGTTCCAGAGAAATTACAACACAGGACAATACAGGACAAGAGAGAGTACAGCGCAGGGCAATACAGGACAAGAGAGAGTACAGCGCAGGACAATATAGGACAAGAGAGAGTACAGCGCATGACAATACAGGACAAGAGAGAGTACAGCACAGGACAATACAGGACAACAGATAGTACAGCGCAGGACAATAGAGGACAAGAGGGAGTACAGCACGGGATAATAGAGGACAAGAGAGAGTACAGCGCAGGGCAATACAGGACAAGAGAGAGTACAGCATAGAACAATAGAGGACAACTGATAGTACAGCGCAGGACAATACAGGACAAGAGAGAGTACAGCGCAGGACAATAGAGGACAAGAGAGAGTGCAGCGCAGGACAATAGAGGACAAGAGAGAGTACTGTGCAGGACAATACAGGACAACAGATAGTACAGCACTGGACTATAGCGGACAACAGATAATACAGCGCAGGACAATAGAGGACAACAGAGAGTACAGCGCAGGACTATAGAGGACAACAGATAGTACAGCGCAGGACAATAGAGGACAACAGATAGTACAGCGCAGGACAATAGAGGACAACAGAGAGTACAGCGCAGGACAATACAGTACAACTGATAGTACAGCACAATACAATAGATGACAAGAGCGAGTACAGCGCAGGACAATACAGTTCCAGAGAGAGTACAGCACAGGACAATACAGGACAAGAGAGAGTACAGCGCAGGACAATACAGGACAAGAGAGAGCAGAGCGCAGGACAATACAGTTCCAGAGAGCGTACAGCACAAGACAATACAGGACAAGCGAGAGTACAGCGCAGGACAATACAGGACAAGAGAGAGTACAGCGCAGGACAATACAGGACAACAGATAGTACAGCGCAGGACAATAGAGGACAAGAGAGAGTACAGCGCAGGACAATAGAGGACAAGAGAGAGTACAGCGCAGGACAATACAGGACAATACAGAGTACAGCACAGGACAATACAGTTGCAGAGAAAGTACTGCACAGGACAATACAGGACTAGAGAGAGTACAGCACAGGACAATACAGTTCCAGAGAAAGTACAGCACAGGACAATACAGGACAAGAGAGTGTACAGCGCAGGACAATACTGTACAAGAGAGAGTACAGCGCAGGACAATACAGTTCCAGAGAGAGTACAGCACAGGACAATACAGGATAAGAGAGAGTACAGCGCAGGACAATACAGTTCCAGAGAGAGTACAGCACAGGACAATACAGGACAAGAGAGAGTACAGCGCAGGACAATACAGGACAAGAGAGAGTACACCGCATGACAATACAGGACAAGAGAGAGTACAGTGCAGGACAATACAGTTCCAGAGAGAGTACAGCACAGGACAATACAGGACAAGAGAGAGTACAGCGCAGGACAATACAGGACAAGAGAGAGTACAGCACAGGACAATACAGGACAACAGATAGTACAGTGCAGGACAATACAGTACAACTGATAGTACAGCGCAATACAATAGATGACAAGAGCGTGTACAGCACAGGACAATACAGGACAAGAGAGAGTACAGCGCAGGACAATACAGGACAAGAGAGAGTATAGCGCAGGACAATACAGTACAACTGATAGTACAGCACAGGACAATAGAGGACAACAGAGAGTACAGTGCAGGACAATACAGTACAACTGATAGTACAGCGCAATACAATAGATGACAAGAGCGTGTACAGCGCAGGACAATACAGTTCCAGAGAGAGTACAGCACAGGACAATACAGGACAAGAGAGAGTACAGCGCAGGACAATACAGGACAAGAGAGAGTACAGCGCAGGACAATACCGTTCCAGAGAGAGTACAGCACAGGAAAATACAGGACAAGAAAGAGTACAGCGCAGGGCAATACAGGACAAGAGAGAGTACAGCGCAGGACAATACAGGACAAGAGAGAGTACAGTGCAGGACAATACAGGACAAGCAAGAGTACAGCGCCGGACAATACAGGACAACAGATAGTACAGCACAGGACAATAGAGGACAAGAGAGAGTACAGCGCAGGACAATACAGGACAACAGACAGTACAGCGCAGGACAATAGAGGACAAGAGAGAGTACAGCGCAGGACAATAGAGGACAAGAGAGAGTGCAGCGCAGGACAATACAGGACAAGAGAGAGCGCAACGCAGGACAATACAGTTCCAGAGAGAGTACGGCACAGGACAATACAGGACAAGGGAGAGTACAGCACAGGACAATACAGTTCCAGAGAAATTACAACACAGGACAATACAGGACAAGAGAGAGTACAGCGCAGGGCAATACAGGACAAGAGAGAGTACAGCGCAGGACAATATAGGACAAGAGAGAGTACAGCGCATGACAATACAGGACAAGAGAGAGTACAGCACAGGACAATACAGGTCAAGAGAGAGTACAGCGCAGGAGAATACAGGACAACAGATAGTACAGCGCAGTACAATACAGGACAACTGATAGTACAGCGCAGGACAATAGTGGACAAGAGGGAGTACAGCACGGGATAATAGAGGACAAGAGAGAGTACAGCGCAGGACAATACAGGACAAGAGAGAGTACAGCGCAGGACAATAGAGGACAAGAGAGAGTGCAGCGCAGGACAATAGAGGACAAGAGAGAGTACAGTGCAGGACAATAGATGACAAGAGAGAGTACAGCGCAGGATAATACAGGACAACAGATAGTACAGCACAGGACTATAGCGGACAACAGATAGTACAGCGCAGGACAATAGAGGACAACAGAGAGTACAGCGCAGGACAATAGAGGACAACAGATAGTACAGCGCAGGACAATAGAGGACAACAGATAGTACAGCGCAGGACAATAGAGGACAACAGAGAGTACAGCGCAGGACAATACAGTACAACTGATAGTACAGCACAATACAATAGATGACAAGAGCGAGTACAGCGCAGGACAATACAGTTCCAGAGAGAGTACAGCACAGGACAATACAGGACAAGAGAGAGTACAGCGCAGGACAATACAGGACAAGAGAGAGCAGAGCGCAGAACAATACAGTTCCAGAGAGCGTACAGCACAAGACAATACAGGACAAGCGAGAGTACAGCGCAGGACAATACAGGACAAGAGAGAGTACAGTGCAGGACAATACAGGACAACAGATAGTACTGCACAGGACAATAGAGGACAAGAGAGAGTACAGCGCAGGACAATAGAGGACAAGAGAGAGTACAGCGCAGGACAATACAGAACAATACAGAGTACAGCACAGGACAATACAGTTCCAGAGAAAGTACTGCACAGGACAATACAGGACTAGAGAGAGTACAGCACAGGACAATACAGGACAAGAGAGAGTACAGCGCAGGACAATACTAGACAAGAGAGAGTACAGCGCAGAACAATACAGTTCCAGAGAGAGTACAGCACAGGACAATACAGGACAAGAGAGAGTACAGCGCAGGACAATACAGGACAAGAGAGAGTACAGCGCAGGACAATTCAGTTCCAGAGAGAGTACAGCACAGGACAATACAGGACAACAGATAGTACAGCGCAGGACAATAGAGGACAACAGATAGTACAGCGCAGGACAATAGAGGACAACAGATAGTACAGCACAGGACAATAGAGGACAACAGAGAGTACAGTGCAGGACAATACAGTACAACTGATAGTACAGCGCAATACAATAGATGACAAGAGCGTGTACAGCGCAGGACAATACAGTTCCAGAGAGAGTACAGCACAGGACAATACAGGACAAGAGAGAGTACAGCGCAGGACAATACAGGACAAGAGAGAGTACAGCGCAGGACAATACCGTTCCAGAGAGAGTACAGCACAGGAAAATACAGGACAAGAAAGAGTACAGCGCAGGGCAATACAGGACAAGAGAGAGTACAGCGCAGGACAATACAGGACAAGAGAGAGTACAGTGCAGGACAATACAGGACAAGCAAGAGTACAGCGCCGGACAATACAGGACAACAGATAGTACAGCACAGGACAATAGAGGACAAGAGAGAGTACAGCGCAGGACAATACAGGACAACAGATAGTACAGCGCAGGACAATAGAGGACAAGAGAGAGTACAGCGCAGGACAATAGAGGACAAGAGAGAGTGCAGCGCAGGACAATACAGGACAAGAGAGAGCGCAACGCAGGACAATACAGTTCCAGAGAGAGTACGGCACAGGACAATACAGGACAAGGGAGAGTACAGCACAGGACAATACAGTTCCAGAGAAATTACAACACAGGACAATACAGGACAAGAGAGAGTACAGCGCAGGGCAATACAGGACAAGAGAGAGTACAGCGCAGGACAATATAGGACAAGAGAGAGTACAGCGCATGACAATACAGGACAAGAGAGAGTACAGCACAGGACAATACAGGTCAAGAGAGAGTACAGCGCAGGAGAATACAGGACAACAGATAGTACAGCGCAGTACAATACAGGACAACTGATAGTACAGCGCAGGACAATAGTGGACAAGAGGGAGTACAGCACGGGATAATAGAGGACAAGAGAGAGTACAGCGCAGGACAATACAGGACAAGAGAGAGTACAGCGCAGGACAATAGAGGACAAGAGAGAGTGCAGCGCAGGACAATAGAGGACAAGAGAGAGTACAGTGCAGGACAATAGATGACAAGAGAGAGTACAGCGCAGGATAATACAGGACAACAGATAGTACAGCACAGGACTATAGCGGACAACAGATAGTACAGCGCAGGACAATAGAGGACAACAGAGAGTACAGCGCAGGACAATAGAGGACAACAGATAGTACAGCGCAGGACAATAGAGGACAACAGATAGTACAGCGCAGGACAATAGAGGACAACAGAGAGTACAGCGCAGGACAATACAGTACAACTGATAGTACAGCACAATACAATAGATGACAAGAGCGAGTACAGCGCAGGACAATACAGTTCCAGAGAGAGTACAGCACAGGACAATACAGGACAAGAGAGAGTACAGCGCAGGACAATACAGGACAAGAGAGAGCAGAGCGCAGAACAATACAGTTCCAGAGAGCGTACAGCACAAGACAATACAGGACAAGCGAGAGTACAGCGCAGGACAATACAGGACAAGAGAGAGTACAGTGCAGGACAATACAGGACAACAGATAGTACTGCACAGGACAATAGAGGACAAGAGAGAGTACAGCGCAGGACAATAGAGGACAAGAGAGAGTACAGCGCAGGACAATACAGAACAATACAGAGTACAGCACAGGACAATACAGTTCCAGAGAAAGTACTGCACAGGACAATACAGGACTAGAGAGAGTACAGCACAGGACAATACAGGACAAGAGAGAGTACAGCGCAGGACAATACTAGACAAGAGAGAGTACAGCGCAGAACAATACAGTTCCAGAGAGAGTACAGCACAGGACAATACAGGATAAGAGAGTGTACAGCGCAGGACAATACAGGACAAGAGAGAGTACACCGCATGACAATACAGGACAAGAGAGAGTACAGCGCAGGACAATACAGTTCCAGAGAGAGTACAGCACAGGACAATACAGGACAAGAGAGAGTACAGCGCAGGACAATACAGGACAAGAGAGAGTACAGCGCAGGACAATTCAGTTCCAGAGAGAGTACAGCACAGGACAATACAGGACAACAGATAGTACAGCGCAGGACAATAGAGGACAACAGAGAGTACAGCACAGGACAATAGAGGACAACAGATAGTACAGCGCAGGACATTAGAGGACAACAGAGAGTACAGCGCAGGACAATACAGTACAACTGATAGTACAGCACAATACAATAGATGACAAGAGCGAGTACAGCGCAGGACAATACTGTTCCAGAGAGAGTACAGCACAGGACAATACAGGACAAGAGAGAGTACAGCGCAGGACAATACAGGACAAGAGAGAGCAGAGCGCAGGACAATACAGTTCCAGAGAGAGTACAGCACAGGACAATACAGGACAAGCGAGAGTACAGCGCAGGACAATACAGGACAAGAGAGAGTACAGTGCAGGACAATACAGGACAACAGATAGTACAGCACAGGACAATACAGGACAAGAGAGAGTACAGCGCGGGACAATACAGGACAACAGATAGTACAGCGCAGGACAATAGAGGACAGGAGAGTGTACAGCGCAGGACAATAGAGGACAATACAGAGTACAGCACAAGACAATACAGTTCCAGAGAAAGTACTGCACAGGACAATACAGGACTAGAGAGAGTACAGCGCAGGACAATACAGTTCCAGAGAAAGTACAGCACAGGACAATACAGGACAAGAGAGAGTACAGCGCAGGATAATACTGGACAAGAGAGAGTACAGCGCAGGACAATACAGTTCCAGAGAGAGTACAGCACAGGACAATACAGGATAAGAGAGAGTACAGCGCAGGACAATACCGTTCCAGAGAGAGTACAGCACAGGACAATACAGGACAAGAGAGAGTACAGCGCAGGACAATACAGGACAAGAGAGAGTACAGCGCAGGACAATACAGTTCCAGAGAGAGTACAGCACTGGACAATACAGGACAACAGATAGTACAGCGCAGGACAATAGAGATCAAGAGAGAGTACAGCGCAGGACAATACAGAACAACAGATAGTACAGCACAGGACAATAGAGGAGAACAGAGTATACAGCACAGGACAATAGAGGACAAGAGAGAGTACAGCGCAGGACAATACAGGACAACAGATAGTACAGCACAGGACAATAGAGGAGAAGAGAGAATACAGCACAGGACAATAGAGGACAAGAGAGAGTACAGCGCAGGACAATACAGGACAACAGATAGTACAGCGCAGGACAATAGTGGTAATAGTGGACAAGAGAGAATACAGCGCATGACAATAGTGGACAAGAGAGAGTACAGCACAGGACAATACAGGACAAGAGAGAGTACAGCGCAGGACAATACAGTTCCAGAGAGAGTACAGCACAGGACAATAGAGGACAAGAGAGAGTACAGCGCAGGACAATAGAGGACAAGAGAGAGTGCAGCGCAGGACAATACAGGACAAGAGAGAGCGGAACGCAGGACAATACAGTTCCAGAGAGAGTACGGCACAGGACAATACAGGACAAGGGAGAGTACAGCACAGGACAATACAGTTCCAGAGAAATTACAACACAGGACAATACAGGACAAGAGAGAGTACAGCGCAGGGCAATACAGGACAAGAGAGAGTACAGCGCAGGACAATATAGGACAAGAGAGAGTACAGCGCATGACAATACAGGACAAGAGAGAGTACAGCACAGGACAATACAGGTCAGGAGAGAGTACAGCGCAGGAGAATACAGGACAACAGATAGTACAGCGCAGTACAATACAGGACAACTGATAGTACAGCGCAGGACAATAGTGGACAAGAGGGAGTACAGCACGGGATAATAGAGGACAAGAGAGAGTACAGCGCAGGACAATACAGGACAAGAGAGAGTACAGCGCAGGACAATAGAGGACAAGAGAGAGTGCAGCGCAGGACAATAGAGGACAAGAGAGAGTACAGTGCAGGACAATAGATGACAAGAGAGAGTACAGCGCAGGATAATACAGGACAACAGATAGTACAGCACAGGACTATAGCGGACAACAGATAGTACAGCGCAGGACAATAGAGGACAACAGAGAGTACAGCGCAGGACAATAGAGGACAACAGATAGTACAGCGCAGGACAATAGAGGACAACAGAGAGTACAGCGCAGGACAATACAGTACAACTGATAGTACAGCACAATACAATAGATGACAAGAGCGAGTACAGCGCAGGACAATACAGTTCCAGAGAGAGTACAGCACAGGACAATACAGGACAAGAGAGAGTACAGCGCAGGACAATACAGGACAAGAGAGAGCAGAGCGCAGAACAATACAGTTCCAGAGAGCGTACAGCACAAGACAATACAGGACAAGCGAGAGTACAGCGCAGGACAATACAGGACAAGAGAGAGTACAGTGCAGGACAATACAGGACAACAGATAGTACTGCACAGGACAATACAGGACAAGAGAGAGTACAGCGCAGGACAATACAGGACAACAGATAGTACAGCGCAGGACAATAGAGGACAAGAGAGAGTACAGCGCAGGACAATAGAGGACAAGAGAGAGTACAGCGCAGGACAATACAGAACAATACAGAGTACAGCACAGGACAATACAGTTCCAGAGAAAGTACTGCACAGGACAATACAGGACTAGAGAGAGTACAGCACAGGACAATACAGGACAAGAGAGAGTACAGCGCAGGACAATACTAGACAAGAGAGAGTACAGCGCAGAACAATACAGTTCCAGAGAGAGTACAGCACAGGACAATACAGGATAAGAGAGTGTACAGCGCAGGACAATACAGGACAAGAGAGAGTACACCGCATGACAATACAGGACAAGAGAGAGTACAGCGCAGGACAATACAGTTCCAGAGAGAGTACAGCACAGGACAATACAGGACAAGAGAGAGTACAGCGCAGGACAATACAGGACAAGAGAGAGTACAGCGCAGGACAATTCAGTTCCAGAGAGAGTACAGCACAGGACAATACAGGACAACAGATAGTACAGCGCAGGACAATAGAGGACAACAGAGAGTACAGCACAGGACAATAGAGGACAACAGATAGTACAGCGCAGGACATTAGAGGACAACAGAGAGTACAGCGCAGGACAATACAGTACAACTGATAGTACAGCACAATACAATAGATGACAAGAGCGAGTACAGCGCAGGACAATACTGTTCCAGAGAGAGTACAGCACAGGACAATACAGGACAAGAGAGAGTACAGCGCAGGACAATACAGGACAAGAGAGAGCAGAGCGCAGGACAATACAGTTCCAGAGAGAGTACAGCACAGGACAATACAGGACAAGCGAGAGTACAGCGCAGGACAATACAGGACAAGAGAGAGTACAGTGCAGGACAATACAGGACAACAGATAGTACAGCACAGGACAATACAGGACAAGAGAGAGTACAGCGCGGGACAATACAGGACAACAGATAGTACAGCGCAGGACAATAGAGGACAGGAGAGTGTACAGCGCAGGACAATAGAGGACAATACAGAGTACAGCACAGGACAATACAGGACAAGAGAGAGTACAGCGCAGGATAATACTGGACAAGAGAGAGTACAGCGCAGGACAATACAGTTCCAGAGAGAGTACAGCACAGGACAATACAGGATAAGAGAGAGTACAGCGCAGGACAATACAGTTCCAGAGAGAGTACAGCACAGGACAATACAGGACAAGAGAGAGTACAGCGCAGGACAATACAGGACAAGAGAGAGTACAGCGCAGGACAATACAGTTCCAGAGAGAGTACAGCACTGGACAATACAGGACAACAGATAGTACAGCGCAGGACAATAGAGATCAAGAGAGAGTACAGCGCAGGACAATACAGAACAACAGATAGTACAGCACAGGACAATAGAGGAGAACAGAGTATACAGCACAGGACAATAGAGGACAAGAGAGAGTACAGCGCAGGACAATACAGGACAACAGATAGTACAGCACAGGACAATAGAGGAGAAGAGAGAATACAGCACAGGACAATAGAGGACAAGAGAGAGTACAGCGCAGGACAATACAGGACAACAGATAGTACAGCGCAGGACAATAGTGGTAATAGTGGACAAGAGAGAATACAGCGCATGACAATAGTGGACAAGAGGGAGTACAGCGCAGGACAATACAGGACAAGAGAGTGTACAGCACAGGACAATAGAGGACAAGAGAGAGTACAGCGCAGGACAATACAGGACAAGAGAGTGTACAGCACAGGACAATAGAGGACAAGAGAGAGTACAGCACAGGACAATAGAGGACAAGAGAGAGTACAGCGCAGGATAATACAGGACAACAGATAGTACAGCGCAGGACAATACAGGACAAGAGAAAGTACAGCACAGGACAATACAGGACAAGAGAGAGTACAGCACAGGACAATACAGGACAAGAGAGAGTACAGCGCAGGATAATACTGGACAAGAGAGAGTACAGCGCAGGACAATACAGTTCCAGAGAGAGTACAGCACAGGACAATACAGGATAAGAGAGAGTACAGCGCAGGACAATACAGTTCCAGAGAGAGTACAGCACAGGACAATAGAGGACAAGAGAGAGTACAGCGCAGGACAATAGAGGACAAGAGAGAGTGCAGCGCAGGACAATACAGGACAAGAGAGAGCGCAACGCAGGACAATACAGTTCCAGAGAGAGTACGGCACAGGACAATACAGGACAAGGGAGAGTACAGCACAGGACAATACAGTTCCAGAGAAATTACAACACAGGACAATACAGGACAAGAGAGAGTACAGCGCAGGGCAATACAGGACAAGAGAGAGTACAGCGCAGGACAATATAGGACAAGAGAGAGTACAGCGCATGACAATACAGGACAAGAGAGAGTACAGCACAGGACAATACAGGTCAAGAGAGAGTACAGCGCAGGAGAATACAGGACAACAGATAGTACAGCGCAGTACAATACAGGACAACTGATAGTACAGCGCAGGACAATAGTGGACAAGAGGGAGTACAGCACGGGATAATAGAGGACAAGAGAGAGTACAGCGCAGGACAATACAGGACAAGAGAGAGTACAGCGCAGGACAATAGAGGACAAGAGAGAGTGCAGCGCAGGACAATAGAGGACAAGAGAGAGTACAGTGCAGGACAATAGATGACAAGAGAGAGTACAGCGCAGGATAATACAGGACAACAGATAGTACAGCACAGGACTATAGCGGACAACAGATAGTACAGCGCAGGACAATACAGGACAACAGAGAGTACAGCGCAGGACAATAGAGGACAACAGATAGTACAGCGCAGGACAATAGAGGACAACAGATAGTACAGCGCAGGACAATAGAGGACAACAGAGAGTACAGCGCAGGACAATACAGTACAACTGATAGTACAGCACAATACAATAGATGACAAGAGCGAGTACAGCGCAGGACAATACAGTTCCAGAGAGAGTACAGCACAGGACAATACAGGACAAGAGAGAGTACAGCGCAGGACAATACAGGACAAGAGAGAGCAGAGCGCAGAACAATACAGTTCCAGAGAGCGTACAGCACAAGACAATACAGGACAAGCGAGAGTACAGCGCAGGACAATACAGGACAAGAGAGAGTACAGTGCAGGACAATACAGGACAACAGATAGTACTGCACAGGACAATACAGGACAAGAGAGAGTACAGCGCAGGACAATACAGGACAACAGATAGTACAGCGCAGGACAATAGAGGACAAGAGAGAGTACAGCGCAGGACAATAGAGGACAAGAGAGAGTACAGCGCAGGACAATACAGAACAATACAGAGTACAGCACAGGACAATACAGTTCCAGAGAAAGTACTGCACAGGACAATACAGGACTAGAGAGAGTACAGCACAGGACAATACAGGACAAGAGAGAGTACAGCGCAGGACAATACTAGACAAGAGAGAGTACAGCGCAGAACAATACAGTTCCAGAGAGAGTACAGCACAGGACAATACAGGATAAGAGAGTGTACAGCGCAGGACAATACAGGACAAGAGAGAGTACACCGCATGACAATACAGGACAAGAGAGAGTACAGCGCAGGACAATACAGTTCCAGAGAGAGTACAGCACAGGACAATACAGGACAAGAGAGAGTACAGCGCAGGACAATACAGGACAAGAGAGAGTACAGCGCAGGACAATTCAGTTCCAGAGAGAGTACAGCACAGGACAATACAGGACAACAGATAGTACAGCGCAGGACAATAGAGGACAACAGAGAGTACAGCACAGGACAATAGAGGACAACAGATAGTACAGCGCAGGACATTAGAGGACAACAGAGAGTACAGCGCAGGACAATACAGTACAACTGATAGTACAGCACAATACAATAGATGACAAGAGCGAGTACAGCGCAGGACAATACTGTTCCAGAGAGAGTACAGCACAGGACAATACAGGACAAGAGAGAGTACAGCGCAGGACAATACAGGACAAGAGAGAGCAGAGCGCAGGACAATACAGTTCCAGAGAGAGTACAGCACAGGACAATACAGGACAAGCGAGAGTACAGCGCAGGGCAATACAGGACAAGAGAGAGTACAGTGCAGGACAATACAGGACAACAGATAGTACAGCACAGGACAATACAGGACAAGAGAGAGTACAGCGCGGGACAATACAGGACAACAGATAGTACAGCGCAGGACAATAGAGGACAGGAGAGTGTACAGCGCAGGACAATAGAGGACAATACAGAGTACAGCACAGGACAATACAGTTCCAGAGAAAGTACTGCACAGGACAATACAGGACTAGAGAGAGTACAGCGCAGGACAATACAGTTCCAGAGAAAGTACAGCACAGGACAATACAGGACAAGAGAGAGTACAGCGCAGGATAATACTGGACAAGAGAGAGTACAGCGCAGGACAATACAGTTCCAGAGAGAGTACAGCACAGGACAATACAGGATAAGAGAGAGTACAGCGCAGGACAATACAGTTCCAGAGAGAGTACAGCACAGGACAATACAGGACAAGAGAGAGTACAGCGCAGGACAATACAGGACAAGAGAGAGTACAGCGCAGGACAATACAGTTCCAGAGAGAGTACAGCACTGGACAATACAGGACAACAGATAGTACAGCGCAGGACAATAGAGATCAAGAGAGAGTACAGCGCAGGACAATACAGAACAACAGATAGTACAGCACAGGACAATAGAGGAGAACAGAGTATACAGCACAGGACAATAGAGGACAAGAGAGAGTACAGCGCAGGACAATACAGGACAACAGATAGTACAGCACAGGACAATAGAGGAGAAGAGAGAATACAGCACAGGACAATAGAGGACAAGAGAGAGTACAGCGCAGGACAATACAGGACAACAGATAGTACAGCGCAGGACAATAGTGGTAATAGTGGACAAGAGAGAATACAGCGCATGACAATAGTGGACAAGAGGGAGTACAGCGCAGGACAATACAGGACAAGAGAGTGTACAGCACAGGACAATAGAGGACAAGAGAGAGTACAGCGCAGGACAATACAGGACAAGAGAGTGTACAGCACAGGACAATAGAGGACAAGAGAGAGTACAGCACAGGACAATAGAGGACAAGAGAGAGTACAGCGCAGGATAATACAGGACAACAGATAGTACAGCGCAGGACAATTGAGGACAAGAAAGAGAACAGCGCAGGACAATAGAGGACAAGAGAGAGTACAGCACAGGATAATACAGTTCCAGAGTAAGTACAGCACAGGACAATACAGGATAAGAGAGAGTACAGCGCAGGACAATACAGGGCAAGAGAGAGTACAGCGCAGGACAATACAGGACAAGAGAGAATACAGCGCAGGACAATACAGTACAAGAGAGAGTACAGCACAGGACAATACAGGACAAGAGAGAGTACAGCGCAGGACAATACAGGACAACAGATAGTACAGCACAGGACTATAGCGGACAGCAGATAGTACAGCGCAGGACAATAGAGGACAACAGATAGTACAGCGCAGAACAATAGAGGACAACAGAGACTACAGCGCAGGACAATACAGTACAACTGATAGTACAGCACAGGACAATACAGGACAAGAGAGATTACAGCACAGGACAATACAGGACAACAGATAGTACAGCGCAGGACAATTGAGGACAAGAAAGAGTACAGCACAGGATAATACAGTTCCAGAGTAAGTACAGCACAGGACAATACAGGATAAGAGAGAGTACAGCGCAGGACAATACAGGACAAGAGAGAATACAGCGCAGGACAATACAGTACAAGAGAGAGTACAGCACAGGACAATACAGGACAAGAGAGAGTACAGCGCAGGACAATACAGGACAACAGATAGTACAGCACAGGACTATAGCGGACAGCAGATAGTACAGCGCAGGACAATAGAGGACAACAGAGAGTACAGCGCAGGACAATACAGTACAACTGATAGTACAGCACAATACAATAGATGACAAGAGCGAGTACAGCGCAGGACAATACAGTTCCAGAGAGAGTACAGCACAGGACAATACAGGACAAGAGAGAGTACAGCGCAGGACAATACAGGACAAGAGAGAGTACAGCGCAGGACAATTCAGTTCCAGAGAGAGTACAGCACAGGACAATACAGGACAACAGATAGTACAGCGCAGGACAATAGAGGACAACAGAGAGTACAGCACAGGACAATAGAGGACAACAGATAGTACAGCGCAGGACAATAGAGGACAACAGAGAGTACAGCGCAGGACAATACAGTACAACTGATAGTACAGCACAATACAATAGATGACAAGAGCGAGTACAGCGCAGGACAATACTGTTCCAGAGAGAGTACAGCACAGGACAATACAGGACAAGAGAGAGTACAGCGCAGGACAATACAGGACAAGAGAGAGCAGAGCGCAGGACAATACAGTTCCAGAGAGAGTACAGCACAGGACAATACAGGACAAGCGAGAGTACAGCGCAGGACAATACAGGACAAGAGAGAGTACAGTGCAGGACAATACAGGACAACAGATTATACAGCACAGGACAATACAGGACAAGAGAGAGTACAGCGCAGGACAATACAGGACAAGAGAGAGTACAGTGCAGGACAATACAGGACAACAGATAGTACAGCGCAGGACAATAGAGGACAGGAGAGTGTACAGCGCAGGACAATAGAGGACAATACAGAGTACAGCACAGGACAATACAGGACAAGAGAGAGTACAGCGCAGGATAATACTGGACAAGAGAGAGTACAGCGCAGGACAATACAGTTCCAGAGAGAGTACAGCACAGGACAATACAGGATAAGAGAGAGTACAGCGCAGGACAATACAGTTCCAGAGAGAGTACAGCACAGGACAATACAGGACAAGAGAGAGTACAGCGCAGGACAATACAGGACAAGAGAGAGTACAGCGCAGGACAATACAGTTCCAGAGAGAGTACAGCACTGGACAATACAGGACAACAGATAGTACAGCGCAGGACAATAGAGATCAAGAGAGAGTACAGCGCAGGACAATACAGGACAACAGATAGTACAGCACAGGACAATAGAGGAGAAGAGAGAATACAGCGCATGACAATAGTGGACAAGAGGGAGTACAGCGCAGGACAATACAGGACAAGAGAGTGTACAGCACAGGACAATAGAGGACAAGAGAGAGTACAGCGCAGGACAATACAGGACAAGAGAGTGTACAGCACAGGACAATAGAGGACAAGAGAGAGTACAGCACAGGACAATAGAGGACAAGAGAGAGTACAGCGCAGGATAATACAGGACAACAGATAGTACAGCGCAGGACAATACAGGACAAGAGAAAGTACAGCACAGGACAATACAGGACAAGAGAGAGTACAGCACAGGACAATACAGGACAAGAGAGAGTACAGCGCAGGATAATACTGGACAAGAGAGAGTACAGCGCAGGACAATACAGTTCCAGAGAGAGTACAGCACAGGACAATAGAGGACAAGAGAGAGTACAGCGCAGGACAATAGAGGACAAGAGAGAGTGCAGCGCAGGACAATACAGGACAAGAGAGAGCGCAACGCAGGACAATACAGTTCCAGAGAGAGTACGGCACAGGACAATACAGGACAAGGGAGAGTACAGCACAGGACAATACAGTTCCAGAGAAATTACAACACAGGACAATACAGGACAAGAGAGAGTACAGCGCAGGGCAATACAGGACAAGAGAGAGTACAGCGCAGGACAATATAGGACAAGAGAGAGTACAGCGCATGACAATACAGGACAAGAGAGAGTACAGCACAGGACAATACAGGTCAAGAGAGAGTACAGCGCAGGAGAATACAGGACAACAGATAGTACAGCGCAGTACAATACAGGACAACTGATAGTACAGCGCAGGACAATAGTGGACAAGAGGGAGTACAGCACGGGATAATAGAGGACAAGAGAGAGTACAGCGCAGGACAATACAGGACAAGAGAGAGTACAGCGCAGGACAATAGAGGACAAGAGAGAGTGCAGCGCAGGACAATAGAGGACAAGAGAGAGTACAGTGCAGGACAATAGATGACAAGAGAGAGTACAGCGCAGGATAATACAGGACAACAGATAGTACAGCACAGGACTATAGCGGACAACAGATAGTACAGCGCAGGACAATAGAGGACAACAGAGAGTACAGCGCAGGACAATAGAGGACAACAGATAGTACAGCGCAGGACAATAGAGGACAACAGATAGTACAGCGCAGGACAATAGAGGACAACAGAGAGTACAGCGCAGGACAATACAGTACAACTGATAGTACAGCACAATACAATAGATGACAAGAGCGAGTACAGCGCAGGACAATACAGTTCCAGAGAGAGTACAGCACAGGACAATACAGGACAAGAGAGAGTACAGCGCAGGACAATACAGGACAAGAGAGAGCAGAGCGCAGAACAATACAGTTCCAGAGAGCGTACAGCACAAGACAATACAGGACAAGCGAGAGTACAGCGCAGGACAATACAGGACAAGAGAGAGTACAGTGCAGGACAATACAGGACAACAGATAGTACTGCACAGGACAATACAGGACAAGAGAGAGTACAGCGCAGGACAATACAGGACAACAGATAGTACAGCGCAGGACAATAGAGGACAAGAGAGAGTACAGCGCAGGACAATAGAGGACAAGAGAGAGTACAGCGCAGGACAATACAGAACAATACAGAGTACAGCACAGGACAATACAGTTCCAGAGAAAGTACTGCACAGGACAATACAGGACTAGAGAGAGTACAGCACAGGACAATACAGGACAAGAGAGAGTACAGCGCAGGACAATACTAGACAAGAGAGAGTACAGCGCAGAACAATACAGTTCCAGAGAGAGTACAGCACAGGACAATACAGGATAAGAGAGTGTACAGCGCAGGACAATACAGGACAAGAGAGAGTACACCGCATGACAATACAGGACAAGAGAGAGTACAGCGCAGGACAATACAGTTCCAGAGAGAGTACAGCACAGGACAATACTGGACAAGAGAGAGTACAGCGCAGGACAATACAGGACAAGAGAGAGTACAGCGCAGGACAATTCAGTTCCAGAGAGAGTACAGCACAGGACAATACAGGACAACAGATAGTACAGCGCAGGACAATAGAGGACAACAGAGAGTACAGCACAGGACAATAGAGGACAACAGATAGTACAGCGCAGGACATTAGAGGACAACAGAGAGTACAGCGCAGGACAATACAGTACAACTGATAGTACACCACAATACAATAGATGACAAGAGCGAGTACAGCGCAGGACAATACTGTTCCAGAGAGAGTACAGCACAGGACAATACAGGACAAGAGAGAGTACAGCGCAGGACAATACAGGACAAGAGGGAGCAGAGCGCAGGACAATACAGTTCCAGAGAGAGTACAGCACAGGACAATACAGGACAAGCGAGAGTACAGCGCAGGACAATACAGGACAAGAGAGAGTACAGTGCAGGACAATACAGGACAACAGATAGTACAGCACAGGACAATACAGGACAAGAGAGAGTACAGCGCGGGACAATACAGGACAACAGATAGTACAGCGCAGGACAATAGAGGACAGGAGAGTGTACAGCGCAGGACAATAGAGGACAATACAGAGTACAGCACAGGACAATACAGTTCCAGAGAAAGTACTGCACAGGACAATACAGGACTAGAGAGAGTACAGCGCAGGACAATACAGTTCCAGAGAAAGTACAGCACAGGACAATACAGGACAAGAGAGAGTACAGCGCAGGATAATACTGGACAAGAGAGAGTACAGCGCAGGACAATACAGTTCCAGAGAGAGTACAGCACAGGACAATACAGGATAAGAGAGAGTACAGCGCAGGACAATACAGTTCCAGAGAGAGTACAGCACTGGACAATACAGGACAACAGATAGTACAGCGCAGGACAATAGAGATCAAGAGAGAGTACAGCGCAGGACAATACAGAACAACAGATAGTACAGCACAGGACAATAGAGGAGAACAGAGTATACAGCACAGGACAATAGAGGACAAGAGAGAGTACAGCGCAGGACAATACAGGACAACAGATAGTACAGCACAGGACAATAGAGGAGAAGAGAGAATACAGCACAGGACAATAGAGGACAAGAGAGAGTACAGCGCAGGACAATACAGGACAACAGATAGTACAGCGCAGGACAATAGTGGTAATAGTGGACAAGAGAGAATACAGCGCATGACAATAGTGGGCAAGAGGGAGTACAGCGCAGGACAATACAGGACAAGAGAGTGTACAGCACAGGACAATAGAGGACAAGAGAGAGTACAGCGCAGGACAATACAGGACAAGAGAGTGTACAGCACAGGACAATAGAGGACAAGAGAGAGTACAACACAGGACAATAGAGGACAAGAGAGAGTACAGCGCAGGATAATACAGGACAACAGATAGTACAGCGCAGGACAATTGAGGACAAGAAAGAGAACAGCGCAGGACAATAGAGGACAAGAGAGAGTACAGCGCAGGATAATACAGGACAACAGATAGTACAGCGCAGGACAATACAGGACAAGAGAAAGTACAGCACAGGACAATACAGGACAAGAGAGAGTACAGCACAGGACAATACAGGACAAGAGAGAGTACAGCGCAGGATAATACTGGACAAGAGAGAGTACAGCGCAGGACAATACAGTTCCAGAGAGAGTACAGCACAGGACAATAGAGGACAAGAGAGAGTACAGCGCAGGACAATAGAGGACAAGAGAGAGTGCAGCGCAGGACAATACAGGACAAGAGAGAGCGCAACGCAGGACAATACAGTTCCAGAGAGAGTACGGCACAGGACAATACAGGACAAGGGAGAGTACAGCACAGGACAATACAGTTCCAGAGAAATTACAACACAGGACAATACAGGACAAGAGAGAGTACAGCGCAGGGCAATACAGGACAAGAGAGAGTACAGCGCAGGACAATATAGGACAAGAGAGAGTACAGCGCATGACAATACAGGACAAGAGAGAGTACAGCACAGGA
The DNA here is from genome assembly GCF_030144855.1 of Hypanus sabinus. Classification (NCBI taxonomy): domain Eukaryota; kingdom Metazoa; phylum Chordata; class Chondrichthyes; order Myliobatiformes; family Dasyatidae; genus Hypanus; species Hypanus sabinus. The sequence continues at coordinate 112,653,518 of NC_082707.1, forward strand.
CAATACAGGTCAAGAGAGAGTACAGCGCAGGAGAATACAGGACAACAGATAGTACAGCGCAGTACAATACAGGACAACTGATAGTACAGCGCAGGACAATAGTGGACAAGAGGGAGTACAGCACGGGATAATAGAGGACAAGAGAGAGTACAGCGCAGGACAATACAGGACAAGAGAGAGTACAGCGCAGGACAATAGAGGACAAGAGAGAGTGCAGCGCAGGACAATAGAGGACAAGAGAGAGTGCAGCGCAGGACAATACAGGACAAGAGAGAGCGCAACGCAGGACAATACAGTTCCAGAGAGAGTACGGCACAGGACAATACAGGACAAGGGAGAGTACAGCACAGGACAATACAGTTCCAGAGAAATTACAACACAGGACAATACAGGACAAGAGAGAGTACAGCGCAGGGCAATACAGGACAAGAGAGAGTACAGCGCAGGACAATATAGGACAAGAGAGAGTACAGCGCATGACAATACAGGACAAGAGAGAGTACAGCACAGGACAATACAGGTCAAGAGAGAGTACAGCGCAGGAGAATACAGGACAACAGATAGTACAGCGCAGTACAATACAGGACAACTGATAGTACAGCGCAGGACAATAGTGGACAAGAGGGAGTACAGCACGGGATAATAGAGGACAAGAGAGAGTACAGCGCAGGACAATACAGGACAAGAGAGAGTACAGCGCAGGACAATAGAGGACAAGAGAGAGTGCAGCGCAGGACAATAGAGGACAAGAGAGAGTACAGTGCAGGACAATAGATGACAAGAGAGAGTACAGCGCAGGATAATACAGGACAACAGATAGTACAGCACAGGACTATAGCGGACAACAGATAGTACAGCGCAGGACAATAGAGGACAACAGAGAGTACAGCGCAGGACAATAGAGGACAACAGATAGTACAGCGCAGGACAATAGAGGACAACAGATAGTACAGCGCAGGACAATAGAGGACAACAGAGAGTACAGCGCAGGACAATACAGTACAACTGATAGTACAGCACAATACAATAGATGACAAGAGCGAGTACAGCGCAGGACAATACAGTTCCAGAGAGAGTACAGCACAGGACAATACAGGACAAGAGAGAGTACAGCGCAGGACAATACAGGACAAGAGAGAGCAGAGCGCAGAACAATACAGTTCCAGAGAGCGTACAGCACAAGACAATACAGGACAAGCGAGAGTACAGCGCAGGACAATACAGGACAAGAGAGAGTACAGTGCAGGACAATACAGGACAACAGATAGTACTGCACAGGACAATACAGGACAAGAGAGAGTACAGCGCAGGACAATACAGGACAACAGATAGTACAGCGCAGGACAATAGAGGACAAGAGAGAGTACAGCGCAGGACAATAGAGGACAAGAGAGAGTACAGCGCAGGACAATACAGAACAATACAGAGTACAGCACAGGACAATACAGTTCCAGAGAAAGTACTGCACAGGACAATACAGGACTAGAGAGAGTACAGCACAGGACAATACAGGACAAGAGAGAGTACAGCGCAGGACAATACTAGACAAGAGAGAGTACAGCGCAGAACAATACAGTTCCAGAGAGAGTACAGCACAGGACAATACAGGATAAGAGAGTGTACAGCGCAGGACAATACAGGACAAGAGAGAGTACACCGCATGACAATACAGGACAAGAGAGAGTACAGCGCAGGACAATACAGTTCCAGAGAGAGTACAGCACAGGACAATACAGGACAAGAGAGAGTACAGCGCAGGACAATACAGGACAAGAGAGAGTACAGCGCAGGACAATTCAGTTCCAGAGAGAGTACAGCACAGGACAATACAGGACAACAGATAGTACAGCGCAGGACAATAGAGGACAACAGAGAGTACAGCACAGGACAATAGAGGACAACAGATAGTACAGCGCAGGACATTAGAGGACAACAGAGAGTACAGCGCAGGACAATACAGTACAACTGATAGTACAGCACAATACAATAGATGACAAGAGCGAGTACAGCGCAGGACAATACTGTTCCAGAGAGAGTACAGCACAGGACAATACAGGACAAGAGAGAGTACAGCGCAGGACAATACAGGACAAGAGAGAGCAGAGCGCAGGACAATACAGTTCCAGAGAGAGTACAGCACAGGACAATACAGGACAAGCGAGAGTACAGCGCAGGACAATACAGGACAAGAGAGAGTACAGTGCAGGACAATACAGGACAACAGATAGTACAGCACAGGACAATACAGGACAAGAGAGAGTACAGCGCGGGACAATACAGGACAACAGATAGTACAGCGCAGGACAATAGAGGACAGGAGAGTGTACAGCGCAGGACAATAGAGGACAATACAGAGTACAGCACAGGACAATACAGTTCCAGAGAAAGTACTGCACAGGACAATACAGGACTAGAGAGAGTACAGCGCAGGACAATACAGTTCCAGAGAAAGTACAGCACAGGACAATACAGGACAAGAGAGAGTACAGCGCAGGATAATACTGGACAAGAGAGAGTACAGCGCAGGACAATACAGTTCCAGAGAGAGTACAGCACAGGACAATACAGGATAAGAGAGAGTACAGCGCAGGACAATACAGTTCCAGAGAGAGTACAGCACAGGACAATACAGGACAAGAGAGAGTACAGCGCAGGACAATACAGGACAAGAGAGAGTACAGCGCAGGACAATACAGTTCCAGAGAGAGTACAGCACTGGACAATACAGGACAACAGATAGTACAGCGCAGGACAATAGAGATCAAGAGAGAGTACAGCGCAGGACAATACAGAACAACAGATAGTACAGCACAGGACAATAGAGGAGAACAGAGTATACAGCACAGGACAATAGAGGACAAGAGAGAGTACAGCGCAGGACAATACAGGACAACAGATAGTACAGCACAGGACAATAGAGGAGAAGAGAGAATACAGCACAGGACAATAGAGGACAAGAGAGAGTACAGCACAGGACAATACAGGACAACAGATAGTACAGCGCAGGACAATAGTGGTAATAGTGGACAAGAGAGAATACAGCGCATGACAATAGTGGACAAGAGGGAGTACAGCGCAGGACAATACAGGACAAGAGAGTGTACAGCACAGGACAATAGAGGACAAGAGAGAGTACAGCGCAGGACAATACAGGACAAGAGAGTGTACAGCACAGGACAATAGAGGACAAGAGAGAGTACAGCACAGGACAATAGAGGACAAGAGAGAGTACAGCGCAGGATAATACAGGACAACAGATAGTACAGCGCAGGACAATTGAGGACAAGAAAGAGAACAGCGCAGGACAATAGAGGACAAGAGAGAGTACAGCACAGGATAATACAGTTCCAGAGTAAGTACAGCACAGGACAATACAGGATAAGAGAGAGTACAGCGCTGGACAATACAGGGCAAGAGAGAGTACAGCGCAGGACAATACAGGACAAGAGAGAATACAGCGCAGGACAATACAGTACAAGAGAGAGTACAGCACAGGACAATACAGGACAAGAGAGAGTACAGCGCAGGACAATACAGGACAACAGATAGTACAGCACAGGACTATAGCGGACAGCAGATAGTACAGCGCAGGACAATAGAGGACAACAGATAGTACAGCGCAGGACAATAGAGGACAACAGAGACTACAGCGCAGGACAATACAGTACAACTGATAGTACAGCACAGGACAATACAGGACAAGAGAGATTACAGCACAGGACAATACAGGACAACAGATAGTACAGCGCAGGACAATTGAGGACAAGAAAGAGTACAGCGCAGGACAACAGAGGACAAGAGAGAGTACAGCACAGGATAATACAGTTCCAGAGTAAGTACAGCACAGGACAATACAGGATAAGAGAGAGTACAGCGCAGGACAATACAGGGCAAGAGAGAGTACAGCGCAGGACAATACAGGACAAGAGAGAATACAGCGCAGGACAATACAGTACAAGAGAGAGTACAGCACAGGACAATACAGGACAAGAGAGAGTACAGCGCAGGACAATACAGGACAACAGATAGTACAGCACAGGACTATAGCGGACAGCAGATAGTACAGCGCAGGACAATAGAGGACAACAGAGAGTACAGCGCAGGACAATACAGTACAACTGATAGTACAGCACAATACAATAGATGACAAGAGCGAGTACAGCGCAGGACAATACAGTTCCAGAGAGAGTACAGCACAGGACAATACAGGACAAGAGAGAGTACAGCGCAGGACAATACAGGACAAGAGAGAGTACAGCGCAGGACAATTCAGTTCCAGAGAGAGTACAGCACAGGACAATACAGGACAACAGATAGTACAGCGCAGGACAATAGAGGACAACAGAGAGTACAGCACAGGACAATAGAGGACAACAGATAGTACAGCGCAGGACAATAGAGGACAACAGAGAGTACAGCGCAGGACAATACAGTACAACTGATAGTACAGCACAATACAATAGATGACAAGAGCGAGTACAGCGCAGGACAATACTGTTCCAGAGAGAGTACAGCACAGGACAATACAGGACAAGAGAGAGTACAGCGCAGGACAATACAGGACAAGAGAGAGCAGAGCGCAGGACAATACAGTTCCAAAGAGAGTACAGCACAGGACAATACAGGACAAGCGAGAGTACAGCGCAGGACAATACAGGACAAGAGAGAGTACAGTGCAGGACAATACAGGACAACAGATAGTACAGCACAGGACAATACAGGACAAGAGAGAGTACAGCGCGGGACAATACAGGACAACAGATAGTACAGCGCAGGACAATAGAGGACAGGAGAGTGTACAGCGCAGGACAATAGAGGACAAGAGAGAGTACAGCGCAGGACAATACAGGACAACAGATAGTACAGCGCAGGACAATAGTGGTAATAGTGGACAAGAGAGAATACAGCGCATGACAATAGTGGACAAGAGGGAGTACAGCGCAGGACAATACAGGACAAGAGAGTGTACAGCACAGGACAATAGAGGACAAGAGAGAGTACAGCGCAGGACAATACAGGACAAGAGAGTGTACAGCACAGGACAATAGAGGACAAGAGAGAGAACAGCACAGGACAATAGAGGACAAGAGAGAGTACAGCGCAGGATAATACAGGACAACAGATAGTACAGCGCAGGACAATACAGGACAAGAGAGATTACAGCACAGGACAATACAGGACAACAGATAGTACAGCGCAGGACAATTGAGGACAAGAAAGAGTACAGCGCAGGACAACAGAGGACAACAGATAGTACAGCACAGGACTATAGCGGACAGCAGATAGTACAGCGCAGGACAATAGAGGACAACAGATAGTACAGCGCAGGACAATAGAGGACAACAGAGACTACAGCGCAGGACAATGCAGTACAACTGATAGTACAGCACAGGACAATAGAGATCAAGAGAGAGTACAGCGCAGGACAATACAGGACAACAGATAGTACAGCGCAGGACAATAGAGATCAAGAGAGAGTACAGCGCAGGACAATACAGAACAACAGATAGTACAGCACAGGACAATAGAGGAGAACAGAGTATACAGCACAGGACAATAGAGCACAAGAGAGAGTACAGCGCAGGACAATACAGGACAACAGATAGTACAGCACAGGACAATAGAGGAGAAGAGAGAATACAGCACAGGACAATAGAGGACAAGAGAGAGTACAGCGCAGGACAATACAGGACAACAGATAGTACAGCGCAGGACAATAGTGGTAATAGTGGACAAGAGAGAATACAGCGCATGACAATAGTGGACAAGAGGGAGTACAGCGCAGGACAATACAGGACAAGAGAGTGTACAGCACAGGACAATAGAGGACAAGAGAGAGTACAGCGCAGGACAATACAGGACAAGAGAGTGTACAGCACAGGACAATAGAGGACAAGAGAGAGAACAGCACAGGACAATAGAGGACAAGAGAGAGTACAGCGCAGGATAATACAGGACAACAGATAGTACAGCGCAGGACAATACAGGACAAGAGAGATTACAGCACAGGACAATACAGGACAACAGATAGTACAGCGCAGGACAATTGAGGACAAGAAAGAGTACAGCGCAGGACAACAGAGGACAAGAGAGAGTACAGCACAGGATAATACAGTTCCAGAGTAAGTACAGCACAGGACAATACAGGATAAGAGAGAGTACAGCGCAGGACAATACAGGGCAAGAGAGAGTACAGCGCAGGACAATACAGGACAAGAGAGAATACAGCGCAGGACAATACAGTACAAGAGAGAGTACAGCACAGGACAATACAGGACAAGAGAGAGTACAGCGCAGGACAATACAGGACAACAGATAGTACAGCACAGGACTATAGCGGACAGCAGATAGTACAGCGCAGGACAATAGAGGACAACAGATAGTACAGCGCAGGACAATAGAGGACAACAGAGACTACAGCGCAGGACAATACAGTACAACTGATAGTACAGCACAGGACAATAGAGGACAACAGAGAGTACAGTGCAGGACAATACAGTACAACTGATAGTACAGCGCAATACAATAGATGACAAGAGCGTGTACAGCGCAGGACAATACAGTTCCAGAGAGAGTACAGCACAGGACAATACAGGACAAGAGAGAGTACAGCGCAGGACAATACAGGGCAAGAGAGAGTACAGCGCAGGACAATACAGGACAACAGATAGTACAGCGCAGGACAATAGTGGTAATAGTGGACAAGAGAGAATACAGCGCATGACAATAGTGGACAAGAGGGAGTACAGCGCAGGACAATACAGGACAAGAGAGTGTACAGCACAGGACAATAGAGGACAAGAGAGAGTACAGCGCAGGACAATACAGGACAAGAGAGTGTACAGCACAGGACAATAGAGGACAAGAGAGAGTACAGCGCAGGACAATACAGGACAACAGATAGTACAGCACAGGACAATAGAGGAGAAGAGAGAATACAGCACAGGACAATAGAGGACAAGAGAGAGTACAGCGCAGGACAATACAGGACAACAGATAGTACAGCGCAGGACAATAGTGGTAATAGTGGACAAGAGAGAATACAGCGCATGACAATAGTGGACAAGAGGGAGTACAGCGCAGGACAATACAGGACAAGAGAGTGTACAGCACAGGACAATAGAGGACAAGAGAGAGTACAGCGTAGGACAATACAGGACAAGAGAGTGTACAGCACAGGACAATAGAGGACAAGAGAGAGTACAGCACAGGACAATAGAGGACAAGAGAGAGTACAGCGCAGGATAATACAGGACAACAGATAGTACAGCGCAGGACAATACAGGACAAGAGATATTACAGCACAGGACAATACAGGACAACAGATAGTACAGCGCAGGACAATTGAGGACAAGAAAGAGTACAGCGCAGGACAATAGAGGACAAGAGAGAGTACAGCACAGGATAATACAGTTCCAGAGTAAGTACAGCACAGGACAATACAGGATAAGAGAGAGTACAGCGCAGGACAATACAGGGCAAGAGAGAGTACAGCGCAGGACAATACAGGACAAGAGAGAATACAGCGCAGGACAATACAGTACAAGAGAGAGTACAGCACAGGACAATACAGGACAAGAGAGAGTACAGCGCAGGACAATACAGGACAACAGATAGTACAGCACAGGACTATAGTGGACAGCAGATAGTACAGCGCAGGACAATAGAGGACAACAGATAGTACAGCGCAGGACAATAGAGGACAACAGAGACTACAGCGCAGGACAATACAGTACAACTGATAGTACAGCACAGGACAATAGAGATCAAGAGAGAGTACAGCGCAGGACAATACAGGACAACAGATAGTACAGCGCAGGACAATAGAGATCAAGAGAGAGTACAGCGCAGGACAATACAGAACAACAGATAGTACAGCACAGGACAATAGAGGAGAACAGAGTATACAGCACAGGACAATAGAGGACAAGAGAGAGTACAGCGCAGGACAATACAGGACAACAGATAGTACAGCACAGGACAATAGAGGAGAAGAGAGAGTACAGCGCAGGACAATACAGGACAACAGATAGTACAGCACAGGACTATAGCGGACAGCAGATAGTACAGCGCAGGACAATAGAGGACAACAGATAGTACAGCGCAGGACAATAGAGGACAACAGAGACTACAGCGCAGGACAATACAGTACAACTGATAGTACAGCACAGGACAATAGAGGACAACAGAGAGTACAGTGCAGGACAATACAGTACAACTGATAGTACAGCGCAATACAATAGATGACAAGAGCGTGTACAGCGCAGGACAATACAGTTCCAGAGAGAGTACAGCACAGGACAATACAGGACAAGAGAGAGTACAGCGCAGGACAATACAGGACAAGAGAGAGTACAGCGCAGGACAATACAGTACAACTGATAGTACAGCACAGGACAATAGAGGACAACAGAGAGTACAGTGCAGGACAATACAGTACAACTGATAGTACAGCGCAATACAATAGATGACAAGAGCGTGTACAGCGCAGGACAATACAGTTCCAGAGAGAGTACAGCACAGGACAATACAGGACAAGAGAGAGTACAGCTCAGGACAATACAGGACAAGAGAGAGTACAGCGCAGGACAATACAGTTCCAGAGAGAGTACAGCACAGGACAATACAGGACAAGAAAGAGTACAGCGCAGGGCAATACAGGACAAGAGAGAGTACAGCGCAGGACAATACAGGACAAGAGAGAGTACAGTGCAGGACAATACAGGACAAGCAAGAGTACAGCGCCGGACAATACAGGACAACAGATAGTACAGCACAGGACAATAGAGGACAAGAGAGAGGACAGCGCAGGACAATACAGGACAACAGATAGTACAGCGCTGGACAATAGAGGACAAGAGAGAGTACAGCGCAGGACAATAGAGGACAAGAGAGAGTGCAGCGCAGGACAATAGAGGACGAAGACCCTGATAGTGTAGTCTGAGAGATCAAGCTTTTCTCCACTCCAGAGATGTTTGTTTAAGGTTCAGATAACCGCAGGGTTGAGCCTGATGATACACATTCTCAAACCTTTTTGTCTTTTGCCTGGTGGGATGTGGGATGGGGCAGAAGAGGTGGAAGACAACAGGGTTTATTGGTCTGGCCCACAAAGTGTGTACCACAGCGTGCCTGGTCTGACCAAGCAGCTTCCAGCTGAACAGTCCCATGTGGACACATGATTCCTCTGGCTTTGCCTTTATCATCGGATGGTGACAGGACCCACTCTGCACAGTGACGGCTCCGCTGCACAGCCAGGGCAAACCTCGGGCAGAGTGGGAAGCTGTGCACGGTGTGTTGGAGGTGCCACTGGCTCCACACCACTTAGATGGGATGGATGGGGGCAGTGTGCTGGATTACAGAGACACCAGTGTGGGTACAGTAAAGGGGAGGGGGAGGGAATCGCTCCCTGGGTAGGGAACAGACAGTGGGGGAAGGTGGCTTTGGAAGGAAATGGACACGCAGTGGGATGATGCCACAAAACCAGCGATGCCGCGCTGATCACAGTCATTGGGGTGGGGTGAGGTCTCACCAGACCTGCCCCCAACCCACCCCACCATCACTACATCACAGAGTCATTCCGCAGGGAAACAGGCCATTCAGCCCACTATATTAACAGAAGCACATTGCTTGGTGTTTTATGGTAAGAACCTTTCAAGCCAAGCACCAGTATTTGAATATTCAGTGGGGTTCTGCCATTTAGGATATTCTCCCATTGTAAATACACAATTCTGCAATGCTACACTCAGAGTGTGGAAATAGGTAGTCACAGTGTTGGAACTGTGGTCAATAGTTTATTGTTGTTCTTGTGTTCAAAAAATCACTGCTCTGTGGTATGTGTGGGGGTGGGGGGAATAAGTGAATCTCCAGAAGCCTGCTGGAAATAAGAAAAGACCCTTTATGTCTCCCAGTTTCACTCTCCAGAGGCCCATTCACAATCACACTGCAATTGCTTACAGTTCTTAAGAGAATCCAGGGAAGAGATTACAGAAGTTTTGTTACACGTATTGGACAGTAAATTAGAAAAGGTGTATTGGCAAAGAATAGGGAAATGGTCAACTTGATATGTACTGGCAGGAAGAGAATGGAGCATGGCTAAAGGTTTATACATTAGTCAGCCTAACACTGCTGCTAAAGTAAATAGTGGAATCCTTATTGAATATAGAATTCAGCATAATTAGGCTCTTCGCCCATGACGTTGTGCCGACCTAGCTCAAGATCAATGCGACTCTTCCCTCCAGAATAGTTCTCCACTTTTCCTTCGTCCATGTGCCGATCCAAGAGTCTCTTAATTGTCCCTGATATATCTACCTCCACCCCGGCAGCACATTCCACCCACCTACTATCTGATGCCCTGCTAAGTCACTTCTGCAGCCTCTCTAAAGCTTCCACATCTTTCCTGTAGTGAAGCGACCAGGACTGGACACAATACTCCAGGAGTGGGTTGATTACGCAGCACTTGCTGGAACGGTGAATAGGTTTGTCCCACTGAGGCAGGGAAAGGATTGTAGAACCAGCAAAGAACCAGTGCCTGATGAGAGATGAAGACTATCTAATCAAGAGAAAGAAAGAAGTTTAGGGAACAAGGATCAAACAGATCTCTAGGGAGTTACAAGCCAGCCAGGAAGGAGCTGAAGAATGGACTTTGGAGAGCTAGAAGGGGGCAAGAAAAGGGCTTGGCGAGTATGGTTAAGGAAATTCCTAAGTTGTCTTACATGTATGTGAAGAACAGAAAGATGACTAGAGTGAGGGTAGGGCCAATCAGAGAGAGAAGAGGAAATATGCCCGGAGTTGGAGGAGGTGAGGGGGGGGGGGTGGTCCTTAATGAATACTTTGCCTAGGTAATCACCAGTGAGAGGTCTGTGAGAACAGGCTAATCTGATGTGTCAGTGTTCAGAAAGAGGATGGGGTGGAACTCTTGAAAAATGTTAGGGTGGATAAGTGGCCAGGGATGAAGAAGATATACCCTGGGTTACAACAGGAAACAAGGGAAGATTGCTGAACCTTTGCTGATGAACTTTGGGTATTTGCTGGCTACAAGTGTGGTACCAGATGACTGAAGAAGGCAAATGTAATTCCTGTGTTGAGGAAAGGGAGCTATAGACCAGTGAGTGTTACCTCACTGGTGGGCAAATTACTGGAGCAGATTCTCAGAGCCAGGATTTATCAGCATTTGGAGAAGCAGAGTTGGATTAGGCATTAGGCATGACTTTGTGAGGGGCAGGTCATGCCTCATGACCCTGATTGAGTTATCTGAGGATGTGACAAAACACATTGATGAAGGTGGAGATGTGTATTTCAGTAAGGTACCCCAGGGTGGGCTCATTCAGAGTCAGAAGGCATGGGATCCAGGGAAACTTGGCTGCGTGGATACACAACGGGCTTGCCCATAAAAGGTGGTCGTAGATGGAGCATATTCTTTCTGGAAGTCAGTGACCAGTAGTGTTCCACAGGGATCTGTTCTGACACCACTGCTCTTTGTGATTTTTATAACTGGCTTGGATGAGGAAGTGAAAGGGTGGGTTAGCAACTTTGTGGGTGACACAAAGTTTGGGGCTGTTGTGGATAGTGTAGAAGGCTCGAGGAACAGGAACAGGCCCTTCAGCCCACAATATTGTACTGAACTAATTAAATTAGCAATCAGAATCAGAATCAGGTTTATTATCATGTGTCATGAAATTTGTTAACTTAGCAGCAGCAGTTCAATGCAATACATAATATAGAAGAGACAAATAATAATATAAATAAATAAAGTATACATATATTAAATAGATTAAAAATCATGCTAAAACCAGAAATAATGTATATTTTAAAAAGTGAGGTAGTGTTCAAGGGTTCAATATCCATTTACGAATCAGATGGGAGAGGGGAAGAAGCTGTTCCTGAATCGCTGGGTGTGTGCCTTCAGGTTTCTGTACCTCCTACCCGATGGTAACAATGAGAAAAGAGCATGCCCTGGGTGGTGGGGTCGTTAATAATGGATACTGCCTCTCTGAGACACTGCTCCTTGAAGATGTCCTAGGTACTTGGTAAGCTAGTGCCCAAGATGGACCCAACTAAATTTACAAACCCTCTGTAGCTTCTTTTGGTTCTGTGCAGTAGCCCCTCCATACCAGACAGTGATGCAGCCTGTCAGAATGCTCTCCTTTGTACATCTATAGAAGTTTTTGTGTGTATTTTTGACATGCCAAATCTCTTCTAATGAAGTACAGTTGCTGTCTTGCCTTCTTTGTAACTGCATCGACATGTTGGGACCAAGTTGGATCCCCAGAGATATTGACAACCAGGAACTCAAAATTGCTCACTCTCTCCATTTCTGATCCCTCTATGAGGATTGGTATGTGTTCTTCCATCTTACCCTTCTTGAAGTTGAATCAGCTGTTTCATCTTACTGACATTGAGTGCCAGATTGTTGCTGCGACACCACTCCACTAATTGGCATATCTCATTCCTGAACACCCTCTCGTCACCATCTGAGATTCTACCAACAATGGTTGCGTCATCAGCAAATTTATAGATGGTATTTGAGCTATGCCTAGTCACCCAGTCATGGCCATCTAAACTAATCCCTTCTGCCTACACAATGTCCAAGTTCTTCCATTTCCCTCACATTCACTTGCCTATCTAAATATCTCTTAAAAGCCCCTAATGTATCTGCCACCACCACAGGTAGCACAATCCAGATACCCACCACTCTGTGTAAAAAACTAGTCCTGCACATCTCCTTTGAACTTACCTCTATTGCATGTGCTAGGTCATAGGTCACACTGAAAGACACAGAGCTGGTCTAAGAAGTGGCAGATGGAGTTCAACCCAGAAAAGTATGAAGTGATTCAATTTGGAAGGTCTTTAAAACCCTGGTTAGACTACACTTAGAATATATGTGTTCAGTTCTGGTTGGCTTGTGTTTCTCTTTCCCCTCCCCCCACTTTTTAAACCTGTTCCTTAGCTTTTTTTTCACCAGCCCTGCCGAAGAGTCTCACTCCTTTCCACAGACGCTGCCCGGCCTGTTGAGTTCCTTCAGCATTTTGTGTGTGTTGATAGGAAGGATGTGAAAGTTTTAGAGAGGATGCTGAGGAGACTTACAAGGATGTTGCCTGGATTGGGGAGCATGCCTTATGAAAACAGGTTGAGTGAACTTGGCCTTATCTCCTTGGAGCGACGGAGGATGAGAGGTGACCTGATAGAGGTGTACAAGATGATGAGAGGCATTGGTTGTGTGGATAGTCAGAGGCTTTTTCCCAGGGCTGAAATGGCTGGCATGAGGGGGCATAGTTTTAAGGTTTGGAAGTAGGTATAGAGGAGATGTCAGGGGTAAGTTTTTTTACGCAGTGAGTGGTGAGTGAGTGGAATGGGCTGCCAGCAACAGTGATGGAGGCCAATACGATAGGGTCTTTTAAGAGACTCCTGGATAGGCACATGGAGCTTAGAAAAATAGAGGGCTATGGGTAACCCTAGGTAATTTCCGAAGTACGTGTTCGGCACAGCATTGTGGGCTGAAGAGCCTGTATTTGCCATAAGTTTTCAATGTTTCTATATAAGAAACTCTTAGGTAGGCACTTGGATGATGGAAAAATAGAGGGCTATGTAGGAGGGAAGGGTTAGATTGATCTTAGAGTTAGTTAAAAGGTTGGCACAACATTGTGGGCTGAAGGGCCTAACCCAAGGTGTTGACTGTCCATTTCCCTTTATAGATGCTGCCTGACCCGTTGAGTTCCTCTAGCATCTTGCTTGTTCCTCTAGATTCCAGTCTGCAGTATCTGAACCATGATGGTTTTAGAAATGAGGCGTGCAGCCAGCAGGTGGCACTTGTGCTGCAGAAGACAATCGCCAGAGAGAGATTTTCAAGTCAAGTCGTCACTTTTATTGTCATTTCGACCGTAACTGCTGGTACAGTACATAGTAAAAATGAGACAATGTTTTTCAGGACCAAGGTGTTACATGACACAGTACAAAAAACTAGACTGAACTACGTAATAAAAATACACAGAGAAAGCCACACTAGACAACAGACCTACACTGGACTGCATAAAGTGCACAAAAACAGTGCAGGCATTACAATAAATAATAAACAGGACAATAGGGCAAGATGTCAGTCCAGGCTTCAAGTATTGAGGAGTCTGATAGCTTGGGGGAAGAGACTGTTACATAGTCTGGCCGTGAGAGCCCGAATGCTTTTTCCCAGTGTTGATGGTTGACTGAGTTCTGCCCTGCAAGTACCCTATGCTGGATATCAAGTCCAAAGAGTGCAAGTCACAACTGATATTCTTGTCCTTTAATCCCTGGATTTATTCAGTAATTACAGCATCACCTCAAGACAGTGCTACAATATTCCACAATTCACACAAAATGCTGGAGGTACCCAGCAGGACAGGAGGCATCTCTGGAAAAGAGTACAATCTGATGAAGGGTCTTAGCCTGAGATGTCGACTGTACTCCTTTCCATAGATGCTGTCTGGTCTACTGAGTTCCCCGGCATTTTGTGTGTGTGGCTTAGATCTCCAGCATCTGCAGATTTTCACTTGTTCTACAATTCACACTATTTGCAGTTACTAGTTTCATAGTATAACACAACACTCGAGCCTCTGTGGAGTTTACCAGCCCTGTACCCTCATTGTTCCCCTTCTGTGGTGAACTACATATACCTGTCTGGACACGCCCCCCCCCCCCCCCCCGCTGACTGCTCCTGTGGCTCCTCCCACAGACCCCTGTACAAAGGCGATTGAGGCCTGAGCCCGGCCTCTCAGTCTCCAGGATGTAGTATGGTGGTCACTCACTGCTTGTTCCTTCTTCCAGTCGATGAAAGCCGATATCTCGCCTTTACGTCTCAGAGTGAGTTATTGATGGTGCATCACCTTCTCCAGCGACACACGGGACACATGTAACCCTGGAAGAGGGGCAGACAATTAGAGGCTGAAAACTCCAGTGCCCGCTACCTGGGTGTGTGCACGGCCACCCTGCTCAGGCCCAGGAGATTCCCTGAACAACCCATCCGCCTCCGCACCAGGTGACTGAAGATCAGGAGCATGGGGATGAAGTGCAGCTAAAACTTGAAGAGCAGCCCCTTCAGATACTAAAACCCTGCAGCCTTTCACACTCCATGTATACACGGTTGGCACCGATTACAGTACTTTGCTCAACACTGGGACAATGGTTGCAGTGGGCTCTGCAAAAATACCTCCATTTCCTCAACAGATATGAGTGACATCACTGTTAAAATGTGTTCCTTTCTTCCGAGGTAACAACAGCAGAATGCTGCCTTTCTTTCGGTCTCTCTCTCATGGGTTACAGGAGAAGTCACTGGTACTGGCAAATGGTTTATTATTGTCACATGCACCAAGATGCAGTGTTTGTGGTCCTTTCAGTCAGATCATTCCAGACATAAACTGAAGGAGTGAAGAGAAGACAGAATGCAGAATATACTGATACAGTTCCAGAGAAAGTGCAGTGCAGGTCGACAAAGGAAGCGCAAGGGTCACGTCGAGTTAGATGTGGAGATGAAGAGTGCATGAGAGATCCTTTCAGACTCTTACAGCAGTGAGACAGAAGCTGTTCGTGAGCCTAGTGGTAGATGTTCTCAAGCTCCTGTATCTTCTGCCTGACGGAGGCAGAGAGAAGAGAGGACGGCCGGGGTTGGAGGGGACCTTGTTATTGGTGGCTGCTTTCCTGACAAGTGTAGACAGAGCTATGAAGGGGAGGCTGGCTTTTGAGATGGAGGAGTGGACCTCCTCTGTGAGTCAGCACAAGCCCAAAGGAAGATAAAGATAATGACTAGGTTTATTGTCACATGTACAGTACTGCGCAAAAGCCTTAAGCACATATATATATAGCTAGGGTGCCTAAGACTTTTGCACAGTACTGTATTTGTCCATGTGGAGCAGAGAGCGAACTGGGAGCAAAGGATGCTAGGAATGGTGAGGGTGAAGCACTGTGGGAGGGGTGTGGGACAGGTGGCAGAGAAGGAGTGCCAGGGGTGGAGTGTGGCATGGGTACAGACACACCCAGCCCTGAGACATCAGGCAAGGTCATTTGATTCCAAACAATTGGTGTATTGATCATTGCAGAATGTCTCTCTGGTGCTTCCTACTCCCTCCCTTCTCCTTCCCTTTTCCCAACCATGATTCCCCTCTCCCTGCCCCCTTCCCACTCTCAGTCCACAGTAGAGACTCATATCAGAATCAGGATTATCGTCTCTCACATATGTTATGAATTTTGTTTTTTTTTTATTTTTGCAGCAGTACAGTGCAATACATATAATTACAACAGTACTGTACAAACATCTTAGGCTCCCTAGCTGTATATACAGTAGGAGTCTAAGACTTGTACACAATATTGTACTTATAAACATGCAGTGAAATGCAGCATTTGTGTCAAATCAAATTAAATCAGCGACGATTATGCCCGGCAGCCTGCAAGTGTCACCACATGTCTGGTGCCCACGACTCATTTGCCCCAACCTTATCTCTTTGGAATGTGGAGGAAACTGGGCTCCCAGAGGAAAGCCACACGGTCACGGGGAGAATGTACAAACTCCTTACAGACTGTGGCAGGAACTGAACCCCAGTCTCACAGATGCCACTGTAAAGGGATACCCTAACCACTACACTACTGTGTCACCCAAATGGCTTCTTCCCACGTCCTGTGGAAGTATGAGAGCCCTTGTGATCGTGCGTGCAGGAGGAGGAGTGGGAATGATGTGGTCCCTGATTTTTGTCGCTACAGACACTGTTACATCTGCTGATCATTTACAATGTTCTCTGTTGCTCTCATAAGACAGCACCTCTGACCTGTGATTCACAGCTTTCTGTTCCCTCTCCACCGTTAATTAACCTCGCAAATCTACAGTATGCACCAGAGGTCTTCCTGAACAAATTTCACCCCAGCAACCTGGTTCTCACCCTACCACAGCTGTTCCCCTTGCCTGATGCATTTCCCCAGCGTACAGCAGCTTGCTTCTTCACACTCCCAGTTCTGACATCTCAAACATTAACTCTGTCTTTCCCTTTCTCTGTCCTAACACCTACGCTCGCAGACCCACAGTCTCACTCTCCCTCAGCTGCTGACAAAGTACACAGTGACCTCTGCCCAGTGCTTCCCACATAGATTTACATGAGACAGTATTTGCTGTCAAATATTGACAATTCTTTGTTGCATATCATAACGAAATGTCCAGTTCACTTTGCCATAAATGGGATGGATTAACCAGCAGAAACGGATTGAAGCTCCCAGATGTTCCCAGTGGGATTTGCCCAGTGTGACTTGGACAGATGTTTCTAGTGTGATATCAGGGTCAGGGTGTGTGGGTTACATTCCCCCCTCTGGACAGATGTTTCTGGTGTGATGTCAGGGTCAGGGTGTGTGGGTTACATTCCCCCCTCTGGACAGATGTTTCTGGTGTGATATCAGGGTCAGGGTGTGTGGGTTACATTCTCCCCCTCTGGACAGATGTGCCTGGTGTGATATCAGGGTCAGGGTGTGTGGGTTACATTCTCCCCCTCTGGACAGATGTGCCTGGTGTGATATCAGGGTCAGGGTGTGTGGGTTACATTCTCCCCCTCTGGACAGATGTTTCTGGTGTGATATCAGGGTCAGGGTGTGTGGGTTACATTCTCCCCCTCTGGACAGATGTGCCTGGTGTGATATCAGGGTCAGGGTGTGTGGGTTACATTCCCCCCTCTGGACAGATGTTTCTGGTGTGATATCAGGGTCAGGGTGTGTGGGTTACATTCTCCCCCTCTGGACAGATGTGCCTCTGGTGTGATATCAGGGTCAGGGTGTGTGGGTTACATACTCCCCCTCAGGACAGATGTGCCTGATGTGATATCAGGGTCAGGGTGTGTGGGTTACATTCTCCCCCCTCTGGACAGATGTAGCTGGTGTGATATCAGGGTCAGGGTGTGTGGGTTACATTCTCCCCCTCTGGACAGATGTTTCTGGTGTGATATCAGGGTCAGGGTGTGTGGGTTACATTCTCCCCCTCTGGACAGATGTGCCTGGTGTGATATCAGGGTCAGGGTGTGTGGGTTACATTCTCCCCCTCTGGACAGATGTGCCTGGTGTGATATCAGGGTCAGGGTGTGTGGGTTACATTCTCCCCCTCTGGACAGATGTGCCTGGTGTGATATCAGGGTCAGGGTGTGTGGGTTACATTCTCCCCCCTCTGGACAGATGTAGCTGGTGTGATATCAGGGTCAGGGTGTGTGGGTTACATTCTCCCCCTCTGGACAGATGTGCCTGGTGTGATATCAGGGTCAGGGTGTGTGGGTTACATTCTCCCCCTCTGGACAGATGTGCCTGGTGTGATATCAGGGTCAGGGTGTGTGGGTTACATTCTCCCCCTCTGGACAGATGTGCCTGGTGTGATATCAGGGTCAGGGTGTGTGGGTTACATTCTCCCCCCTCTGGACAGATGTAGCTGGTGTGATATCAGGGTCAGGGTGTGTGGGTTACATTCTCCCCCTCTGGACAGATGTTTCTGGTGTGATATCAGGGTCAGGGTGTGTGGGTTACATTCTCCCCCTCTGGACAGATGTGCCTGGTGTGATATCAGGGTCAGGGTGTGTGGGTTACATTCTCCCCCTCTGGACAGATGTGCCTGGTGTGATATCAGGGTCAGGGTGTGTGGGTTACATTCTCCCCCTCTGGACAGATGTGCCTGGTGTGATATCAGGGTCAGGGTGTGTGGGTTACATTCTCCCCCTCTGGACAGATGTGCCTGGTGTGATATCAGGGTCAGGGTGTGTGGGTTACATTCTCCCCCCTCTGGACAGATGTTTCTGGTGTGATATCAGGGTCAGGGTGTGTGGGTTACATTCTCCCCATCTGGACAGATGTGCCTGGTGTGATATCAGGGTCAGTGTGTTTTGGTTACATTCTCCCCCTCTGGACAGATGTTTCTGGTGTGATATCAGGGTCAGGGTGTGTGGGTTACATTCTCCCCCTCTGGACAGATGTTTCTGGTGTGATATCAGGGTCAGGGTGTGTGGGTTACATTCTCCCCCTCTGGACAGATGTGCCTGGTGTGATATCAGGGTCAGGGTGTGTGGGTTACATTCTCCCCCTCTGGACAGATGTGCCTGGTGTGATATCAGGGTCAGGGTGTGTGGGTTATATTCTCCCCCTCTGGACAGATGTGACTGGTGTGATATCAGGGTCAGGGTGTGTGGGTTACATTCTCCCCCTCTGGACAGATGTTTCTGGTGTGATATCAGGGTCAGGGTGTGTGGTTTACATTCTCCCCCTCTGGACAGATGTTTCTGGTGTGATATCAGCGTCAGGGTGTGTGGGTTACATTCTCCCCCTCTGAAACATCATAGTGGGAGCCTGGGTTGTGTTCCCCAGGCACGTCATCTACTGGTGCACTTCCCATGGTCTTCTCATTGTCAGGTTGCCTCCTACCTCTCCTGGGCTGTCCCAAGTGTGCAGCCCTGCTGGAGGTTTTTAGTTAAGAGAAGGGCCACATTCCCCCACCTCGTCGAAGCTACAGCTGCACGATTGAATTTCTGTGTGAATTCTATCCATCCCGAAGACTCTGCTGCCTATCAGCTGCAGAAAGAGTGGCCATGGAGGAGTGCATCTGTGATGGTTCATCCGCAGTTGGTACAAGTTTCTGGGAAAACCACCATGCCTTCCTTGCTGCCTTTCCATTCCCACGTGTCTTGAGAGTCCTTCAGGACGAAAAGAAGGAGGAATGCGCAGTGCATTTACTCGGGTTCCAATATCTCTGTAAGACATAGAAAGTCTATTCGATTCATCGGGTCGGTGCTGACTCTCAAAGAACTCCCAATCCTCCACTGACTTTCCTGTATCCCGTTCTCCCACATTCACAATTCACCAGGGCAAATTTCCTTCAGTCAATCAGCCTACCAACCCACACATCGCTAACTGTGGGAAGACAGTGGAGCAGCCAGATGGTCATACAGTCAAGGAGAGAAATTGCAGGCTCCACAGACCGAGTACCCAAGGTCAGGATCGAACCTGGTCTCCGGTGCTGTGAGACAGCAGCTCTGTTCCATGTGAGAGATGTCCTTAGGCAGTGCAGGAAGTTCACTCCTGCTTAGGTACTGGACATTGTGCTGGGAGTCTGAAGTACCAGGCAGGTTACCACAAGTGGGAGTCCAATGCTCGTGCTCATCTGATTTGTTGTGTCTGCTAACTGTAAAGGACAGTATCTGTCACAGACCATCATCTAACTTGAGAGTCAGAGTGTCCCTGAATGTCACCGTCACCAAGTGTCCTGTGCACAGTATCGGCTGAACAAGCTGAAGCATTCCATACAGTGTTGTCATTGTCTAAGGAGGAGAGAGCACATTAGGCTAACGTTCAGAACTGCACTGAGCCACAGGCAGTGGGATACGCATTGAGATCTGGGAGCATGCCTCAGTACTCAGAGAAGTTTGGCTTCAACCAACTGGAAGGATCATGTGGAAAGTTCTGTCAGATTATTAAATCCCATGGAAAATCTAGATAGGTTTGGTGAAATAACAGGGAAGGAGGGTGTTCCAGCTTTTAAAACCTGGTTGGATGCAGCTTGTGATGTATTGTAAGGTCAGTAAAGAACTTCAAAGGTTAGAAGTTCAAAGTTCAAAGTTCAAAGTCTGGTGGAAGGAGCTAAACGGCGACTCCTTTGCTTGCTTCTTCAAAAACAGCTTTATTTCCATCTTTAATATCTATGCTTTTTCCTTTCAGGGTTTTTTTGAAGACTCTGACCTGGAGTTACACACTGACTTCGGTTTTTTGCGGGAACGGTATTTTACGCCTTGGGGTTTTACGGCTGGCTGTTATTCGACAGGACGTGGCCCAAGAGCTCAGCTCATCTTCAGAGGTCCCAGAGCTCGGACTGAAGGTCAGTGTCCCAGCAGCAGAGCAGTGTGTCTGTGGCTGTGTGCCCAGAGACTCGAGATCTTTGGGCACAGAGCTCGGAAAAAGCAACGCAATGGACTTTTAACATCGTAAACCAGCGAGTTGTTTGTTATGTCTCCCCTCTCGATGTGAAACAGAGATACCACTTTCTCCCTTATTAGTGAGAGAGAGCCTGTGGTATGGTGAATACCGGGTGAACAAATAGTGTTCGGGGTAACTGTGTCTTTGCTGTTGCTTTGCTCGTGCTTGAGTGCTCGGTGATGGGTGCTGATGCTTGTTTTTTTGCTGGTGGGGGAGGGGGATCGAAAATGCTGCCACTTGTGTGCGGGAGGGGGAGTTGGGTGGGGTTTGGGGTTCTAACATTTAGCTGTCATTCATTCTTTGGGAGCACACCTCTGTTTTTGTGGATGATTGTGAAGAAAAAGCATTTCAGGACATATATTGTATACATTTCTCTGACATTAAATGTACCTCTGAAACCTTTGAAATCTTTTATTAAAGTAGTGTACGTCACCATACAGAGATTGAGCTTGGTTTTCATTCACAGGAAAACACAGAGGTACAACAGAATCTGAAAAACTACATAAGCACAAAGACTGACAACAACCAACGTGCAATCTTTCCCTTTCTGCATCGTCTCAGATTTTTAATTTCTGTTTCTCATGTGAGTGCTGTTTATTTGATACCTCGAGCCAGTGATGCTGCTGCACCTAGGTTTTTGGCTGTACTTGTGCTTCTGACAATAAATTCAATATTGACCTTGGATCAGTGCATTACCCCAGAGTGGAGCTCATCCTAACACATGACCTTCCAGTTGGCTGAAGCCAATCTTATTTAACCTCAGAAGCATCTCCCGGATTTAGATACCCTATGGCTCAGTACAAGTTAGCCTGACCTTCTCTCACAGAGTGAGATGGTTAATTGTCTTTACACAGTCCCGAACACATCTCAGAGCTTTCCCAGAGGTATTGAGAGAGGGCTAGGAGAAGATGGAGAGTGGGCCATCAGTGAACTGACTGCAAGACACAGTGTCTCAGGTTAAGTAGCGAATACTGGGATTCATGCACAGCGGAGAGCATTTCTCCAGGTTAGTACTCTCGGTGAACACCCCAACCTGCTGAGGGGGAGATGACACTGAATCACCAACATTTGAGGGGGGGACCAAACAACAACCCGAGACAGCACAGTCTCCATTCGTTCTGAGGCCCAGAAATCTCCAGACAGGTTGCGTCGTGGCGTGGCACGGTAATCCTAATGTGCAGGACTGTAAGAAGCTGCAGGGAGTAGTGATCTCAGTCCAGTGTGACACAGGCTCATCCCTCCCCACCGTCGGCAGTATCTACAGGAGGCACTGCCTCAAGAAAGCAATATCTTCTGGGCCAGGCCATCTTCTGACAGCCACCATTGGGCAGGAGGTAAAGAAGCCTGAAACCGCACACCATCAGGTTCTAGAACAGTTCCTTCCCTTCGACCACTTGGCTCTTGAACCAGTCAGCACAACCCTAATCACTACAGTTCAGCAACACTAAGAGCACTTCGCTCACTTTTAACTACAATGGATTTCGTTGCTTTTTGTTCAAATTGTCTTCTTTCTTGTATAATTTTGCATCATTTATGTTTAACTTGTGTATTTCGTGTGAGTGCTGCAAGATTTTCATTGTACCTGGCATTGCACCAATAAACTTGATATTGACTTTGAATTAGGAATGACGGCAGGCCAATATACAAATGGTTACTCGAGTTACACGTACTGAGTTATTTTAGTTTATATGTTGACATGCTTTATTTTATCTGTAATTTATTTTACTCATTAGACTATTTTTCAGTGGTTTGCAAGTTCTCGCGAGCATTGGTCGTCAAAGGTGAGCAATGGAGCTCATTCTGTCCTCACAGCTCAGCTCAGCTGATGGGACCACAGTAGGTGATCCTGTTAGGGAAAAGATCCTGCACTCTGGCTCGTGAACTGGCTTCCTGCTGTGTGTGCCCAGTTCTTATCCATGGGTCACCAGTGACCAGGTAACACATTACTAACCACCAGTCCCAGACCAGTTACCTGCATGTTACTGACGTTCTCAGCAGCTACCCTGGGTTCTGAAAGATATGCTGAACTAGTGAGAATCAATGTGTTAAGACAGAGGTCTATGTATGAATGTGTTTGCTATCAGCTTCACAAACAGTCACTATAAAAATACTTGTGATTGAGTAACCATATATCTCATGAGAATATTGTAGAAAAATTACAGATCTCACCAGAAAAAGGTTTAGCATAATCTTAAAAAATACTTGAACAGGTACATGGATAGAGTCATAGTGTCACAGTCGTACAGCACAGAACCTGGCCATTCGGCCCATCTAGCCCATACTGATTAAGATTCCCATCTAAATTTGTTCCATTTGCCTGTGTTTGGCTTATACCCTCTAAACCTTGCCTCTCTATGCCCTTGTCCTCTCAAATGTTCTGAATGTACTAGCTATATACTGACCACCCTCTGGGTGAAAAGGGTACCCCTCAGGTTCCTATTAAATCTTACTTCTCTTACTTTAAACCTATGCTCTCTAGCTCTTGATTCCCAACCCTGAGAATAAGACTGTGATCCCCCCCCATAGGAAGCCCCTCATGGATTTTATAAACTTTTATAAGTTCACTCCTAATTCTCTAGCATTCTAATGAAAAATCACACAATCTACTCAAGCCCAGTTCCTTAAGCGCCAGCAATATCTGCACTCTTCCCTGCTTAATTGCATCTTTCCTATAGCAAGGTGACCAAAACCGAATTCAATATTCCCAGTGCAGCCCCACCCGCATATTGTACAACTGCAACGTAACCTCCAAACTTTTATATGCTCAGTGCCCTGACTGATGGTCAAAAGCTTGCTTCATCACCCTTGTTATGATGTGGTGGCATGGTGACTGTAAAGTCCACCTCTCAGACATCTTCCTAAAATGTAACATTTGCTCTTATCTGATTTAATTTCCATTTCCTATTCCTTGGCTCATTTGCCCAGCTGATCGAGAACCCTCTGTCAATCCTGATAGCCATCTTCACTACTTCAGCCCAGTCACAAACAAGAGAAAATCTGCAGATGCTGGAAATCCAAGCAACCACACAAAATGCTGGAGGAACTCAGCAGGCCAGGCAGCAACAATGGAAAAAAGTACAGTCAACGTTTTGGGCCGAGACCCTTCAGCAGGGCTGGAGAAAAAAGATGAGGCATCAGAGTTAGAAGGTGGGAGAGGGGGAGGAAGAACCACAAGGTGACAGGTGAAACTGGGGTGGGGAGGGTACTAGGAGATCCCGCTTTTCCTGGCAGATAGAGCTCCCAGTGTCCACCTATTTTGATTCCACTTCGCATTCAAATTCGACAGGTCAGTCCATAGCCTCCTCTACTGTTGTGATGAGGCTGAGCTCAGGTTGGAGGAGCAACGCCTGATATTCCGCCTGTGAAGCCTCCAACCAGATGGCATGAACATTGATTTCTAGACCCTCCCCACACCATTCCCCATTCCCATCACCTCATCTCCTTACCAGCCCATCACCTCATCTCCTTACCAGCCCATCACCTCATCTCCTTACCAGCCCCTCACCTCATCTCCTTACCAGCCCCTCACCTCATCTCCTTACCAGCCCCTCACCTCATCTCCTTACCAGCCCATCACCTCATCTCCTTACCAGCCCCTCACCTCATCTCCTTACCAGCCCCTCATCTCATCTCCTTACCAGCCCCTCACCTCATCTCCTTACCAGCCCCTCATCTCATCTCCTTACCAGCCCCTCACCTCATCTCCTTACCAGCCCCTCACCTCATCTCCTTACCAGCCCCTCACCTCATCTCCTTACCAGCCCCTCACCTCATCTCCTTACCAGCCCCTCATCTCATCTCCTTACCAGCCCCTCACCTCATCTCCTTCCAGCCCATCACCTCATCTCCTTACCAGCCCCTCACCTCATCTCCTTACCAGCCCCTCACCTCATCTCCTTACCAGCCCCTCACCTCATCTCCTTACCAGCCCCTCACCTCATCTCCTTACCAGCCCCTCACCTCATCTCCTTACCAGCCCCTCATCTCATCTCCTTACCAGCCCCTCACCTCATCTCCTTACCAGCCCCTCACCTCATCTCCTTACCAGTCCCTCACCTCATCTCCTTCCAGCCTATCACCTCATCTCCTTCCAGCCCATCACCTCATCTCCTTCCCAGCTCCCCTATTAGACTTCCATCCTGTCCTGTCAGACTCCCCCTTCTCCAGCCCTGTACCTCTTTCGCCAACCCATTTCCCAGGTCACCCCTCCCCATCCTCCCAGTTTCCCCTTTCATCTTGTGTTTCTTCCTCTTCTTGCCTGACTTTCTTACTCTGACTCCTCATTTTTTTTCTCCAGTCCTGCCAAAGGGTCCCGGCCCAAAACATCAACTGTACTTTTTCCTGTAGATACTGCCTGGCATTTTGCATCTATTGCTTTACTACTTTGGCTTCAACTTACCAACTATCATCCAATTTCTCTCATCTACATCATTGATATAGATGACAAGTGAGCCTAGCACTCACCCCTGACTACATTGCTAACCTTGGATCTTCAGACAATCTTCCACCATCACCCTCCGCTTCTTACTATCAAGCCAATTGTGTTTCCATTTTACTAGCTTTCCCTGGATCCCATGCAATCTAATTTGCCATAGCAGCTTATGATGCAGAGACTTATCAAAGGCCTTATTGACCTCATCTGTTACCCTTTCCTCAGGAAAGGTTTCAATAGATATGGACCAGACGTGGAAAATGAGACTAGGTTAGATGGGCATCTTGGTCAGCCCGGACCATTTGGGATGAAGGGCCTCTTTGACTCCTTAATGATAATCCAACTGAATTGAAACCAAGCCTACATAATAACTGCACCCTGCCTGAAGTTCCACTCCACCAGATTCAGCAACAGCAACTTTTCTACAAACATCAGTCAAGCCACACAACTCCAACCCTACCCCAGCAATGGAATGGTACAGACAGCTTCTTGCATTGTATGTACTGTGCTTGTCGACGATGTGCACTGAAGTATTGTCTTATGCAGTCTTTATTTCTTCACTGTCTAGCATAATTTTTATTCTGATTGGTGCCTGTACCCATGGGTGATGTTGCTGCAAGAGTTTTTATTGTATTTGTACTTTAGGGTACTTGTGTATAAACTCAACTTGAATAGAGTTTCTGCAGATTTTGGTTCACCAGTATGTTCTATTCTTGCTCTCACCCAGAGTGGAGATCAGAGACAAGAATTTGTGTAAGAAATGAGCTGATAGTCATCGCTTGAGTGTGAGTTACAGAGTCAGAAGGAAGCCCCCTTTCCATCTCATGCTCCATGCTTTGGTGAATGATTTCATTTATTTATTCAGGGCCTTCTGGGCCTTTGAGCCACACTGCCCAGAAATCCCCCGATTTAGTTCCAGCGTAATCACGGGACAATTTACAATGACCAGTGAGAGGAAACCCACACGGTCACAGGATGAACTTACAAATTCCTTACCTGCAGCGGCAGGAATTGAACCCGCTTCGCTTGTTGTGCTAGCCACTGTGCTACTGTGCCGCCCTCCCCTGGACCCACTCTCCTGCTTCTTTCCCCCAGCATTGGATTATTTTATTCTTTACGAAAGCATCCATTTTCTGTTGAGTGGGCTCCTTTCAGACTATGCCCAGTTGTTCAGAAGCCAGACAGTCCGTTGATTCTTCTCCCGCTGTATCCTTTCTTCACCAGATCCCTTCTGAACAACAATTCACCTTCTCTTGTTCACCAGATCCCTTCTGAACAACAATTCACCTACTCTTGTTCACCAGATCCCTTCTGAACAACAATTCACCTTCTCTTGTTCACCAGATCCCTTCTGAACAACAATTCACCTTTTCAGTCCTGATTGGACTCTGCACAATCACATCCATTCTTTAAACCTGATATCATTCACTCCATTTCTCTGTTCCTTCAGCCACGGTGAAACCTGGACTGATCTGACTGATTGTCCTCCGTCATTCTATCACACACGCTACACAATTGTTCAAACAAGCTTGAAGGACTGCCGTTGGTCAAAGGAAACTCAGTTGTTTGATTGGCTAGATTAAAGGCCAAATAAATTTTGAGCTGTACACATGATTTTCACAATGAGCTGTACTGATACGGTTGTTAATTCATTAAGATAATTAGACATCATGTTACTGGAATAACTGCCCATGTTGCTTTGTGGTCAATGGGTAGGAAACAAGAAACAAGTCAATTCAATGGCGCAGACTGAGCTGAGTGCCGATTATTGGATCACACATCAAGTTCCCTGGGTGCCGCTGAATCCATTGATCATTGAGGAAAGCCACTCTGCAGGAGGTGTTCATGGAGCCTAGGCAAAGCCACACACTGCAGCTCTGAAGGAGAGTTTAAACTGTAGACCTCAGGGAAATACATTGTTCATTTGGTGTCATAAGACGTGGATACAGGCCCTTCAACCTAACCCGCCCAAGCTGACCAAGAAGTCTATCCAAACATGTAACTTGGCCTGTTTCACTCAAAACCTTCCTATCCATATACCTGTGTAAACATTTCCTTGTTACACGGGGGTGACGGAGGAGAACCCAAGTGCAGGACACCGGCACGTTGACTCAGTTGGGGAGGCTGGCGTAGAGCTGAATGTAGAGCAGGAAACCAGAGGGATCTTGACAAGTGTGGTGAACTACATATACCTGTCTGGACACGCCCCCCGCTGACTGCTCCTGTGGCTCCTCCCACAGACCAGGTATAAAGGCGATTGAGGCCTGAGCCCGGCCTCTCAGTCTCCAGGATGTTGTGTGGTGGTCAATTACTGCTTGTTCTTTCTTCCAGCCAATAAAAGCCAAAATCTCGCCTCACGTCTCAGAGAGTTATTGATGGTGCATCAACAAGGAGACGGGATTCACAGGGTCTCTCTAGAAACTAGAGCAGAACTTAGAACTACTGGTTCTAATCGGAACAGGGAATGTAGTATCGCACGAGAATTGACCAACGAACTGGCAACCTGTGATAGAGTTACCATCGTATTTATTTCCCAGTCTCTGATGAAGGCCAGATGTACGGTAATTGGGTAACTAGCAGCAATTGACTGAAATTGGGGCATAATCAGGGAGAAAGAAGTGTTAAAGGGGAACGGCCAACCGGAACCATGACACTCCTAAACGTAGTGCTTGTACCTGCCTCTACCAGTTTGCTCTGCAATTCATCATTCTTACAAGCCTCCGTGTGAAAAAGACTCCTCTTGGGTCTCTTTCATATCTTTCCCTTTGCACCTTAAATCTATGCCCTCTATTACAAAACTGGAAAGAAGTAAATCCTCCTACCACGTTCCAGTGGTTTTCTCAAACTATTTCTTATTTGAGCCTGGAAAAAATTAGAAGCACTATTTTTGACTCATCAATTAAATTTGAAGAAACTTGGAGACCGTTTATTCGACATTTTCATATGAATTAATTTGGCCTTTTCCAGACCTTCTTTCTGCTTATTCATGTTCAGGTATGGAGTTCTGGAGTTTTTGACACTATCATATACTTGTAAGCTATTATTATTGCCCATGTTAGTTTAGTTTAGTGTTTTATTTTTTTTTAATATATACTTTTTTCACATATTTTCAAATTTTTTCTTCTTTTAACGGTTATTTTTGGGTTTTTTTCATATATAATCATATGGACTTGATTGATTAAGGTATTTTTTTTCTGTTGATGTTTAATAGGATATTGTTATCTTATTATCAACGTGACTTCAAGTCTATTGTATTCATAATTTACTCATTTTTATGTTATTTTTTTATATGTATATATGAAACTCAATAAAAAGATTGAAAAAGAAAGTAAAAAAAAACAAAAACAAAAAACAAATCTATGCCCTCTCCTATCAGAGTCTCACCACCCATCTTATCTGTCCCCCCTTATGAACTGCAAACATCGATAAGGTCACCCCTCAGTCTCCTTTTCTCCACGGAGAAAGTCTCAGCCTATCCAGCCTCTCCTTACAATTCAAAACCTCCAGTTCTGGTAGCATCCTCATGAACTACTTCTGCTTTCTTTCCAGCTTAATGACATCTTTCTGTTAGGAGGGTGAGCAGGCCTGTACATTAACTCCAAGTGTGGTCTCACCAGCAACTCTATACTCTGTGTCCAAAGAAACCTGTGACAAACATCTTCCTCATCATACTGTCTAGTGGTGTCATACATCAGTCAAGGAAACGCTGTGCTGATTGTGCTGATGGAAAGGAGCTTGCTGTATGTAACACACAAAATGCTGGAGGAACTCAGGAGGCCAGGCAGCATCTGTGGAAAAAGTATCAGTTGAAATTTTGGGCCAAGACCCTTCGTCAGGTCTGGAGAAAAAAAGCTGACGTGTCAGAGTTAGAAGGTAGTGGGGGGAAGAAGAAATCCAAGGTGATAGGTGAAACTGGGAGTCAGGGAGGGGTGAAGTGAAGAGCTAGGAGGTTGATTGGTGAAAGAGATACAGAGCTGGAGAAGGGAGAATCTAATAGGAGAGGACAGAAAGCCATGGAAGAAAGAGGAAAGGAGCACCATGGAGAGGCGATGGGCAAGCAAGGAGATAAGGTGAAAGAGGGAAAAGTGAAGGTGGGGGCAGGGTGCATTATTCAAAGTTCAAGAAATCGATATTCATGCCATCAGGTTGGAGGCTGAAACATTAGGTGAGGAGGCCATGGATGGACATTTGGAATGGGAATGGGAAGTGGAATTAAAATGGGTGGCAACTGGGAGATCCTGCTTTCTCTGGCAGGAGCATAGGTGTTTGGTGAAGCAGTCTCCCGGTCTACATCAGGTCTCACTGATATACAGGAGGCCACATCAGGAGCACCGGATGCAATAGATGACCCCAATAGATTCACAGATGGAGTGTCGCCTCACCGGGAAGGACTGTTTTGGGCACTGAATGGTAGTGAGGGAGGAGGTGCAGGGGCAGGTGTAGCACCTGTTCCACTTGCAAGTGCCAGGAGAGAGATCAGTGTGGAGGGACAAATGGACAAGAAATATCAGAAAGGGGGGGGGGAAGGTGTGCTGTTGGAGATGGCAGAAGTTGATCTCCCTCCTGGCACCTGGGTCCCGCCAAACCTGTGATGTTGGGATGACTCATCCACCTGAACCCCAATTTTTGTGAATACGATGTAACCTAATGCTCCCAGGCAATCACCTGTCAGCAAAGTTAATAGACTGTACACTGCATACAATTATAAAGGAATTATATTTAAGCATGTTAGCTTAACCAAACAGTTATTAAAGAAAAGAAAGAAAAAAGCAAAAGGGCCCATCATAATGAAACAGTCAAGTGTGCACATAAGTTGAAGCTCATCTTGAAGTTCTCTTTAACTCCTGCGCGGGACCCTTGGTCTGTGAGAAAGCACACAGCACCTTCCGACTGTTGCTGTTAACCCACCTCGAACAAGTGGGCTCCCCCATGGGAGTACTGGTCCTTCCTCAAGGAAGCTATTCATCTACACAAAGCACCTTGTGCAACAGGGACAGCATCCTAGCCATCTTCACTCCTGTCTGCCCCCACCTCCCACCAAAAAGGCCTCAACTCACACCTGTGTCAGTCACAAAAACCTCTCCACTCAGCGTCCTCTAGCACCTTCTCCCAATACCACCATCCTGATTGGCCGACGCGACATTCCTAAGTAGAACAACAAAGCCCCTTATCTCAGCTCAAACCCAAGCAGGTTGAAAGCAGAACAAACTGCTCTTACAGAAAACCATTACAGGAAATGCCCTACAATGATAGCAGTAAAATCCTTACCACGGTGTTACATTAGGAAGCAGAGTTACTGGTGTGCTTTCTTGACTGTAGTATCCACACAGGTGGACCAGGACATGCTGTTGGTGATAGGTGTATAGTGCAGTGCCAGAATCAGAAACAGTGTGTACGTTGGTGCTCCTCTCCAGGGGAAGTCAAGGAACAGGAGATTGTGGAGATGATGGTGAGCTGCCTCTGTCAGCAGTGGTCCGCCCTACTTCTGAGCTTGTGATGGATAGAAAGTGATTGATCAGGCTGCCAGAAATTGGGCAAGCAATCCCACAATGATGCTCTGGGACTTCAGGCACCACAGTCACCTTCCAGAGAACCCAGTCATCTCAAGTCCAAAATCAAACTGCTACCTTAATATTGAGGGTAATGGCTTTCAATTCTAGTTGACCTGCAGGTCGTCTTACCTTATTGTGTTTGATTTGTATGGATAATGTTTCTTACACAAATTGCACCCTACCAGTGGTGCAGTGGGTTGTTATTGCAAACTGTTGGTCTCTGTCCAGGTGAGAACGACCTCAGCTCAACCCCAAACTCTGGTGCTGAGTGAATATTATCCCCTTCCTTCCAATACTCAGAACGGGTTTTGTTCTGATCTGAAATGTTAACTGTGGTTCTCCTCGCACGGGTTTTGCTGACCTGCTGAGAGTTTCTAGCATTTTTTGTTTTTATTTTAGGTCTCCAGCATCAGCTGTTTTTATGATTTTCATGTTTTATTTCTCTAGGAACGTATCAGACAATAAAATATAGGAGCAGAATTGGCTGATCCATTTCCCCTCTAAGCCTCATTCTCTTGCTTTCTTCCTGTAACCTTTCATGCCCTGACTAATCAATAACCTATTAATCACCACCTTAAATACACCCAGTAACATGACCTCAACAGCTGTCTGTAGT
Source organism: Hypanus sabinus (assembly GCF_030144855.1). Classification (NCBI taxonomy): domain Eukaryota; kingdom Metazoa; phylum Chordata; class Chondrichthyes; order Myliobatiformes; family Dasyatidae; genus Hypanus; species Hypanus sabinus. The sequence goes on from NC_082707.1 coordinate 112,685,058, forward strand.
AACAGATTCCACAGATTCATTGCCCTCTGCCTAAACAAATCCCTCCTCATCTCCCTTCTAATGGACATCCCTCTATTATGAGGCTGTGCCCTTTGGTTCTAGACTCCCCCACCACAGGAAATATCCTCTCCATATCCACTTAATCTGGGCCTTTCAACATTCGATAGGTTTCATTGAGATCCCCCCCCCCCCCCATTCTACTAAATTTCAGTGAGTACAGGCCCAGAGCCATCAAACACTCCTTACATTAACCCCTTCATTCCTGGAATCATCCTCGTGAACCTCCTCTGAACTCCTTCCAATGAAAACACATCCTTTCTTAAATAAGAGGCCCAAAACGGCTCCAATTCTCCAAGTGAGGCTTCACTGGTACCCTATAAAGCCTCACCCTTGCTTTTCTATTCTAGTCCTCTCAAAGTGAATGCTAACATTGCATTTGCATTCCTCACCACAGACTCAACCTACAAATTAACCTTAAAGAATCCTTCATGAGGACTCCCAAGTTCCTCTGCACCTCTGAATTTTGAACTTCCTCCCTGTAAAGAAAATAGTTTACCCTTTTCTTCATTCTACCAAAATGTCTGACCATATACTTCCCGACACTGTATTCCATTTGCAACTCCTTTATCCATTCTCCTAATCTGTCCAAGATCTTCTGCAGCCTTGTGGCTTCTACAATAATACCTGCCCCCTGACACTCTTGAACTTCTAGCACACTGCTAGTGAAGTCTGATGCAAAATGCTTATTCAGTTCATCCACCATTTCCTTGACCCAATTACTCCAGTGTCTAATATCTACTCTTGCCTCTTTTGACTCTTTATATATCTGAAAAAACTTTTGGTAATTTCATTGGTATTGTTGGCTAGTTTACCTTCAGATGTTGCCTTTCCCCCTTATGGTTTTTTTGTTGTCTTTTGTTGGTTTTTAGAAGTTGCTCAATCCTCTAACTTACCTCTAATTTTTAGATTATTATAGGCCTTTTACTTTACTTCGACATTGGCTTTGACTTCCTATGTCAGCCACAGTTGCTCATCCTGTCTTTTTTCTTTGGGATGTATCTTGCGCCTTCTGAACTGCTGCCAGAAACTCCAGGCATTGCTGCTTTGCTGTCTTCTCAGCTAGTGTCACCTTCCAATCAACTCCTCTCAAACACTGATACATCTGACTTTAGCTTCTCCCTCTCAAATTGCAGGGTGAATTCTATCATACTATGATTTCCTTTACCTTAAGCTCCTGGATCAAATGTAGTTCATTACATGACACCCAATGCGGACGAGCTGATCCCCTGGTGAGCTCGACCAGGAGCTGCTCTAAAAAGCTGTCTTGTAGGCACCCTACAAATCCTCTGCTGGGACTCTGACTTTCCTAATCGGCCTGCATATTGAAATCATAGCATTGCCCTTTTGACTGGCATTTTCTATCTCCCATTGTAATTTGTAGTCCCCATCCTAGCTCTTGCTGAATCTATGATTAAATGTTGGTCCAGCCCTGAGAACAAGATTTTTCATGGACTGTTTTGAATTTGGACATCATGGTTTGCAACATTGAAGCCAAAACTGCACCTCCCCAGGGCATGTGAAAAAGTAGCATGAAGATTATGAAAATTATGAAGTTTTATTCAAAACACAGTATTTATCCTGATGCACCATTTCACATGCATTGTGTGTTAGTCTTTCTCTCTCTTACAAACACACTCATTAATGCGTACACATTCATATACACACATATCAGTGTCAGACAGAATCAGGTTTATTATCATGTGACATGGAATTTGTTCACTTAGCAGCAGCAGTTCAATGCAAACATCATACAGAGGAGAAAAAATAAATAAATAAAATGCTGATAATAATAATAAATTAATAAGTAGATCAGTTACAATATACATATATTGAATAGATTTAAAAAATGCAAGAATCAGAAAGTACAGTATATTAAAATAAATGTGAGGTAGTGTCCAAGAGTTCAATGTCCATTTAGGAATCGGATGACAGAGGGGAAGAAGCTGTTCCTGAATTGCTGAGTGTGTGCCTTCAGGCTTCTGTACCTCCTACCTGATGGTAACAGTGAGAAAAGGGTGCTGGAGGTCCTTAGTAATGGACGCTGTCTTTCTGAGACACTGCTCCCTGAAGATATCCTGGGTACATATATATACATACAGACACATATGCTAGCTGAATATGGAAGACTGTATCCAGAAATTCCACTAGCCATCTCCAAGAAAGCAATGATTGAGGGTCACCATCCCTCTCCCAGTCAGGAGCATCTCCCAAAGTGGGATGTACACTACACGGAGGGAAGACGCAACGTGCCTGTCCAAAGGTGCAGTGACTGTGAAGTAGTTGGGGTGACTCAGAGGGAACTGGTGGAATGCTCTTCAATGATTTATTTTTTTCACTCCTAGCTGGCCTCACAGCTGCAGAGATTGTATTCAGGACTTTGAGTCCAGTCAGCGTTTATTCTGATCGCTCAGCCCTGACCCTCACTCAGGGACAGTAACTGGTATGCTACAGCAAAGAGCCATCAGCATGACAGAGTTAACGTGACTTGCAGCAGCTAAGTTTCAGCTTGAAATTTCATTCCAAGGGCTCTAGCCCTCACATTCACCACTGTCGCTGCATCTGGTGTCCAGGTAGGGATCTCTTTATTTTCATCAAGCATTGTAGTCACCCTGCTCGGTAGATGGTGACCCTGACACTGAGCGTCAACAAGCAGTGTTAAGGAAACAAGAGTGAAGAGCATGGTTCCAATGGAATAAGTCTCCCGGAGCTGATCCAGGGTAGTGAGAGATGGATCCACATCAATCCCAGGGCTGACGGTCCTGGATCTTGCAGCAACTTCAGAAGGAATTTCTCCAGGTTGCATGGCGAAGGTCTCACAGAGAGCCATACTGTCAAACACTATCATGATCGGCTCCCCACACGCACTGGATCCAAAGCTGGTGTTGTGATTGTACCCCCACCACCATCAGTAATGGGCGTTCCCACTCTGACCTGTTAGTCCTTCACCACAAGAGTGGGGCTAAATTTCAACAAGTGGAGCTACCTCATATTCCACCTGGCCAGTCTACAATCTGATGTCATGAATATTGGATTCTCTCATTTCTGGTAACTTGCTCCCCCTCTCTCTTCCTCCTACACCCAACCCTGTCCCCATCAGCCGGTTTCTTTCCCCTCCTTCACCCAATCCATCTCTTCATAACTCATACATTCTTCCCATCTTCCTCATTATTCCCATCATCATTCCCCACCTCCCTCACTTGGTTCCACCTTCCTTTCCTATCCGATTCCTTCATTTTTAGCTCTTGTCACCTCCACCTCCCAGCCTCTGTCATGATTTCCACTCTCCCTTTCCCTCACTGCCTATCGCTCTTCCTCACCTGAATCACTTAGAACCTGCCAGTTTTTGCTTCACGCATTCACCTCACCTTTTCTTTAACCTTCTACCCCATCTCTATCCGGTCCAGATGAAAGGTCTATCCGAACATGTCCACTGTCCATTTCTTTCCACAGATGCTGCTTGACTGCTCAGGTCCTCCAGAATAGTGTTGGTCCCAGTCTCTTGTGTTTCCCGGGGCTGTCAGTGGTCTGCTGTAGACAGATTTCTGTCTGCTGCTGCTTGAGGCAAGTTATCAGTCTAACCTCATCATGGGTGAAGTCACTCTGATCTCCAAATGTGAGATCTGATGTTCCCTCATTGGACGTTATTGGACAATCTGTTCTGGAAAAAACAGATTTAAGGTGGCTTTCTTCCTCTCATTCACTTTCCCTTCTATGGTAAAGGTCAGGAAAATGTTTATCCTTGCATCACAATAATACCCTGATCTGGTGTGCATCTTCCCTGTATTCTGTCACCTCTTCAAAAGTCGTGCCTGTTCCAATGCTCCCTCTTATCTTCTACTGTTGTTAAAAGACCCTGAGGAAAGCGGTTTCCTCTCGGAGCATAATCCATATATCGAAGCAGCTGCCACAGAAAGTGGTTAAGGCAGGTACAGTAGCAACAGTTAAAAGGGACTTGGACAGATCCACGGATAGGAAAATTCAGAGGAACATGGGCCAAGCACAGGCAAATGGGACTGGCTTAGTAGGGTGCCTTGGTTACCATGGACCATCTGGGCCAAAGGGTCTATTTCTGCATTGTGTGGCTCTATGAATCAGTCAGGAAACATTCTCACACCAATCTCCATCCTCCGTCTTTACTTCCCAACCTCACTCTCTCCACAGCTAATACTCTGTATTTAATATTTCAGGATTATTTGAGTAATCTTGTAAATATATTGTTTGATTAAGCATTTTTGTTGCTTATGTAATTCATTATAGTTATATTAAAAATACGTGACTTGCATACATCACAGCGCTACCACGCGACACGGTCACACCTCGTGTGAAGTAAACATGGTTAGACTCACATTCTTGGACTCTCCTCTCCTCCTTTGAATTAGTTTAATGCTTTGAAGTTAAAAGTGTAACAATTTGCTTTCACAAATTTCCGACCATTTGAATCTTTCAATATCCTTGTTCCTCTTGCAAGGTGTTTGTGATGTTCGTTTGTCACATAATAAAGGTGCAGAATCCAAACATCAAGTTACCCATGAACGTACAACCGAGCTTCCTGCTGCAGTTAATCACTCACGTTGTCAGCTTTATCATCAATACTGTAATTGACTGGCATACTTCGTTGTCGCTGAGATTCTGGATTCAGGAAGAGTAGCTTGAACACGCTAGGGTGTTTGGTCACAATACACCCCTATACTTCTGACTGAAAGGAAAATGGACCTCAGTAACATCAAATTCATTCTTTTTGGCCCTTATTAACTACTTATTATAAAATAGGAGGCCATTTGGCCCATCAGGTCCATGGCAGCTCCCTGGAGAGCAATCCCATTACTCCCATTCTCCCTCAGTTCCCTGTACCCCTGCAACTTGGATCTCTTCACATTCCCAGCAACTCCCCCCACCATCCACAGATTCTGCCCCTCACCCATATATTAGGGGTATTTTGTAAAGTCCAATCAAACTACTGACTCGCATGTTTTTGGGATGTGAGAGGAAACCAGAGCACACAGAAGAAACCCTTGCAGTCACAAAGAGAGCATGCAAACTCCACACAGACAGCTCCAGAGATCAGGATTGAACCCAGGTCTCTGAAGTTGTGACTCACAGCATTAAACACTTTCTTAATTATGTTACATCTAATGATGGGACAAAGACTTCCTACTTAACTGTACAGTATACCATTGGCCAGCGTGCCTCTGTTCAAGCTAAAGTCAGTTTTTGTACATACTTCATCCATTGTCTGAATTCTCTTTTCACCCAGAGTTATGTAAAGAATCACATGACAATCCATTCATGCCTCTTCTAAGCTGTTCTTCCTGGATCTACAGGTTTGGTGACCCACAACTGATAAGACCTTCTCCTTACGTTGATGCATCAGTTCAGTTTTTATGCATGACTGAATGGTGGAGCAGACTCGGACTAAATGGCCTCATTCTGCTCCCATGTCTTTTGCTGGTGTATCTGGGTCATTGCTTTGTTGACTGTTTTTCCTTATTCACTGTGCTACAACACGCAGCTTCTAACTGCTACTCACGGTCCCCTCGTTCTACCCTCACAGGTTTTTGTCAAATCATTCAAATACTGGAGTTAGGAATAAAATCCCTTCTTATGAAAGTGATGAGAAAAAAAGGAAATAAGTAAACAAATCATTCTTTTCCAACTCATGTGTCTTGAGAAATGTTCAGATGATGTAACTTTGTGCTATGAAACATGGTGATATAGATTGTTTTGTATCTATGTAAATCCTCCGTGTGACTCAGTGTCTGGAGTCAGTCTCTTCCATCTCTTTCTGCTGAAACTTGAGACTAGAAACCTTTAGAGTTTTGTTCTACTGGAGCCTGAACTTCTCAAATATCTTTGGCCAGAAACAGCAGTGGCCACAGAGGCAGGGCACCAAACGAAGACTTTCCCAAAACAACATTTTTAAAAGTTGAGATATAATTGCTGTCTAGAATATGGACATTTCAAGATGCAAGGTGTTCTCATCTGTAGTGTAGGGAGGGTACAAAGGGCAGTGAGGAAAGCATTGCCTGAAGATGCTGAGGCAAGGTTGGAACTCGTGTGGGTGGGCATCTGATGGTGATCATGGACAGGATGGGCCAAAGGGCCTGTTTCTGTGTTGTATTGGCTTGGCTCTAAGACCAAGATGTGGGGAGCACCATATTTAGATGTGGTATGGGGGGTGCAGACAGAGACAGGGAGAATCAGAATGTTTCTTGAGCTTTGGGGGTCCGGGCTCAGTGCTAGATGGACTTGAGGCCAGGCACAAGACAGTTTCTACCTGTGAGGAGGTTATCATGCAACCACCAGGTGTTAATGTTTCATCACCTGGTCGCTGTTAGACTAGTCAGCAGGCAATTAAAGAAATGTATATAGTTTTTCCAAATTCTGTAAAGACTTGCATTTATGAGTTTCAAAGAGTGGGAGGATGTTTGACAGGTGGAAATGGGGGGAGGGGTCTGGATTTAATACTTCTAGAAGCACATCAAACATAATTGTGTTAAATAAATCCCCAGGATTAGGACAAGAATCCCTGAAGTATCATTGGGAATAGTATTAAGGAGAATCCAAGGACTTTTGTACATATATCAAAAAGAAGAGTGCAGGATCACTGAAAGGCAAAGCAGGGAATTTACGCCTGAAGCTGAAGGAAGCGGGCAAGGTGGTGAACCTGTACTCATGCCAGTATTCACTCAGGATAAGGACACAGAGAACCACGAGATCAAAGACAGGCATGTTGACCTTCTAGGGCATGTTCGCTATGTATCATAACTCTCAAGACATGAAGCTAATTGGAAGAAAAACAAGAGAGCCGGGAATACAAATCTAACTTTGTGTTTACTCTAGGCAAGATGCACATATATCACGTCAGCACCATGCCATTTGCAATCAGGTATTTCTTACACATAACCCATAATGAATTATATAATCAACAAAGAATGCTTAATCTAACAATAGATTTACAATATTACTCAAATATTAAGTACACAACACTCCTCCCTGCTTAACTATAAACTCCAACTCAGTATAGAATGCATCTCAACTATATACACAGATAATACAACTGCTATACAGACATCCACAGCATAGTAAATTTTAAGATGTCCCACTCAGGCCTAAAGATTTAGTCACTGTGGAGGCTTTCTCACTCTTGTGGGATAACATCTTGCCTGACAAGGGAGATCGCACTGCTTGTCAGGTGGGAGTTGGCTGTGAGACTGCAGGAAGTGCTTCAGACACTAGTAACCACCTTTCTTCTTCCTCCTTTTTCTTCTTTGTGCATCTTGATCTTGATCTTGATCTTGATCCATTTAGTTCATTGGAGTATTCTCATTAATCCTTCTATTGCTCCGTTTCGATCTGATCTTTCCTCCTGGTTTCCTCATCCACAACATCATCTCAAAAATACTCTGTTTTCATATCTCCATTGACCCCTTTCTTCTTGGCCTTCCGTTCATCCAGCTGGGCTTCGGTCTTTGCATCTACTTTTACGAGCAGCTTTTTGTCTCCCACTCGAAGTTCATGCAATAACCTTAATGCATACAGAGTAGATTCTGGCTCCTTATACTCACAAAATCCAGATGCTGGCAACTTTCCTGAAACTCCTTGAATTCTCTTCTTTATATTTAAGGCAGAGGTTGATAGATTCTTGATTGGTCAGGGCGTGAAGGGATATGGGGGTTGGTGCTGAGAGGAAAATTAAATCAGCCATGATGAAATGGTGGAGCAGACTTGATAGGTCAGATATCCTAATCCTGCTCCTATATCCTATGGTGTTATGGCCTTTATTTCACTGTTATGAATATCATCCCTACAGGAGTTACCTTTTCTCCATTATAGTTTCTTGGAGTCAGTACAGAAATAGTCCCTTTGGTCTTCCTAGTCTGGGTCGAACCATTTAAACTGCTTAGTCCCATCAACCTGCACCTGACCATAGCCCTCCATACTCCTACCATACATATATCTGTCCAATCTTCTCTTAAATTTTGAAATTGAGCACACAGTACCATTTGTGCTAGCTGCTCATTCCACACTCACATAATCCTCTGAGTGAAGAAGTTTCCCCTCATGTTCCCCTTAATCTTTTCACCTTTTACCCTTAACCCATAACCCATGACATTTTGTAGTCCCACCAAACTTCAGTGGAAAAAGAGTGCTTGCACTTGCCCTATCTATACCCCTCATAATCTCCCCCTCAATCTTCTATATTCTCAGGAATACAGTCCCTACTTATCAAATCTTTCCATATAACTCGGGTTCTCCAGTCCCAGCAACATCCCACCATACAATATCCAGTTATCTGTTGTGTAACTGAATGCATCATTCTTTATGATGTAGCCAGCCATTTCTGCTCATTTCTAATGATTATTGTCTCCCAGTACTCACTGTTTATGAACCTGAGAATTCTTTCATTTTCTGCCCTTTTTTTAAATACAATTGTTTCCTCCCTGTTGGGAAGAAAACATGCTGCTCCAAAGAAAAAAAATACGTGCTACACTTATTTTAACAACCATTTCTCACCGTGCTTTGTTTTAACTTGAGTGTCTCGCTGTGCCTCAATAGGTAGGTAATCGTCTTGCACTCATTTTAAAAATAGACTGTTGTGTTTTGTAACTCTTAAAATATTAAACTAATTAAAAGAAAATAAAGAGCCGGGAATGCGACTCTAACGTGGTGTTTATGCAAAGCATGCACGTATCCTGTGGCAGCACCATAATGTATGCCACTTAGGTATTTTTACATATAACTATAATGAATTATATAAGCAACAGCAAATACGTAATCAAGCAATGTATTTACAAGATTATTCAAATATTACTGAAAATATTAATATTGATATTAAGGAGGAGGTGTTGACTCAGTTGAAGAATATTAATGTCAATATAATCCCTCGGCCTAATGGGGATTATCCCAGGTTTTTGAGAGAGGCAAGAAATGAGATTGCTGGGGATTTGACAGGCACATTTGCTTCTTCTTCAGTTAAAGGTAAAACCCCAGAGGACTGGAGAACAGTCCTCCTTTGTTAAGAAGGGCAATAGAAACCAGGAACTATAGACCTATGATCCTTACATCAGTGCTGTGGAAATTATTGGAGAAGATTCTTAGGGATCTACTTGCATCTGGAAAAAGCATGGCCTTATTAGGGATAGTCAGCAAGGTGTTGTACAGGGGAGGTCACGCCTTGCAAACTTGATTTGGATGTTGTTACACAGACTTTGGTAACATTTTTGACAAGATCCCTCATGTTAGGCTCATCCAGAAAATTAAAGCACGTGAGATCCATGGAGATTTGGTGGTTTGGATTCAAACTTGGTTTGAGTACTTAAGACAGAGGGTAGTTGCGGTGGGGTCTTATTCTGTCTGGAGTAGTAATGTTCCACAGATGCTGCCTGGCCTGCTGAGTTCCTCCAGCATTTTGTGTGTGTTGCTCAGATTTCCAGCATCTACAGATTTTCTCCTGTTAGCGTTCCACCCAGATTGGTGTTGCAACCTCTGTAGTTTGAAATATGTATAGCTGACTTGGACAAAAATGTAGGTGCTCTGATTGGTAAGTTTGCAAATGATACAAAAATTGATGGAGTTGTGAACAGTGTGGAGGGTTGTCAAAGAATATCAATCAGTGGAAATGTAGGTAGAAAAACGACACACAAGAGTTTAATCCAGACAACTGTGAGATCTTGCACTTTTATATGTCAGTTGCAAGAGGGAAACAAACAATAAAAATCCTGATGTACAGAGGGATTTTGGAGTGCTTACTGAAAGTGGCAATGCAAGAAGAGACAGTGGTTCAGGTGGTGAATATAATGCTTGCCTTAGTCTGCAGAGTATTGGGCATTAAAGTTGGCAATTCATATGGTGTGGTACAGTATAACACTTTGGTTAGGCCGCACTTGAACCACCTCCGCGAGCAATCCCATTCCCAATCCACATTCCATCTTGGAAGAAGCCACTGTCCCATATAACCATATAACAATTACAGCACGGAAACAGGCCATCTCGGCCCTTCTAGTCCGTGCCGAAGACTTACTCTCACTTAGTCCCACTGACTCGCACTCAGCCCAAAATCCTCCATTCCTTTCCTGTCCATATACCTATCCAATTTTACTTTAAATGACAATACTGAACCTGCCTCTATCCCTTCTACTGGAAGCTCATTCCACACAGCTACCACTCTCTGAGTAAAGAAATTCCCCCTCCTGTTACCCTTAAACTTTTGCCCCCTAACTCTCAAATCATGTCCTCTTGTTTGAATCTCCCCTACTCTCAATAGAAAAAGCCTATCCACATCAACTCGATCTATCCCCCTCATTATTTTAAATACCTCTATCAAGTCCCCCCTCAACCTTCTACGCTCCAAAGAATAAAGACCTAACTTGTTCAACCTTTCCCTGTAACTTAGGTGCTGACAGGCCTATAATTGCTAGGTTTACTCTTAGAACACTTTTTAAACAATGGAACCACATGAGCAATATGCCAATCCTCCAGCACCATCCCCGTTTCTAATGACATTTGAAATATTTCTGTCAGAGCCCTGCTATTTCTACACCAACTTCCCTCAAGGTCCTAGGGAATATCTTGTCAGGACCTAGAGATTTATCTACTTTTATATTCCTTAAAAGCGCCAGTACTTCCAACTTCTCTACTTGTTTCCCTTACCTTACACAATTCAATATCTTTCTCAGTGAATACTGAAGAAAAGAAATTGTTCAAAATCTCCCCCATCTCTTTTGGCTCCACACACAGCTGTCCACTCTGATTCTCTAAGGGACCAATTTTATCCCTTACTATCCTTTTGCTATTAATATAATTGTAGAAACCCTTCGGATTTATTTCCACCTTACTTGCCAAAGCAACTTTGTATCTTATTTTAGCTTTTCTAATTTCTTTCTTAAGATTCTTTTTACATTCTTTATATTGCTCGAGCACCTCATTTACTCCATGCTGCCTATATTTATTGTAGATCTCCCTCTTTTTCCGAACCAAGTTTCCAATATCCCTTGAAAACCATGGCTCTCTCAAACTTTTAACCTTTCCTTTCAACCTAACAGGAACATAAAGATTCTGTACCCTCAAAATTTCACCTGTAAATGACCTCCATTTCTCTATTACATCCTTCCCACAAAACAAATTGTCCCAATCCACTCCTTCTAAATCCTTTCACATCTCCTCAAAGTTAGCCTTTTTCCAATCAAAAATCTGGGTCCAGTCCTATCCTTCTCCATAATTATATTAAACCCAAACCCATTAGGTTTGATCACTGGACCCCGAAGTGCTTCCCAGTACATACCTCCGTCACCTGACCTATCTCATTTCCTAACAGGAGATCCAATACTGCCCCTTCTCTAGTTGGTACCTCTATGTTTTGCTGCAAAAAACTATCCTGCACACATTTAACAAACTCCAAACCATCCAGCCCTTTTACAGAATGGGCTTCCCAGTCTATATGTGGAAAATTAAAATCTCCCACAATCACAACCTTGTGCTTACTACAAATATCTGCTATCTCCTTACAAATTTGCTCCTCCAATTCTTGCTCCCCATTAGGTGGTCTATAATACACACCTATAAATGTTACTACAACTTTCCCATTCCTCAATTCTATCCAAATAGTCTCCCTAGACGAGCCCTCTAATCTATCCTGCCAAAGTACCACTGTAATATTTTCTCTGACAAGCAACACAACACCTCCCCCTCTTGCCCCTCCGATTCTATCACACCTGAAGCAACGAAATCCAGGAATATTTAGTTGCCAATCACACCCCTCCTGCAACCATGTTTCACTAATAGCTACAACATCATATTTCCAGCTATCAATCCATGCTCTAAGCTCATCCACCTTTCTTACAATGCTCCTAGCATTAAAATAGATGCACTTAAGAAACTCTCCACCTCTTCCTCTCTGTTTATCCCTAACAATGCGATCAACTTTATTATCTTTTTCTTCCTTCTCCCCTACATCTTCGGTCTGAGCGCTCCCCTTCTCTGTGACCTGCCTATCCTCCTTCGCACACTGTCTACTTGCTTTCTCTATTTGTGAACTAACCTCCTCTCCCCTAATCTCTTCAATTTGATTCCCACCCCCCAACCATTCTAGTTTAAAGTCTCCCCAGTAGCCTTAGCAAATCTCCCTGCCAGGATATTGGTCCCCCGGGATTCAAGTGGAATCCGTCCTTTTTGTACAAGTCACTCCTGCCCCAAAAGCGGTCTCAATGATCCAGAAACTTGAATCCCTGCCCCCTGCTCCAATCACTCAGCCACACATTTATCCTCCATCTCATTCCATTCCTACTCTCACTGTCACGTGGCACAGGCAGTAATCCTACGATTACTATCTTTGTGGTCCTTCTCAACTCCCTATATTCTCTTTTCAGGACCTCTTCCCTTTTCCTACCTATGTCATTGGTACCTATATGTACCACTGCCTCTGGCTCCTCACCCTCCCACTTCAGGATATCTTGGACGCGATCAGAAACAACCAGAACCCTGGCACCAGGGAGGCAAACTACCATCCAGGTCTCCTGATCGCGTTCACAGAATCGCCTGTCTGACCCCCTAACTATCGAGTCCCCTACCACTACTGCCTTCCTCTTCCATTCCCTACCCTTCTGAGCTACAGGGCCAGACTCTGTGTTGGAGGCACGGCCACTGTTGCTTGCCCCAGGTAGGCCGTACCCCCCCAACAGTACTCAAACAGGAGTACTTATTGTTAAGGGGTACAGCCACAGGAGTACTCTCTAGTACCTGACTCTTCCACTTCCCCCTCCTAACCGTGACCCACCTGTCTGCCTCCCGTGGTCCTGGTGTGACCACCTGCCTGTAACTCCTCTCTATCAACTCCTCACTCTCCCTGACCAGACGAAGGTCATCGAGCTGCAGCTCCAGTTCCCTAACTCGGTCCCTCAGGAGCTGCAGCTTGGCGCACCTGGTGCAGATGTGGACTTCCGGAAGGCTAGGAGACTCCAGGACCTCCCACATCTGACACCGAGAACAACATGCTACCCTCACCCTCATACTTCCCCTTTTCTCTGAGGCTCTGTAGAAAATAAACCTTCCAGGGACAGTGGAAGCTTCCAAAGATGAGTCGTCACCATCAGTATGCGATTGCTGAATTAAAGCAATGACTACAGACTTTGGCCGGGGCAAGGAATGCTGGCTGGAGATAGCTTGTTATCTGTTGGGAACACAGTGAACTGAGAGGCTCTTGATAAGCTCTGATGGGCAATGAGTTTGCTGAGATTTTTCCATGACTGGGATGTGATGTATAAATAGGATGGGCTGTCGATCATGTCTTTCACACCCCTGGTATGTCCTGAAGCACTTCCAAGCCATAACACACTTGTGGAATATCGTCACCCTTGTGATATGTCTGGGAACAGGAAATGCCAGCAATGCTCGGAAGGTCAGGTAGGATCTGTGGGTAAAGAAACAGAGTCGATGTTTCTGAGGAAAAAAGAAAAACAAGCAGATTTCACTTCAAGAGAAGATGGGGTTTGTTGATGTGGAAAGCAAGAAGAATATCTCCAATAGGGCGAGACCAGGCATGCCTTTGTCTGCAGTAGGTGTTGTTGACAATGAGGCTGTAGTGTGACCAATAGATCATGTCTACAATGGGGAGAGAAAGCTGGCCTTAATCACACAAATGTCCAAACCTGATACACACACAAAAATAAAAAGTTGCTCAACATTGTTATTTCAAAACTCTATCATCTGCCGTATTTTTAATTGGGATGTAGGAAATGTGGCAACAATTGTTTGCATCTCAAACTCCCATAAACAAAACTGTGGTGATTGTTAAACAATCTGCTCTAGTCCTCCCTCAGGCTGTACCTCAGCATGGAGGCTAACCTGGCTTCCACTCCAGCCTTGTGGACTTGAACTGGTGTGGGTAATTCAGAGCCCACCACAGATGGGGCAGGAGGTAGCTGACGCGTGGGAGGCTGGTTGGTGAGGTGCTGTGCTTCTCTTGCTGCAGATCCAGAGACCTTGTTTGATCCCAACCTGTGACCCCAAAGTCCGCAGTGTTCCTTCTCCCCTTTCACCCACCGGGGGTCACAGATTCTCAACGGCCACTCTGACCATCTCCTTGAGCCTTTTCCTCTGTCCATCAGTAATCGCTCCCCGAGACAGAACTCACAATGGAATGCTCGCTCTGGGAGTCTGGTGTTGCAAACAACGTGACCCGTCCAACACAAAACCTCACTGCTTGAGTAACTATAATATATCCATTGCTTCTTCCTGTCATAAAGCTAGAGGATTTCACAGAGATGTCTTTGGTGTTACCTCTTCAGAAGGCTGAGGTGCCTGGTGTAGGTAATCCAAGCCTCATAAACATATCAGAGGGCAGTGATCACTGCTGCCTGCTGGACCATGAGCTTTGTGCTGGATCTGATGCCTTGATCTTCAAACTTGCGTCAACCAAAAGCCATGCTGGTGCATGGACGTTGTTGATGGGGGGAGGCTCCTGGGAATGGGACGTAGCCAACATTTGCCAGGCCCTCACTGCATCCGTGGAGATGAAACTGTTAATGTTCCAGGTCAAAGACCAATGTCAGAAGTGATGCTCAGCCATTCTGATGAAACAGTAACGACCAAGATTTGGAGCAGTTCTTCCCCCTCTGTGTGGAGGAGATAAGTTGGCAATAGTTTTCCCTGTGGTGACTACCCTAGTCAAGCCACCTGAACTATGGTTGATCTTGACAGCAGTGAGTCTCTGAAGCTCGTTGATATACAATACCAGTCTTCATTGAAGGACAGGTATGGTCTAGTTACAAAGGTTTCTCTAAAAGCTGGAGGTTCTAACTCCCATAATACACAAGGAGTATAATCCCCATTTCCTGGAGTGAAACTTAGAACCATAGACCTATACAACTCAGAAACAGGCCCTTTGGCCCATCTCATTCATGCTGACCAGGATGACCAGCTGAGTTACCTGCTTTTGGCCCATTTCTCGCTGAATCTTTCCTACGCATGTACCTGTCCAAAAGTCAGTTTAAATGTTATAACTGTGCCTGTCTCAACCACTTCCTCTGGCAGCTCGTTCCATATAACTGGCACTATCTGTGTGAAGGACTTGCCCGTCTAGACACTTTAAGGTCTTTCTGCTCACTGTATTTTATTCCCTTTCTTTGGGAAAATGATAGTGTGCATTCACCCTACCTATACCCCTATACACCTTTGTAAGGTCATCCAAAATTCTCCTGGAATAAACTGCTAGATTGTTGAGCCTCTCCATATATGTATAAAACTCAGCACCTCGGGTCTGGCAACATTATTATAAATCTTCTTTGCATTTTGCCCAGCTTTTCTGTGATGGTTCCAGCTGCAGCCTCTCCGAAGTTTTGCACAATTACAATATAACATTACAACTCCTAAACTCAGCGCCCTGACTTATAAAAGCTGGCATGCCAAACGCCTTCCTCACCGTCTTCAGCTCGTAGTTTTCTTGACTCAGAAGTGAGTACTCCTACCTCGGAGTGAGTTGCCCATGCTTGCCAAGTTGAGGAATTGTGCAGCCGTTCCATTATTTCTTTCTTTCCCCTTTTTTTGTATAATTTATTTGAATTTTACGTCCTCGCACTGTACTGTACTACAAAACAACAGACTGCATCATCTAAGTCAGTGTTAATAACTCTGATTCTGATCTCTCACACTGATGAGGGGACAGGAGCATAGCCATTTTGTTATATCCTTGCTTAAACCATGAAACAGTGAGACAAGCTTCACTGATGTAGCTACCACTTCTGCAGTTAAGTGATGGGATTATTCTACCGTGTCTGATTTAAGGAAATGAAGGAACAATATCCCTGAAGCGAATCCGCCTTGGAAATGTGAAAAAGGAGTATTGTCAGGACTATCTGTGACAAATGGGTGTTTTTATTTTTAAGCTGTGAAGAGCCCTGCTTTCAACATAATGCAAACTCCATCTGACTGTTCTCACTCACAGCTGCATGTTGACGTAAATGCTCTCTCACAATCGAACCTTTCAGCCTTGAGTCATGGCTGTGGCATTAGCCCCTGTGACCAGCTCTGAGACCCAATTAGGAGAGTCACCATGAAGAGGTAAACAGCTGGAAAGCCATGTGACGTGGACTGGACTCTGCAGCAGACACAGGACTGTGGGTCTTTGGCTTATTCCTGAGCCACAAGCCACTTTCACTTTCCTGCAGAAGTCAGAGACTATGTTTCTTGTTGACAATCTCAGGGCATCTGGTTTGGAAATGCGGCAAGTGTGGCTGCAGGATATTGCCAGCCATGTGTGCACATGGATAACCAGAGACAGCAGCTTTAAATTCCTGGACGTTAGTATATTGGATGACCTGTCCTGGGCACAGCACATAGAGGGACACTGGCATCATTACTTTTTTGGGAGGTTAAAGAGGTAGGGCATGTCACTGAACGAAGTTCCACAGATGTACCTTGGAAGTATGATGACTGTTCACACCATGGTCTGGTAGAGGAATCTGAGTCTGCCCAAATGAACCAAGGGTCATCATCCCCCACCAAAGGTGAGGTGCTGCTTCATCACCTTCCAGGCCAGGCCACTTTCTCACAGCTACCATCGGCAGGGGGTATATAAACCTGAAATCCCACACCAGCAGGCTCAACTACAGTTACTTCCCTTCAACTATACTTCCCTTCAACCAGCTAAACACTAATCACTACAGTTTAGCAACACTGAGAGCACCTCAATCACGTTGCACTGTAATGGCTTACTTTTGGTTCAAATTGTGTATTATTTATGCTCAATGATGCTTTCTTTGTGAATGCTGTTTAGAAGATGCTCTTTGTCAAGTTAGCAGTTGTTCCAAGAACTGAATGGCTAACTGTTCTTGAACCTGGCGGGTGGTTCAGGTTTCTGTACTCCTGCCTGGTGGAAACTGCAAGATGGCCTGGCCTGGATGTCATGTTATGTGTCTGTAGTGGAATCTCACACATCCACCTGAGACGATGGAGGAACTTCTGTTTAATACCTCAGCCTGTAGGACAATAACCTTCCGTTAAAACCATGCACCGGAGTGGCAGACCAGCTTCCCTACACTCCTCTCATGTCAACATTCCCAAGCTTCACTGTTGCATGTAGAGCATGTGCTGGTGAGTCAACAATCTCACCCTGTGCTATTGATTTGCTGTGGAGTATGTAAGTGTGTACCTGCTGAGGTGGCAGGCTACACTCTGCCCCACCATCCTGGTACAGTCCTGCACGGCCCACTGTTCCCAGGGTCTTTTCTCTTCTTGCGGGTTTAACAGAGCAGACCACACCATCAGCCAACAGAATGATGCCCATACACATACACACCCATACACATTCACACACACCCATGCACACTCACACACCCACGCACACTCACACATACACACTCAAACACTCACATTCATACACATCTACAACACTCACTCACTCACACTCACACTTACACATGCACCACACTCACACGGGGAACGGAGAGAGGGTGCAGTAGAAAAATCAAGTTAGTGTCAGTATTTATTGAAAATTTGTGACATCTGTAACATAATTCATCTCCAGTGTCCCAGAATTTGTTTTTCCTCATCCCCCTTCCCAGTACTCAATTATTTCATCTCCAGATCCTCCAAATTTTTTGAATAGCTTTGATGAATGACCTCATTGTCTCTCAAAACACAAGAGTCTCTCTCAATCTCTGCTTGTCCCTTAGATCACTCTCTTCCTGCACCTTAAAACAGAGATTTTCTAACTATCCGGAGATCACCACCCTGAAAAGTTATCTCAATCTCTCACTCACTCTATCTATTGATCTATCTCTCTATGTCTGTCTCTCTCTCCCTCCCTCTCGCTGCTACTGTCACTCCCTCTCTCTCTCCCTCCCTCATTCTGCCTCTGTCCCACTCTCTATCACTCACTCTCTCTCTCTCTCTCTCTCTCTCTCTCTCTCTCCACAGATGCTGCTTGACGTGTGAAGTAGTTCCAACACTTCAGCTTTTCAACATGACAATAGCACCTATCCTCGGACAAGTGCTGGTGGTGCTGAAGTCTTCTGTTGTTCTGTGTTGCAGAACGTTTCAACAGTTGGTCAGTAAACAGTGACCAAGCAAGTGGGCAAATCTACTTCCCATGGTTTTGATGTCGGGGTTCTCCTGCACTGGAAGGAGGTTGTAATTTATTCCTCAGTTAAATTGGAGTTCCCGATAAGTTACACAGTAGAGCTCACAGGGAAGGGTGTCCTGTTTCAGTCTGTGTGACGGAGACCCCACAAAAACGAGCTGCCACTGAGCACAGGGATCTCATTATCTCCACATATTGAGAGTGCTTCTATAAATACATCAACTGCCTTCTCTACATTTGAACTTTGTAAGGGGCCTGACGAATGGTCATAATTTCAGTTTGCAAAGCTTCTGTCTGAGCTGACAGTTCTGACCAATCTGGCAATTGTGCCCTGTATCAATCAGTAAATTACAACTCCAGGCATCAATGGAACGGTGTATTAATAACATCAGCAGCAATCTCCTAAGTCACTGATTTTCAAAAAGGACATTTCATGGGTAAGAGTGTCCTGGAGACAGGGTTAGTTGATACGAATGAATGACAGCCACAGGTGAGACTCCTGGGACAGAGAACTCGAGTGATAGGAGAGTGAATGTGCTCCAACATACCGAATGCAAAGCTCAAAGTAATTAATTTTTCCTGAGTTCAACTCTTCATCCACCTCTTCCCAGCTCAGGATCTCTCTCATCTGATCTGTTGGAAGACAGGCTGTTTCCAGGGAGACAAGGCAGTCTGGTGACATTGTTGGATGAAGATTTGTTCATAATGAATCACTGAATCAAATTATTTGATCAATAATGTCTTTTCTGTTTTTAGAAGTTGAGCATAAATTAAATGATCAGGAAGCAGACAAGGAAATGAACAGAAATCGTGGAGCTCACTGCTGGTCATGTGCACTCATTGGAAAAATTGCACGCCTCATACATTAAATTTTAGACGTTTGCATGTTTTTGTTCCGTTTTATTCAAGGTAGAAGGGTGTCTGTTTAGAACAGAGATGAGAAGGAATTTCTTTAGCCAGAGGGTGGTGAATCTGTGGAATTTGTTACCACAGGTAGCTGTGGAGGCCAGGTCACTGGGTGTGTTTAAACAGAGGTTGATAGTTTCTCGATTAGTCAGGGAGAAGGCAGGAGACTGGGGCTGAGAGGGAAATGGCTCAGCCATGGCAGAGCAGACTCGATGGGCCGAATGGCCTAATTCTGCTCCTGTGTTGTGTGGTCCTGTTATGAAATGCAGAGTGTGTTATTGGATCAGAATGAGATTTATTATCACGGGTTTACTTGTTGTTTTGTAGCAGCAATACAGTGCAAAGGCATCAAATTACTGCAAATTATGAAAATAAATAAATCAGGCAAAAATTGGAAAAACAAAGTAATGCTTGTAAGTTCATGGATGCTACGTTTTCTAACTCCAAAGCATTAAACTAATTAGGAGAAAAACAAGAGAGCCAGAGATAACTCACATATGTTAAGTTTAATTTAAGCGAGGCAAGTGGCGTGGTATCACATGGTGACATCGTGATGTATGCAATTCACACACTTTTACATATAGGAATTATTGAAACAAATAAAGAATGCTTAATCAACAACGTGCTTACAATATTAACTACACAACAATGGGCCCTGAAGTCTGCTGGTGGAGGGGAAGGAGCTCTTCCTGAATTGCTGAGTGTGAGTCTTCAGGCTCCTCCTGTACAGCCCCTGATGGCAGTAGCTGGACGAGGGCATATCCTGGATCATGAGGGACGTTGCATTCTTGAGGCACTGTCTCATGAAGATGACCATGATGGTGGGGAGGGTTGTTGCCCGTGACGGAGCTGGCTCAGTCTGCAGCCCTCTGCAGCTTCGTGGGATCCGTGGGTGTAGGTAAACAGACAGAATGTACACATTCAGAAAGTTACAGGAGTCTTTAGTGACACACCAAATCTCCTCAAACTACTAACCAAATCGAGCCACTGGCTTGCTTCATGATTGCATCAATGTGCTGGGGTCAGAACAGACCCTTTGAGATGTTGATGTGCAGCAACTTGAAGCTGCCCTCCCTTTCCACCTCTGACCCCTCAGTGAGGGTGTTAATTCCCTCGTCTTGGCTCTCCAAATGACAGCAGAGTGTAAAAATACCCATATGAACATCAGTCAAGCATATTCCACTGAAATGAAAGCCTGTGCCAAAAATGAGATGCCGGTAGTTACCCAACAAGTGTGGAGATTTGTGACACTGTAATCAAAGGCGCCAGTTATAACTGAAAGATTCCTTGTGCCTGAACTGCTGCACTGTGAACAGGATCTGCTCCCAAACTAAGAAAACTGAAGTGATTTTAGTGCCAAGCTTCAGCAAAATGGAATCTATTTATAAATCAATTCCCATGGAAAAAATTCTCTGAACTCATTATGCCGTCAGAACTTATCAAAAGTCTCAGCTCACTGCATTCCCAGCAGATAGCGGGCTATTTCTGAACTGCATTCCTTGCCCCATCAGAGGCTTTTTCTGGTTTCTTAAGACCTCAACGAGTTGCTGGATTAACACCTCACTTTCAAGAGGTTCCCACCATTTCCACCTTAATGGAGCCTTGCAGAGCGGCTGCCGCCTCTGCGTGGGGATGTGATTGGATGGAGAGCTTCTCTCGCTGGTTTTTGGCTCTGTGTCAACCCCAACAGTCTATATCACTACTGCGTCACCATTCCTGTAACAATGTATCCACACACTCCCATCCCTGTCTCTGTCCCATCACCCCTTCTTCACCCACCATCCCACCCTTATCTATCACTCTGTCTTATCACCTCTCACCCTGCCCCAACCCATCCACCTCTCTCTCTCTCTCTCTCTTCCTCCCTTTCTTTCTCATCCACCCACATCTGCAGACTCCCAGTCTCGACATTCCCTCAGCTGGTGCCAGAGCTCTGAAACCCAAGTACACAGTGAGATCTGTGAGTTCTGCCCAGTGTTTGCCACTTGGGTTTACATGACACAGCATTTACTGCCAAATATTGACAATTATTTGTAACATATTTTAATGAAAAGTCCAGATCACTTTCTCATAAATTGGATGGATTAACCAGCAGAACTGGAAGTGATGCTCCCAGCAAGAATTAGACAGATGTTCCAGTGGGAACTGGATGGAATTGACCATTGTGACTTGGACAGGTGTTTCTGGTGTGATATCAGGGTCAGGGTGTGTGGGTTACATTCTCCCCATCTGGACAGATGTGCCTGGTGTGATATCAGGGTCAGGGTGTGTGGGTTACATTCTCCCCCTCTGGACAGATGTGCCTGGTGTGATATCAGGGTCAGGGTGTGTGGGTTACATTCTCCCCCTCTGGACAGATGTGCCTGGTGTGATATCAGGGTCAGGGTGTGTGGGTTACATTCTCCCCCTCTGGACAGATGTGCCTGGTGTGATATCAGGGTCAGGGTGTGTGGGTTACATTCTCCCCCTCTGGACAGATGTGCCTGGTGTGATATCAGGGTCAGGGTGTGTGGGTTACATTCTCCCCCTCTGAACAGATGTTTCTGGTGTGATATCAGCGTCGGGGTGTGTGGGTTACATTCAACCCCTCTGGACAGATGTGCCTGGTGTGATATCAGCGTCAGGGTGTGTGGGTTACATTCTCCCCCTCTGGACAGATGTGCCTGATGTGATATCAGGGTCAGGGTGTGTGGGTTACATTCTCCCCCTCTGGACAGATGTTTCTGGTGTGATATCAGGGTCAGGGTGTGTGGGTTACATTCTCCCCCTCTGGACAGACGTGCCTGGTGTGATATCAGGGTCAGGGTGTGTGGGTTACATTCAACCCCTCTGGACAGATGTGCCTGGTGTGATATCAGGGTCAGAGTGTGTGGGTTACATTCTCCCCCTCTGGACAGATGTTTCTGGTGTGATATCAGGGTCAGGGTGTGTGGGTTACTCTGGAACATCATTAGTGGGAGCCTGAACCCGATTCCCTGGGCCTCATCACCAGACCTGCACAACCCACAAGCTGACTGCTCCACCAGCGCACTTCACAGTCAGTCTCCTCCTTACCAGGTTGCCTCCTGCCCCTCCAGGGCTGTCCTTAGTTCCTCCCGAGTTCCAGAGCTGCTGGAGGTTTTTAGTAAGATGAGGGCCACAACCCTCCCACCTCATCGAACCTATGACTGTGGAATTGGATTAGAACCCGTACAGCCTGGGGAAGACTCTACTCCTGTTAGCTCCAGAAAGGGTGACATTGGAGGAGAACATCAGATTTACCTGCCCCTCCACATCTCCAGCTGGTGCGAGCTTCTTCTTCGTGGGAAAAAGAGTATAGTGGATCACCACTCCGGGGTGCTTGAACAACCAGTCCTGGTCCCCATCCCAGAACCCATCCTCCCAAGGGCCAGACAGGTGGCACTGGTCTAGTGGGAAACTGAGCCCATCGTCTGGAGAACACAACAAAAAGAGGCAGAACCAGGAAGTAAGACCATAAGATATAGGAGCAGAATTAGGCTGCTTGGCCCATCATCTCTTCTCTGCCCTTTCGTCATAGCTGATCCATTTTCCCTCTTAGCCCCAGTCTCCTGCCTTCTCCCCATATCCCTTCATGCCCTGAATAATCAAGAATCAATCAACCTCTGCGTTAAACATACCCAATGACTCGGCCTCCACTTCTGCCTGTGGCAATGAATTCCATAGATTCACCACTCTCTGGACACTTTTAAGAGGCATTTGGATAGGCAGATGGGTATAAGGAGAATGGAGGATTACGGACATGGTGTAGGCAGAAGGGATTAGTGTTTGGGGGTTTAGCTGGTTCAGTACAACATTCTGGGCCGAAGGGCCTGTTCCTGTGCTGTAGACTATGTTCTATGTTCTGAAGAGATTCTTCCTCATCTCCGTTCTAAAAGGATGCTTTTGTCCTCTGGTCTTAGACTCCCCCACCATAGGAAGTATCCTCTTCCGATCCACTCTATATTCAATATTCCATAGGTTTCGATGAGGTCTCCTCTCAGCTTTCTGAGTTCCAGTGAATACAGGCCCGGAGCCACCAAATGCTCCTTATATGACAAGCTTTTCAATTCCAGAATCATTTTCATGAACCTCCTTTGAACTCTGTCCAATGTCAGCACACCCTCTCTTGGATAAGGGCCCAGAACTACACACAATACTCCAAGTGAGCCCTCAAAATTACAATTTTATATTCTAGTCCTCTCAATGCTAACATTGCATTTTCCCTCCTCACCATAGACTCAACTTGTAATCTAACCTGAGGGAATCCGGCACAAGGACTCCCAAGTCCCTTTGCAACTCAGATTTTTTCATTTTCTCTACATTTAGAAAAATTGTCTGCCTTTTTATTTCCTCTACTGAAGTGCATAACCTTATATTTCCCAACACTGTATTCCACCTGCCATTTCTTCGCCCATTCTCCTAATCTAAGTACTTCTGTAGCCTTTCTACTTCCTCAAAACGACCTGCCCTCCCACCTACCTTCACATCATCCACAAGAATGATCACAAAGCCATCAATTCCTTCATTCAAATCATGGACATGTAACATAAAAAGAAATAGTCCCAACACAGACCCTGTAACCAGCAGCCAACCAGAAAAGGCTCCCTTTATTCCAACTCTGCCTCCTGACGATCAACCACTGCTTTATCAAAGCTAGTACCTTTCCTTTAATACCACGGGTTCTAACTTGTTAAACAGCCGCATGCATGGCACCTTGTCAAAGGCCTTCTGAAATGATCCAAACCTGTGTTGTTAAGGCGGGTTGCCTTTTTCTCATCCCTAACACTGCCCATTCAGGTGTGTCACAGTGGAGACGCACATCACATATCTCAGCACTGCTCGAACAGCAGAGTTCATCAACAGGCAGTCCTGGTGAGCAGGCATGAAGGCACGTATAGGGATGTTAAATCATATGTGGCAGTCTGTCACAGCTGTGCCCAAAACAAGGAACCCAAATCACATCCACTGCCTATTCCTTCCCATTCCTTGTCCCATATCTCCATGGATTTCATCACCAGCTTGCCACCATTGCAGTGTAACACAATAATTATGGTGGTGGTGAACGAGTTCTCCAAGACCTGCCCCTTTGTGCCCCTACCCAAGCTTCCCCCAGCTCAGGAGACAGCCAATGTTATATTGCAACACGTGTTTAGAGTGCCTGGCTTTCTCTGGAACATCGTTTCTGACTGAGGCCCTAAGTTTACCTCCTGGCTCTTGAAGGTCTTCTGTCAGCTCATTGGAGCTGCGCTGAGCCTCTCATCCGGATTTCACCCCCAGTCCAATGGGCAGATGGAGAGGACCAACCGGATGCCGAGCTGCCCTGTGTCGGGCAAGTGATGATTTGCTCTGGGCAGAGTTTGCTCATAACGTTCTGCACCAAACTTCAATGGGATGTCTTCCTTTGAGTGCCAGTCTGGTTATCCACCCCCTCGGTTTCCCAAGCAGGAGTCCGAGGTGAGAGTCCCACCTGCTGAACAACTGTTCCATGGTTGCTGACAAGAGAGGAAGAAAGCTTAGGCAGCCTTGCTGAAGGCCTGTCGGCAAGAACAGGGACACTCCAACCGTCAAGGGCAGCTGGGGCCTTTGTTCCGCCCTGACCCTCCACCAGTGACCTTCTTCTGTCGTTTGAGTCTCGGAAACCGACACTACACCGACTGCTCAAGTTTCTCTGTGGGATCAACCCAGTCACTTACCATCTCCAGTTGCCTCATGCCATGAACATCAACCCCTGTTTAAAACCCATTTTGTGCAGTCCACTGAAACAAGCCCGACTCTTCACATCATCCACGCTCAGCCAGCAGACATCATCGTCGGCTTTTGGGCTCCCGTCTCCAGTGGATGGGCAGGGTTGCGGTCCAGAGGAACGGTCGTGGAATCCCTCCCGTGTCATCCTGGACCCGGACCTGATCACGGACTTCCACCACTGCCTCCCAGATCACCTTGTGGGGTGGGGGGGGGAGGGCTGATCACCAGGGGGTGCCAGAGTCCTCCAAGCTCCAGCACTCCCGTTCCCCTGATAAATAGCTGATTATTTTTACCTGTGTCTTGTTTTAGTTATCACTGCACTGGTGCCATGTTTTAATCTCTGTTTTAGTTCTTTCTCTTTGTTTGTTTTTGCTCAGGTGTGAGTTTACCTACCCTGTGTGTAGCAATCCTTGATTCCTAGCCTGTGTGCTCCACAAGTAAAGATACTTCATTCAACTCCATCCTCCTCTCTGGTCTCTCTAATGGTCGTCTTCAGGTCAGAGATACTGAGCTCCCTGAGTTCCGATCCAGGCTGGCAACCACCTCTCTTACACTGGTCACTGACTCCAACCCTCAGCAACATTCACTGTCCCTGACCCCTGACAGCTCCAAAACTGTCTCCCCTATTGTCCAACCCTCACTTAGTGCAGGTCTCCCTAACCCCTCACTCCCCTGTTAGGGGTTGGGGAGTAACTGACAAGACCAGCATTTATTGCCCATTCCTAGTTGCCTATGGTAAGGTGGGGGACACTCCCCACTTCTTTGAGCCACTGCAGCCCTTCTAATGAAGGGGCTTACACAGTCCAGCGGGGTTTATTTAGACCCAGCAATGTTAAAAGAGCAGGTGACGTCACTCCCAGTCAGTGAGGTGTGCAAGTTTGGACTCAATTCATGGACAGATTAGCCCCCTTAAAATACTTTTGGAAAGTCTGTATTTGGATTTCTTGCTTGTTTCTTTGAAGAGTCCACTGGGATAGAGAGTCATAGAGAAGTGAGAAACAGGCTCTTTGGCCCATCTAGTCCATGCTGAAACCATTTAAACTGGCTGCATCCATTGACCTGCACTGGGACCATAGCCCTCCATACCCCTCCCATCTATGCACCTATCCAAACTTCTCTCAAACATTGAAATCGAGCTTGCATGCACCATGAGTGCTGGTAGCTCGTTCCACATTCTCAAACTCTCTGAGTAAAGAAGGTTCCCCTCATACTTGCCTTAAACTTCTCACCTTACACTCTTAACCCACGTTGTAGTTCCAGTTGTAGTCCCACCCAACCTCAGCAGAAAAAGCCTGTTTGTATTTACCCTTCCAATACCCTTCATAATTTTGTATAGCTCTATCAAAGCTCCTCGCAATCTCTATGTTCTAAAGAATGCAACCCTAACTTACTCAGTCTTTCCTGATAACTCTGGTCCTCCAGACCTGGCAACATCCTTGTAAACTTTCTCTGGACTCTTCCATTTCTCCTGTAGGTGGTGACCAAAACTGCGCACAGGCCTCAGCAGCATCATGTACAACTTCAACATAACATCCCAGCTCCTGTACTCAATACATTGAAGGCCAATGTGCCAGAAGCTTTCTTTATGACTCTATCTATGACACCGCTTTCAATGAACTATGGACCTGTATTCCCAGATCCCTTTGTTATACCACACTCCTCAGTACCCCACTGTGTAAGACCTACTCTAGTTGGTCCTACTGAATTGCAAAACCTTGCACTTGTCTGTATGAAATTCCATCTGCCACTTTCAGCCCATTTTTCCAGCTGATACAAATCCCTGCATGCCATAATTGCTTTCTTCACTGTCCACCATACCTCAGTCTTGGTGTCATCCACACATTTGCTTATCCATTAACCACATTATCATCCAGATCATTGATATATAGGTGACAAACAAGAAATGACCCAACACTGACCCTAGCTGCATTCATTATCCGCAGGCCTCCAGTCAGACAGGCAACCATCTACTACCATTCTCTGGCTTCTCCCACAAAGCCAATGTCTAATCCAATTTCCTACCTCATCTTGAATGCCAAGTGGCTAAACCTTCTTGACCAGCCTCCCACGTGGGACCTTTCCTATTCGCATGAAGACCAGGTATTTCAGCAAGAAAACTGCACCCTTACAACCATAGCCGAGCAGCGGTTAGATCTGGTGGCACAGCCTTTCTGACCCCAGCTCTGAGAGTTTCCCCCTGAGATTTTGGCCCTTCATAGAGTGTTGTGCTCTCTTTCTCCACGGCCTTGCAGTGCAGGGGCTGCGGGAACAAGCACCTTCATTCCTGGTGCCCACAAGCCCATTGCTGCAAGCAGCTGCTGAACAGTTAATCAGGAAAACACGGCTGTTTGCTTTGCTGCCGTCATTTGTCTTCAGTGAAGTGTAACATTCTTGCCCTCTCTCCCACTGTTCATTCAAACAACTAGTAAATGATCATCAAACAATTTTTACGCCAAGTAAATTTCTCAGAGTTTCTGAAGGCACGAGAAGCAATGAGGATTGGATCCTGGCCAGATTTTCATTAGTTCCTCTGGCTCCTGGTCAGTTGTGTAAGTGTGGTACCAGATCATTTTCCGGACAGACCACCTGTGGCCAAAGTCAATCCCTTAAGATTAGAAAGGGGAGATGGCTTTGTCACTGGGCACTCCCTGCCAGGTGCCAGGGATTGGGTTCCTTCCCTCTCTCCCCACCCTCCAACCTCTCCGAGATTCCCAAGGCCCCGCATTCACAGACCGCACGCTCCCCTTTCCTCAGTGACTAAGACCAGGCTTGGCAGCTTTACACTATGAGGACAGGTTTCATGAATTTCCAATTAAGGATAGATGAGACATTTCACTTAAAATATTAAAAGCAAGTAAGGCAGTTGGCCTAGAGAAACTATAAATGAATTAAACATAACAAGATATTAGAATCAGGTTTACTATCACTGACATACAGAACTGTGCAAAAGTCTTAGGCATCCTAGCTATATGTATGTGCCTCAGATTTTGCACAGTACAGTTGTGAAATATGTTTCTTGTGGTGGCAGAACAGTGCAATACATAAAAATACTACAGATTACAACACAAAATTAATACATTAAAACTTACATTAAATAAGTACTGCAAAAAGAGAGAATAAATATTGAGGTAGTGTTTGTGGGTTGTACTATGGAATTAGGGAGCTCAGGACCAAATTAATAACCAGAGGTTTCTCCCAGAAGTGCTGTCAGCCAACTGGACCATCCAGGGAAACACACACAAAACGATGGGGGAGCTCAGCAGGCCAGGCAGCATCTGTGGAAAAGAATATTTCCAAAGGAGTCAATGTTTCAAGCCGAGGTCCTTCATCAGGACTGGAAAGAAAGAGGAGAAGTTGAAGTAAGAAGATGGGAGAAGGGAGGAAGAAGTTCAAGGTGGCAGGTGATAGGTGAAAGCAGGATGGGGAAGGGAGTTATTAAACAGCAGGGAAGTTGATTGGTGAAAGAGATAAAAGGCTGGAGAAGGGGAAATTTAATCGGAATGATAGAAGACCATGGAAGAAAGGAGCACCAGGGGGAGGAGGTGGGCAGGTAAGGAGAGAGAGGGAAACAGGAATGGCGAATGGTGAAGATCGGGGAGGGGGGGGGGGGGCCATTACTGGAAGTTTGAGAAATCAATATTCATGCCATCAGGTTGGAGGCTATCCAGACGGAATATGAGGTGTTGCTCCTCCACCCTGAGGTGGAAGCCATACTGGAGTACAGTATAGTACAGGAGGCCATGGACTGACATGTCAGAATGGGAATGGGAAGTGGAATTGAAATGGGTGGCCACCGGGAGATGTTATTGTTTCTGGCAGATGGAGCGTAGGTGCTTGGCGAAGCAGTCTCCCAGTCCATGTCAGCTCTCACTAGCGTACAAGAGGCCACAGTGGGAGCACTGGATATAGTATCTAACCCCAACAGACTCGCTAATGGAGTGCTTCCTCATCTGGGAGGACTGTTTGGTAGTGAGGGAGGAGTTGTAGGGGCAGGTGTGGCACTTGTTCTGCTTGCAATTCGGAGATGGGGTGGATTTTACAAAAGCAAAGCTCTGAAGATGCTGTAAGTCTGAAATAAAGCGAGAGAAGTGTGGGACTGTTTGGCAGGTCAGGAAGCAGACGGCTGTCAGAGTTGGGGAGAAAAGTAAGCCAAAGAAATATGGTGCACAGCCATGTGAATTGTAGCAGGGATTGGACGGTCTGAATGGCCTTATCCTCCTTCCTGTTCCCGCAGCAACATCATGTTTGACTTAGACTGTGGAAATTGTCCAAGAGCTTCATTTTGCTAACAACTTTCTTGGCAGGAGGAAAGGAAGTTGATTTGTGTTGGCCTCCAGTACGGTTGGACAGCACATTGAACAGATCTGGAGTTCAGAGAGCAAGAGGAGTATTATAGAAACATATGAAATTATGAAAGACAGATTCATAGAGTCAGCCATAGTGCAGGGAAGGGGGCTTTCAGTCCAAACGGTCCATGCTGACAAAGATTTGTCACTGTCACCAGCATACATTTGGTACATACTCTTCTAAGCCAGCAGTTCCCAACCTTTTTTATGCCATGGACCCTTACCACGAACTGAGGGTACTGTAGAATCCAGGTTGGGAACTCCTGCTCTAAACTTTTCCAATTCATGGACTTGTCCAAGTGCTTTTAAAATGTTAATATATCTGCCTCAATCATTTCCTCTGGCAGCTTGCTCCATTTACTGACCTCTCTCAGGTACCATAAACCCGCACCCTCTTGTCTGGATTCCCCAACCTGGGGTGGGGGGGGGGGGAACTGTGCACATTCACCCTGTCGATGCCCCTCATGATTTTATAGACCTTTATAAAATCACCCCTCATTGTCCAACACTCCCAACTTGCTGAGGCACTGCTCCCACTTGCTCCCAAAGTGAAACTAGAGGACACAGACATAGATAAAGGACACAGGACTGCGGAGTAGGTTCAGTAATGGAGGTGAGGCTAAACTGCCTTTTCCCAGAGAGGAATTCTCTCCCCAGGGAGACAGCAGAGGCTGCCTCATTAAATATATTTAAGACCCAGTTAGATAGATGTTTGCATGGGGGGGGGGAGGGATTGAGGGTTATGAGGAAAAGCAGGTAGATGGAGTTGTGTCCATGATCTTACTGAATGGCAGAGCAGGCTCCTGCCCCTTTTTCTTATATTTGTATGTTCTTGATACCAATGAAACTAAACCCATGCATTGCACATATTCCGCATCCCTCCATTCCCTTTGTGTTCATGGATCTGTCTAAACGTCTCTGCTATTATACCTGACAGACAGTTCCAGGCATCTGTCACTCTCTGGGAAAGTTTTACCCCTCACATCTCCCTTAAACCTTCCCCTCTCACCTTAAAGCTATGCCCTCTAGTATAGAACATTTCTAACCCGGGGAAAATAGTCCGACTATTGACTTTATCAGTGCCTGTCTTAATTTAATATACACCCAACAGGTCTACCCTCAGCCTCCAACAGCTCACAGAAAATATCCAAGTCTGTCCAAACTCTCCTGATAGTTTAAATTCTAATTCTGGCCAACGCCTCCAACTCCTCCTACAATGGGGCAATCACGATACTCCAGATGAGGCCTAACCAAAGCTCTATATGGGTGCAAAATGATCTGCCAACTGTAATGTTCAATGTCCCAACTGATGAAGGCAGGATTGCCACATTCCTCCTTTACCACCCTATCGACATGTGTTACTACCTTCAAGGATCTATTGAGCAGGATGCCTAGATCCTGCTGTGCAAATTCAGGACTGTTTAGGATCTGTCTACATTTCACCTCTGTTTGACCTCTAAAAGTGCAACTGCTCACAGTGGCTCAGATTAAACTCCATCTGCCATTTCTCCTCCCATATCTGGAACTAATCTACAAACGTTCGTACAGTATATCATGCTCTATCCTTTCACAACCTTCTTCATTATTCACAACTTCAGCAATTTTTGTGTATCTGCAAACACAGTAATCAGCCCATCTATATTTCTGCCCAAGCCAATTATATTTATATGTATATCACCAACAAGAGGTCCCAGCACTGGTTCCTGCAGATCAGATCACAAGTAGTCACACAGCTCCAGCCAGAATAACACCCTTCCGCCATTGCACATAGTCTCTGACGGCCAAGGCAAGTTTGACACTTTAAATCCAAATTACCAAGTCACCATGAATCCCACGTGTCTTAATCTTCTGGATCAGCTTACTATATGGGATCTCATCAAATGCTGACCAAAATCTCTGTAGACAACATCCACAGCTCTATCCTCATCAGTCCTCTTGGTCACCTTCTCAAAACCCTCGGCCATTAGTAAGACATGGCCTGCCCTGCACTAAGCCATGTTGACAGTCCTTCATAAGGCCAATGAACTCAAATTCTATCTCTAAGAATCCTCTCCAATAAATTCCCTACCATTGATGTGAGGCTCACTGCTCTATAATTTCCTGAATTATTCCTATTGCCCTTCTTAAAAAAAGGAACAGCACTCCTCTGGGGCCTTGACTGTAGCGGGAGAGGATATAAAGAACTTTGTCAGGGCCTCAGTAATCTCTTCGCCTTACTCTCTCAATGGCCTGTTATAATTCCCATAAGGACTTATCCATTGCCATCACCCTCCAGCTGGCCCTGCCCACCTGGACAAAAAAGACTCGTACGTTCTAATGCTGTTCATAGACTTCAGTTCAGCATTCAACACAATCATCCCTCAGAAACTGATTGGAAAGCTGAGCCTCCTGGGCCTGAACACCTCCCTCTGCAACTGGATCCTAGACTTCCTGACTGGGAGACTTCAGTCAGTCCGGATCGGGAGCAGCATCTCCAACACCATCACACTGAGCACAGGGAGCTCCCCAGGGCTGCGTGCTCAGTCCACTGCTGTTCACTCTGCTGACCCATGACTGTGCTGCAACACACAGCTCGAACCACATCATCAAGTTCGCCGATGACATGACCGTGGTGGGTCTCATCAGCAAGAACAATGAGTCAGCTTACAGAGAGGAGGTGCAGCGGCTAACGGACTGGTGCAGAGTCAACAACCTGTCTGAATGTGAACAAAACAAAAGCGATGGTTGTTGACTTCAGGAGGGCACAGAGCGACCACTCTCTGCTGAACATCGATGGCTCGTTGGTAGAAATCGTTAAGAGCACCAAGTTTCTTGGTGTTCACTTGGCAGAGAATCTCACCTGGTCTCTCAACACCAGCTCCATAGCAAAGAAAGCTCAGCAATGTTTCTACTTTCTGCGAAGGCTGAGGAAAGTCCATCTCCAACCCCCCATCCTCATCACATTCTACAGGGGTTGTATTGAGAGCATCCTGAGCAGCTGCATCACTGCCTGGTTCGGAAATTGCACCATCTCGGATCGCAAGACCCTGCAATGGATCGTGAGGTCAGCTGAGAAGATCATCGGGGTCTCTCTTCCTGCTGTTACAGACATTTACACCACACACTGCACCCGCAAAGCTGACAGTATTGTGAAGGACCCCGTGCACCCCTCACACAAACTCTTCTCCCTCCTGCCATCTGGGAAAAGGCTCCGAAGCATTCGGGCTCTCATAATCAGACTATGTAACAGTTTCTTCCCCCAAGCCATCAGACTCCTCAAAACCCAGAGCCTGAACTGACACCAACTTCCTGCCCTCTACTGTACCTATTGTCTTGTTTATTATTTATTGTAAGGCCTGCACTGTTTTGCGCACTTTATGCAGCCTTGGGTAGATCTGTAGTCTAGTGTAGTTTTTGTGTTGTTTTACGTAGTTCAGTGTAATTTTTGTACTGTGTCATGTAGTACCATGGTTCCGAAAAACATTGTCTCATTTTTACTGTGTACTGTACCAGCAGTTATGGTCAAAATCACAATAAAAAGTGACTTGAACTTAATATTCTTCAACAGACCCAACATATATTACTTCTTGACCTCGACATCCCCTAGATTATCAGCATTAATCCTCCCTGATGTCAGTGTTCTCTTTGTCCTACTCCTTGGTGAATACCAGTGAGAAAGATTCATTTAGTACCTCGCCCACTTGCTCTGGTTCCAGCTGTAGTGAGCTGTTACTGTTCAACACTGCAGGGCCACTGATGGTTAGGCACTTGGCTCCATTCTCATTTCACTTGTTATCCTCGTTCTCTCCCAGTTTGATCAAACTGGCTACACCCGCAGTGTGAAGAATTTCTCTGACTCTCATTAATCATAACTCTTAAGCCAAAGAAATGTTCTGGTGGGTTTTGTTTTATAAATGAATTCTTGGTACTGTAGATGAAGAAACTGCCTTGAAATCAAAGAATTACTGCAGTTAAAACAGCTGTCTGACTTGTCCCATTGCCAGGATAGGAGGAAGAGGGGCACTGTGGCGAGCCTGCCACACCCTGTGGTCTAGACACTAAGTCACTGGTGATCGAAGGAAGGACCTGTTCTCTAGCAGAGCTTGGGCTGGACTGTGAAGTCATTGGCTGGCACTGAGCTTAGCTACAGAACGGAAGTTTTCCACAATGGAATTTCTGAAAATCAGAGAGTTGCTTTGTTATTATTAGCTGCGATGGAGCTTATAGAGCTGAGAATGTTTGAACATTAGGAGGATTATAAATGATAAATGATTTTATTTTCCACTTGAAGTTGCAAAGGCTTTTTGCAATATATTGGTATTCCAGAGCTGGAAGCCGGGAACATTGAAAATACTCCCCAGGTCGGGGTTTGAGGGTCCAGACAGAACACTTACAAGAGGCTGAGGAGCAGTGCTACCAAATCCGACTGAACGGTACGTACAGTGGGATGGGCTGAGAAGGGGAATGAACAGGATGGATTTGGGAAGAGTAGATAATGGAAAGGTAAGCAGGAGTCATGCTGAGAGTTCAGATAAAAGGGAATGCAGCAGTACTGGTAGAGGTAACTGGCTGGATTCAGAAGGACGCCTCAAGCAGGTAGGTATCTGGCCATATTAACTAAATGAAAGTGTTCTGGCACCCCCAGTTCAGGTACCGGACTATCACCAGACTGACAGAAAGCCATTAATTGTCCAACAACCAACTTTCCTCCCCCTGATGACAGTTCCTACACTTGCTCATCACCTTTGCTTCCCGCACTGACTCACTGGCTTCTTATTCCAGTGACAGGCAGCAGTAATTCCATTAACCAGCACCACTACACTGGAGCCCACAGCAGGTACTAGTTCAACACTCCCTCTGCCCTACCGGGCAGCATCACTGGAGAGGACTGTGGGACCACTACCTCCCGGCTCCAGGAATCGAGTACAATCCTGATCTCCAATGCTGACTACCCTCTCCCTGTGACCCTGTGAGTTACCCCCATTTGCTCCAGTTTCCTTTCACATACAACATGTGTGGGTTGGTGCATTAACTGACCCCCAGGTGAAGGGGAGATTCTGGGTGGAATTGATGGGAAAATGGAGAGAATTTTTTAAAAATAGGGCAACAAACAGGATTCTGGAAAATCTCAAGCATCATCTGTGGAGTGAAATGGACAGCTGGTGCTTTGGGTCGACTCATATGGAGGGGTGAATGACCCTTTGGGGGGCGCCGGATAGCGGATCTGGGTGAAAAGGGTGATAGGCAGATGGAAGAGGGGAGAGTGGAAGTAATGACAGAGGCTGGGAGATGATTGGTGGATCCAGGTGAGGGGGAATGATAGGCAGATGGAAGAGGGGAGAGTGGAAGTAATGACAGAGGCTGCAACTGAAGTGGGAAAGAAACAGAATGGTAGGGACTGGGGTGAGTGTAAGAAGTGAGTAGATTGGGAGAGAGAGAAGTGGAATAGGGGAAGCAGTTTACTGAAAGCTCTTGTTGGGTTGTAAACTACTCAGACAGAAGATAAGGTTCTGTTCCTCTAGAACAAAATGCTGTCAGTGTAACTGGGTCAGTGCTGACAGCAGGCTTTATGATTCCATGATGGGACCTGCACATCAAAGCCATGCAGAGATCCAAGTTCAGGTGCTGTGGTCAATTCTAATCATTCCAGAAGTGTTTACAGATAAGATGTGCGCAGGCCAGATAAGAAATGCTTGGAGACTCTGTGCATACTTGGTGAATGGAAGCTGTTGCCAATCCTAGCCTTAGTGTGGGAAGTTTAATCCTCTTCTCCTGTCTCCACTGGTGCTCTCAGGTCCTAGAGCTGACAGCTGGGACACATCTGTGCAGCCAGCTGTCCCTCTCCACATCACTCATCACCTGCCTTCGAACAACACAGGACCCAGCGACCATTCTGATGCCTTAAACTGCGCCAGTGTGCAATATCCTCCTCAGCCAGCAGTTACCATGGAAACTGCTGCCATGGCGAGCAAAAAGCAGCAGGCTGCATTCAGCAGAAGTAAGAAGAAGTGATTATATTTCAAGGTCAGGCAGCCTTGGAGAATGTCCTTGATCTTAGCTTGAGACCGATCTTGGGTAATTGGAGAAGCCTCAGGGTGGGGTGATGGTGTCTGTTCAAGAGGGGGATGGCCTGGATTTGGGGCTTGGATTACAGAAATGTGGTATCAAAGGAGCAGGGATTTCTCACAGAGCTGCAAGGCCATACAGAAGTGTGGCAATACACCAAACGAGCAGGGCATAGATGTCAGATAACCAACAGCAGAGCTAGAGAGGGGAGAAGGGTAAGAGATTATCATACTGAGAAACCCACTATGATTAGAAGCAGAGGCAACATGAGGTGTGGATGCTGGGGATACTCAGCAGGTACCTGTAGTGATAGCAACAGAGTCGAGGTTGCACTTTGCAGATCCCGTTCCCCATTCCACTAATGCCACCTGACATTTGTCATATTTTCATGATTTCCTCTTGGCACATTTGGAAGACATTTGGCCTATTGAATCTATACTGGCTGACAGAGCAACTTCATTCCCCATATACAGGTGACCCTCAGTGTGCACAGGAGCTGGTGTCCAGACAAAACCACCACTATCAAAATTTCCCATGTCATCAGCAGATGCAAATTGAAAAAAAAATTCCGTCAATTTATTTACTATCTTTTCAGATAAATTCTACAAGAGTAAATTTTATTTTGTATCTCAGTTTACTGGGGTAGTGATTTGTGAATTCATCATCATCATCAAATGCCTGTTACGCCACAGGCGTTTAGGGCAGCAATGATGGTCCTCCATCTCTGTCTGTCTTTGGCCATCTTCTCTATTCTGCCCCAGGTGTTGCTCAGGGTCCTCATTTCTGCCCTGATGGTACGGAGACAAGTTGCCTTTGGTCTCCTGTGTTTCCTTCAGGGATCCAATGAAGTGCTGTCTTGATGGAGTTGCCTCTCTTTTCATCCTGTGACAATCCATCTCCATCATTTCCTCATGATGATTGTGGCCATGTCTTCTTGCTGACACTGAAGGAGTAGGGCGCGGTTGGAGATCTTTCTTGGCCAGAAAATATGGTGGATCTTCCGGAAGCTTGTGGAATGGTGACAGCTTGGCAAGGTCATTCTCTGCCATGTGCCAGCATTCTGACCCACACTAGAGTCAGCTCAGGTCTAGCTTCACCTTGGCGTGGACATTGTACTTGGTTAATCCCTGTATGTCACTCACTGATCTGAAGATGTCTCCAGCTTTGCTGAGTCTGCACTGGATGACGCCCTTGGTCCCACCATCCTGCCAAATAATGCTGCCCTGGGTGGGTGAATCTGCTGGTGCTGGGTAAGTGGAGGCTATATGCCGTGACAGGAGGAGGAGACTCTACACTGAGACTTTCTCAGACTTTCTCTGGCTGACTCCGAGACCAGGCTGTCCACCAAAGGTACACAGGCACTGAGATTTCTCTTGCATGCGCTGGTGTGTATGCGGTAGTGGAGATCATCCGCAGAGTCAAGGTCATCGAAAGTAGAGAGTCCACCTAATGCCTCTCGGCTTATCTTTCATTGTTTGCCTCACATCCCAGTCAATCACCAGGTTAAACAATATCGTCAACATTAAAGGAGCTTGCCTGACTCCTGTCTTGACTTCAAAGCTCAAATTGCAGTCC
The DNA here is from genome assembly GCF_030144855.1 of Hypanus sabinus. Classification (NCBI taxonomy): domain Eukaryota; kingdom Metazoa; phylum Chordata; class Chondrichthyes; order Myliobatiformes; family Dasyatidae; genus Hypanus; species Hypanus sabinus. The sequence continues at coordinate 112,721,808 of NC_082707.1, forward strand.
CTAACTGCAAGTAAAGTTAGCATAGAAATTCTGGATAAGATGGACAATTTTGGAAGGGATTCAGTGTGATCTGAGAATTTGCTAGAGGCTTTCCATGTGAATGCCATCAAAAGCCTTTTCAGAGTCCACAAAGTTCACATACAATTGTTTCTGCCACTCTGTGCACTATTCTATGATGTTATGTAGTAAAATGATGTGGTCGACACAGCTTCCATGTATCCTGATGCCAGCTTACTCTTTCCTCAAGCACACATCAACAGCATCTGTCATCGATTGGACAATAACTTTAGCAAGGATCTTGCTGGCCACTGACAGAAGTGTGATGCCACGCCAGTTGTTGCAATCACTTAGTGCTCCTTTCTTGGGGATCCTAACAATAACTCCTTTTGTCCAGTTTTTGGGCACTTGTCCCCGTTCCCAGATTGTGGTAAACAGTGATGACCGCTGTAACTTTTGGTTCAGCTTTGAACAGTTTGGAGTTCAAATTATCATGTCCTGGAGTTTTGCTGTTCTTCAGTGATTTAATCGCAGCCACGACAACCTGTGCTTTCTTGGGTGGATCTGTGTGAATGTCAAGGTCCTCTGTTGCCTCTTGTATGTCAGGTTCTTCATCTGGTGGTGGACTATTCAGTAGTTCTCTGGAATACTCAGTCCATCGTGCTTCTTGCTCTTTCTCAGCTGACAAAAGCAGACCATTTTTGTCTTTCACAGAACCGCTGGATCTGGACTGGAACCTTCTGCATACTAATTTTGAAATATTGTACATATTTCCCTGATGACCTCAACTGACCTCTGCAAGGTCTTCTATGTAGACTCCCTTATCCATTCTAAAAGACTCTTCACTTTCTTGTTAGCTTCAGTGTATGCTAGTTGAAGTTTCTTTTTAATTCATGCTTACTTTGCATCTAACACTTTCTTCTTAATTTTCTGTCTTTCTTCTGAGGCTGTCCGTATTTCCTGCTGTGTACATTCTTTGTTCTTCATTCCAGCTCTGTATCCTCGACAAGCCTTACTGCTCTCCTTAAAGACTGAGGCAATCCGTTTCCACATTGTGTCGATCTGGTCCACTAACTCATCCTCGTCAAGTCTTGAAAGGCAAAGATGCTATCCCCTTCTCACAATTCCTCCATCTCCGCCACATCTGCTCTCAGGATGAGGCTTTTCATTCCAGGACCAAGGAGATGTCTTCCTTTTTTAAACAAAGGGGCTTCCCTTCTTCCACCATCAACTCTGCTCTCAAACGCATCCCTCCCATTTCCCGTACATCTGCCTTCACCCCATCCGCTCACTACCCCACTCAGGATAGGGTTCCCCTTGTCCTCACCTACCACCCCACCAGCCTCCAGGTCCAACGTATAATTCTCCGTAACTTCCGCCACCTCCAATGGGATCCCACCACCAAACACATCTTTCCCTCCCCCCCTTTCTGCTTTCCACAGGGATCGCTCCCTACGCGACTCCCTCGTCCACTCATCATCCCCCCCCCCCCCATCCCTTCCCACCGATCTCCCTCCTGGCACTTATCCTTGTAAGCGGAACAAGTGCTACACCTGCCCTTACACCTCCTCCCTCTACACCATTCAGGGCCCCAGACAGTCCTTCCAGGTGAGGCGACACTTCACCTGTGAGTCGGCTGGTGTGGTATACTGTGTCCGGTGCTCCCGGTGTGGCCTTTTATATATTGGCGAGATCCGACGCAGACTGGGAGACCGTTTCGCTGAACACCTATGCTCTGTCTGCCAGAGAAAGCAGGATCTCCCAGTGGCCACACATTTTAATTCCACGTCCCATTCCCATTCTGATATGTCTATCCATGGCCTCCTCTACTGTCACGATGAAGCCATACTCAGGTTGGAGGAACAACACCTTATATACAGGCTGGGTAGCCTCCAACCTGATGGCATGAACATTGACTTCTCTAACTTCCATTAATGCCCCTCCTCCCCTTCTCACCCCATCCCTGACATATTTAGTTGTTTGTTTTTTTTTCGCTCTCTCTGCCCATCACCCTGCCTGTTCTCCATCTCCCTCTGGTGCTCCCCTCCTCCTTTCTTTCTCCTGAGGCCTCCTGTCCCATGATCCTTTCCCTTCTCCAGCTCTGTATCACTTTCGCCAATCACCTTTCCAGCTCTTAGCTTCATCCCACCCCTTCCGCTCTTCTATCATTTCGCGTTTCCCCCTCCCCCCACCATTTTCAAATCTCTTAGTATCTTTCCTTTCAGTTAGTCCTGATGAAGGGTCTCGGCCCAAAACGTCCACAGTGCTTCTCCTCATAGATGCTGCCTGGCCTGCTGTGTTCCACCAGCATTTTGTGTGTGTTGTTTGAATTTCCAGCATCTGCAGATTTCCGAGTGTTTGCTCTTGAAAGGCCTGGAATCAGTTCTTAAGCTGAATGGTGAAGTGTCCTGGAGCTTTCAACATCAAAGTGCCTTTGTACATGTGTTCTGGTCTTACTGCTTCTCAGCTGGAGTTTCATCACTGCTACAAGAAGGTGCTGATCACTTCCTGACTCTGTTCCTCTCTTCACCTTTATATCCTGCAAGGATAGTCTCTGTATACCGTTTGCAGATCCTGTTCCTTGTCCCTCTAATGCTGCCTGACCTTTCCCATATTTACATGATTTCCTTACAGCACGGAAGGAAGATATTTGACCCACACTGACTCACAGAACACCATTCCCCACTGACATTCCCCATATACAGGTGACCCTCTGTGCATACAGGAGATGGCATCCAGACAAAAACCATCTGTATCGTGATTTCCTACGTCATCAGGAAATGCAAATTGAGAAAAAAAACATTTTCTGTCAATTTATTTTCTGTCTTTTCAGATACATCCTATGACAGCAAATTTCCTCTATGGATATCGCAATGCAGCACGCTCCTCAACCAACAACCTGCCATGTTGTTCCTGGGTTGTCCCTCGCACTCTTGCTTGGATCTCCTCAAACCCAGTCAAACAGTAGAGGCAAATTGAGGGCTCTTCAAACAAGGAGGTTCGATGTTTCACTCCTAGACAAGCAGTCCTAATGAGGGAACTACAGAGGTGATCAAAGTGGGTACTTGGAAAGATTGACAGAACTGGATCACTCTCCAATACGGTGGAGATTGTGTCTAATGTTATCTGGAGATGACACTTGGATCAGTTGAGGAGAGCAGGGTCAATTGTTGGAGAATAAAGGTGTTCAGAGCTGTCAGAACCACCTCCTGAAGTCCCTGAAATCAGAAAGTGGTGTAGACAGCTCAGCATTACTGTGGATGTGAACTTTCCTCTATTCAGGACATTTTCAACAGCCGGTGCATATACAAAGGGATCGGAGGATCATCGGGGACTCCAGCCACCCCAACCACAAACTATTTCAGCGGCTACCATCTGGCAAGTGGTATATCATAGCATTAAGGCCAAGACCAACAAGCTCCAGGACAGTTTCTTCCACCAGGGCTGTCAGATTGATCAATACACATTGATCTGATTGCACATCCAACTGTACACATGTATCCAAAACAATCTTAGGGTCTGGCCAATATCCTCCCACATTTCCCCCCTTTATTACTTGTACATTGCAACGGAGATGCAACATAAAGATTTTTACTCCCTTGGATGTAAGAAATAAATAAATACAAAGACAATTCCTAGAAGCACCAAGGAGGAGGCTCCAGAACCCGAGATCGGTTCAGAGCCACACGTCTCATCTCCAGAGCAGTGAACACCCCCCTCTCCTCCCCCCTCCACCCCTCTCCTCCCCCTCCACCCCCTCACCTCTCCCGCCACCCCCTCACCTCCCCCCTCCACCCCCTCAACTCCCGAGCAGTGAGCACCCCCTCTCCTCCCCTTCCACCCCCCTCACCTCTCCCCTCCACCCCCTCACCTCCCGAGCAGTGAGCACCCCCTCACCTCTCCCCTCCACCCCCTCACCTCCCCCATCCCCTCACCTCTCCCCCTCCACCCCCCTCACTCTCTCCCCACCACCCCCTCACCTCCCCCCTCCACCCCCTCACCTCTCCCCTCCACCCCTCACCTCCCCCCACCCCCTCACCTCTCCCCTCCACCCCCTCACTTCTCCCCTCCACCCCCTCACCTCCCCCTCCACACCCTCATCTCCAGAGCAGTGACCACCCCCTCACCTCCCCCCTCCACACCTCACCTCCTGAGCAGTGATCACCCCCTCACCTCCCCTGACCTCCCCTCCACCCCCCTCACCTCTCCCCTCCACCCCCTCACCTCCCCCCTCCACCCCCTCACTTCTCCCCTCCACCCCCTCACCTCCCCCCTCCACACCCACACCTCCCCCCTCCACCCCCCCTCTCTCCTCCCCCTCCACCCCCTCACCTCCAGAGCAGTGACCACCCCCTCACCTCCCCCCTCCACCCCCTCACCTCCAGAGCAGTGACCACCACCCCTCACCTCCCCCCTCCACCCCCTCACCTCCCCCCTCCACCCCCTCACCTCCCGAGCAGTGAGCACCCCCTCACCTCCCCCTCCACCCCCTCACCTCCCGAGCAGTGAGAACCCCCTCACCTCCCCCCCTCCAACCCCTCACCTCCCCCTCCACCCACTCACCTCCCGAGCAGTACCCCCTCACCTCTCCCCTCCACCCCCTCACCTCTCCCCTCCACCCCCTCACCTCCCCCTCCACCCCTCACCTCCCCCCTCCACCCCCTCACCTCCCGAGCAGTACCCCCTCACCTCCCCCCTCCAACCCCTCACCTCCCCCTCCACCCCCCTCACCTCCCGAGCAGTACCCCCTCACCTCCCCCCTCCAACCCCTCACCTCCCCCCCTCCACCCACTCACCTCCCGAGCAGTGAGAACCCCCTCACCTCCCCCCTCCAACCCCTCACCTCTCCCCTCCACCCCCTCACCTCCCGAGCAGTACCCCCTCACCTCCCCCCCTCCAACCCCTCACCTCCCCCTCCACCCCCTCACCTCCCGAGCAGTGAGAACCCCCTCACCTCTCCCCCCACCCCCTCACCTCCCCTCCACCCCTCACCTCCTCCTCCACCCCCTCCTCCCCCTCCACACCCTCACCTCCCCCCTCCACCCCACCTCTCCCCTCCATCCCTCACCCCCTCCACCCCCTCACCTCCCCCCTCCACCCCCTCACCTCCCCCCTCCATCCCCTCACCTCCCGAGCAGTGAGAACCCCCTCACCTCCCCCCTCCAACCCTCACCTCTCCCCTCCACCCCCTCACCTCTCCCCACCCCTCACCTCCCCCCCCCTCCACCCCCCCTCACCTCCCCCCTCCACACCCCTCAACTCCCAAGCAGTGAGCACCCCCTCCACTCCCCCCTCCACTCCCTCACCTCTCCCCTCCACCCCTCACCTCCCCCCACCCCCTCACCTCTCCCCTCCAACCCCTCACTTCTCCCTCCACCCCCTCCTCCCCCTCCACACCCTCACCCTCCACCCCCCTCACCTCCCGAGCAGTGAGCACCCCCTCACCTCCCCCCCTCCACCCACTCACCTCCTCCCTCCACCCCCTCCTCCCCCTCCACACCCTCACCTCCACCCCCTCACCTCCCGAGCAGTGAGCACCCCCTCACCTCCCCCCTCCACCCCCTCACCTCCCCTCACCCCCTCACCTCCCCCTCCACCCCCTCACCTCACCCCCCCCTCCCCACCCCCCCTCTCCTCCCCCCCTCCACCCCCCCACCTCCCCACTCCACGTCCTCCTCCCCTCCACACTCTCACCTCCCCCCTCCACCCC